>NC_036459.1:949777-1624777 GCF_002775205.1 Xiphophorus maculatus
AAATTGCAGTATTTTCTGTTATGTACTAGTATAACATGATGGCTTGTCAACAGAATATAAAGAGGTAGTACTTGACTATTTTTGGTAAAGTACACTCTAAATGCCTTTATTTGTTCCCAGACAAGGTGGAAGAGTACTGTGTGGAATGCAATATGCTTCACTGTAATGCTTCAGAGAACATCATTGACATGGTAAACAACTAAACTGTACAACTTAACGCTTCAAACACATTACACTTGCTAACTCATAACTGTTTTCTTTTTCTGTCCACTTCACAGATACAGTGTGACTGCTGCTCAAGGTGGACACACAAAGAATGTGCCACAGACATGGGTGACATGTTCAAATGTAAAAAGTGTAACTTAAATTAAACAGTTTTACCCCACCAGTGACGGTGTGGATTATTAAAAATACAGAAGTAAAATGTTCTACATTAAATATAGTACATCATATAACTGATGTCATTGGTATTAATCAGGAAGTCATACAGTGGCTAATAAAGTGTTATTACATTAGCAGCTTTATGACGATCTAACACCGTTTTAATAAAGATGATTAAATATAAAATATGGTGAAATTGCCGTTGTTCTGTCAGATAAGCCATACGCTGTCAGGATAGCACACATGCAGTCAGTACGCATGCCCGCGCATGCGCATTAAGAAGTCCGACCGTCAGTGGAGTTGTCAGTTCAGCACACGCAACAAGTTATGACGAAAATAAGTCATTAAATTGTTTATAATATGACATAATATGATAACTAGATAAATATACATGCGTTGTCATGGTTTCAAAGTGTATTTAAAGCAGGTCTGGCTGCAGCTGCAGTCAATTACAACACAGGCCCGTGTAAAACTCATTAACCTACTTAACCGCTAAGTCAGGATGCCACATAACTGTTAATAACAAAGTGTATGATGATCTACGTCATGATTCTATGTTGCTGATTAAATAAAATCATATGGTAATGACAACGTATACATGTCTGAGCTAAGCGTATGACTGACAACGTATGCTGATCTGACAGATATAGCCATCAGTTTGTCATACGCGTATGACGATCTGACAACGCATGGCTATCTGACAGAACACCGTCACTGTATACAGAGGTGAAGACAGCCGTTTTGGAGTCGTTAGTCGGCCGAAAGAGTTGCTCTGACGTGTGATGGCTGGACCTCGAGAGCGACCGACCCCTACTAACCATCACTTCTCATTCATATCGAACGAGTGGGAATTGGTGTCAAATGTGCTTCAGACCAGGCCCCTTCATGGAAGTCATACTTTGTTGTCATGCCAAGCTAAAAGGTACCTTTGCATCCCAGGCAGTAGTGTACCTGCTGAAAGGATCTTTTCCACAGCAGGTGACATAGTCACAGCCCAGAGAAGTGCATTGAAGCCTGAGCATGTGGATCAGCTGCTTTTTCTGAACAAGAATCTCCACGTGCCCACTTAGTCTGTAACCAGAAATAAAGAACTGTACTGTTACAATACAATTCTTTATTTCTGGCTACAGTACTATAGTTCAGTTCAAGATATGTTCAAAAATTAGAGGTTAATCACTACATGTTCAAAAGGTAAGAATGTTTACAAGCACTAAACTTTTTCAGTGCAATTCAGTTGAATACAACCCTATGATTTGTGTTTAAATCTGCACTAATATGCACAGATGTTATTGAAATGCATTTTTATTTATATTAGACTTTCAAGAGATAAGCTATGCCTAATTTTATTTTACATGCACTTTATTTTTTATTGTTTATTAAGAACAGTTTTCTACTTTAAGCACATTGCAGAAAGAAGTTTGTTTCTTTGCTCAGAAATGTGATGTTACAGAAGTTTGTATGAAAATAAATATTTTTAAAATGTCAACATTATCTTAAATCATTTGTGTCTTCACAACTTTAAATCAATATCGAATCGAATCGCAACAGCAATAATCGAAATCGAATCGAATCGTGAGGTTCCTAACAATACCCAGCCCTACTGAACTGGTTTTAATTTTTCTTTTTTAGATGAGTTGGAACTGACTGACACTGAAAGTGGACAAAGTGAGGTTGAATGTGACCCATCCCCACTTGTAAATGATACTCAATGCTCTACAAATCAAGAATCTAATGAATCTTCTGGTGGTATGACTATCAATCGTCATGCCTGATGTAATATTACATGTTTTTAAAATTAGACATTCAGGTGTGTTCTGTTTACTTATCCAATTACAGATGGTTTAGGAGAAGAGACATCACAAGGTACCTTGTTTTTCTTTAAATTTTGATTACTCATTGCTAGAAGATTTTGCCATTTCTTAAGGTTTTTCTTTACCCTCCTTGACAGCATTGTTGAAGTGTTTATGCTATATTCTAGGGAGAACATCCTCTATGCCATCTGCTGAGAAGCCTTCAGGCGCAGTAGAAGATATGACTACCTTAACAACCCTCCCCCCACCTCACGGTTAATAACTTAGTTTCAATAACTTAACATAGTAATCATTGCACAATATAGTAATGATCTTTAATTTTGGCTAAAGGTTAGGTTTCTGTGCAGATAAGACTAATATAGCAGACAACTTGTTTTGTATCTCTAATTTGACAGGATGCAGAAAACCTCAATCTCCTGTTGAATTACCTGGGACCTCTTCTGGTATGACTTATTTCAATTAACCTTTCATTGGACATTTAGTAACTGATTTTTAATTTTGTATCTTTTATTTTGTTGGCCTGAAGTATTACTAATGTATTGTAGGAAAGGGAACAGAGATTATTGCACCACCAACTGAAAAACCCTCAGAACCCCAAGATGGTATGACTGTCTTCCTATTCATGGTGGTTCTTTACTTAGTGGTACGGTTTAGAGATACTGTTTTAAGGCTCATCATAACATATTACAAGAATTGAGTATTATCCTGAGCTTTAAAAAGCCCAGTAAGAAACATGCAGAGAAGGGGTTGGGACTGTGCAATTTTTTAAAAAATATGGCTGAAACAATCTTACAAAGTTAGTTGCTGATTATGATCAAGTAATAAACTGCTTAAAACCAGAATGGACAGGACAGAATATGAATGATAAGCATGACCTGGTTCTATAACAACAGGTCATAAAGCTTGCAGTGTAGTATAAAATGAAGCTTTGAGTGACAGTTTATATTTGACGTGCCAGGGCTGTAGCTTCATGATTTCTAAGTGTAATAAATGCAGTGTATCACAACTTGGTAATCAATTTAATAATTTAAAAAAACTGGAGAAAAATAATTTTAGTGGATACATATTTGATTCATGTGGTGACTAAATGCACGTTGAGAAATCTAATTGTCAAAGGGTTGTCTTCAATGAACACAATAAACAGAACTGGAATGTAAAACTTTATCACAAGCATACTTTTATAGCAGACTCCTACATATGATTTATATTTTAAAAAGTAAAATTGTCTCTCTTGTTTGTAGATTATCCTGAAAAGGACCATCCTCAGAGAAATCAAAAACGGCCCTGGTCTCCTACAGAAATTGCAGCGGTGTTGAAACATTTTCAGAAACACATTGACACTGGGAAGCTGGCAAGTTTTGTTGAAATTCAACGAGTCAACAGGCAGAACATCCTGCTTTAATAAATCGCTCACTTCAGAACATAAGAGACTTTGTTAGAAATCGTGGTGTGTCCAAAAAGAAAAAGCTAAAAATGTCAGATAAATCTTGAGTCAAGATGTTCTAAACAAAACCTTAAGAACTTTCAAGCATTCTTTTGTTTAAAAAAATAAAAACCCAGAAATTCAACTCTTAGGTGAGTATAAACGGCTCATTATATTAGAGATTATGTGCTGTTAAAAGTAACATTTAAAGGAAAAGGTGTTTTGTTTTTAAGCTTCACCTTTTTTTGGTTTTGTTTGCTTGTTTATTTTTGGAGTAGTTTTCTATAATGTGCTCTGATTTTTAAGTTGGTCCAAGATTGATGTGTGAATAGACTCAACAAAACTTGAATTCTTAATCATTTTCAAAGTAATTCAGAAGATTGATTTGCAGGTTGATGAAAAAGGCAAAAATTGTTCTAGTAAGTCTGTCTAGTAGCCTGTGTGTGTGTGTGTGTGTGTGTGTGTGTGTGTGTGTGTGTGTGTGTGTGTGTGTGTGTGTGTGTGTGTGTGTGTGTGTGTGTGTGTGTGTGTGGCACTTATCTTGAACGTCTCTTTTCTTTCCTCTCCCCCTCCTCTTGCCTCTTTCTGGCATCGCTGCAGCAAAATCCTCCCGTCTCTCTCCTCCAGCTTCCTGTCAGTCCAACTGGTTCTGGCATTGGATCTTTGGGTTCTGGCGTTGGATCTTTGGGTTCTGGCGTTGGATCTTTGGGTTCTGGCGTTGGATCTTTGGGTTCTGGCGTTGGATCTTTGGGTTCTGGCGTTGGATCTTTGGGATCTGGCGTTGGATCTTTGGGATCTGGCGTTGGATCTTTGGGTTCTGGCGTTGGATCTTTGGGTTCTGGCGTTGGATCTTTGGGTTCTGGCGTTGGATCTTTGGGTTCTGGCGTTGGATCTTTGGGTTCTGGCGTTGGATCTTTGGGTTCTGGCGTTGGATCTTTGGGTTCTGGCGTTGGATCTTTGGGATCTGGCGTTGGATCTTTGGGATCTGGCGTTGGATCTTTGGGATCTGGCGTTGGATCTTTGGGTTCTGGCGTTGGATCTTTGGGTTCTGGCGTTGGATCTTTGGGTTCTGGTGTTGGATCTTTGGGTTCTGGCGTTGGATCTTTGGGTTCTGGTGTTGGATCTTTGGGTTCTGGCGTTGGATCTTTGGGTTCTGGTGTTGGATCTTTGGGTTGTCCAGATCGTCCCTCAGTCAATGTCCATGCTGTCCACAGATGAAACAAACATCAACAGTTCAGAGTCTTTTTTCTCTCACAGCTCTGAAGCTTGTTTATCTCTTCCTTCTCCACGCTGACACAAGACAGTGGAGGTTCTAAAAGTTCAGTTGGACACAGTTTCGGTCCAAATGTCCAACAGGAGACCGACAGTCGTCCCCTGAATGTAAATGTTCCATCAGTTCTCTGGTGTCAAAAACAAAATTAAGATCAACAGACACTTCAGTGCCTGTTGATCTTTATCTTCTTCATCTTCTGGATCTTCTCTGTCACTTTCATCAGCTGGTTTTGTAGGAGGGACATCATCCGGTCCATGGGAGGACAGGCTTGAGGAGTTGAGGTCAGAGGTCAGATGCACTGCAGCGAAGCTCAGACAGAGGGAAAGAGAAAAAACAAGTAGAAATTGATTAGGCTTGTTTTTTCCTCTACATATGTATTTATGAATATTATTTTAACCTTTTGCATGATCATCAGAGAAACCTGAGGGAAATTGTTTGTACAGCTCTTTGAGCTGCTTGTAGTAAGAAAGGATCCTCTTAAGAAATAAAATCATTTTGTTTATTCAAATACACAATAAAAAATGTTTAGAGAAAGTAAGGCCTGTAATTTATGAAAGAATTATATTCAGCATTTTTATTCTTTATTCGTTTCTCCTCTGCTTCTAATTCGCTTTGCAGGGAAAAATTCCACCATTTAAAGTTATTCCACATTCATTCACACCAAGCACACTCCTTTTTTCTTTTCTTTTCAATATTTCATTATCAAATAGTGAAACAATTCACCCTGAGGAGGAGATTGCGTTCTGGAACCACGTAGACCCATTCTTTTTGAATTGGGTGGGATTTCCTCTTTAGACTGCAAACGTCTTCGCAGAATCCAACAGATCAGCTTTGTGGTAGCTCTGCCTCTTACTCCTTTAAGAGGGGGCTTTATTTCCGATAAAGGTCTTTAGGATTCTCTAAAAGTTTATAGTTCCCCTAATTTAGAAAACCAAAACTAAAGGAAATACCTGCCTTATTCCCCGATAAGGTCTTTAACTAGGACCCTCAGCCTAGAAACCCGTGGTTCCCTTTTTC
The DNA here is from genome assembly GCF_002775205.1 of Xiphophorus maculatus. Lineage (NCBI taxonomy): Eukaryota > Metazoa > Chordata > Actinopteri > Cyprinodontiformes > Poeciliidae > Xiphophorus > Xiphophorus maculatus. The sequence continues at coordinate 955,683 of NC_036459.1, forward strand.
TCTTCAGTTTGAGACTGAAACTCAAACAATTCCGGAGGGACTCTTTCCCATCAGTTGTTTTCTCGTTTTTTATTAATTATTATTTTATTTATATTAATTTTCCCCGTGGGATTTTAACCCAACGTTTCCTCTTAACACCGTCAATCTCTATTCCCCAGGGTGAAAGGTTTATCGGATCCTTCACTGTTTTAGATTTAATAATTTGGAATTTGCTAAATTAAATTTATTAGCCTGAGTGAGTATCCCACCTGATAACAGTGGTTTTGAGTTCGTTGATCCCAGCGCTGGAGCCGTGGAGCCGACCAACAGCCCTCCTCTCTTAAATCGAGCTTTGAGGCTGGAGTTTAGTCCAGGTCGCCGCCTTAATGCTGTTCGTCGACGTCCTCGGATGTCCAGTCGAGGGATCCGGGTCACGGCACCAAACTGTCGTGGAAAAAAACTATTTCCAATCACTGTTCAGGTAAAATCACTCCATCAGGTTTATTCATATATTGTGCACAATACAGAGACAATCAGTAACGAAGCAGGTCTGGATGAAAAACTGCCAGGCAGAGAAACACATGAGTTTTATACAAAGGGATCCTAAGCCTGGAAACAGACTGGTTCCCATGCAGCTTTGAAAAACAACGTCCAACCTTTAATATGTAACCAAAATAGTTTAACTTGGTGGGAATATACTGGAACTTAGGATAAACATATAGCAATACAACTAGCAGGTGTGACTTTACTTTAATTTTTCCACTACATTGTGTCATTTTGTGGATTTTTGACGTCCTAGTTTAGCATGTGTCATTTTTCCATGAATTAGAGTTCCTCAAATCTCAAATTTGAAGACTGTATAACCAAAATAACAGATTATAAATAATAAATATTTTTATCGTTTCTCTATTTATTCAATAATTTAGAAGGAGAAAGGATTTTCTGAATTGAAATCGTTGCTTATTTAGTTGATATAATTTGATTAAAATGCGACCTCTCCTAGCCGTGACACCGGGAAGCAGAAGATGCTCAGGGAACCCGAACCTTAACCCGAACCTTTACCTGAACCCTGATCTAACGCTAACCCTTCACCTGCAGTAAACTCAGCGCTCGTTTCGTCTTCGCCAGGTGCCGATGATCAGTGGGCGGGGCTTGGCTCACACCGGAGGAACTCTGGATAAACTGGAATCCATTCCAGGATTCAGCGTCCAGCAATCAGCCGACCAGGTGAAGGAGAACCAGACTATTCCTGCAGATGTGGAAACAGGAAGTGACCAAGCAGGTGTTTCCTGTCTGCAGATCCGGACCATCCTGGCCGCCGTGGGCTGCTGCATCGTGGGTCAGACGGAGATGCTGGTTCCGGCTGATCGGGTTCTGTACGCTCTGAGGGACGCTACCAGCACCGTGGACAGCCTCCCACTCATTACTGGTACTGAACTGAGATCAGTGGGACGGCTGGGATTGGGGCATACATGTGAACGAGCCGCTGTTGGGTTTTTCAGGTTCCATCATCTCAAAGAAAGGAGCCGAGTCTCTGTCCGCTCTGGTGCTGGACGTGAAGTTCGGACGCGCGGCGCTGTACAAAGACCTGCAGAGTGCCAAGCAGCTCGCTCAGCTCTTAGTGAGTCCAGTTCCAAGATGGCCGCTTAGCAGTTTATGTTAAAAAAAAAACTGCTAAATTACAGAGTTGGAGAAATACAATCTAATTTTTGGTTTGTGAAGATTTAATTTTTGGAAGAATCTGAAATGTTTCCATAGTTCAGAGTGATGTCAGCGTGCCAAGGGCGGCCATCTTGTTTCGCAGCTTCTGTTTATTGGGACTTTAAATTTAGATCAACTCTACGACAGAATATTAAAGCCAAAATACAATGTTTTATTTGTTTAAATTCTGAGGATAAATTCATGGTAATACAGTCGTACTAATACGAGGATAAAGTCAAAATAATATTAAAGTGTTAATATTACCAGAATTAAGTTATGATATTAAGAGAATAAATAATTTAATCAGAATTCCTACATGAAAATTAACGTAAAATGTGAGAAATGTTGAGCTTTTATGAAATTTAGCATCGGTTTTAGAGACGAGGTAATACCTCAAATTTGAACACATAAAATAATTTTCAGCAGATGGAGTTTGAGCCAACAACTAAACAAATACCGTAAATATCAGCACGGACTGAACTGCTCACGTTAAATCTCAATATTTATTAACTTTTTCATTAAAATGACTTTCTCGTAATTTAAAGATGCTGTTCTGGAAAAACTGCATCTTTATTCTGTTATTATTATGACTATTTTATCGTAATTAAACAAGAATTATCCATTGTACAACTCAAAAACCACTTTTTGAAAATATTTTCCGTCATTTGCTATTTTTTGGAAAAGAAATCAAGTGAAACATTTTGTTTTTAAATCTATTACAATTGTATGTGTTGTAGATTTTATTTCTAAGCGTTTTCGCCCAGCTCTAGTAAAGCCTTGATGTTTCTCTCAGATGGAAGCAGGTGGCAGCCTGGGCATCCGAACGGGAGCCGTGCTGAGCCGCATGGACGGGACGATCGGCCGATGTGTGGGAAACAGCCTGGAGGTGATCGAATCCCTGGAGACGCTGAAGGGAAACGGACCCGACGACCTGATGGAGCTGGTCACGACACTTGGTAACAACAAGAACCTTTTTGGTACCAATTAGACCCACAATGCTTTATAGATCAAACCAAGCATCTACTGAAAGCTAAATCTGCGTTTAGGGAATGAAATCACTGCCAAACAGGAAGCCACAGCAGAGTCTGAAATACTCAGAACAAACCGTAGAAACGGGGTTGGAGTTCCACCTGGAGGCGTCCGCCGTCTGCCTGCTTTTCATTACAACCACAAACCTTCAGCTTCACAACCAACAGTTAAAGTCAATGTCCATTATCTACTCACAGTCTTTTTTTCTTTTCTTTTTTTTCTCCGAAGAGTTTTCGTGGCGCTAGTGGCTCGTATTTTTTCTACAGTAGGCAGACAGGAAGGAGGGTGAGGAGAGGGGGGAAGACATGTGGCAAAGGTCGTCAGGACCGGGAGTCGAACCCGCGACGTCTGCGTCGAGGACTAAGGCCTCCAAACGTGGGGCGTGCTAACCCCCTGCGCCACCACAGCACGCCCCATGTGGTGGCGCAGGGGGTTAGCACGCCCCATCTACTCACAGTCTTGCTACCAAAATAACATTTGGCATCAAGAGCCCCGTCAGAGTTGCTTTGGTTTGATGGAGGTCAAAATCTCCATCAAACGTCACATTCATAAGAGTCAACTGTCCGATAACAACAAATGGAAATGGGGTGAAATACGTTGCCAAAAAATAATATAAGAAATTTTAACTACATGTGACATTTGAGTATTTTTATACACTAACCAAACGGATCAACATGAAAAAGACAAAAAACAGTCCAACAACAAGAAGCTACAGCAGCAACAAGGAGCTACAACAATTAACAACAAAACATTTTTCTGGTTAATTGTTGTAGCTTCTTGATATTCTGTTAATTTACATTAAGAAAATAAAACTCACCGTTCGCTGAAATCCACCAAACCTCTTCACGGTCGACATCATCCTGAAATCAACAGTTAAAACTTAGCTGGTCTCAATCCATAAGATTCTTATTATTATTTTAATTTTTAATTTGCGTTGCTTTCAATAAACGTTTATATTATAAATAAAACTAATTGATTAATTTATTTAATAGTATGCTTCTTATTCATCTAATTAATGCTAAAAATGTTCTGGACTAATTAAACTTAAACAGCTAAGCATATTTCTGGTCCTTCTCAAAACTGAACAGCAACGTATTTAACACTTACAGACAGAAAATTAATAAAAGTAATTCAGATTGATCTTACCAGAACAAGCAGCAGCAGCAGCCCCTCCAGAGGTTTCAGCCTGGTCAACCATTTTCCTAAAAACAAAAGAAAAATATAAAGAAAATTCACTAAAACTTAAAGCGTTGCAGTTTTATGTTTATATATGCTATATTTTGTTTTTTTAAATGTCCCCTAAAATCCTAAAACATCTTTTGTTTTTAAGCTTAAATTGACCTTTCTTGTGAATTCCTACCAAACGAAACTCTTTGGGTTGCATGTTGAAGGTTGGGAGCCGTTTTCCTACAGCTGCATGAGAAGCACACTGAATCTCCTCTTGTTTTGGATCTTATCCTTGGTATAAAACTCCTCTGTTGTCTCTGATTGTTAAGAGTTTTCATTCAGAACTGCTTCATTATTGGTTGTCTTACAGGCTCTCTGTGTTGTGCACAATATATGAATAGCCCTGATTGAGTGATTTCACCTGACAACAATATTTACTGGTGATAAATGACAACAGATGATCTGCATCAACACAAACCCTTCACATTACAACAACCATATAAACTGAAAAGGGAAGAATCCATTACAAAAGTCTTCCGAACACATAAAGAAATGTAATATTTTGCTAAGACATTTAATTCAAAAGGATTAATGAATGGGCTAATAATAGATTAATAAACAACAGGATGAGGATCAATATTTTAATATATTAACATTCTTTAATTTTCCATACTTATTTAAATGAATAAATATATTTAATATTTAAATTAACTTCTGCATGTTTCCAGACGGCAAAGTAATAATTTATTCAACATAAACTCTAGAAGGAATGTAGTTAATCATTAACCAGTGAAGCATGAACTAAGGAAACCCGCAGTAAAGCCTTAACCTAGTGTTGTATTTTACTAGGTTTTGAAAATATGAAGCATTTCTATCACACCTTTTTGTCAAAACTGAACTAACCGATAATTTTCTTGTAGTATATTAAAACCAGCTAAAATGGGCTGAAAAACGTTACCTCCAACTGTCGCCAATTAGCTTAGTGCCGCGGTCGGATGCACAGCTAATTATCTACATTTTGGAATTTAATATCGTCTCAATACGAATTTAATTGACATACGCGGCTAAATGTAGCGGGAAAAGCATATATTAATGTTTACCGTCGTTTGGAAGCGTTGAAAGGAGTTGGCATTTATTAAACTCCGACGTTTCAGTGGTTCGCTGGGCTAATGTTAGCCTCATTAGCATCTGGTGCGCAAACAGCTCAATGAGGAGTTCAGGAAAACTGGGAAATCAAAGCGTTTACAATTGGATTGGTGTTTTTCAGGCATTTTCATTCTACATTTTAAATAATCCACCACAATGGTCTTTGTTAACAGTGTCCAAGACTTTATGAAGATGTTGTCGTTTTTATTAAGACTGTGGATGCTGCTTTTTGCACTTACTTTCAGTCCATTAGCAGGCAATAACTGCTTATTCTGCCATCCCAAACTACTCAGCAAAGATTAGACTTGTTTTGACTTAATAACTCCTTGGGAGTCAAGTTGTTTGGTGTTGAAATTAATATTAAAAGCTGCCAAATGGCAGAATTTGACTGAGAACGCACCACTATTGATTCCGGCAGGTGGAATGCTGCTGGAGATGACGAACCTGGCGCCGGGCCTATCAGAGGGCAGAAAGCAGATTTACGACGCTGTGATTGGTGGAGCTGCCTTGTCTAAATTCGAGGCCATGATGACGGCTCAGGGCGTGGCCAATCAGACGGCCCGGACGCTTTGCTCCACCCACACAGATTACTACAGCGTCCTGAGGAAGTCTGACCATCAACTGGAACTTAAGACTCCTACAGATGGTGAAGTTTAAACATGATGAATAATGATTCTGACTTTAATTTTCTGAGATTAAATGTCAAAAATCTGAGAGAAAAAAAAGTCATAATTTTGAGAAAAGGGCCTAATTTTTCTCCCCTCAGAATTCTGACTTTAATCTTTAGAGATCAAAAAGTAAACATTCTGAGAAAAAGTAAAAATTTTGAGAAAAAAAAATCTTATTTCTGAAAAAATGTCATAAATCTGAGGAAAAAAGTCAAATTTCTGAGTTTAATTTTCTGAGAAAAAATCTCAGAATAATGAGATTAAAGTCAGAATTTTTTTCTCTTGTGGCCATAATATTCTTCTGCTGATTACTGATTATAAACTGGTTAAAAAATAGAGGATCAGCTTGTATTTAAAGCTGTTTTGAACTGTTAGTGAATGGATAACAGCAATACACTAATTTCCTCTGTTCCTTGAACTCCTCATACAGCACACCTCACATTTTCACTCTATCTTACACCTTCGTCATTTCCAAAGTAATTCAAATATAACTATGGTCAATTTCTTGAATTAACACTTACACCCCTTTGTCTTCATCCAGGAGTTGTTGTCGGTGTGGATGGTTTGGTTCTGGCTCAGGTTCTGCAGGAATTGGGGGCGGGGCGATCGAAGGCAGGGGAGCCAATCAATCACAGCGTGGGGGCGGAGCTTCTGGTGTCTCCCGGTCAGACTGTACAAAAAGGTGAGACTGATGAAAGCTTGTTACCTGGTTTTTACCTGATTAATTTGTCCTTTTTGTTGCTGTTCCAGGTGCCTCCTGGTTGCGGATTCATTATGAGGATCCGGTTCCGGGTCCAGATCAGATCAACCTGCTGCAGAAAGCTCTGACTGTAGGAAAAAACAATAACAGCGAAGCAGAACATGTGTGCACTTTAGTAGCAGAAATACTGCCGCCTCACCGTGAGATTATGTCACACTGATCCACACTGTATGGTTTCTGTTACAATCCTAACAAAAAGTAGCAAATCTTCAAATCAAAAAGCAGTTTCTGTATATCTTTCCATCTACCCATTAAACTTCCACCTTTTTAGGTAATAACTTTTACATTTTGTTAAACTTAAGAGATGCATATACTTTTTCAGTGTGCCGGGATTATAACACAATTAAATTGAAGACAGTACAATCATATTTTTGTTAGTTTACCACCAAAACAGTAATTCAAGGACTTTACAAAAGAACATTCAAAGATAATTGCAAAATAAAAACAATTCTAAGTGTATTAAATGGAAGATAAATAAAGAAAGCTAAGTTTCAAAATCATTATTTTAGTGACAAACCTTTCCTTTCTAGTAAATCAATATACGTCTCTTCAGAACATTGTATGTTTGGGTTCTTGGCGCCCTCTGCTGGACAGTTAGAAAATACGCAGCATGCTGTGAAACGTAAGAGAAGAATAATTTCAACTATTTTCAATAAACTGACCGACGTCCCAGACAGATTGCCTCTAATTTTAAACAGCAATCAGTAGCATAACAGTGCACGAAACAAATTAATGACAACAAATATTGGAGGAAAATGTTAAGCGACAACACGCATAATCTTATTTTTAAATTAAGAATATTTTTATGTGCATCAGCGTAAAAGGCGAACAATTTGTCAAGGAGATGGTGAATAGTATATACACTAAGACGTAAAGCGGAAAAAAAAATAAAAACATTTTTTAAAAAGGTAGTTTCTCCCCGTCGGGGAATCGAACCCCGGTCTCCCGCGTGACAGGCGGGGATACTCACCACTATACTAACGAGGAAGTAGCGATATTTAACGTTAGTACACTTTATAAAGTTCAAACTACTCCGTTATGGTCGTGACGTTTTCTCTGCTCATGTCGGTTGGATCGCTTCCCGGTCACTGTCGGATCTTTTCAAAACTGAAAGAGATGCACCGGTATATTGTGAATGTATTTGAGAATTAATTTAACATTATGTTTAATAAAAAATAAAACCTTCAGAATTTCTCAGTCCCACAGAAACAAATCTGTCCCACACATTTTTTATTTTTTTTTTAAATACCAGGGTCTTAAAGTAAAGTGAATCTGTGTCCTAGAAAAAAAACCCAAATGAGATCCATTACAAAGACAAGAAATTTAAGTTTATTAAAAATGCCTCCTATTGAAGCACAGAAAAGCAACTTTCAATATCAAACAATTCAATTATCTTTATTTATAAAATCCCACAAACAAACAGGTACATAAGAGGATAAAGTCATTATTCAGTTAGCAAACGAACACAACCCAGTCCTGCTGTGCTTGGTTGCCGTGACAACAGTGATCACAGCAGAGTAAGTTATGGAGGAGCTTAAAGGTCAGTGGACAACGGAGTTGAGCGGCTCGGCTCTGATGTTTCCCAGATCCAGGGTGGAGTCTGTTTCCTCGTCGATCTCTCCGATGACGGCTCTGAAACACAACAAACCCATGAGCTTCGACCAGAGGATACTTAGTAACCAGTTTAACCAGTAACCAGAACAACCCTGAACAGGAGCATCCAGCTCACAAACTTTAGATCAACATTAGATTCTTTTTCTTCTTTTGCGCTTTCCTTTGGTTTATTTTGTTTGTATTTCCTTTTAAATCCTGTAAAGCACTTTGTATTGCCTTGTTGCTGAAAATGTGCTATATAAATAAAATTACCTTTACCCTGGAGTTCGCTGTGGAGAACCTCAGAGCTCAGTGCTTAGCGTAGTCCAGTTAAAACAAGACATTTAAACAAAATGCATAAAAACACAAACCCATTCCCCTCCTCACTGTCTGAACCAAAACACTGTCTGACATACTATCAGGTAAACAACAAATTACAATAGAGCTTGAATTATTACTTAATATTCAGCAACAATGACTCATGAATATATAGTTAATCACATTAAAGACGTGTGAAATAAAAGCCTTGATGATTTAAGGCTCTGCTTTTAAACCAAGAGTCTGCAGAGGTTGGTTAATAGCATTCTAGCAGGCCAAGAGGTAGTTTTAAATTTTAAGGATGTTTTCCGATAAAATGGGTTCGATAAGTGACCAAAATGAAAACATTTTTTATATTTTCAGCTGCTGTGGTTCCCTTTCTCTCTGCTCGGAGTCAAACCAGCCAAAACCTGCTCCCCTTTCTCCAGCTGATTTTCTCATTTTGAAAGCAAATTTTAGACTTTTTAGCTAATATGACTTGACTGATTAATAGGCAGGAAACAAACAACTCACACATTGTCTCCTCTGACGATATAGAGTCCCAGCACCACCTGCTCCACCCCCTGAGTGGAGCTGAAAACTCGCTCATGACTCTCGTCCAGGATCAGATTGATGGTTTGATCGAAGCCCTTCAGAGTTCCCTGAACAAATAATCAGGTCACATTTTAAAAAGTACAGTCAGTTATTGAAAATTGTATTTTTCTCCAGATATAAAACACAGATTTGATTTGAAGTCGACTGTAAAAGAGCTATTCAGCAAAACAAATATGTTTTCTGATCAAATATAAAATATTAATCTTTCATGCCCCACTTAGTGTCAATTAGTGTTGAACAGTATCAAGAAAAAATATATTCCTTAAAATTGTGAGGATGAAATCTGATTATAATTAACTATTATAATTAACTGATTAATAGATCAGTTCTTAATGTCCTCCAGCTAAAATGCGTTTACTCACCACAATCATCCTGCCGTCTGATGTGACAATGGCCACGGTGCCTGAAGCAGCAGCAGTTAAAGAAACAAACATCTGCAGCTTCATACAGTCACAACAGAGACGTTTAAAATGCTGATGTTATTCTGAAGTTTTCAAATTAAGTTTCTAAAACACAAAAATCTTCCTTCTGCACCATTTCAACAGGTAAATTAATTTCAATGAGAAGTCAAAGACATCCAGCGGTTTCTGCAGAACTGCCACTATGATGTAATAATTAGTGATAGTAGGAATAACAAATGTGTTTTCATTTGGTGCAAGTAGAAAATTATAATTAACACAATAAATGCTTAGAAACATGTCGCTGTGTAATTAATCTATGAGTGTAACTGAAATAATAAACTTTTCTATAATATTCTAATTCATTGAATACGACTGTATTACTGTGGCTACAAGAAAAACACATTGCATAGATCTTCTGTTCTCATTTACTATGAAGATACAATTATAAAGCTAAAAGACGTATTTTATTATTCTGGCTTTCTAATCCAGATGAAACCTTTTTTTTAAAAAAAAAAAAAAACAGACCAAATATTAATTCATTATTAACTAATCTTAAAACTAACAATTTCCGTATCTAGATATTTTTATAAAATAATGTTTATAACATTGGCTTCCGAAGACCAGCAAACGAGTTCTCAGATTTTTCTATATTAACATTTCTCTCAATTTTTGTCTCACTGTTGCGGACACTCCTTCAAATAAAGAAAATAAACCAAATATTCCTCGCTAAGGTTAGCGTGTTAAGCTAACTAGCATGTCTTCATTCTTTTTAACGCGGAGTTTGCCTGTTAGCTGGCTAGGCTAACTAGCATGTCTGTATTCATTTAAACGGACATTGATTAGCAGGTTAGCGAGCTAACAGCAGCAGGGATACGGTTGATGTAACTCTCCAAGGCGGTGGACATCCTTAGTCCGGAGCTCGGGGTTTTATTTCTCCAGCAGATAAATTAGTAGAAAGAAATTTCTTCCCGTTTTCGTTAATTATCCACGTTCAAAGGCAGCCGTGGGAGGTAACGGCAACAAACCGGAGAAAAGTCCAGACTAGTCTCCCACCGATTCACCGAGCAGGTCAGGCAGAAGAGGAGAGCGCCGAGTGAAGAAGTTACATCCGGTTTGGTTTAACGTAAATAAATAAATAAAATTAAAATAAATTAGTCCACCTTACCGTTTTCTGATAAAGTACTAAAATGCTTTAATACCCATTCATGTTATTGGATGGAAAATAACTGGCCACACTACGAATAAAAATAAAAATTTTAAATGTCATCAAAGTTGCAAGATGGTGACCGGAAATCACATTTTGTTCAATTTAAGCAAACACATATTATAGACTAATGATTAAGTCCATAGGCCATATTTAGTTTTTCTTAGTGTTAATGAGAACTCAAGAAAAATATTTTATGATAATAATTTAAGATCTTAACTATTTGTTTGGAAGGGTTGCCAACTTATCCTTACCAAAAATAGTGAATAAACAGTGCAAGATATATTAAATTGATTTGAAACAATGTTTGAAAAAGTGACATAATTCAACAAACATAAAGAAGTTACATGTAAGCTGACAAGTGTATACTTAAAAAAATATAGAGAGAGTTCTGTTTTATTGCAATTAAAGGGTCCTAGTATGTATGAAGGGTTACGGAAGTTGCTGTTTGCTCAATACCTCTCTGATCCAGATGCTTAGGTCTGCCAATCAGCTTCTGCGAAAATCCTTAAAACCAGAGTTGACGAAGCCGATACCTTTAAAAATGACAAACATCAGCAGATACAGATATATCATCACATATTTTAACATTGTATTCCTGACAAAGGAGCTAAAGTTGATGGGAACAAACGTGTGTCTGTGTGGGCAATAATGTGAAAAACATGGATTTCAGTAGGTTTTCATCTTTATTGTTGCTCAGTAGTAGTCCATACAAAGGGGGGGGAGGGTGGAGTAGATCAGTGGAGCCCGACAGGACCAGGACAAACACCAGGAACGTCATGCTACCAAAGTATTAAATTTGTACAAAAATACTTTACAACATCCCTGTTCCTTTAAAGAAAAAGAAAAATACAGTTTGGTTGGTTGGTGAAGCTACATGGAATCTAATCTGACCCACTATTTTAAATGGCAGTGCAGTGCACGTGTGTATATATGTGTGTGTGTTTGTGTGCACATGTTTTGCTGAGGTTAATCACCAGAGTGCAAATCCCTGCAATATTACACACACATACACACAAATACAAACGCACACTCTAACATACGCACACACTTTTTATTTACATACACGCAAGCACAGTGTGTATGGCTTTGGACCTCACTGTCAAACCTTCTGAAGCCACGCCCCTCAGCTCTGTGGCTGTTCTCATTGGTCAAGAAGTTTGTGTTGACTGAGCGCTAAAATGTTGCCTTTAGCTAATGTTTTGTTCATATGGTAGCCTGGTTTGTTTGCCATGCTTGCATATATTGATACTAGCCACGTTTTACCTCCCAATCGTACATGAACATTCAGGATAACTTGGCCTCAACTACAAAGCTGGTTTCACAAATCCAAGACAATCCCGTCCACAGAGCTGAAGCTACAAATGTTATAAGAAAAAAACAAAGTATGGTGCTAAATTATGGGTCAAATCATTGTAAGTTGGCTGCAGAACCATTGTTTTCAGCTGTCTAAGGAAGTAAAACTGATGAATGTGAAGGATGTTGACACATTTTTAACTTGGATTCTCCTCTCAAATGTAACTTCTATGCAGTAGAAGTTATCTTTGTATAAATAAAACAACGTGGTAAGAAGTGAGGAGGGTTTGACTAATCCTGCTTTGTGGCGTAGGCCAAGATTTGGTACTATCATTGTTCTCACTCTTAGAACATCATTTTTAGGGCTGACCCTACGGGTGCCTTCCAAAGTCAAGGATATCCCAAGGATGCTATGTTTATCTTTGTCATCGTTGTACTTCTTTACTTCCTTCTACCTATTCATCTATCCATCTGGCTTGTGGTGCAACAGCATCAGGAATATCCCCAAATGTCCAGCTCAACTGTAGAAATTCTGAGATATTCGCATGTCTTTTGTTAGATGAAATCTCTCCACAAAATCATGGAGACCAGGCTTCATGGTTCCTTCCAGTGGCACTAGCAAAGATCTCCAGTAAAAGGCATCTAGAAAGCATTTCAACCAGATGTTGAAACCATCTCAAGTGGCGTCGCTCCGTGCAGAGAGACTCCAATGCTGTCAAGTCTACCTAATTCCTAAGTAAGGTTAAAGTATCCATCTTGCAGACAAAAGGATGTGAATTCAATTCTAGACCTTCACACCACATTTTGAGGTGCCTTTGGCCAATGGACTCAACCCTCGGTTGTCTATTGAAGTGTGTTGAGAGTGGCATAGCAAATGTAGCAGAAGCGTAAAAGCACTCAGTGGAAAGCAGAACCTAAGGCCCCCCACATACTCAGACATACTTTGCGCAATCTGTAAACAACGCGGACTCCGTGGACTCTCCACGGTCGGTCATGATTTCATATGCGAATATACCAACTGCATATATTTCTTGTGACAAATTTCTTAATTTCAGACAATCTGAATGAATGCTAGCAAGATTGATGAGCTAGATGGTTGCCTTCAATTTCTTCGCCACCATGGCAGCAACCACAAACCATTCAGTGCAGCAAAGTGCGCGACAGTCAGGCTGTGCATCCTTGCAACTGTTTGTACCAACTCTTAACCTCATCAGCAACACAGAGTATGAATACATGGTTGTAAAAATGCACCTTTGCACAGATGTGTCCGGTGGACGTCCACTTTGAGTGAATGGACCTCTCCAGAGTGAAGTACACTTCAGTACTTCACTCTACTTCAGGCATTTCAAACTCCAAAGTAGCAATGCACACTTTGCCTTCTTACAACCATAGTTTCAAACTTAGAGATGCTACTCTTTCTCACAGACATTTTATGCTCAGCTATAAAAGGAGTTGCCAGAAGTCCAGATTTGAGAGGGCATGCGCATGTGTTCTGTTTTATCACAAAATGGGAGAACAAAGATATCAAAGGCACTCCACACCAAAGTAACACAAAAATTGTTTGTAATGATGATAGAGGAGCTTGAAAACCTGCCTTCTTGATTTTGACCAGCGGTAGGAAAGATTTTAGGTTTTCAGAACGCAAGTGACTGATGGATGAATATCTGCCTATGAGATCAAGTTGAGGAGGCACCAGGTCCATCGGCACTAAACAACTTCCACAATATCTCTTGGCCAGAGAGGATTGCTGAATGTTGACCTAAGCTATTCTTCTCCAGGTGCAATGTGGTTAGGATAGCTCCAAAGGGGAGTGTCTAGGAGGAATCTTAAAAAAATTCCATACCATCCTTGGTGACTTCTTTGCTGCGAAGCAGATTCTCTACTCCAAGTTCTTCCTTATCACCTCATCTCTAAGGCAAAGCTTAGCCACCGTACAGAGGAAGGTAATTACAGAAACCTTAGTACTGGAAAGAGTGAAACTTGTTATCCGGGATGTGACCTAACTTCTCACTCTGGTTTTACTGGGACCAAATGAACTAAGTGGCCATTTAGTCCAACAAAACACATGAGCTACCAACAAAGTTTCACAGCCACACTAAAGACTTCATAGTTCCTCTTCTCTTAAAGTTAGAAAAAAGGTAATCCTACAACGTATTGCTAATGGTTGCAAAGACATCCTTCAAAGAATCCGCCCTACCCAGTTGATAACCGGGTACTTTGTTGTCTGCACAGACCAGAAGTGAGCAGCTGTGAACTTGACAGTCTAGCTTTTCAGAGGATGTATTCATGGTTACATTTGACAACCTTCATTGGCTACTTCATCAACCCTTGAAAGATTCAGCCCTTGGATGCCAATTGCTAGCCGACTGGTTACCCACCAGGCACTTTTTGGAATATTTAATGATCTGATGGAGCCTTGACATCAAAACAAATCTAATTTAATTTTACATTCAAGATCAGGAAGTTCCTTGACTTTGAGAAGCATCCATACAAAACCTAATGTGCAAGCCACATGCTAATCAGCTGCTCAGTTAGTAAACGTTAGCCCTATTGTGGCATTGTGCAAGGTCTGTGCTAGTTACAGACTGGCCGTGCTTGCCCTGGGTTTGATTACTAACAATCTACTAGGTGATTAAACTAGTCCTGACTACCTTTGTGCTATGTTAGCCCTGTGCTCGATGTTTGCTAACCATATGCAGGTAATGTGCTTATTCAGATTAGAGAATCAGAGTCAACCAGTCAATAATCTACTGCATTGGACCCTCCCAGCTCAGGGAGGGTTCCTATTGGTTGTTGATGCTGAGGGAGGGTTCTGATTGGCCAGTTTAAATAGTGAGTTCAGACTGAGAAGAGCAGGAAGATGCTGACATCCAACGTAAACAGTTACACATCATTCGCTCAAACACACACAGAAAATGTGTTTACTGTCACAGTTTTTCTGATTTGACAGGTTTTTTTCTCGTGTAACATCGTTTTTGTGGTTATGTGGTGAAGGTTACTGGGAGTTGATGGTCTAGATGTGAACAGCGACGTCAACCATTTCTCTTTTTAATCTTCTGTACATCTTTTTAGGTTTGGTTGCCACTGAAACGAACAGAGAACTGACAACAGTCAATCAAAATCACACTTATTGATTAGCATAATAGGTCACCGTTACTGGGGCTGGAAAAGGGAGGGGAGAGGGGACATGCTTGGCCTCTTTTCTGGGAGCTGATTGGCTCTCCTCAACACATACACTAACCAATCACACACAGGCAGGGAACTGTTTGCTTTCTGATTGGTTCCAGCCAATCAGCTGATGTGCCGTCGTCTCTCGTCCTGGCTGCTGATTGGTTGAGGGAAGGAGAGACGTTAGGGTAAAGCCAAGACAGGAAACAAAGTTAACTGGCCTCGTTTGTAACACACACACACCCGCACACACACACACACACAGACATACACAGTGTGGCCAGTCCAACAGCTGTAAACCGTAGAAAAAGATTCTTATTGAACTGCTCAGTGTCATCATCATAATTACTCTGCATCTTTCCTTCAGCAGCTCATTTATGGCACAAAACTAAAAATCCCTACAGTAAATTCTCCATCTTTGTGTCTGGGTTGGTAGGGATGCTCCAATCAGTACCAACTGATTCAGAAACACGTTTCAAAATGTCCCAATTGAAATTTTCAGCTAAAAAATGGTAAATTTCAGAAAATCTGACAGATTATTTTTTAGAGATTGAATTTGTATTCACACCTTCCCAAACAAACTGGAGTTTGTAGACAAACAAAGTAGAGTTTGATTAAAGCGGACTGAACAGGGCTGTAGGAAATACACCCTAAACCAAACCGGTTAGGTCCAGAAACTCTCTGCCTCCTTAACCTGAAACCTCACACAGTCAAGTTTGGGTTTCTTTTATTGCTCACCAGAATGTTAAACAGTGTTTGAAAGGTTATCTTCATTAAGGTTAAATATCATTTTGAACAGGTGCATCCAAATCAGATTTTCTGAAACACATAGCAGTGATACGGTCTTACTTTGGACCGGTGATTTCAGATTATTAAAGATTAAACTGAATTACACCCTTACTTCAGGTGTCTTAAGAGAAAAAAAATCAGATCTAGACCCTCAGATTGGAGCATCCCTCGTCTCCTTGGCAACCTTTTTATCTATTGTTGGGTTCTGGATTCAGGACTCAAACCCAGTCGGTAGTTGTGCTGCTGTGGTTCTGTAACCACTAGAGCCCGAAGCCGTTATACTGGAACCAGAAGCCATGAAGCAGTGGCCACATCTCTGCCACAAAGACCACAACTAGAACCAGGAGGTGGTTCTGGACTGCTTGGACCAGTAAGCCCATTACCTGTGGCTTTGGCCCGCTTAGAACCAGGCTTTGTAACCAAGACCAGAATCAATGTCTTAGACCAGTGAAGCCCACTGGCTGCGGTTCTGGCCAAGACCAGAACCAACATATCTTTCACCAGACAGGCAGGACAATAAGTCCTGAGTTGAGCTCCTAGAACCAAGAACCATTGACCCAGAAGAATAAAACCATCCAATGTGGTTCTGGTTTCATTGGGCCTCGATCCTGCAGATGCTGGTGGCTGCGTTCGTGGCTTCAGTTGGACCAGTAGATCTGGCTTTGGACTCAAGGAACCACTTATTCCTGTAGCTCCAGCTGTGACTCCAGTGGGATCTGTTGGCCCAGTATCTTGAACTGGTTCTGGTGACGATGTGAGGAGGCTTCTTCCAGTCCAGTGGTGTGCTTTTAAGCTGCTTCAGCAGTCCCAAGGGTCAAACTTAAGAGGTCAAAGGCCAACGTCCATCCGGAGGGTGTGTGTAGCACCACGAGAGGTCCACTTTGAACCAGTTTAAGCAAACCAGTTTGATCTCCATGATATATTACTGGCTTCCCCACTGACCTCTCCGGCCCACTCTGGTCTTAAGCGTCTGATTCCAGTTTGATCCGGTTCTTGTCTGCTATAAGGAGCTGTTGGTGACCTGCCCCACCCCCAACACGTCTCCCGGTTGGTTCCACTTGATCGGACCGCAGTCTTCCACCTGTTCCACAGAGATCTCTGTCGGCCCCAGTTCAGCGCTGATTGGCTGAGGGGAGTGCCTGCTGTTGGCCATGCCGTCGTTGTGGTTGGCCAGCGGGGCGGCGGTGGAGGAAGAGGAGGGGTTTCGGCTGATGACCACTTCCAGCCGGTTTGGAGACTCTGCGATGAGAGGAACGACGAGGCAGCAGTCGAAGTCCCTGGTCCGGACGTGGTTAATCTAACGGGACAAGTTGGGTTGTCAGAACCAGGCTGGATTGGATAATACAGTGTTTTAAGTAAGTTTTTTCAGAGCAGTATTTATGTTATTAAGTTACAACTTTTATTGTTATCGCAATAGTACCTCAAAATATTGTAATAAAATTCTCCAAACATTGTTAGAACAGATTAAATTTGTAGCTGCCAGGTTCTGTTTGTGGTTCGGTACCTGTAGTATTCGGTCATAGGCACGGAGGCCGCCCCGTTCGGCCGGCCCACCTGGTCGGATGTTATTTACGTAAACGCCACGATCCAACAGTCCGTCGGAGACACTGAATCCGAAATCCTCCAGGTCTGAGGCCTTCTCCAAGGTGAGCTAAAAAAATGCAGAACCAGAGTAAAATGTGATTCAGGAGACGGCAACGCATGAAGGGGGAATTCTCTACCTTATGGAGTTCCACAGGGTTCTGGTTTAGGATGTCGTTCACTTCTTGCCTCATCTTTTTCATCGCAAAGGCTCTGCGTTGGGGGTCAGAGGGCAAGGTGTTGGATCGCGGGTTGACCTGCGGAAACCGAGCGTCACTGAAAACACTCGGAAAACGGCGAACAGTCAGAGTTCGTCAACGAGACCAAAAGGATTCTGGTACCTGCGGTTTGGAGCTGTTTCGCTCCTGGAAGCTGGACTGGCGACCCAGCGTGCTGCGCAGCGGCGTGGGGTCATGGTTCAGGCTGAGCGTGGAGCCCGACATGATGGTTGCCTGGAGATGAGGAGAGGAAACCAGCAAGCATTAAAACCACTGCAAGGTCAATCCAAGGACGTCTTAGGATGCTCAATTTTACTAAGAACAAAGACTTTTAGTTTGTGATGTTAATCGGGTTTAACAGCCAGATGCAGATTATTGGACAGAATTGTTTACCTGCCAGAGTTTGGAAATAATTCAGGAGCATCATCTCGTTATAATGAGAAATATTTACGTTATAACAAGATGTAGAACTTGTTCAAACAAAAGTTTTATATTTTAATATGACCTGTAAATCAACTTGTTAAAATGAGAAACTTTCTTGATAAAAAGATATTCAAAACGCGTTTTATTATGAAAACTCTCTTAAACAATTTTTGCTTCAAATGAAACCTAAACCTCATCTCGTCATAATGAGAAACTTTCTGATTTACGTCTCATTTTCTTAAGAAAGTTTCTTGTTATAACAAGTTTTGTATTTTATTATATCAAGAAACATTCTTGTTTTAACGAGATAGAAATCTCTTTTTGTTAAAACAGAAATGTTCTAGTGTAACATTACCTTAAAATTAAAATTTCTCATTATAAAAACACCAGTTTTATGTCTCGTTAAACAAGAAAATTTCTGTTTTAGTGAGATGAGGTTTATATCTCATTAAAACAATAATGTTTCTCGTTTTAATGCAATACAACACGATCATGGGACAGATTACAACTTCAGATTACGCTGTTGTTTTACTGTTACGACTTTTCTTATTTAAACGAGAAGATATTTAAATTTTAATATAATATAAAACTTGTTGCAATAAGTTTGAAAATGAAACATCTACATAAAAGTTAACCCAGAATCTAAAACCCACTTCAAGCTTATTACAAACACTGAAGAGGTCAAGCTAAACAAATAATTGTAAGAAATTAAGATTTTACTTATGTCAGATAATATGATGTTGCTGTTGAAAGTATCTATTTTTAGAAAATGTAGATGGTATTATACGCATTTGTGCTTCTAATATCCACAACATTTTTCTCAAAATTAAATTTTTTCTTTTCTGGTGAAATAGCGTCTCTTTATAACAATATTGTCGTAATTAAACAAAATATTTTGTTTAATATTCTGCCTCATAGAAAAGACCAATGAACTAAAGAAATATTTAAAAATATTTTCTGTCATTAGTAATTTCATTTTTAGAAAAGAAAGCAAGAAAAAAACTGATCAGTTCTAGTATGAAAATAATTTGAGATTTTATTTTATAATATATACCTGTAATTGCTACAATTAACCATAAATAGAGAAAACTGTGATGTAATTTAAACACTGTAAAACACTAAATCTTACCAAGTATTTTTAGTGCAAAATAAGATAAAATAAACTTTTCAGCAAGAAAAAGGAGCTTTTTTTAAGTCAATAATTCCTTAAAATTGATGTGAAAGTTCTTGCTATTTTGGTAGATTTAATAGATATTTTTTCTATGTGACAAGGGAAATAATGTGGAACATTTTCATTAATATTAAGGAATTATTGATTTAAAATAAAACGGAAAAGTTAATTTTGTCTGATTTTAAGTGTACAAATATATTTGCATTAGACCAAAAACATTCGGTAGGATTTTGTGTTTTTGCAGTGCATTTTTGAGTTAATTATTTTGCTGCAGTCAAACGTCCAGATACATCAGATCAGAACCAGGGATTCACACCATGCACATCTTGCAGGCCAATCTCTACGTCAGGCCATGTACAAACTGTCCCAGCATGCTTCAATCAGCCGCCATGCCTGGTGCAAGCAAGACGCCATGAAGTCATCTCTGCGTTTTGTTCTTAGACACACGTTTAAAACCAGTTAAAACCAGTCTGACAGCAGTAAAAACCAGTTATGGAGGAGTAAAACGGTTAGTGGAGGAGTCGAGGGAGGATACCAGAGTGAGGAGGCCCGTCTCGTTTCCAGAATCCTGGAAGAAAAGCAATCGTTTTTCTGTTTTACTGATGTGAGCGTCTAAATGTTTGAGGAAAAGTTATTAAAACTGTAAAAAAAAAAACATTATAATTGTGATTCTATTGGCTAAACTCCAGCACTGAATTTGCAATGAAAACAAATGCAGAAACAAACTGGAAATAACTACCGATCAATACCTGTTGAAAAACAATCTGTTCAGGAATCAGTTTAGAAACAAAAAAAGAATCTGTTCAGTGAAAATGTTAAAACTCAAGAAAAGTCTGGATTGTTGTTGGTGTCAGTAATTCTCTAAAAATCTGCAAATGACTGGGAATCATGTTCAGATTAATGAATCTGATGAAAATAAGGAATCTGTTCAGAGTCTATAAAACTGTTCAGGATCTGGGAATCCGTTCAGAGTTTGGGAACCTGTTCAGAGTTTGGGAACCTGTTCAGAGTTTGGGAACCTGTTCAGAGTTTGGCAACCTGTTCAGAGTTTGGGAACCTGTTCAGAGTTTGGGAACCTGTTCAGAGTTTGGGAACCTGTTCAGAGTTTGGGAACCTGTTCATAGCCTTATAAACCTTAAGGCTCCTTCACACTAAAAGCCGTTCTCGATGTCTTTACGTACCTCCAGCTCTCGTAAGATGCCGCTCTGACCGCACGTCTCCAAGTCCTCCAGCGCCTGAGACCAGAAGTTCTCCTCCTGGTCGGGTTCGGTTCCGTCGTGACCCACGGAGAACCTGCCGAGGAAGGTGGAAGAATCGACCAATCAGAGTGAGGAGCAGCTCAACCCGGACACAGAAACACGCAGCGAACAGCTCATGCTGGCGAGGGAACAAAGACGGTCCACACATCCCACTTGTGGATGTGTCAGAGGGGTCAAAGGTCACCAGGTGAGGGTGGACAGGGGACTGTGTGTTCATGTGGTGGGGGGTCAAAGGTCAATTTGATACCTGCTGTCAGTGATTTTTCCGCTGGGCAGATTAGAGCCACTGCAGACAGAGACACACTGCTGTTACAAAGGAACTGGAGGAACTTAAACCCAGACACAGGTCAAAGGTCAAAGAAGCTCAGCAGGGAGATTAACACGGATCAGTAAAAAATTACAATATTCAATTCAATAATACTTTATTCATCATCAAGGAGCAATTTAACATGAAAATCTGTCATCAGGATGGACGGACGGATGGATGCGTCTTCACTCCTGGAAAAAGCTTAAATTAAATGGCCACCAGACAATAAACCCTGTATTTCGGACCAGTCTCACCAGTGGAACCAGTCTGCCCCTGAACACTATCACCACCACAGAGCGTCCTCTCACCCTCCGAGCGGCGGGCGGTCCCAGTCGTCGTCGCTCAGTCCCAGATCCGACAGCGGATTGGCTCTCTGCCTGGCGGACGATTGGCTGTTGGTCGTCTTGACGCCGCGCCACTCATGGAAGCTGTATGACTGAAAAGGAGCTACAGAGGCAGACAGGTCGGTGCAAACGGACTCAGGGCGGGGCGTGAAGACTAACGGCGGGCGGCGAACCTGTGGTGGAGAAGCTGCTGTCCATGTTGGACCCGTCCCAGGAGTCCACGGCGCTGTCCACTGACGGCAGCGTGCTGAACGCTCTCTGATTGGTCGGAGGCACCACAGTGATGACAGGCTCCTCCTCCCCATCCTGGCCATCCAGGTTAAGCCCCGCCCCCAGGCCTGGACCAATCACACAGGTCTTTGGGCTCGACACTGCAGACAGACGAGGCGTTCAGGGGACGTTTTTATTTTCAACAGAAAAAGGAAAATAGTGAAATATCTTCAGGCTTTTTTTAAGTTTATTCTTATAGGGAAAAAAAAACGTTTCAAACTCAAGATGGCCACCAAGGCAATAACTAATTTAAAAGGCTCAGAAATGGTGGCCATCTTGAGAATGATAAAGTTCATAATTTTTACAGTAATATTCTGCGTTAGTATAATAAATGTGACGTTTAGAGCTTCATACTCACGCTCTCCTTGCTTCTTGATCTTCAGAGTGACCGTCTCTCCCGCCTGCTGCAGCAGACTGATGGCTTCGCTCAGAGGCTTCCCCTTCAGGCTGCTGCTGTTGATCGCCAGGATGCGGTCGCCCACGTGGATCGCCCCCGTCCTGCAGGAAACAAACACAGACACACATTTCTGACACTTTCTTCATGATTGTTTTACATAAAAAATAGTTTGTTTGTTTTTTAAATTTGAGTGAAAACTAGACCCTACATCAGTCAGTGAGAAATATTTTTAATTCATTTTTAAATCAGGTTTAAATAGAAAGTCTTGTTCAAAACAGATAAAAACATTTTAAGTTAAAAAATAAGTTTCAACTCTTAAATCTAAATAGCACTTTAAATAATTATGAAAATTGTGTAAAAAGCAGCAAAAATAAACCTAAGTTGTAGTATTTCTACGAACAGCAGGGGGCGACATTTCCCACATTATTCCACATCCTGGTTATAGAAATCTGACTCTGCTGCACTTCATGTTTTATTCCTGTCGTCCATGTCATTGTGTAACAGAAACAAATATTTAATCGATTTGATTTCTTTTATTATTTTTATGGATTGCGCTTCTTCTTTTCACCTGTTTCTCTTAATTAAACGAGAGGAGAATCTATTTGTTAAATAAAATAAAACAACAAATGGGAGATGTTTTCACCTTGCTAGACTTTGATTTAACAAATCTGTCTGTATAATTCAACTGAATTAAATATAATTAATTACTTAAACTGGATATCTTTTTGCTTTTCTTTGTGAAGTACCTTGAGTTTGACTTTTGTTTTTATCTTGTAACCAGGGTGCTATGTATTGCAAATTTTTGCTCAGGTCCCTCTTGAAAATGAGATCTAGATCTCAACAGGGTTTACCTGATTAAATAAAGGAATACTATAATAAAGGAATACTTACCTTTGACTTTGGTTTGTCCATTCTAACACCAACTTTTTGTTTGTTTATGAAATAAAATCCCATCAAAACATTACATTTTGTGGTTTTAACCTGACAAACCTCTGAATAATCAAGTTCTCTGACTATTTTTGCAGGAAAGTTGGCGTACCTCTCAGCCAGCCCTCCTTTGCTCAGCGAGGAGATGATGATGGGGTCAAAGGGCTCCTCGGTGCCTGAGATGGTGATGCCTAATGGGCCACCGTACCTCTGCAGTTCCACTGTGTAGATGATGCTGCCGGACACTTCCTGCTCATCTGGAACATCGAGAAAATGGTGGAAAACATGAACATGTCCATTTAGTTTAAAACAAAAAGAAAAAATTTTAATCAGTGGAGGATCTGATTGGAACTGGTACCAGAGTTGTCTTCGTCTTTGCGGATCTTGAGTTTGACGAGTTCCTCGCACTGCTGGAGGATCTGCACGGCCTCCTCCATGGAGCAGTTCTCCACCCGGATGTTATCGATGGCCAGCAGCTTGTCTCCCAGCTCCAAGGTTCCCGTCCTGGGAGGAAAACATGCCAACATGAACAGCTTGAATTCCTGCAGCTGAACAGGACCAACGCTCTGACTCCTTTATGTTCTCATAGTAATGGTTAGCAGTAGAGAGCCAGTTCTTCTGGAGAACCGGCTCTTGTAGTGAACCAGTTCTTATAGAAAAAGAACCAGTTCTTGTAGAAAAAGAACCAGTTCTTGCAGAAATAGAACCAGTTCTTGTAGAGAAAGAACCAGTTCTTGCAGAAAAAGAACCAGTTCTTGCAGAAAAAGAACCAGTTCTTGTAGAAAAAGAACCAGTTCTTGTAGAAAAAGAACCAGTTCTTGTAGAAAAAGAACCAGTTCTTGTAGAAAAAGAACCAGTTCTTGCAGAAAAAGAACCAGTTCTTGTAATTTCAAACTCGATTTGAATCGATTAGTGAGATCAATAATGGAATTCTTATCACTAAATTCTTATCCAGTCTCATCCCTGTTTATGGAGTAAAAGGTGACATGATTTCTGTTCTGCCCCATCTGGTTACAAGCAACAAACTGCTGCTTTACGCTCCAGAACATGAGACCCGGTTCTGCTAGCCCAGTTAACCAGAATCACAGCTGAAAGCGTCTCAATGCATCTAAAATAAACCGTTTCCATGAGCCGAACCTGCAGGTGAGTCTGGGTTTTTACCTGTGAGCGACGCTGCCTTTCTTGATGTCAGAGATGATCAGAGGGTCGCCTGGTTTCCTGTTGGACGGAGCTTCACACACAAGAGGGAAATTTATCAATTTTAGGTGTTAGTCAGTGTAAAAGGCATCAACATTTCATTAAAAAAAGAAAAACACCGGAGCAAAATTAAGAGAAGCTCAGAGATAACGGAAACCCTGGTGTAAATGCTTTGTGCTTTTGATGCTCTATTCCTGCTTTCAGCAGGATTTGGGTCAAAGATGGCCGTGAAACCAGGTTGATTTTGTGTCTGATGAACCATCTTTGTGTTGATTATTCTGCTGTGATGACCCATTTGCAGATTGTTGGCTGATTTTTGCTTAAAATCTCCTGACAACACAAACTGTAACAAAGACCTTTGGAAGAGAAACAGGCCAGCCTGACTAAAGCTGCAGCTAAAGATTATTTTAGTGATCGATTATCAATTATTCAGATAAAAAAATGACACAATCTGCAGATTGTTCATTTAAGCACTTAACAGTTTTTATACCATACTAAAAGCACATTAAACATACAATAGAATAATAAATTAATTTTTAAATAACAAAATAAATACTTTGGATGGATGGATAGATGATTAAATTAAATGGCTGGATGATTTGTTCACAATTAGCTTCCATTTTTATGCCAGTGGTCATAATGTTTTGCCAGTTTGTTTGTGAACTCACAGCTGATGGTAATTCCCAGCTCCACTCCTGGTTTTTTTGGGAGTTTCACATGGAATGTCCCCGAACTGGGAATGACGGACTCTGAGACAGAAAGAAAGTTCATTTCAATATCATGAGTAGGTCACAGCACTGAGGCCAGGATAGAGATGGTCTATACAAAACATATTCATTACATTACTGCACAAAATCATTCCTAGGTAATGTTTTAGGACCTTTGTCACGTTAAATCCAAATAAACTCAACATTTACTCTCACATGAAAATGGCTGCAAACAGATGCGCAATTATAGAATTGTACATCTTTGAAAAGCATTAGTAGAGCGTCCTGCACAAACAGCAAGAATGCAGGAAGTAGTTTCGGGAAGGTAAGTCAACAAAAAAAAATTTGTCTATGTAAAACCAGCTGACTAAATGTTCTGGAACTCTGCCTGGGTTGCCAAGTAACGGGCGGAACTCTCCTGGGGTTGCCTGGCAACAGTGGAATGTGACGTTACATTCAGAAGATTTTTGAAACAGCTTGTTTTTTAGACACCAAAAAAATATTAACGTATTGGGCAAAAACAGCTGGGTGATTTTTTAAAAAACGCTTGGCCTGTTTTTAGAAGCAGTTGAGACCAAAATTGAAGCATAAAACGTGCAAAATGGGAGTTTTGCAGAGAAGGTGTCCTTTAAAAGCCAGACAACTGGAGATTGTCTCAAGTTTGATGAAGTATAAAACCAGTGGTATCAGAGGAATCTCCACCACTCCGCCTGTAAAAGCCACACAATGTATCTGTGAGTCATCCCTGACAGCATGCTGTGTTGTTGTATTAAACTCAGACGTGGGCGGTTATTTATACCAGCCGGACGCGTTTCATTCACAAAGCAGAACCAGGCACAGACTGTCGCTGTTCATCAGTCAGAACAACAAACATCCCCGCAGCCTGGGAAAGCGGGTAAACGTCGCGCTCACCTGCCACGTCAAACTCGATCTCCAGCGTGAGCTGCGCCGTGATGGACGAGTCTCTGAGCAGCTGGTTGGTTTCCTCCAAGGTCGAGTCTTCAGTCGGGACGCCGTTAATCGACAGGATCCTGTCACCGATCTGCAGGATGCCACACCTGCACAAACAAACACAGAAATCAGAAAGACTTACATACGTACATTTCAATCTGAAAAGTTCCTAACTGAATGTTTTAACAACAGTAATGAATGAAATTATTATAATTAGTAATTGTGTGAAGGTATTGGTGCAAACTGTAATCATAATTAATTTAAGCTGTGTATAATGTGCATTAAACATGATTTCAGTGTAAACTGTCTCCCTATTCTATTACATTTTGCATAAAACTTGTAACTTCTACTTGTTTTCTCTCATGTAATGTAAATATTCTGAGATATTTGGGTGTTTTTCCAACTGATAGTTTGGTAGAATCAGTTTAATTAGGGACCAAAGTTGCAACCTTTGTTACATTTTTCACCAGCCAAACCTTTGAGGAAGCTGTTCCCCTCCTTGCCTGTGGGAGCGCTGTACCAAGAACAACATGAAAACCTCTGAAGAAGATACTAAGCGCAACTTCCTTCTTCACAAAATGTAAACAAAAACGGAGTAGCATCATATTTTAGCGGTTGTAGGATTTCTTTTTTGTCTTTGGTAAAAAAAACGAGTCATTTCTCCCGCTCGCGCCAGGTTAGCACGTTCATTTTGGTTGTATTTACCCAGAATGCCTTGCGCTCAGAGGCGGGTAGAGTACCTAAAAATAGCACTCAAGTAAGAGTAGCACTACTTTAACATATTTTTACTCAAGTAAAAATAAAAAGAAGCCGTCCAAGAAATTAATGAAGAAATAGTAAAAAGTATTTGGCAAATGAAGTATGAAAATAACATCATAAGACGGATCAAAATGTAAAGTAATGTTGAAGTTTTAGTATTTTAAAGACCAAAATGAGAATAATTAATAAAAACAAAGTTATAAAATAAAATCAGGCAAACACAAACATTTTTCCAAATCAATTTCTTTCCATAAGAGACAAAAACTGCAGGTTTGTGTCTAAATCTGGTGAATTTTTGGTGAAAATTTGTGAAATTACTGACAGTATAAAATGTTCAAAGTGAACCTGCTCACCTCTCTGCAGGGCTGTCTGGGTCAATGTAGGCGATGAGCGGCGGTGACGACAGCGTCTCTGTCGCAAAGACTCCGCCTTGGAGCTGCAGGCCAAACCCCATGATGCCATCGCCTAGCAACGTGACCTCTGTGGTTTCCGTGTGGACCACCTGACCGGCGAGGCCGACCGTGCTGGAGGCCAGAGACACTGCAGACGAACATCACAGCTCAGTTACTGCTGGGCTGATAAATCAATTTTATCAGTTTGGATTTTTTAAGATTTAATCTTCTGGAAAATTGTTATTTCCCAGGGCGGCCATCTTGCTTCACAACCATTCACACTTTGAACTCAGATGAACTCTATGATGGAATATTAGGGCCAGGTTACAATTTTTTATTTTTAATTAAGAGAAAAAAGTCATAATATTACAAAAATAAAGTTGTATGACAAAAAAAAAATCAGAATTATATAAAAAAGTTGTAATATTAGGAGAATAGAGTCAAAACTTTAGGAGAAATAAAAAATAAAATGAGAATTGTTGAGCATCTTGTGAAGTTATAGTTTGGTGTAAGATTTACAGATAAATACTACTAGAACAAAATCACAAAATTACCAGAATAAAGTCATACTTTTATGAGAACTCCAACTTAAAATATAACAAAAAATTAGAACTAAAATGTGTTATTAAAGTTATACTTTGGTGTACGTCTTTCAAATAATGCTAAATAGAAATACGTAATCTTTTAGCAGATTAGCATAAACTTATTATCACGAAGCGATCATGGTTTATTTTTTAATAAAATTTTTTTTTAAACTGAGCTTATTTTGAAGAAAGAATCACAAACTGATAAATAAGCTTAAAACCATTTTGTAGTAAAGTTTTGTCTTTTGCTGCTAATATTACAACTATATTCTCGTAATTAAGCAAAAATGCTCATAGCCTGGTCCTGATACTCCATTGTGCAACTGAAAGATGGGATAATTTCTGGTTTCTTTTTCAGAAAAGAAAGCGAATCAGTCAGCTTTTTATCCGGAGAAAGACTCACAGGAGCTTTTGAAGTCCTTCTTCTTGGCCTTCCTCCTCATCATGGTGCTGCGCGGACTCGTGGGATACATGTTCCTGGACAGAGTGCTCATGTTGAGGGACGACAGGCTGTAGGCCGACATGGAGCCGGGAGAGAACGAGTGGCTGAGAGCTGCAGAGATACGGAAACCCCCATTATCGGGTTTTTGTCCTTGGTTTATCTCATCAAAACCAAACCGAAAACCAAGGAGAGAACACGTACGAGGGTTGTTTGTATGGCGGTTGTGGGATCTGGCGCCTGATTGGTCGGGGTGGTAGGTGTTGTAGTGGTAGGGAGGGAGGATGGGGGCGGAGCCTCCAGTTTCCCAGGGAAGGGGGCGGGGACTACGCTGCACCTTGACTGCACATGCACACGGGCACAACCATGCACACGCAGGAGGAAGGAGAGGTTAAAACAAAGGGACAGGACGAGGGTCAAAGGTCAAACGTCGGGGTAGGTCTCGAGATTAAGAACGTTTCATTTTTAGCGGTTTGCTAGCGGGAGCACGTCACAAGCAGTCTAATTTTTGGAAAATGTGGATTTATTTCCCCTCCAAGGTGATGTCATCACACCCACGGCGGCCATCTTGTTTACAGCTTCTATTTATCTGATTCTATTTGAATTCAAATCAACTCTATGAGGCTCAGGCTGTGATTTTTTTATATTTCTGATTACAAGAATAAAGTTACAATGCTACTAGAATAAAGTCAACATTTTATGAGGATTCAGACACAAAAAATAACAAAAATTATGAAGGTTTGTTGGGCATCTTGTGAAGTTATACTTAATAATTAATTAAGCATAAAATTATTGTCAAACAACTGACTCTAGAAGAAAGACCTACATGAACTGAGATGCTCACATTAAATCCTGATAAATAAAAAAACAATGTTTTATTTTAATATTTTTTTCTGGTAAAATTGTATTTAAACTACAATGTTTTTGTAATTAAACATAAAAAATTATAGCCTGGCCCTAATACTGATGACTGAAATAAAAATACATTTTTAAAAATATTTTATGTCATTTTTTCAAAAAGAAAACAAGCAAAAAAAATAAAAATTGATTAAAATTGGATGAAAAATAATTAGAGATTTTACTTCTGAGCCGTATCTACGAGCCTCTGCCATACATCTACTTTAAAAATCCCTCTGAGGTGCATTCAAGGCCTCTCAGTGCACTGAGTTTGTTCAGGGCTCATTAAGTTTGATGTCTATATGTTTACACCACGCTGGG
The DNA here is from genome assembly GCF_002775205.1 of Xiphophorus maculatus. Lineage (NCBI taxonomy): Eukaryota > Metazoa > Chordata > Actinopteri > Cyprinodontiformes > Poeciliidae > Xiphophorus > Xiphophorus maculatus. Next base: position 984,640 of record NC_036459.1, read on the forward strand.
GGACGTTCTGCTCCACCTCATAAACACTTTGTTTCTGCAGAGATCTGACACATTAAATGTGGCTCCAAACTGCCTTTCAGGGGAGTTGGGCATAAATCCGCAGGCTCTCTAACTAACTGCAGTTTTTCTGTGTTACCGTGCTGCGGTGCGTTCAGGGCCGGTCGGGCCTGGTGTTGTGGCAGAATCTCCATGCGGACGGTTTGACAGGAAGCAGAGAGAAGCTGAGTGGCTTCAGCCAGAGAACAGAACTCCATCGACTTCCCGTCGACAGACAGGATGTGATCCCCGGCATGAAGAGCGCCACACCTGCACAACCACATGACCGTCTGGGCGTAAACATTGTGCATGAAGGGTGAGAAGCTAATTCAATACATTATTCTAGGTACTATGTCAAGATCAGAAGCCAAACGTAGGGAAAACAACTTGGTGAACATCAGTGGTGGACACACTTCCGCTAATCTGCTAATAGTGGAGCTAATTTTTCATTTAGCCAACTTAGAAACTGCTTAGCGCACTTAGCCTCCCTTAAATAAGCTAAAGGTAGAGAAAACAACTTAGCAAAAATCAGTACTGGGCACTTCTGCTAATCTGCTAATAATAGAGGTAATTTTTGACATAGCGCTGTTGCTAACGTTCAGAATCGTTGGTTAGCTTTCCCAAAATAAGCTTCTTCTAAGATTTTATAATCGCATTGTATTTGATGATTGTGTATAGCACTTTGGTCCTGTAGGTGTATAAAGTGCTTCATAAATAAAGTTGGTATGGTATGGTAAGATGCTAACAGCAGAGCTAGTTTTTTTGTTTAGCACTGTTGCTAGCTTTGAAGATTTTTAGCACACTTAGCTTCCCCCACAAAAGTTAAAGTTTGTTCAAACAAATAGGCAAAAATCAGTGCTGGGTGCACTTCTGAAATCTGCCAATAGTGGAACTAATTTTTTTTGTTTTATGCTTTTGCTTATTATGAAAATATTTAGCACATTTAGCTTCCTCTAAATAAGTTGTTAAAAAAACTTTTAAAAAAATCAGTGGTGGAAATATGTTCACTAATGCACTAGTATCACAGCAAATTGTTTTGCCTAGCGCTTTTGCTAACTTTGAAAACGTCTGGCGCACTTAGCAAATGACATTTATTCTGTTCCCAGAGTGCATTGCAGTAGAGATTAAAATTTAGTGATGTCCTGCTTGCTTTCTGACTGAAGCGCTATCGTTGTCAATTAGATATAAGCAGCAACAGTTAGCGAAACTCAACAATTATAAAACTGAACTACGAGTGAAAGGTCAGTACCAAAGAATCACTTCCTGAAGCGCAAGTAGGTGTGTAATGAAGGTAGTGATTTAGCGTTTTAGCATTAGCTTACACTGAATACCATATTGGTATAGCACTTTAGCATTAGCGGGACTAATATTTGTGATTTTTCTTTAGGTTTAGCACAAAGGTTTAGTCCAAATATAAATTAAGCTGCAAATAAATCCAGAAAGAAATAATAAAAGATCTTCAATCTACACCTGAATTGGATCAGAGAGCATCAGACTCATACCTGTCTGCTATGCTGGCTGGTTTGACTTTGTCGATGATGATGACCTGCTTGCTGCAGAACATGGAGGTGGACAGAGCCACGCCCAGACTGGATCCTGCCGCCTTGGCAACCTCAACCAGCAGGGGCCCCGACGCCGTGGCAACCGAGTCTAAAAGGGTGAAAACAGTCACTGGTGCTCACTGGTTGCCGTTCCACAGGGCTCCGTCCTCAGTAAGCTTACATTTCATGCACTCACATGGTTTTATGGCAGCAGTTTGTGGGTTAATTTATCTGGAAATTACAAGTAATTTTTTTCAGAACTCACCTATTCCTGTCCAGGAAGTTACAAGCTAATTTTCCTTCAAGGCGGATTTAAATTTTTTTCTGGACTTTATCGAGTTATTTTAATCAAACTCATAGGTTCTGGAAGTTATTACTTTCCCTGAAACTTACAAAACGCAAAGTTTACTTACAAGCTGCTTTTATTCCCAAATATATATGATAATGTATCCAGGATTGATCAATTTCTCTACCGTAACTAATTAATTTCCCTTACACTTACCATCTTATTTTAAGTTTTCACATAAAATAAATTGGTAAATGGAGAAAAAGCTTCTAAAAGTTTTGTCAGCTGTTTTAATTTGCTAAATTTAAAATCATGATCATAAACTGATTATTTACTTTTCTTCCAAGGAACAAAATAGTTGCATATTTAAGGTCTAATCAATGTGCAAACAATCTGCTTGTTTATTTTTGGAAATTTTCATTTTAAAGAACAGAAGACGATCAGGGAATTTAAAGATGTTTCCTTCAAAAAAGTACTAAAAGAAAGTTACACTTTCTCATACTTTTCTGAACAGAGAAAGAATCCTGCAGTTATGTCTTGTTTGAAGTTAAATTCTGTTGCGACACCTCCAGGCGCTGCAACCATCCTCTGATGTCTATTTAATTCTCATTTTGTACTATTTATTTCTTTATCTTTGTATATTATGTATATACACATAACCTGCATCTTATCTCGAGTCGAGCAAATCTCAATCTCGTTGTAATCTGTTGATGACAATGACAATAAATCTTATCTTATCTAAATTATCAACAAACTGACTAAAATTGAATAAATAAACAAGGTTTTGTTATTTAAAACTTTTCTGTAACTTCTCCTGGAAATTGCTGATGTTAAGGTTGTAATACAAATAACAAACATCCTAAACAACAAAACACACATTTTACACTGAAGCTGCTGAAATCATGACTTCCTGTCAAAATAAAAACCGAACTGACCCATCACCGACACGTCGTACTCGATCAGCAGCGTGGCTTCCTGGCCGCACTGCTTCAGGATGCTCATGGCCTCCGACAGCGTGCTGCCATGGAGACGAATCCCATCGATGCTTAGCAACCGATCGCCCGGCTTGATCGTTCCTTCTCTGCAGAACGACAGCGTCAGGTTTTAGCTCCTACAGAAGCTCCAGAGGGACAAAAAGTCTGCAGAGGTCGGTACCTTTCGGCGGGTCCACCCGGCCGGACGGTTGTTATGACGATGGGGCGGGTCTTATTCCTGTCCTCGTGCGTTCCTCCTATAAGAACGAGTGGCTTTATAATTTTGTTTGTATTTATTTTTGAGATCCTCAAACACAAACCGAGCTGCGCTCACCTCTGATGACGAAGCCGAAGCTGTTCCCTTCTTTGTGAAGCGTCAGTTCCACATTTTTAAAAATGACCCCTGACCCCTGCACGGCTGCAACAGAAACACATTGTCAACACACACACAGGTACAAATCTTCCGTATGTGGAACTAAATCAGATCCGACTGTCATAAAAGCGTCTGCAATCTGAAAGGTCATGTCGCATTTAGGGCTGCAACTAACGATTATTTTATTAATCGGATTAATCAGATATTCCGGTTAATGATTATCCTGATCATTAATTGGATAAAAAATTGTCACATTCTGCAGATTTTTCATTAAACTGCTTAAGCATTTTCTATACAATATTAGAAATACATTAAAGAATAGAAATAAACAAATAAATTCCTTTTTAAAATAAGAAAATAAACATATTATTGTGTAAGATGCCATAACGCAGCATTCCTTTAGTAAATTTGAATTGGGTGAATAGGAAAAAAATGCCATTTAAGGAGTTTTGGGTAAAATATATTTACCGACAATTAAGATTTTATCTTAAATGCAAAATGTTTATATCTTTTGTACAGTTTTGGCTTAACTATTGTTCTGAGTATGTTGTTTATGTCAGCAAATGAGTTTTTGCTGACAGATAACGAGTACACATTCGTTAACTAGAGTATAACTAGATTGTTACTCTAGATAAAGATTAATCAATTACTAAATTAGTTTAAGATTTAATTCTGCCAAAAACTAAAAAAAGTTTAGATTACTCTCAGAAATTTTCTAGAAAGAAACTTAGAAATTTTTGAATTTCAAAAGTTGAAAATGTTCAAGTTTTTTCAAGCGGAGATTTGAGATTAATCTCAAAATTTGAAGTTTATTTTTCACAAATTTTTATATATTTGTAACTCAGAAATTCCATTTTCCTAGAAAATTTCTGAGATTTATTGTGAAAATTTCTGGGAGTGTTTTTTTTCAGAAATGTATTCTTCTTCTCTGTCTACAATGGACCTAAAGCACCATTGTACTTAAATATTGCTTCAACATGTCAAAATGTTAAAAAATTCAAGGAATGTAAATGCTTTTGGAAGATTAAAGTAGCTCCTAAATTGAAAACTCAATAAATTTCAGCTCCTTGGAAGGAAAGTATGAACATGCTGAGTCACGTACAGACAGGCGGCAGCTCGTACTCGACCTCCAGCACCACTCGCTCCCCGACGTTCTTTAGCAGGCTGATGATCTCGTCGTGTCTGAACTTGGCCAGGTTGATGCCGTTGACCGAGCGGATGTAGTCGCCCACATTCAGCTGGTCGCTCCTGAACAAACAGAGATGGCTGTGAGTTTTATGAAATGCTTCATTTAAAGATGATAATTCTGAGACACACATACATATATATATATATATATATATATATATATATATATATATATATATATATATATATATATATATATATATATATATATATATATATGGAGGAAACATGTTTATTTTACAAGACACACAAGTAACAGTGCGTTTTGAATAAACTTTAAAGCGAATAAACTAAAAATTTGTGTTTGTTTATGGAACGTAAAGCTTAAAATTCTGAGTGTAAGATATTACAGCCAATGTTTATGGGCTTCAACAGGGAGGCCCCTGTTGAAATTCTGACGCAGTTACCTCGGGTCTGACGTCAAACCCAGCTTTGAGTTTCCACTTCACAAGCAACTGGAACGCAGCATTTTTATATGAATAAACCGGAAAATAACAACAACAAAAATGGCGTGTAACGTTATGCTATGTGTACTACTTAATCTGTTAAGTTTAACACAATCTCTAATAAGGAAAATACCGGAATGAAGTGGAAGCTAGTGAGATGGAAGCTAACGGTCAAAAGCGCATGCGCGTTCAGTGTAATACTAAAATCACAGCGCCATCTAGCGGCTTGGCATGGCAACTACAGCTTTTCCAAAAGTAAACGGGGAACTTTTCCCCAAACATCCAAAAATACCTGTAGCAGTTTCCAGGCAGCGATATCTTTTAAATGTAGACAAAATTAACCGATATCACCTGGCAGCAATCCCTCCTTGTCGCAGGTTTGAAACCCGAGGCTTTCCGTCTTTGTCAATTCCTCCTGAAACGGTGAGTCCAAGCGTCGTTCCCTCCTTCTTCATCAGCTCCACCACCGTGCAGCCCCGAAACTCATCTGAAAAACAAGTCACTGCGGGTCATCGTCAGTGTTTCTACGACAGCGTAACAGCGCAATCGTAGATTAAAAAAAAGAAGTAAATTTCCACCAAAAAACTCAGCAATTTTCAGATTAATCTCAGAAAATTTCCAAAAAAAATTATGAAATTTGAGTTTCAAAGGAGGAAAATCAGCTTGAAAAAAATTCTGAAATTCTGAGATTAACCTTAGAAATTTTCTTTTAAAAAAGAAGAAATTTCTCAGTTTGAAAAGTAAAAAATCTGCTAGAAACAAAGCTCAGAAAAGTTATCTAAAAAATGTAAAAAAAAAAAAGAAAAAGAAAAGAAAAGCAAAAAAAGGAATTTCTGAGCTGCAAAAGTCAATATTTGCTCAAAAAATCTCAGAAATTTTTTGTAAAAAAATAAAGAAAAGTGAGTTTGAAAACAGCTTGAAAAAAAGCTCAGAAATTGAGATTAATCTCAGAAACTAAAACAAATGACATTTCTGAAATCCAAAAGTTGAATTTTGCTTGAAAGACTTTATAAGCTTCTGTTTCAAAAGTAAAAAAAAAAATACTAAAAAGATTCTAAAATTTTGAAAGTAATTTGAGAAATTTTCTTAATAAAACTTGTAAATTTTAGTTTGACAAGTCAAAAGTTTGATTTAAAAAAGACTCAAACTTGAAATTTTATTGAAAAGACAAGAAACTTTCTGAGCTTGAAAAGTCACAAATTAGCTAGAAAAATACTGAAATTTTGAGATGTTTTATCTTTGAAACTCAAAAATGTGCAAGTTATTTCAATAACATTTCTGAGATTAATCTCAAAGTTTCAGGGTTTTTTTTAGCAATTTTTTGACTTTTCAAACTTAGAAATGTTCTTGTTTTTTCTATAAAATTTCAGAGTTTTTTGGTGGAAATTGACTTTTTTTTCCATCTACAATGACCCTAACACGCTGCCGTAGTGTTTCTCTAAAACACAAGGAGAAATTAAATAATAACCCCAACAAACAGAAAAGAAGTCATCTCCTGGTCTGTCGGCCATCTATTTTTTATCAAACCTCTGAATTATTCAGCAGAGGAAGCGCTGGGCGCGAGGAAACTACAGAGCTGCTGCCGCGCGATGTGAACCGTCCTCAGGTGATAAAACAGAAATCTGGATTTCACTCAGTCGTTGGATTTTAATATTAATGAGTCAGGGATTCACCTCAGTTCATTCAGCCAGGATTACGACGGTTTCACAAACAGCAGCGAACAGCGACTCCATCTAAAAAAAGAAAACCTCCAATCTTTGATTCTGCTCCCATGTTTGATGAAGCAGCTCCCTGCAGCTGCAGAGGAGCGACTTCTAAAATTGTTTCTTCACAAAACGGCTTTTTTGACTTAAAGGAGCTGAGGAAGAAAGCCAGCCTCACAGGAAGCTCTATTTCTGTAGACGAGCTCTTTGCAGCCTGAATGTGAACTGTGCCTCCTCTGTTGCACCGCTGATGAAGCAGCATCAACCTCCAGTCTCTGTGCAAGAAGTTCAATCGGGAAATTTAACCCGCAGCACCTTTTTAAGGTTTGATTTTAACTATGATTTAATGGAAATGCAAAAAACATTTAATTTTACCAACTGCTTATCACTGGATACCAACAAAGTGAATCCAACTGGGAATGTAAAACATCAATTAGGAATATCTACCTGACTTTATGTATTAAACACTTAAATAAAATAATACAGTAAAATTAAATTAATCAAAAATTTAAGCAAATGTAAAGAAGCAAATAAAACACAGCAAAAAAAAACAACAAATAGTGCAATTACATTAAAAATAATTCAGACTAAATGAAGTGGGATGTATTAAAAAATAATAATAATAACAAAGCATTGCAAAAATTATAATATATTAAATTTGAAGCAATATTTTATGTCAAAACAAATAAACTGTCAGACACATTACATTTAATCAAAATAATAAAAACCAAGATGAAATAAAATGAAAATTTAAAAAATATTTTAACCAAAACTAAATAAGTAAAATATAATCCAGTCAATGCAAAACAATAAAAAAATTATTTTACTTTATTAACCCCCCCCAAAAATACAATTAAATATGCCAAAATATAATTAATTAAAATAATTTTAAAAACATATTCTTCCAAAAAAATCCAAACCAAGTAGTTACAGCACATAAAAATATAAGTAAATAACGCTTAACAAAATTCAATAAACAATTTTTAAGATCTTAAATTTTACATATATGTATAAAACACAAAAGTATAAAAAAATTAAAGAAAATCCAAATTAAGTCAATAAATATAAGAAGGCAATTAAAAAAGAATCTAAATAACTAATATAATAAAACCAAAAAAATACTAAAGTGTTTCTAGCAGCAACGGTTTCAGAGGAGTGGAGACCATCATATGTCTCCAAGTGATTTTCTTTTTACTGGTCTTACTGGTGTAAACACATTAAACAAACATTTCCACCAGTTTCTGTAAATGGTTTAAACTCTTCCTTATAACAAGCACCAATTTCTCGCTCGTTTTCACAGAAAGCAGTCCTAACTGGGACAGCAGCTCCAGGTGGGAGCAGATAAAGTGCAAACAAAGCATCTTCCTACAACTAACAGGAGGAAAACATCAGCTGTTCCTGTTCTCCACTTTTAGCTGCCGTCTTCATTACTCCCAACCACAGGAATCCCAGTAACTCATTTTAAACCATCAGCAGGATGATGGTGGGAGTGTTACCTGGAATACTCTGCCTCCTGATGGCCAGCGCTCCATCTGGAGGTCGCGACCCGGCCGAGTGCTTCGTGTACGGCCCTTCATCTGAAAGGAAAACACAGAAAAACACACCATCATTTATTGATCTACACTCCAGTCAGCTGGATTCAGAACAACAACACTTCCCACTGGTTTTAATTTGCTTCAGACGTCCCACCAACAACTACTGGTTAGTTTTAAACATATCTTAAATCATTCTGGGGAAGAAAAAAAAACTTTCTGTTTCATCAGTTCCTTAAACTGGTTTTCAAGCTCTAGCCTTTCATTTAAAGGGGAATTATTATGGAAAATTCACAATTTGCAAATCTTTGTACTTCCCTTTTTTTGTTTCTACTGCTTCTAAAAACAACTAAAGCGCTTAAAAAAAACACGAAGCCATGTTTTTTGGTGTCTGAAGGAGTCATTTCAAAACCTAGCAACCCAAGCAGAGTTCCGCCCGTTACCTTGCAACCCAAGCAGAGTTCCGCCCGTTACCTAGCAACCCAAGCAGAGTTGAAGCATGGTTCTACAGCTGTGTTTTGTTTTTGATCGGTCTGTTGATACAGATGGAAAAATTCCACTGCAGTAGCCAATGTTCGACCAAAAGAGGGCAGCACTGAGACAGTTTTAGGCAAAAATAATGCAAAACTAAACAAATGTGCAAAAAACAACAACATTCACACAGAAACATAAAGATGCCACCCTAAATAACATATTTAGACAATTTATCAACACTAAAAACAATACAAACTTTTTACTTGTCTAGAAGACATTTTTTTATGTTTATCTTTTGTTTAATGAGTAAAACAAAAAGTTTAAGATAAAAAACTGTCAGTAAATACAGACTGATGGTTTGATTTAATTATGAGTTTTAATCCAGTTAGAATCTCAGATTATTAAAAGAAAACATCAAAATAACGTAAAGTTTTCCGTCGAGCTCTTTACTGTTATTGTATTTTGGCTTCCTGTTGGGCTGTAATTTATTCTAATCTGATCTGGATCGGCTCTGTTTGGTTCCAGCAGCCGGGCTCAGAAGCAAAATGAGATTGTGGAAACACTTCAATGTTTTCCAGCCATTGTGAGGACATCACTACCCTGTAGGTTCAGCTTGTACTGAAGATCGTTTCTGACCCTAAATCTACGTCGTTCTAATAAAATTTCAGGATTGTTTTTATTTCGTTCTCCAAATTGAATCCCCTGAATGTGATTGTTTCACGTTTTGGTCCCCAGTACACTTGTAACACACACACTCACATTCAGACCATATCTAAGTGAAGATGAAAGCTGAGCCTCCTCCTCCTCCTTCAGATGTAGGGCAGCAGCATCCAGCCTTTTCTGTGCTCAGCAACACTACTATGTACTCAACATGCTCCGTATAATACTGCATAAGGCTCAAATAAAAGCTTTGGATGAAATGCTGACGTAAATTCACTCAGACTGAGGATTACATTTGCATTTTCAGTGATGCTAAAATATAAACAAGCGATGTTTGTTGTGTCAGGACATCCTAAAATCAGGTGAACAGCAACAAAACATGACACTTCGCATCATCTCATTATTTATTCAGAAGACATGAAACCCAAAAGCAGGAGCGGGGAGTGAAAACCAGCCCTATCCATCACTACATGAGGGAAAGTAACAGCAAAGGATCTTTAAAAACGTTTAAAAGGAGTCCGTACTTCTGCAACCAGTGTAAAATAATAACCTAGTCTTAGTTTGACTCATTGGTTTGTTGTTCTGATTTTGTGTTTTTACAAACAGAATAAATATTTCCTGATGTATTTTAGATTATGAGCAAAAATGATTGGATCCAGTTGACTTTTATGAGTAATTCTACAATAAATTCATGTTTTTTGACATCTGCAAAATGAGTCGTTTCAAAAACCTCTGGAATGCAAGCAGGCACTGCCCGTTGCTTAGCAACATAGGCAGAGTTCCAACCGTTACCTAACAACCAAAGCAGAGCTCCAGCACATTTGGTCAGCTGGTTTAACCGGTGTGTGTGTGTTGTACAATGACTGCTGGAAAAGTCAAGTGTTTTATTGTTGACTTACCATCCAGAAACCCTTTGCTGCATTCCCGTTGGTTGTGCAGGAGGTGCTACTAATGCTTTTCAAAGATGTACGGTTGTATAATTGTGCATCTGTTTGAAATGTTGAGTTTATTTGGATGTAAAGTGACAAATAACTAAAACTGTGCAGAACTAAAGAGACAAAAATGTCATTATTATGCAAAAAAATCTACCGAACATATATAGGCCACACACCTTCCCTAATCTGTTCAAAGGAATCATCGATCACCTGGACAAACCCTGCACAGTAATCTAGATTTAAATTAGTCCATTTGTCCAAGCAGGGCTGGACAAATGGACAAACAAGAATAAAAAGAATTGAGGTGTCGAAACGTCCCAGTCAAAGCTCAGACCTTAAGAGAGCTTCAGATAACAGGTGTAACAAACAGCTCAGGTCAGTTTGTTGTTTTGATGAAGGTCTCCTCACAGCGCCTGCAGATCGATACGGTTGTTCTGAGTGATTCCCTTCATCCTGTGGTGAAGCAGCAGGGGGTCCCTGAACAGATCGATGGCTATAAACTGAGCGGTGCTGGCAGAAACCGACTGGATGACACTTCTCAGGTCCTGGCTTTCATTTTGGGAACGAATAATGTAATAATTTACCTCATTATATCCCCTAAATGTCTTTAAAAATGATCTAAGGCTTGCTGCTTATTAAAAATAAACAATATTTGCATTTACATTCATAACTCTTGTCCTGCAGCTACTATGTGGGGTTTCAAAGCTGAGCTGTGCTTTCAGTTGTATATTTAATATCCTCTGAGGAGCACAGCGACACACTGACGCTCCGTACCTTATTATAGACTCATTCAAAGCCGTTTAAAATACACGGGCGAACCGAAGGAGCAGCCGCTGTGGCGGAGACAAAGCTTTTCTCCGAGGGTTAAATTCAGATGTTAAGAGGTGCTGCTTTAAAAACCACCGAGTCAAGATGTTTGGCTGCGAGAGGAAACCTACTGAGCCACTTAAAAAGAGCTGCGAAACTTCAAATGGAGCCAAAAATGATGAAAGTTATTCCCCAGCTTGATCCTGGCAGTCCTGGGGCTTGGAGTGGAGGACGGGGTCCAACTTGCTCAAGTGTTTGCTGTGATTCCCGTAATTAAAAAGGAAGAAGAGGGGAAGAGCGGAGCCAAAGTCAGAGTCTCAACGGATTTCAGGCAGACGAGGTTCTGGTTTCCAGTCTGGTTCTGCTGCTGGGACACGGAGGAAGCGGCTCGTTTAATCCAATAAACCATCTGCTCTTCAAAAGGTTAAATATTAGAGGTATTTTTTATAGACATCTAAATATAGATAACAAAAGGAAAGCACATTCAGATCAGGTGTTCTTGTTAATGTGTGAATACACAAAATTAATCCAATAAATTACGTGTCTGGGAATACGGCTTAAAAATAACATCCTGATTTTTTTCATATCAGATCCAATTAAATGCTTTCTTTTCTAAAACAAGAGAAAATATTTTCAAAAAGTGGATTTTATTTCAATCAACCGGTCGCTGAGTTGAACGATAGAGTATTAAAGTCAGCCACACCTGACTTGAACACTGACAGCACAGATTAGAAATAATGTTTGATTTTACTGATGTTGTCAGAGGAAAGAAAGATAATTTTTTACATTTTACATCCAATAGCAACTCACTGCTATTTTTATTTCTCCCCTGATTCATTATTTGATGTAAAAACAGACATAAAATCAAAAGTACACGTGATATAAACAGAGCAGAAAGTGTCCTGAAATAAACTCCAACTGCCAAAAATGTTTTGTTCCAACACTGTTGCTGTTTGTTCAGGATTTAGCCATTCAGACCTAATCTGGATGTTGTTTTCACCTCGTCTGTGAGGCTGCAGCACAATCCTGGTTGTATAATGATAATTCAATGGAATCTGTAACGTCCCAGTAAACCGTGACATTGAACCAGCTAACTTTTGAACTGTGTAAACAAGAGAAAGAAGCACAAACGAAAAAAACAGCAGATAAAAAACATACAAACCGAAACATGAAGAGAAGCACAAGCCATAAAATCAGAGAAATTAAAAAGGACTTTACATTTGATATGGACTGAATTTTTTCTTTAAAAAAATAAGCAAAACAAAAAACAAGCCTCTGAAATTACAACAAAAATAAATCTAAAAGTTCCTACTTTTCATTTTTAGTCAAATAAATTTGCAACAATAAGGAGAGAATGTGTGACTGAAGCTAACATTTCAGCATTTTAAGTAAAATAACATTACGACAGCGACATTAATGTAACGCAACTAAATACACGAGTTAAACGTGAACTTTTCTCAACTCTTATGTAGAGAAGAGAGGAAGTTGAATGGTAATCATTTGGCTTCCTAAAAAACGTACTCTGTTCAAACCGTTACTTAGAAAAATGGAAAGTCTGAATCAGTTAGAGCAATGTCTAGCTGAGTTTTGACAGAAATCAAGCTTCAAATGAAAGTTTTTAGTCACTAAAGTCCAACTTCAGTGGACTGTGCTCCCCAACAAGAGCTCTTAAATCGCTCTATATGGTGCTGGATTGTCAAGTCTCTCATTTCATAGAAGTTTCACTTGGATTCTTCAAAAGATAAATCACTAGATAAACTTTAATTGAAGGTAATTTTTGTCTTTTTGTTATGTTCGAAAAGTTCAGTGTTTTCGACCAAGATTATTCTTTCACGTTATACAATATATTTATTTATTTTAGACAATAAAATGTATATAACTGCATAGCTACAAGGTAAAACAATAATGAAAAGAAAACCTGTCTAACAAGAGTGATTATAGGGAGAAATCTCTGTAAATCCTAAACATTTATAATGACAAATTCAACAAAGATCCCAGGATAGCACTCCTGACATTGGAACCTGGAGGGTTACAGTTAAATAGACAACTATCTCTTTAAAATATTGATAATTTCGTGTAAAAAGAAGCCGGATGACATGCGAACCTCCAAGGACAGCAGAAACTGACTCATTTTTCAGAAAAAGTCAAGGCTTTGACTCCCTGAAGGGGTTGATGAATGATGCATGTTTCTTGTCATATTCATGTTGACGTTTGATTTGACATTTTAAGAAAGGAAACGGTTGAAAGAAAAGCTGTTTTTGGCTGTTAGGTCAGGTAAGTTATCCTGTCTTAGCCAGGATTGAGAGAAAAACACTTCACATTTGAACAATTTAGGATTTTTCCACCTGACTCGGTTTGATTGGGGACAAAAATTTCAACATCCGTTACATTTCCAGCTGCTGTGGTTTTCTCACTACACTGAGTCAAACCAACCAAATCCTTTGAAAAACCTGTTCCCCTCCTCGCCTGTGGGGGCGCTGCACCAAGAACTACTGAGAGAAACAACACAAAAACCAAAGAAGACACTGACCTCAACTTCTTTCTTCACAACATGCAAAGAAAAACGGTCTCCACAGGTTTTAGTGGTTGTTCTTTTGTCTTTGGCTAAAAACCACAAGCAATTTAGGCCCACGTGTTTGTTTTGGTTGTATTTACCCAGAATACTCTGCGTTGTAGTCCAGTTCCTGCTTTCGGAGCGGTCTCTGGTCCGCTTGGTGTTCAAATATGCATTCGAACTGCACCAGAGTTCACTTCAACCGAATCCACACCAAGATTTTTAAGCGTTTTTGGTCCGATTACACATTCACACTCCCCCAAACGAACCGAACCTTCTAGGCAAACAAACTGGAGTTGCGTTAAAGCGGACTGAGTTCACTTTAATCAAAACAAGAGAAGAATGTAGGTCTTGTTTTGGAAGCGAACTCTGGTGTAGTTCAAATACATATGTAAAAGCCAAACAGACAAGAGCAGAAAGTGGACTAAATCGCAGGGCATTGTGGGTAAATACAAGCAAAACACACACACTAGGCTAGAGCCAGCAGGAAAAATGTGATGTCCGTTTTTACAAAAGACAAAAGCAAAACACTCCAACCGCTAAAATCTGACGCCACTCCATTTTTGTTTACATTTTGGGAAAGTTGAGCTCAGTGTCATCTTTCTAGGTTTTCATGCAGTTTCCTTCAGTGGTTCTTGGTGCAGCGCCCCCACAGGCGAGGAGGGGAACAGGTTGTTCATTTAATTTGGTTGGTGTGAAAGAGAACCACAGCAGCTGAAAAACTTTGCAGTTTCGGTCCCAATCAAACCAAGTTTACCAGACTATCAGGTATAAAAACATCCTAGGTTTGTAAGTGGACCAAACTTCAACTTGGGAGAACCCAAAAGAAGTCTGGTTCTTTTGGGTTCTCCCCAAAAGAACCAGACTTTGTAGGCAAACAAACTAGAATTTAATTCAGCAGACTGAACACAGTTAGTGTAAGAATCGAGGCTTTGAGTTGGACCTGAAGAGTCGAGTACGAGAAGTTTGACTTTAATCTCGGAGAATAATATTTCAGCGTGACACAAACGCTTTCCGACAGGAGAGAAAAAAGCTCGAGCTCACGGTTTCGCCCTGAAAGTTGTGTCACAGCGATGAAAAGCAAAAAAAAAAGAAGCAGCCAAGAAACACCTGAAGCTTCAAACCGGATGGAGAGACGGAGAATCTGATCAGAAACAAACAAACAACCAGCCATCGCCTGCCTGCTCTGCTTCCTGTTCACACATGAATATTAGATCCTGGATAATAGGACGCTGCCCGGAGCCGCAGCAACCTGCAGCCATCAACTGGATGGATCCATCAGGAGATCGTGTAGCACACGCACGCACACACCCACACACACACACACACACACACACACACACACACACACACACACACACCCACACACACAGCTGGCTGTAATACCCAATAACCCCTTCTCCTCTCTTCATGTTCAATGTCAGCAGTTTGCCACCAGAGACACACGACCAGCATGCAGCATGTATATTGCATGCTAACGCACAGACACATGCACACACACACACACACACACACACACACATGCACGCTGTCTCTACCTTTGTTCACCCTACGCAGAATCTGGCAGCGACACTTAAACGACACGGCGATCATAGTGAAGCCGAGCCGAGCGTCGCCTCCCCCCCGAGCGCCATGCAGGTGCAGCAGCCGCCGATGAAGAACGGGAAAGAAAGACAGGAAAAATGGGAAATACTACTCTTCCTCCTCCTCTTTCTCCTCCTCTTCCTCTGCGAGCGGCTGAGAGACGGAGGAGCTCCTCAAAACGAAACTGTCATTGAAGGCGGGAGAGGGAGGCGGAGAGCGCTGCAGATGTGAAGCTCTCAGATAAAAAAAATAAAAAAATCAGCCAGAGGGGAAAAGAGGGAGGAGAGGGGGAGGGGGAGGAAGAGTCTGCGCAGACTGGAGGAGGAAGAGGAGGAAGAGGAGGAGGGAGGATGCTGTATCTCACCACTGGACTGAGCATCTGGATGGATGGATGGATGGATGGATGGATGGATGGATGGATGGATGGATGGATGGATGGATGGATGGATGGATGGATGGACGGACGGATGGATGGACGGATGGATAGATCAAATTTACTGTTTTTGTTATAAACTAAAATAAGTTCTGTGATAAATGTTCTACTTTTGTTATTTTAATTTAACTTTTAATAATCTATATTTTAGTTTCTTATATATATTTTTATTTAAAAAATTATATTTTTACTTTGAGTGCCTCTGAACCCTCAGAAGAAAATAACTGATTTTCTACTTAATAATATTTATTACAATAATAAGTATTAGTTCCATGTTAAATTTAACCACAAAATGAAAAGAGAGACGATAAATCAGCAGAAACAGATTAAACAGCCAAAATGAGCAGCATTATTAACAACAAATCCGATAAAATCAATTATTAAATTGACCCAGACTAATTAAACGGTCCGATTCTGGAGGCTGCAGCTGTTTAACTCCTGACGCTGTGAGGACCAATCAGCGCTCAGCTCCTGCGTAGTGTGCCATGTGATTGGCCGGCAGCTGGTAAGGGGGCGTGTCCTGCAGTAGGAAGCGGTCAGACATGTAGGTCAGTGTTCCAGCAGCAGATTACAGCAGATTAACGTCAGTCATTGTGTATTAAAGGTATAATCTGTGATATTTTACTATAACCGCTGTGTCTCTCTCTCTCTGTGAGCCTTCCTCAGTCCGTGTCTCCCCACCAGCATCATCATCATCCTCAGTCCAACAAAGACTTCTTATGTCTCAGAATCTGATGTCTGCTGCCCCCTGCTGGTCAGATTTACATCAGATTCACCTTGAGACCGTCACGCCTCCTGATGATGATACGACAGAACCGCAGCTCTACTGTTTATCTTTAAACCAAACTTTTTACTTTTCTTCTTCTTTTTTAACTTCCAGTAATATTTAATCTCAGTATTTGGCTCTAAAAATCAGAAAAAAATAATCACAAAGTAGAAAGAGCAACATAAAATCAGAACCAGCTGAAAAAGGGCAGAGAGATTACAGCTTAAAGGATGAGATTCTGGAGAAATTACTGAACCCGTTCAGAACTGGAACAGAACCAGAATTTAAAGGTACCAGAACCGAACAGAATCAAAGATGGAGGAAGTGTAACACCCAAGAACCAGAGAAATGTGGAGGAAATAAAGACATGAATCCAACACCAGAACCACAGGAAGTTCCATCTGATTAACCATCAGACCAGTCAGAAATGGGTCTGACAAAAGTTCTGAAAGATCCAGCCAGAACCAGACAAATGGTTCGGAATCAGCAGAACCAACTCCAACCAGATTAATTTAGAAAATATTTAAAACCAGAACCTGTGAGAAGCAGATTCATCAAAGCAAAGACCCAAATCAGTCAGAACCGAAACCAGAAAACCTAAATAATTTAAAGCCAGAACCAGAACCAGTAACAGTACCAGTACCAAGAGGATATAATATAAAAGAACCCAAACCATTCACAACCAGTTTAAATCAATAAAAACCAACAGAAACCAGAACCAGTAACCAGTTAGATTAGAACCACTGTGGAGTTTCAGAACCAGCACATTCAGAAAGACCAGAGCTGGTTCAGAACCAGACTGAACCCAGACCCAAATCAAATAATAAGCCAGAAAAGATCCCAGAGCAGTTCGAAACAGAACCAGAACACTTCAAACCCAACAAATTACCAAAAACAAGAAACATTCTGGTTCAGTGGAGGTCCAAACCAAACAGAACCCATCCTACCTGACAATGGTTCTGAAACCTTCAAGCAATGGGATTCGATCCGAGCTAAACCCAACAACTCAGAACCAGCTGAGCAGATCAGATAAATCCAGACAGAACTGGACTCAGAAGAACCATCGACTGTATCTTGGATCAGTACCAGTAAAACCGTTAAGAGAACATCAGAAATGAAGAAGAACCAGCTGAGATCCATAAACCCATCAGAACCAGAACCCAGATAGATCTGGACTCTGGGATTCTGAACCAAAAGAACCAGAACTACATGGATCACAGTGTTCCTCAAGAGTCTAAAAACAGAACCAAATGTTATCTATAACACTGGTTCTGAAAGGTCCAAAGAATTCAAACAGGATCAAATGAAAAAATCTGTTAAAATCCAACAAACTGGGGCAGAACCAGCTAATGAACCAGAACCAGCTAACGAACAGAACTAGTTGTATCATAAATCAGAAGGTGGATCCAGCAGAACCGAGAAACCGGGCCAAGATAAGCCGCTATCGCGACTAGAATCAGAACCAGGAAAAGAGTTACAGGAAGTAGAACCAAAAGAAACCAGAACCAGATTCAGCATCGATGCAAACCAACCGGTTCCAGCGCAGAAAGGTTCTGCTGCTAAGTGCCCAAGTTTACGGACGTCCCTGAACGCACCTCGCGTGTAATAATACACCGTCGCGAGCTGATGAAGCCCGTCCCGCTGCTGCCGAACACACGCGCATGCGGCCGCAGCGGTTACCATGGAAACAGGCCGATGAATAATTGAGGGGCGAGAGCGACCCCGCGACGTACAAAAGAGTGATTTTACAGATGAAAGCAGAGCTCACACACACACACACACACACACACACACACACACACACACACACACACACACACACACACCCCGCCCCCAACCACACACACACATTCCAGGTTATCATCACAGCTGCTGGCAAAACAACAAAATCGGTGTGGGTGCGCGTGTGTGTGTGTGTGTGGGGGGGGTGCGTGCGTGTGTGTGTGAACACGAGGTTTTGAGTCACCATGACATCTTCTGTGTGCGCACATAAACTGGGTGTTAATAACACGCCTCTGTGACGGGAAGAAGAAGAAGAGACGTGCCACCCCTTAATTAGAGAGAATAGTCTCGGCCCAACAGACCGGCTCATGTGAGAGGCGGTGAAGATGGGATGAAGCCACGACACACTGAGTCCGACCAGAACCAGAACTCTGCATCCGGCTTTTCCAGGTGGAGTAAGAATAAAAACAAGACGTGACAAAGAATCCAAGTTGTTTGCATTGTTGTCCTAAAGCAAAAAGGTCCTAGTTTTGAATCCCTCTGAGTCCACAAACATGACCGCCATCTTGGTAGGAAAGCGCAGCTTAAAGCATCAAATACAAATCCACAGAAGTGTGTCGACACCTGGGAAATATGTATTGGTGTCTAAATCGACTTTGGGTCCAGCTGGCTGTGGAAACGCTCTCCTGAATATGGCGGACCAAACCGCACTGACCGACCTGTGCCGTACGTGAAATGAAGGTAACTAAAAAAGCAAAAGACAACCAGCTTTAGCTAGTCTGTTAGACTCGGTTCAATCTGGGACCAAAACTGCAACATTTGTTCTATTTCCAGCTGTGGTTCTCTTTCACACTACGCTGAGTCAAACCAACCAAACCCTTTCAGCATCCTGTTCCCCTCCTCGCCTTTAGGGGCGCTGCACCAAGAACCACTGAAGGAAACACTGAGCTCTACTTCCTTCTTCATGAAATGTAAACAAAAATGGAGTGCCATCTGATTTTAGCAGTTGCAGGACTTCTCTTTTGTCTTTAGCTAAAGACCACAATTCATTTCTTTTGCTAACGCTGGCTAGTTTGCTTTGGTTGTATTTACCCAGAATGCTTTGCACCGTTCTCCACTTCCTGCTTTTGGAGCAGTCTTGGCGTTGACATTGAAATCGCACCAGAGTTCACTTTAACTGAACATTGACTGAGGTTTGAAGGCGGACCAGAGTTCGCATTTTGGGCTGATTAGCATTAGCACTTGAACGAACTGGACGTTGGATTAAAGCGGACTAAAGATGTGGTGTGGAATTTCAGCAGTCCCAGAGTTTCAACACAGATTATAGAGAAAGTTGTTTCAAAGAGTAAGTTTTTCTCAAACTAAAAAGAAATTATTCAAATTGCTACATTGACCAATTTTCCCAGCCATGTGAGTAAAATATGAAGCTGCAGATTAAGAGAATAAAACAGCAGCAAGAACAGAAACCAGCAGGATGTCCGTTAGAAATATGGAAAGCGCCGGGTTTGTTGCATCACTCAGAGCCAGATGTACCTAATGAACTGGCAACTGTCTGCAGGGAATCAGAGGGGGAAAAATGAGGAAGTTGTTCTTTAATTTAAAAGAACTAATTAAACATCAAATCCAAATAATGAGGGGAAAGCGCAGTAAATCCTGAGAGGCCTGCAGATTAATTAATTGCGCGAATTTCTGCTCTACTTTCCGCCGCTCGCTCGTGTGTGTTCATGGGCTGTGAAGATAATCGGGAGAAGAACGCCGCCTCCGGACGAAGCGGCTCGGCGCCAACGGCAGCTGACGGACGAGTGGAGGACGTGGGCCTTGGAGCCGGCGGAGTCGAGGGGAGTCTAACACATTCACACATGGTAAAAAACATGTAGGCGAACGCTTCATGATGGGTCTGCTAATGGCAGCCAGGAAGGGATAAAAACAAAGATGTTCCTGCTTTTAACAGATTTGTTTCCTCCAAACAGGAACAATCAGACGCAGCAGAGCTTCCTGATCTTTCATCTCCGTCACGTTGGACACAGAGATGTTAACCGAGCGCCGATTTAATGCATTAATTAGCACGTTTTCTATGTCAGCAGCCTTCGCATCACACATGACGGCTGTGAGCTGCACAGCTCTGAGCTCTGGATCATCCAACCGTCACTTTCTCTGTGTGTTAATGTATGCATCATAATATTTCTGCACATGCTGAGACGACGGAGCGGTCGGAGAGGGAAGGTGAGACAGGAGACAGTGACTGCTAAAAACATTAGAAAGCTGCTCATCATCAACAGATCTGAGGGGGAAACATTTAATCTGAGAAGTTCAAAGTCTGACATTTTGTCATGTTGCACCACAAACTGCAAGGATTTATCCCTCATTTCATATTCATGAGCAACTTTTGTGTTGTTCTACCACATAAAGTCCCAATAAAACACGCTGCAGTTTGTTGGTGTAACATTACGAAATGTGAAAAAGTTCAAGACAATATTTATTAATACAGCATAATAAATAAAGACGTAGGGGGCGCCGTTTGTCAAGTTACACAGTCATAAATTAACAGCAATAATTTGGGTTATTTAGCCTCTAATAAGAGGAAAAATGGGGCTTGATTTCCCAAAGCCGTACAGTTACCATTTGTTCAATTATTTTAATTAGATTGATGCTAAATATTTAGCTTGACAACTAAATATTTAGGTTGGGGTTAATTTTAGCTTTCTAACTAAATATTTAGGTCAGAGCTGCATAGTTAGCTTCAAAAATAAATATTTATTTTTTGCTGCTGGTTGATTGTCAGACATGAGTCAATCTGTCCAAGATTGATTCAGGGAGTAAATAGAGAAGATTCAAGGTGCTGCAAAGGCCTAGTCAAAGTCTAGACTGTTAACTGTGGTGGGACCTCTAGAAAAATGTCTGCTTCTCCACTCTGGTAAATCCTCTGATGTACTGCTTTGTTTTTGCTCATTTGCTCAGAAAATTGTTTTTTATGTCCTGTGATAAATAATAGATTATAATGTTATAAAATTTAGATTTATGTCCAAAAAGTATTTTTTTAGGAATTTATATCGGTCCCATCTTCTACCTGAGACATTGATCACTTAGTCTGCATACATTTTGTTTTCTAATATTTATGAGAAACGGATTCATGTATTCATACAGTAATAATTAAGCTACATAGTTGATTGGAGTAGATCAATTAAACTACATCGATGATTAAAATGTTAGATTTGTAAAAATGAGCCTAGCACATAAACACATCTCCCCTTTGAATAGAAATGTGACTCTTGAGGGGGAAAAGATGTAAAAACCCGGGTATCACCGATTGTCACGTTAATGTTGGTAAAGACATTAAATCAGGGAGTAAAGCCCCAATAAAGCAGGTCTGAGGAGAGTTTCTGTGTTTGTCTCCGGGTTAGTCAGTCAACCAGCCATAAATCGCTTTCAAATATAATCACACGCTGCAATGACCACAACACACACCCTGAATCGGACGATGGCTTCGAGAAATGCCTTTTGGCAGCTCTGCAGCACAAACACACACAAACTGTACATTCCCAAAGCAGGGTCAAAGTTCAGCAGTAAATCTCAGCATGTAAACACGCTCAGAAGTCATGTTTTAGACGATTAAATTCGCACTCAGAGTTGTTTGTTGGGTCTTCTTTGGGGAAAACCAGCGAGAGGCGGCCAAACAGAATCGTTAATCAGTTTGGAAAAGTCCAGTCGGCGGTTTCTCTGAAGGTTCGCAGACGGCGACGGGAACCAGGGTTCACCCATGAAAACCAGCTGCAGGAAATCAAACACTAAATATCCTCTCTAGTCATCTAGAAGAAAATATGTTGGTGCTTTTTTAAAAAAATCCCATCCTTTAAAACCCAGAAATCGGGATGAAACTTCAGATTTTAACAACATTTCTCCGACATTTCCAAGCCATAAACCACCTAAAAAATCAGCAGAACAAACCAAACTGTGGAAACTGTAACTACATTACAACCTCTTCGCAATTTTCATCAAGACTACATGATAACAGGTGCAATAAATCCCATTTTGTTCACCATTGCCTTCAGCATTTTGGGCATCTGCTCCACTAACACTCCATCCAACCGGTAAATAAATATTAGCATCCAATCCTGTGAACTGCAAACACTGATACTACAATGACATATATGATATATGTCACAAGTATTCAGAAATAAACTTGAGCGAACTGTTAAATCCAATATGTCTGTTTCATCCAGGCTGTGAAAGAGCGAGAGAGAGCCAGACTTCAAATTTTAAATAGGATTTTTTAAACCAGGTGAAGCTAAACTGTGACTTTAGGAATTATGGGAGGAACAAATTTACATGCAAAGAAGGTTATTTGTATTTTAAATGCAATATTTATACATTTGTACAGTTTTGGCATAATTGCTGCTTTTTGTCTGTTGTTCTTTAAGCAAATGTCCTTCTTTTGATGTCCCAGGTGCCTGAAACAAGTCTGAACGTTGTCACTTCAATAGATTGATTTGTTTGGTATATTTAGATCCAAACTGGCCTCAGAGGGTAAATCAGAGTCTAAAAAAGTAAAAAACCTGCAGGATCAGGCTGAAAGCGCCACGCCCTGCCACCTTTTTAGCAACAGATCCAGTCTGATCTGATGGCATCAGATCCACAGAGGCCTGATTTGTAAATTTATTCAGGGACGGATGGAAGAAGCTGTCAGAACAAAGACAGCTCAGCTTTGTCCGACACGGCCGCGTTAGAAATAAAAGGGTTTGGATTTTTAATGAAGCAAACACCTGAAAACGGTCAAATTTAAACTGAAATTAAAGATGAGAGAATAAAGATTGGTCCGATTGATTGGAAAGTCTGAAGATGGAAAATATATTTTTTATTAATTCTTCTACGGTTGAGGATTAAACTGATAAACAAATTTTTGGTTTTTGAAGATTGAATCTTTGGGAAATTGGGATTTTTCTTTCACCAACGTAGTCCTTGCCCAGAGCGGCCATCTTGGTTGACAAGCACACTTAATAATACGGGAATAAAGTGGCGACTTCATGAAAACTTAAAAATAACAAAAAAGTAAAAGTAGAGCATCTTGTGAAGCTATATGTTGGTTTTACAAATAAGGAAACACTTAATATTTTAACACATCAGCATCAAACTATTATCAGTAGCAGAACTTTGAAACTTTTGTAGAAATTACTGAGTATTTTGAAAAAAGAACAAGACAAACTGAGCTGGATGCGGCAGAAGCTTTTTCTTTAAAAAAAACTATTTTCACATAATTTTAAGATTTCTTCTGGTAAAATTGCATCTTTTTACTGCTAATATTTTGACTATGTTGTTATAATTACACCAAAATCCTGCATTGTACAACTCACAGAAGGGATGACTGAAATAAAAAAAACACTTTTTAAAAATATTCTCTCTCATTTGTAATTATTTTTTTAGAAAAGAAAACAAAAAAGTATTAAAAAGATTAAATTTTTAAGCCATATTGCTTAAAATGGCTTTTTACAAAGAAGGTTTTTGCTCTAAATTGTTCTAAACTAACAATTTAAACTATTTTCTTATAAACCAACAACATCCAGTTTGATCCAGTTTCTCTCAAAGATCAATAAACTTTCATTTCTAAAGAATACCAGTTCATGATTAATCAATTACTAAATTATTTTTTCAATAATCAAATCATCACGATTAATCATTTTAGCGCTAAGATAAAGTATATACAAAGCAGCTGCAGTCGCAGGTTTTATACTTTTACTAATTTTCTTAGACTGGAAGAAAAACATGCCGTGTTCTTTCAGCAAATTTTCTTTTTTAGAGTGTATACGCCAGCTTGCGATTACTAAATTAGATTAATCACGATAAATCATGTCCACCAGGAGACGTCTGATCCGTAAATAAAAGCTAAGAAGAGGATTCCTGCAACGCTTGTTGAAGTTCAGCAGGATTTCACCGCAACAGAAACCTGGAATTATATGAATTTCCCACATTCCTTCCTCCTGTAAACACTTCCTGCCTTGTTATTACCAACGATCCACCTGGACACCTGAGCGGGCGTGTGTGCCGTAACTGAGAAAAGACCTTCATCTATAATGAAGAAGCCGCCACGCGCTCCTATTTTCACCTCATTTTAAAGTCAAATCGAAGGGAACCTCGCGTGCACCTGCTCCCTGCGCCCAGCCGGGCCGCTTTAAATGCCCCGGCGTCCTCTGAGGAGGACTCCAGCCCCAGCTTGGAGCTCCTTCAGCAGTGATAATCTGTTGATAAGCTGCCCTGCCTGCAGCACTCACTCAGAAGGTGTGTGTTGTACTTGCTGGTGTAGTAGTAAACGTCTTCATAGCCTTCCTGGTAGTCGTCGTCCGCCCGGTACCGCCTCCCTCGCCGCCTCCGGCTCAGGAGGCGCAGCAGGGCCAGGAACCTCTCCATCCCGGCGCACCACGGGTCCAAACCGGGTCCAAACCGGGCCGGGCTAAGCTAGCAGCGATGCTGAGGACGATGAGCGAGCTACACACAGGCAGACGGGGAGAGGGAGTGGGATCAGGTTTCCTCCTCCTCCTCTTGGCTTTTTGCTTGCTGCTGCACTCACACACACACACACACACACACACACACACACACACCTCTGGACGCCTCACACACACTCTCTCTGACACACTTGCTCTTTGTATTCTCTGCAGCCTTCCTCTCCTCCTCTGTTCCAGTCTTCTTTCAGCGGCCTCGGCCAATCAAAAACCTCGCCTCACACACACAAAACACTCCTTCATCTCAGCTCTCCATTGTGTGCTTCCTCTCCTTCATTAGCTCCTTCCTCCCTTTCTTTGTCATCCTTTCCTCCTTCTCATCCATGATTGCCACCTTCCTCCTCCTCTTCACACTCCAAGGGGGAGGGGAGGGCTCTGGATTCCTCGGCATGGTCTGTAATTTCGCGCTGAGAGGAAGAGGCGGCGGTTTTTTTTGTTTTGTTTTTTATCTCCACCGGTTTTTTGTCTTCCACCTTTCTGGAAACAACACCTGGTCAGCGTTTCTCAGTTTGCTCACTCCAACCGGACCAAAG
This sequence comes from Xiphophorus maculatus, assembly GCF_002775205.1. Taxonomy (NCBI): domain Eukaryota; kingdom Metazoa; phylum Chordata; class Actinopteri; order Cyprinodontiformes; family Poeciliidae; genus Xiphophorus; species Xiphophorus maculatus. The sequence goes on from NC_036459.1 coordinate 1,009,681, forward strand.
AGCAACACCAGCATCCCCCAGAAAACGGTCAGAAGTTTCCGATTCTGCCACCATAGACCAATATTTTACCACAATGTGTCACAGAAATCACAAACTTCATGCTTTTTATGGAGATTTTATGCAACAGACCAACTAAAAATTTCACTCAGAAATCTGAAAAGCAGGGCAGGGTGAGAAATCAATTTGATCAATTAATTAAATGTTTGACTTTTGGAGAATAAGGATTTTTTTCACGCCTACGGTGGCCATCTTGTTTTACTTCTTCTTACATTTGAATTAAGATTAAATTTATGATGGGATATTAAGGCCAGGATACAATTTATTTTTTAATTACCTGAATAAAGTCGCAATATTACCAGAATAAAGTCAGAAAAACGTTGTAATATTATGAGAAATCCAACACAAAAAGCCACTTTTTAAAAATATTTTGTAAATTATGTTTTAGAAAAGAAATCGACTAAAATCAAAAATCAAATCTGGAATGAAAAAAATCTGATATTTTTTAGCCATATCGCTCAGCTCTACTGAAAAGAGCAACCTGAATTTTTACTCCGACCCCTTTATTCTGATGCTCTAAATAAAATCACCCAACAATATTCATGAATATCTGTTACATCCCAGAATGGCCTAGTCAAAGCCCAAACCTAGATATGCTTTACAACCTGAACAAACTGGAAAAGCGATGTTTTCAACCTGAGAGAGCAGAAAATGTTAGTCTGTTAAACAAAAAGTAGTAAATAACTTTTTTAAAAGCATCCAAACCCAATTATTTTTGTTAAGTAGGAGTTTTGCATGTTTGCGTCATTAACAGGGAACCAGTTTGCATTTTATCTGTACTAAACCAGATTCAGGTGACTCCCTCTGAAAACACCTGCTGTATTTAATTAATAAGTTAATTAAATGCATATTTGGATCCACTAAAGTCTGCTTTAGAGTAGGTGATGGGATAAATGTGGTCAGATTTACTATAAAATATTAAAATATCAACTCTTCAATTACTGCAATTCCTTTTTTAATCCACAAACCAAACTGTTGATCCAGCAGAAGCTCATCGCTGATCCAAGCAGATCCCAGTTGGCAGAAGAAAAGCCAAACAAGCCGAGAGCAGAAAAATCAAAAACACAGAAGACAAATTAACACCGTCTGAAGCTTCCAGGTTGGACTAAAATTAAAGTCTTCATGTTTCAAAAGGGTCGTTTCTGAGCCCAGAACCTGATGGGATTCCTGGGAAAGGTTCAGACGGACGACAGACGGGAGGTGATGGGAAACGTCTGAGTTCGTTTTTAATAAGAATCCAGAGGAAAAGATGCTGGAGCAGCAAAAACTACAACACAGACTGAAGATCAGGCCGAAAGAAACAGAACGAGGCAAATTCATCAAATTAGACTGATCTGCACTCTGCAGAAATCAGAAACTACTGTATTCAATTTCCACACTAGATTACACTACAGCGTATTAGATTCATTGCAGACAAGAAACACTTATGAAAACGTAGGAGTCAATTTCTGCCAAAAAAATGTCTGAAATTTTCTAGAAAAACTTAGAAATTTCTGAGTTTGTAAAGTTGAGAATTTGGTAGAGATTTTGAGATGAATCTTGGAAATGTTTGAGTTACAAAAGTTGCAAATTTGCTAGCAAAAAATCTGAATTTTTCTAGAAAAAAATTACATTTTCCAGTGTCAAAAGTAAAAAAAATTGACTTTTAAAACAGGAATTTTTGAGAAGATTTCTGAGTTTTTTCTAGCAAGTGATTTTTCAAACTCTGGAATTCCAAATTTATCACAATAAATGATAAACGATATCATAAAAGTCTAACTAATTAGGGTTTGGAAGCCTAAATATCTAAATAACAGCACCCAGAAAAAAATGTAAGTTTTATTTATTTTATAACCTAAAAAATAGCAAATAAGAAGGCGGTTCTGCAAAGATGACAAACGTCTCATAGTAGATATTTATCAAAAGGCTGTTTTTACAACTAAAGGTTGCAGACTGCTGGTTATCGTATAAAATCTCAGGAAAATCCCTGGTTTGTGTCTGTAAGGTGAGAAAAGGTGTAAAAGTTGCATTAAAAACTGACTGCAGGAACCGTAAAACACTGTGACGCTCGGTAACCATCGCTTGATTCCTGATTCGCTCTGACTGACAGCCGGTCTGCAGGGAGTTCAGTAACACACTGGAAAATATGTAGCGTCTTGTGTTAACCTTTGACCTCTGTCATGCTCTGACAGCTCCTGTTGCAGACGCAGAAACGCTGACGGAGAATCCTGAAACACGGACGCCACCAGCAGCAGCGACATGAGTTTAGAGTTTAAAGTGTTCAGCCTCTAAAAACTCACTGCAGTTTAATTCAAAAATACTTTATTAAATTAAACAAACTTTTCTGGACGATAAATTGTCCCAGAAGTTATTGCAATAAACGATACTATTGTTGTTTTGAAACCATTATGTAATAAAATGGTAATAATAAAAAAAACTTCAAAAGTAGCCATCCAAGAAATGACTCAAGTAAGAGTAAAAAAGTATTTGGTAAAAAGTACTGAGTAGATGATCAAATTAATAATTTAATATTCAAAAATGACATCATCGGATGGACCAAAATCTAAAGTTACGTGGAAATTTTAGTATTTTAAGGACAAATATGACAAAAATTCATACAAGTAACAAAAACTAAAATCAGACTAAAGAAAATGTTTCCAAATCAGTTTCTTTTAATTAAAAACTGATGAAACTTTAACAAAAACTGTAGCTGTGTCTGTGTCAGGGGAAGTTTTGGTTAAAACATGTTAAAACAAAATCCAGAAATTTTACTCTTTGTTTGACTTCATAATAAAATTTCTCAAGCAAAAGTAAAAAGTGCAGTGTAGTAAAATGTAACTGTAACAGTGAATGTAACTGTTTGTGGTTATTTGTTGCTTTTGTCTCTACTCTGACCAACCAGGCGTTTTCCAACCGGATATTTTCTCTTTGTGGGACCTCAGAGATGGTCGTGTGTGAAAATCCCAGTAGATCAGCTGGTTCTGAAATACTCAGACCGGCCCATCTGGCGCCAGCATAAAGTCACTCAAATCTCCTTGAGTCCAAAGCTGCAGAGTCTGCATTATTTGGACTTTTGGGGGCTGGAATAGAAACTCATTGAGGTTTATTGCCTCAACTACGAGCATTTTAACCTGTAAACTGGGGAAGTGAAACGTGGATCTAATGTGTGGCGCATCACCGGACCTACAGCGACAATCTGGATGTGAGAAGAAGAATCCAAGAGGGATGTTTGAAGGTAAAGTTGGATCAGCATCTTTGAGGACCAGGAGAAAAGCTCGACTCCTCCCTCCTCACCTGTCAGACGTTCCCGAGGGCTTCAGCAGCCCAAAAGCTAATTCAGCAAAGCTTTACGCTCACAGAACTGACAACCGACCGCCGGGTCGAGAGGCGCTGACTGAGAAAGACGGAGAGAGAAAGAGGCTGCTAAAGTGGAGAAGCTCATTTCCATATCGCTTCCAGGCTTCTGCTGCTCTGTAACGTGATTGGACGGCACATCTGTGAGTGTGTGTGTGTGTGTGTGTGTGTGTGTGTGTCTGCGTGTGTGTGTAATCTGGTTCTCCACGCTCCACTTAAACACAAGCATGCAAGCAGTTTATCCTCTGCTGCCACCTGCTGTCCACTTTGAGGAACTGCAGCGTGTGGAGCTGTAAGTTACACCCAGCAGTCTGGAGAGGAAAACCGAACGTTTCTGTTGGGCTTTTACACTGGAAACTACCCATAATGCAGTGGGGCAGAGTCAGGCAATGATTGATGACGCCTGAGGCCGAGTGAGACGGATGGAAACGAAGTAAAAGAGGTTAAAAAGAAAGAATCAGTGGTTCTAATGGACTGCAGAGTGGCTGACCCTGGTTCCTAATGGACACAAAAACACACAAGGCATCGACCTCCGATCATTCACCAAAGGCTCGGTCCAACCTGGACCCACATCCAGTTGGAGGACAAAAACAAGACCAAACAACCAAAAACACGGGAAAGTTCTGATATATCCATAGATGCTTCTGGAGGAAACGTCAAGTAAGTTTATGAAGAGCCATTTCATTACTACCTTAAATTCCTGATAAAGTTTTTAGTCTTTTAGAGTAAGAAACTTTCAACCAAAGCACCTACTGTAAAACACTTTCCTTCCAACAGCCTTGATCAAAAATTGTCCAGGTTTGAATGTTTTTCTTTGGATGTTGGCTGCTCAACAGATTCCCACCTCTTAACAGAGTCAAAGAGAGTAAAAAAATAAAATAACTATGAAAACCCACATAAAAAAATGACAGATGCTTGACGTACAGTAGTCCGCTTCAGTCCAACTCCAGGCCGTTTGCCTAGAAAGTCTGGTTCGTTTGGGGAAGTGTGAATGCTAACCGAACTCTGGTCCCCCTACAAACCTCAGTCTTGGTCAGGAGGAAACCGCTCCAAAAGCAGGAAGTGGACTACAACGCAGAGCATTCTGGGTAAATACAACCAAAACAAGCGGACTAGCCTAGCGCTAGAAATGGCTCGCGGTCTTTTGCCAGTGACAAAAGAAAAAATCTGATGCCTCCATTTTTGTTTCCACTTTGTGACTAAGAAAGTTATGCTCAGTGTCTTCTTCATGTTGTTTCCTTCAGTGATTCTTGGTGCAGCGCCCCCACAGGCGAGGAGGAGAACTGCTTTTTTAAAAAACATTTAGGCTCTTTGATACAGTGAAGTGTGAAAGAGAATCGCAGCAACTGAAAATGTAACAAATTTTGCAATTTGGTAGTCTCGGTCTCACATTACGACCAAAGTATTTTAGCTACCCAAACTGCCTTTTTACTTCTACTGTACAAAAAAAAGCAAATAATTGTTTTTTCTGCGATGAATTTGGAGTTACACTCCACAGAAAAATCAATGAATAGGTGAGAATCCACTGTAGTTTAAAGCTTTAGCTCCTTATTGTACACTTACAGAAATAATTATGATAACGTTTAAGAAGACAGTCCATAGAAGAGACCAGAAGTCTTATTGGGAAGCAGAAAAATGTATTTTCAATCACCAGATTTCCTGAGGAGGAATTCATTCTGCAAGAAGAACTGATCCACACAAACAGCGTGAATCTGCAGCTCACAAACAAGCAACATCATTTGTATTCCCTGTGGTTAGTACATGTGCAGGAGAAAAATCCATGACTGAGCTGCATTCCTGGAGAAAACAAGCACCGGTTTCCCAGAATCCACACCTTACGGCAGTTCACGCCGGACTGAACCGAACCTGCAGCGTTTTGTCTCAGAGCTCAACCTCAAAAGGAGGAAGCAACAAAAAAATCAGTTATCAGACGAGTGCAGGAGGCAGACAGGCACACAATAGAGGATGAAGCGGATCAGAGAGGAGTCCGTCTCTGCAGGCTGTGGAGCCGGGCCGAGCGCTGGACCATCAGAGACACGCTGGGACGCAAGGTGTGAACGGCTCTGCGTCCACGCTGGGTTTATCCACGTGGAAAATGACTGTGTGTGATGCCAGCGTGTCCACCTGGAAGCTGCCAGGGCTCAGTGTGTGTGTGTGTGTGTGTGTGTGTATTACACTCACTTCCATCTGGAATTAAAATCCTATTTTTTTGTTGTGTCTTAATTTTTTCTGCTCAGATTTTCAAAATGCTAAATTTAAGCTGAAAACAAACAAAGCTGAACGCTGAATATCAGCAAGTCGTTGTGAGCAACAAAGACAGATTAATAATCTTGTTTCCAACAGGTGACTGTAATCCTGAGATTAGCATCCAGTCTGTTGATAGGAAGCTTATTCCTATAATGGCAGAGAAATTATTAGCGATCACATTCTGAGAAAAAACATCAGGCTGCTGCTAGTAAAAATGCAAAGCAACATCAAAAAGTTAAAAATTTTGAAAAAACAAAGCAATTCTCCGAGGTTTTATTCAACTGAGTCTCCAGCCATTCAACCGTCTCTCAGTTTTCAAAGACAACTAACAAATATTGATGCATTTAAGCTAAATTAACAGAGATGGGCCAAGCAGAGACCTCCCCAACACGTGCACTTCAGACATCCAGGCCTGTCGCAATAACTCATAAAAATATACTCAATAATTTACATCTGAATAATTTATATTTATTCCTCTTTTCTCTCTTTCTGCCAAAAACTGGATGATAAAAGTCTTCAGTTTGGTCTCAACTAGTGTTTTTCTTAAAGGACAATTTTGTTTACAGACTTCATATTTCTTCTTGCATAATTATAACAATATTATCATTTATCGCAATAAATTCTGGGATAAATTTATCATCCACTGAAATTTGCAATTGTGACTGGCCTCTGTGTTTCCATTACAAATGTCTGCAAAACTTTGACAATATTCCCCTAATGATGAAAAACCATAATAAATTTAGCTTGATGATAAATTGTTCTAGAAGTTATCGCGATAAACGATAATATTGTTGTTCTGAGATCCTTTTCAAGTAATATAATAGCATAATAATGCAAGAAATCAATCTCAAAAATCAATAAACTTTAAATTCTAATAAATATTTAACACTGGAACTGGAAAACTCTTTAAACATCCAAAATAATAAACAAACCATCAGAAATAACAAATAAAACTAGAAAAACAAAATTTCTGAAGAAATTTAGCCGGGGCCTGCCAAGGCGCGCCCGTCGGGCTTGGGCCCGGCGTCGTCACGCCACAAATCGGCGTCGACGCTAAAGAACGCCGCAACGTAATCAGTGGCACGCGGAGAACCACAAGAACGTTAAGCGAGGCGGACGTGCACCATTCGGTACGATTTAAAATGTTGTCAAGGCTTTTATTTTGGAAGTTTAGTTAAACTTCATTTCAAAGGGCCAAACTAATCCCATGCGTAATAGTCCTTGGGTTAAAATAGTTATATAATGCTGAAAACACAAGTAGCTGATGTAAAAATATTCAAGGCTTTTATTTTGAAATTTTCAGTATGCTCCATTTTAAAGTTCCGAACTAATCCCAATAGTTATATAATGCTGAAAACACAAGTAGCTGATGTAAAAATATTCAAGGCTTTTATTTTGAAATTTTCAGTATGCTCCATTTTAAAGTTCCGAACTAATCCCATGTGTAACAGTGCTTTGCATGAAAAAGTCATATACGGCCAAAAAAAGCAATTACGTCATGTAAAATCTTCAAGGCTTTTATTTTGAAATTTTCAGTATGCTTAATTTTAAAGTTCCAAACTAATCCCATGTGTAACAGTGCTTTGGATGAAAAAGTCACATAAAGCCACAAACAGCAATTACGTCATGTAAAAATATTCAAGGCTTTTATTTTAAAATTTTCAGTATGCTTCATTTCAAAGGGCCAAACTAATCCCATGTGTAACAGTGCTTTGGATGAAAAAGTCAAATAAAGCCAAAAAGAGCAATTACATGATGTAAAAATATTCAAGGCTTTTATTTTGAAATTTTCAGTATGTTTCATTTTAAAGTTCCGAACTAATCCCATGTGTAACAGTGCTTTGGATGAAAAAGTCATACAAAGCCAAAAACAGCAATTACATGATGTAAAAATATTCAAGGCTTTTATTTTGAAATTATTATTATGCTCCATTTTAAAGTTCCAAACTAATACCATGTGTAACAGTGCTTTGGATGAAAAAGTCAAATGAAGCCAAAAAAGAGCAATTACGTCATGTAAAAATATTCAGGGCTTTTATTGTGAAATTTTCAATATGCTTAATTTTAAAGTGTAAAACTAATCCCATGTGTAACAGTTACTGAGTTAAATCAGTTATATACAGCCCAAAGCAGCAATTAGTTGTAAAGGCCAGTTCAGTCCTGATCTGTTTCAACTGAGTATTCCACTATAGATAGAACTACAGTGATGCGTATTCGTAGTCCAAATCAGCAGCCAATAGCCTCTTGAGTTCCGTTGCTATGGCAAATAATGGTCTCAGCAGGTGTGAGCTCTGAGCTCTGAGCTCTCAAACACACAAGTGTGTTTGAGCAAACACACTTTACTGAAAAAAAGCATTGGAAACAAATCCTTCTTGTTCGGGAACCGTAATACATATTCGAAAAGCGTTTCGAGCGTATGACAGTTCAATGTGTCTTCTGCGATAGTCCCGAGATTCATATCTGTACCTCACTCAGAGCATTTACAGTGATGAGAGAAAGAAATGTTGTGCCCATATCTGATCCGAGGTCTGCTGTCACTCTAATTTGAGCAAAAATGAGAAACTTTGGGTCGCTTAGAGGCAAATTGTGGACAAACCGTAACTGGTATCGACGAGCCGTCTTCACTTTCGAAGAGATCACAGACGTATCTACAAAATGAAATTTGAATGGCATTTCTAGGTGAATTTGTGACGACACAGCAAATCCTCAAAAATAGGGTATTTCTAGGATTTTTCCCATTGACTTATAATGGGGGTTTTTTCGTAGTTTTTTGCGAATTATGTCGCCACGTTAAGCCCAAATCCCACCAGAAGTAATAGCTGGAATGGCGTGAATTTTCTGCAGGTTTTGATACCTCATTTGTAGGTGTGCACCAAGCGGTATGAGCCGCATTAACGGTTACGGAAGAAAAATAAAGAAGAACTAGAAAAACAAAATTTCTGAAGAAATTTAGCCGGGGCCTGCCAAGGCGCGCCCGTCGGGCTTGGGCCCGGCGTCGTCACGCCACAAATTGGCGTCGACGCCAAAGGACGCCGCGACGTAATCAGTGGCACGCGGAGAACCGCAAGAACGTTAAGCGAGGCGGACGTGCACCGTTCGGTACGATTTAAAATTTTCTCAAGGCTTTTATTTTGGAAGTTTTGTTAAACTTCATTTCAAAGGGCCAAACTAATCCCATGCGTAATAGTCCTTGGGTTAAAATAGTTATATAATGCTCAAAACACAAGTGGCTGGTGTAAAAATATTCAAGGCTTTTATTTTGGAATTTTTGTTAAACTTCAATTCAAAGGTCCAAACTAATTCCATGTATAACAGTCATTGGGTTAAATCAGTTATATAATGCTGAAAACGCAAGTAGTTGATGTAAAAATATTAAAGGCTTTTATTTTGGAATTGTTGTTAAACTTCATTTCAAAGGGCCAACCTAATCCCATGTGTAATAGTCATTGGGTTAAATCAGTTATTTATTGCTCAAAAGAGCAATTATCTGATGTAAAATATGTCAAGGCTTTTATTTTGGAATTTTTGTTAAACTTCAATTCAAAGGTCCAAACTAATTCCATGTATAACAATCATTGGGTTAAATCAGTTATATAATGCTGAAAACGCAAGTAGTTAGCAAAATGCTAATGTTAGCATCATTGCTGTCACTAGCATGTGGGACATCACTAGGATGTTCTCTATAATGGACTTACTCCATTCAGTATACTAAACATGGCTAATAAGTCCAATAAATAGCTAATAGCTTATTTAAGCCAAAATGCTAATGCTAATGAACTGCCTTGCTGTGCAAGGCAGTTCCCTAACCTGAGAGAAACAGATAATGCAGAATAATATTATTGCACTGCCTGCGGCGGTGCACTAACCTCAGGGGCATGTTGAGGCTTTTATTTTGAAATTTTTGTTAAGCTTAATTTCAAAGGTCCAAACTAATCCCATGTGTAATAGTCATTGGGTTAAATCAGTTATTTATTGCTCAAAAGAGCAATTATCTGATCTAAAATATGTCAAGGCTTTTATTTTGAAATTTTCAGTATGCTTCATTTCAAAGGGCCAAACTAATACCATGTGTAACAGTGCTTTGGATGAAAAAGTCATATACGGCCAAAAAAAGCAATTACGTCATGTAAAATATTCAAGGCTTTTATTTTGAAATTTTCAGTATGCTTAATTTTAAAGTTCCAAACTAATCCCATGTGTAACAGTGCTTTGGATGAAAAAGTCACATAAAGCCAAAAACAGCAATTACCTGATGTAAAAATATTCAAGGCTTTTATTTTGAAATTATTATTATGCTCCATTTTAAAGTTCCGAACTAATCCCATGTGTAACATTGCTTTGGATGAAAAAGTCATATACGGCCAAAAAGAGCAATTACGTCATGTAAAAATATTCAAGGCTTTTATTTTGAAATTTTCAGTATGCTTCATTTTAAAGTTCCAAACTAATCCCATGTGTAACAGTGCTTTGGATGAAAAAGTCATATAAAGCCAAAAAGAGCAATTACATGATGTAAAAATATTCAAGGCTTTTATTTTGAAATTTTCAGTATGCTTCATTTTAAAGTTCTGAACTAATACCATGTGTAACAGTGCTTTGGATGAAAAAGTCAAATAAAGCCAAAAAGAGCAATTATGTCATGTAAAAATATTCAAGGCTTTTATTTTGAAATTTTTGTTAAGCTTCATTTTAAAGGGCCAAACTAATACCATGTGTAACAGTGCTTTGGATGAAAAAGTCAAATAAAGCCAAAAAAGAGCAATTACGTCATGTAAAAATATTCAGGGCTTTTATTGTGAAATTTTCAATATGCTTAATTTTAAAGTGTAAAACTAATCCCATGTGTAACAGTTACTGAGTTAAATCAGTTATATACAGCCCAAAGCAGCAGTAGTTCTAAAGGCCAGTTCTCAGTCCTGATCTGTTTCAACTGAGGGTAGATAGAACTACAGCGATGCGTATTCGTAGTCCAAATCAGCAGCCAATAGCCTCTTGAGTTCCGTTGCTATGGCAAATAATGGTCTCAGCAGGTGTGAGCTGTGAGCTCTGAGCTCTCAAACACACAAGTGTGTTTGAGCAAACACACTTTACTGAAAAAAAGCATTGGAAACAAATCCTTCTTGTTCGGGAACCGTAATACATATTCGAAAAGCGTTTCGAGCGTATGACAGTTCAATGTGTCTTCTGCGATAGTCCCGAGATTCATATCTGTACCTCACTCAGAGCATTTACAGCGATGAGAGAAAGAAATGTTGTGCCCAGATATGAACCGAGATGGGCTGCCACTCTAATTTGAAGAAAAATGAGAAACTTTGGGTCGCTTAGAGGCAAATTGTGGACAAACCGTAACTGGTATCGACGAGCCGTCTTCACTTTCGAAGAGATCACAGACGTATCTACAAAATGAAATTTGAATGGCATTTCTAGGTGAATTTGTGACGACACAGCAAACCCTCAAAAATAGGGTATTTCTAGGATTTTTCCCATTGACTTATAATGGGGTTTTTTTCGTAGTTTTTTGCGAATTATGTCGCCACGTTAAGCCCAAATCCCACCAGAAGTAATAGCTGGAATGGCGTGAATTTTCTGCAGGTTTTGATACCTCATTTGTAGGTGTGCACCAAGCGGTATGAGCCGCATTAACGGTTACGGAAGAAAAATAAAGAAGAAAAAATTTCGGAAGAAATTTAGCCGGGGCCTGCCAAGGCGCGCCCGTGGGGTTCGGGCCCGGCGTCGTCACGCCACAAATCGGCATCGCCGCGACGTAAGCAGTGGCACGCGGAGAACCGCAAGAACGTTAAGCGAGGCGGACGTGCACCATTCAGTACGATTTAAAATTTTTGTCAAGGCTTTTATTTTGGAAGTTTTGTTAAACTTCATTTTAAAGTTCCGAACTAATACCATGTGTAACAGTGCTTTGGATGAAAAAGTCATACAAAGCCAAAAACAGCAATTGCATGATGTAAAAATATTCAAGGCTTTTATTTTGAAATTTTCAGTATGCTCCATTTTAAAGTTCCGAACGAATCCCATGTGTAACAGTGCTTTGGATAAAAAAGTCACATAAAGCCAAAAAGCGCAATTACCTGATGTAAAAATATGCAAGGCTTTTATTTTGAAATTATTATTATGCTCCATTTTAAAGTTCCGAACTAATCCCATGTGTAACAGTGCTTTGGATGAAAAAGTCACATAAAGCCAAAAAGCGCAATTACCTGATGTAAAAATATTCAAGGCTTTTATTTTGAAATTATTATTATGCTCCATTTTAAAGTTCCGAACAAATCCCATGTGTAACAGTGCTTTGGATGAAAAAGTCATATACGGCCAAAAAGAGCAATTACATGACGTAAAAATATTCAAGGCTTTTATTTTGAAATTTTCAGTATGCTTCATTTCAGAGGGCCAAACTATTCCATTGTGTAACAGTGCTTTGGATAAAAAAGTCACATAAAGCCAAAAAGCGCAATTACCTGATGTAAAAATATTCAAGGCTTTTATTTTGAAATTATTATTATGCTCCATTTTAAAGTTCCGAACAAATCCCATGTGTAACAGTGCTTTGGATGAAAAAGTCATATACGGCCAAAAAGAGCAATTACATGACGTAAAAATATTCAAGGCTTTTATTTTGAAATTTTCAGTATGCTTCATTTCAGAGGGCCAAACTATTCCATTGTGTAACAGTGCTTTGGATAAAAAAGTCACATAAAGCCAAAAAGCGCAATTACCTGATGTAAAAATATTCAAGGCTTTTATTTTGAAATTATTATTATGCTCCATTTTAAAGTTCCGAACTAATCCCATGTGTAACATTGCTTTGGATGAAAAAGTCAAATAAAGCTCAAAAGAGCAATTACATGATGTAAAAATATTCAAGGCTTTTATTTTGAAATTTTTGTTAAGCTTCATTTTAAAGTTCAAAACTAATCCCATGTGTAACAGTGCTTTGGATGAAAACGTCATATACGGCCAAAAAAAGCAATTACATTATGTAAAAATATTCAAGGCTTTTATTTTGAAATTATTATTATGCTCCATTTTAAAGTTCCGAACTAATCCCATGTGTAACATTGCTTTGGATGAAAAAGTAATATACGGCCAATAAGAGCAATTACGTCATGTAAAATATTCAAGGCTTTTATTTTGAAATTATTATTATGCTCCATTTTAAAGTTCCAAACTAATCCCATGTGTAACATTGCTTTGGATGAAAAAGTCATATACGGCCAAAAAGAGCAATTACGTCATGTAAAATATTCAAGGCTTTTATTTTGAAATTTTCAGTATGCTTAATTTTAAAGTTCCAAACTAATCCCATGTGTAACAGTTACTGAGTTAAATCAGTTATATACAGCCCATAGCAGCAGGTAGTTCTAAAGGCCAGTTCTCAGTCCTGATCTGTTTCAACTGAGGATAGATAGAACTACAGCGATGCGTATCTGTAGTCCAAATCAGCAGCCAATAGCCTCTTGAGTTCCGTTGCTATGGTAAATAATGGTCTCAGCAGGTGTGAGCTCTGAGCGCTGAGCTCTCAAACACACTGTGTGTTTGAGCAAACACATTTTACTGACAAAAAAGCATTGGAAACAAATCCTTCTTGTTCGGGAACCGTAATACATATTCGAAAAGCGTTTGCAGCGTATGACAGTTCAATGTGTCTTCTGCGATAGTCCCGAGATTCATATCTGTACCTCACTCAGAACATTTACAGCGATGAGAGAAAGAAATGTTGTGCCCAGATCTGAAATTCTATTCAAATACATGGGAGAGAGCCTCAGACAGCCTCAGAAAATCCTGTCGCATGACTTTGCTCTGAAGCACCGTGACAGAAAACCGTACGGTCTAGATAAATTTCGAAAACATTTTACCGGAGCAGACAGGCGTATCAATGTCAGGACCGATTTTGATACTAATCGTGCGATATTTGTGGGCGTGATGGCGATTTCAAAAATGATTTGGGTTGAAAAAGTTGTCTTCATCTCTCACTCTAAGCAGCCAGAAACGCACTCTAACTTGAGCAAAAATGAGAAAGTTTGGGTCGCTTAGAGGCAAATTGTGGACAAACCGTAACTGGTATCGACGAGCCGTCTTCACTTTCGAAGAGATCACAGACGTATCTACAAAATGAAATTTGAATGGCATTTCTAGGTGAATTTGTGACGACACAGCAAATCCTCAAAAATAGGGTATTTCTAGGATTTTTCCCATTGAGTTATAATGGGGTTTTTTTCGCAGTTTTTTGCGAATTATGTCGCCACGTTAAGCCCAAATCCCACCAAAAATAATAGCTCCAATGGCGTGAATTTTCTGCACGTTTTGATACCTCATTTGTAGGTGTGCACCCAGCGGTATGAGCCGCATTAACGGTTACGGAAGAAAAATAAAGAATAATACTTAAAGAGACGCTTCTCTCCGACAATAGTAATAGGTTCCTGCCATTGCTTTGCATGGCAGGCCCCAACTAGAAAATTTCGGAAGAAATTTAGCTGGGGCCTGCCAAGGCGCGCCCGTGGGGTTTTGGGCCCGGCGTCGTCGCGCCACAAATCGGCGTCGACGCTAAAGAACGCCGCGACGTGATCAGTGGCACGCGGAGAACCGCAAGAACGTTAAGTGAGGCGGACGTGCACCATTCGGTACGATTTAAAATTTTCTCAAGGCTTTTATTTTGGAAGTTTTGTTAAACTTCATTTCAAAGGGCCAAACTAATCCCATGCGTAATAGTCCTTGGGTTAAAATAGTTATATAATGCTGAAAACAGCAATTACATGATGTAAAAATATTCAAGGCTTTTATTTTGAAATTATTATTATGCTCCATTTCAAAGTTCCAAACTAATCCCATGTGTAACAGTGCTTTGGATGAAAAAGTCATATACGGCCAAAAAGAGCAATTACATGATGTAAAAATATTCAAGGCTTTTATTTTGAAATTATTATTATGCTCCATTTTAAAGTTCCGAACGAATCCCATGTGTAACAGTGCTTTGGATGAAAAAGTCATACAAAGCCAAAAAGAGCAAAGACCTGATGTAAAAATATTCAAGGCTTTTATTTTGAAATTATTATTATGCTTAATTTTAAAGTTCCGAACTAATCACATGTGTAACAGTGCTTTGGATGAAAAAGTCATACAAAGACAAAAACAGCAATTGCATGATGTAAAAATATTCAAGGCTTTTATTTTGAAATTATTATTATGCTCCATTTTAAAGTTCCGAACTAATCCCATGTGTAACATTGCTTTGGATGAAAAAGTCAAATAAAGGCAAAAACAGCAATTACGTCATGTAAAAATATTCAGGGCTTTTATTGTGAAATTTTCAGTATGCTTAATTTTAAAGTTCCAAAGTAATCCCATGTGTAACAGTGCTTTGGATGAAAAAGTCACATAAAGCCAAAAACAGCAATTACCTGATGTAAAAATATTCAAGGCTTTTATTTTGAAATTTTCAGTATGCTTAATTTTAAAGTTCCAAAGTAATCCCATGTGTAACAGTGCTTTGGATGAAAAAGTCACATAAAGCCAAAAACAGCAATTACCTGATGTAAAAATATTCAAGGCTTTTATTTTGAAATTTTCAGTATGCTTAATTTTAAAGTTCCAAACTAATCCCATGTGTAACAGTGCTTTGGATGAAAAAGTCACATAAAGCCAAAAACAGCAATTACCTGATGTAAAAATATTCAAGGCTTTTATTTTGAAATTATTATTATGCTCCATTTTAAAGTTCCGAACTAATCCCATGTGTAACATTGCTTTGGATGAAAAAGTCATATACGGCCAAAAAGAGCAATTACGTCATGTAAAATATTCAAGGCTTTTATTTTGAAATTTTCAGTATGCTTAATTTTAAAGTTTAAAACTAATCCCATGTGTAACAGTTACTGAGTTAAATCAGTTATATACAGCCGATAGCAGCAGGTAGTTCTAAAGGCCAGTTCTCAGTCCTGATCTGTTTCAACTGAGGGTAGATAGAACTACAGTGATGCGTTTTTGTAGTCCTAATGAGCAGCCAATAGCCTCTTGAGTTCCGTTGCTATGGTAAATAATGGTCTCAGCAGGTGTGAGCTGTGAGCTGTGAGCTCTCAAACACACAAGTGTGTTTGAGCAAACACACTTTACTGAAAAAAAGCATTGGAAACAAATCCTTCTTGTTCGGGAACCGTAATACATATTCGAAAAGCGTTTTAAGCGTATGACAGTTCAATGTGTCTTCTGCGATAGTCCCGAGATTCATATCTGTACCTCACTCAGAGCATTTACAGTGATGAGAGAAAGAAATGTTGTGCCCAGATATGAACCGAGATGGGCTGTCCCTCTAATTTGAAGAAAAATGAGAAACTTTGGGTCGCTTAGAGGCAAATTGTGGACAAACCGTAACTGGTATCGACGAGCCGTCTTCACTTTCGAAGAGATCACAGACGTATCTACAAAATGAAATTTGAATGGCATTTCTAGGTGAATTTGTGACGACACAGCAAATCCTCAAAAATAGGGTATTTCTAGGATTTTTCCCATTGAGTTATAATGGGGTTTTTTTCGTAGTTTTTTGCGAATTATGTCGCCACGTTAAGCCCAAATCCCACCACAAGTAATAGCTCCAATGGCGTGAATTTTCTGCACGTTTTGATACCTCATTTGTAGGTGTGCACCCAGCGGTACGAGCCGCATTAACGGTTACGGAAGAATAAAGAATATTAAAGAGACGCTTCTCTCCGACAATAGTAATAGGTTCCTGCCATTGCTTTGCATGGCAGGCCCCAATAAAGAAACACTTTCTCCGACAATAGCAATAGGTTCCTGCCATTGCTTTGCATGGCAGGCCCCAATTAATTAAAAAGTTCTCCAAATTGTCAAAAAAGGACCTAAGCACCAAACCAAAGACTTTTATCATTCAGTTTTCGTTTTAAAAAAATCATGCAAATGGAAATGACTGAGCTTGTTTTAATTTATCATGCGATTAATTGATTTATTGATTATTATAACAGGCCTAACGATGGCTACATGGTCTGGTCAGTTTGTGAACACAGAGGGAGGTGGTTAAGACTTTATAGTTGGTGTTTAGGAATTGTTAATGTTTTATAATAACATAATTATCTTGTCATATGAAATTTCTTGTCAAGTTTAAACATTTTTTAACTCAAATAATGCTTGATTCCTGCCGCAGCGCCTCTACTATCGAGTTTTTCTGGGGGAAGTCATGAATTTCTGTTCAAAATATAATTTTTTTGTTTTTTGTTAATCTGATGTATTTTTCTGAGGCAACAAATTCTGAGTTTTTATTCTCCGTACAAGAAATAAAGACTTTGAATATTTCTCTCGGTGTTTGATGAATGAAATGAGGGACAAAAATGAGGGACAAAATTTCACAATCCTGCATTTCTTTTGGATGTTTCTGTAAATGTCTGACAGTTGGAGGTAACTCTCTTCTGTCTTTTATTTTGATATATTTTTCCAGCCTTACATAAACTTCTGAGTGCCGCTTTGCACAGGCAGAGTAACTCGCTTTGGAAACAATATTTGCACTTGAAACAAACGCATGAAAATGGGTAAAAGTCGCGCAGAGAGTCAGCAGTTTGTTCTTCAGAGAAACAGAGAGGGAGGAAGTAAGGGTAAAATCTGTGAGAAACGGAGGAGATAATACACTAAGCTGAGGGAAATGGATGTAAACACACACACACACACACACACACACACACACAGAGACAGAGTCAGGTCTGCTTCAGTAATCCTGAGCACAAAGATGAGCAGAGTTCTGACATCAGCACCTCTTAAAGGACGCTGTGTGTGCCTCAGTGTGTGTTTCAGCGTATGTTTGTGTTAAAACCATTTTCTCTGCTTCTTAGTCCAAAAGCTTAAAACGGCAGGATGATGTCATGCTCTGACACACACACGGTGGCTCCGCCGCTCCGCCGCTCCGCTCAGAACATCCTCCCGCGCTTCATTTACTCAGCCGCTCCCCGAGCTTTCAGCCGCAACACCAACACAAGCCGGGTTTACCCAGCTGGTGCCGACGGTCCAGACTGAACGGCAGAACCAGATCCGACATCAGATATTAAAAAATAAAAACTATAAACATAAACTATAAAGTAGATAACAATGAAAGAAATGGATGGATGGATGGATGGATGGATGGATGGATGGATGGATGGATGGATGGATGGATGGATGGATGGATGGATGGATGGATGGATGGATGGATGGATGGATGGATGGATGGATGGATGGATGGATGATCAGTCAATATTGATTATTGGCCATATAATCCAAATTAATATCAGATATTGATACCGGCCCAAATGTTCATATCTGTGCATCTAAAGAAAGGAACCAAGGACTTAAAATGGTCTAGTCAAAGTTCATATCTCAACCAAGCTGTTGAAGATGAGAAACACAGAAGATCATTTACTGTTAGAAAATAAACATTTATGTCCAGAAATCCTCTTTAGGCTCCATTTTCTGAGTCGCTCTGATCCATCAACCTCGAAGAAATCAGGCTAACAAAACGACCCCAGAGAGTAAACAGAGCTTCCCTTTTAATAAAACCTGAGACAAACACAAAATGGAAACAAAAAAAATCACTGATACAAAGTGGTTGGTGAGCAGCAGGAAGATCATGTCAACAGAAAAGAAGCACACAGACTTTGTCCTCAGAATATTTATCGTCTAATTTGAATTCCTGATCCAAACTCAGGGGATAAATTTGACTAATTAACATGACAAAACTCCTGTTTCAACATCTGCAGCTGCCATTTTGTCTCCACTTTGAATTCCCTCTTTTCTTTTAACTCGTGTTCAGCCTGAATTCCTCATCAGCTGTGCAGTAAACCCTGCTGAGAGGACGGCCGACATCAGGACGACATGAGGCGGGACAAATAAAGCTCATTTCAAACATGTTGCCGCTGTGCTGTTTTCGTTTCCTTATGAATTAATAATAAAAACTATATATAATAAATCCAAAATTCACCATAAAACTATAAAGTAAAAAAATAAACGATGGACGGATGGCTAAATCAAAGGTAAAATGGACGGATGGATGAACTAATGCATTTTAACTTCAGTTGAATTCCTTATCAGCTGATATCAGCTAACACCAGGCTAATATCACACTGACATAAGGCTAACAGCAGGCTAAAGTCAGGCTGACATCACACTGACATCAGGCTAACATCAGGCTAAAGTCAGGCTGACGTCACACTGACATCAGGCTATCGTCAGCCTAACATCAGGCTAAGATCCGGCTAAGATCAGCCTAAAATCAGGCTGACACCAGGTTGACATCATGGTAACATCAGGCAAACATCACACTGACGTCAGGCTAACACCAGCCCAACACCAGGCTAACATCAGGCTGACATAAGGCCATGACGCTGACATCACACTGACATCATGCTAACATCAGGCTAACATCACACTGACATCAGGCCAATATAACACTGACATCACACTGACATTAGCGTAAAATGAGGCTGACATAATGCTAACATCAGGCTAACATAACGCTAACATCAGGGTGACATTAGCGTAACACCAGGCTAACATCAGGATAACATAACGCTAACATCAGGCAGAAAATCAGGGTGACATTAGCGTAACACCAGGCTAACATAAGGCTGACATCAGGGTGACATTAGCGTAACACCAGGCTGACAACATGCTAACATCAGGCTAACATAAGGCTAACATCAGGGTGACATCAGCGTAACACCAGGCTAACATCAGGCTGTACAGATGAATCTGATTTCCTACATGCTCCGGCTCCGTAGCGCAGCGCTTCACCGGCTTTCTTTTGGTTTCCTGATCAATTATTTACCCATTCTCTATTTTTACTCTCCTGCTTGTGGCTGGAGGTTCCAGCCTCTGTGTTTGTGTCTCCGGCTGTTGGGGGAGTGAAGTGGCTGGAAGGTAAACACATCCAGAGTGCATCATCACCTCCGCAGGATCTCCACACACAGGTTTAACATCGCTACTGTAAATTTAAGCTGTATCTCCGTCTGGAGGCTCAAACTGGGCCGGGCCGGCGCTCGACCCCATGATGGATCATCTGCCAACTATTTCTGGAGCTAATTAGGCTGAAACTTTTATGTAAAACGTCTGGATCCGATAGAAGAGGAGAGAAATTCTCATCTTCATCTGGAAAAAAAACTAACAAATTGCCATTTTCTGTTTAATAAATGACAAACTTAAACGGGATTTATGGGATTTTTGCTTTTGTCTTTGTAATTTCCCTATTTTACCATTTAAAAATCAAAGTTTTCCTAAAGGAAAACCAATTCTGATGAATCAAGATTGGTTCATTTAACTTTATTCTCGTACAACTGTTTTTTTTGTAAGATTACGACTTTATTGCGGTAATAATAACACTTTATTCTCACAATATTTCCACTATATTGTTGTATGACTGCATTTTTGAGGCATTATAACTTCATTCTCGTAATGAAAAATAAAAAGTATCAGTCTGGCTCTAACATTATGCCGTGGAATCGACCTGAATTCAGATAATTAAAAGCTGTAAAACACGCTTGTGAAACAAGATGGCCGCCCTGGGAATGCTGACATAGTTTGGTGGAAAAAAAAAAAAAAGTTTTTCCAAAAATTTATATCTTTATAAACCAAAAATTTTGTTAATCTATAAAACCATTTTCTTCCTACTGGTTTCAGGCTCGTTACTCCAGAAAAACTGTAATTTTTCTAGTATCACAACTTTATTCCAGCAATATTAACACTGTATTCTCTCATTATTTTGACTTATCGCATGACTGTATTTTTTGTAATATTACGGCTTTATTCTCATAATTAAAAATGAAAAATTGTAGCCTCAACTTAATATTATGTAAAAGAACTGAATTCAAATAAATACAAGCTATAAAACACAGTTGTGAAACAAGATGGCCGCCATGGGAGTGCCA
This sequence comes from Xiphophorus maculatus, assembly GCF_002775205.1. Lineage (NCBI taxonomy): Eukaryota > Metazoa > Chordata > Actinopteri > Cyprinodontiformes > Poeciliidae > Xiphophorus > Xiphophorus maculatus. Next base: position 1,030,230 of record NC_036459.1, read on the forward strand.
TAGTTTCCATTGATGTTGGTGTAAAAAAATTCCAGGTTTTCCAAGAAATCAATTCTTCAAAAACCAAAAATTCATTTAATCAATAGAACTGATTTATCTCTGGCGGTTGCAGGCTCATTACTCCAGGAAAACTCCAACTATTAAACCCCAAAATGCATCTGCAGTGTGTAAAAACGACGGCCTTCACTGCACCACAGCTTTGCATTCTTCTCACACTTCCAGTCCTCTGTTTTCTTTCAGTCTGTAGATAACATCTCTCAGCCTTGCAACTGTAAAGCAATCTTCTGTCGTAAACTCTGCAGCTTTAATGAACCGATCGATAAGAAGAAGCAAAACAAATTAATCTTTTATTGGCGGTCAGATAAAAGAAAATGCTGAATCTGTCATGTTTGGTTCTGAATGACTCAAGGTTGGCTTCCTCCCTGAGGAAGTTATAATCCATACCCAAGTCTCTTTCCTTAAATAGGCACTCTGAAAATAAACAGCTTTTCCTGCCACTTAATGCACAATTAAGACGTTCATTGTTAATTATCTTTGTTGAGTTTTATGTTGTTGAAATGAAGTCAATACAATTTAAAACCATATTTGTTTCAGGAGCTGTGATGACCAGTCTGTGGGGTTCAGACCTCATAAATAAGAGCTAAAAATGGTTTGCTGAATGTGACAAGTGGAATAAATTACATTCGTGTTTTTGGTTTGACCACAACGCGACGTCCATCACGATGATGGACGACTTGTTTTCTGCTTCATCTGAACAGATTTAACAAGCACTAATGAGTCATAAAGTGGGCGTACTCAGCTGGACTTTACTTCAATAGCAGAAAAATACTTTCTAAAAGTAAGTCAGCAGTAAGTCAAAGTAAACATTTTAGTAAAATGCATGTTTTTAAGAAAGAAAACGTTACTTAGCTAGATCTGTCAAAAACTGAAATAAAACAACAGCTTTCATATTAAAGATTTTCCATGTTACGTTTTATATAACATGTGGGTTAAAACTTGGAAACTTGTGGGTAAAAATTTGGGAACGTGTAGGTGAAAATTCAGAAAATGGGGGCTGAATGTGGGAATGTGGGTTACATTTTAAAACGATGGGTTCAAGTTTGTAAACGTGGGATAAAATATAGAAACTTGTGGATTAAAATTTAGAAACATGAGTAAAAATGTGGAAACTTGTGGGTTGAAATTTGGATATTCAAGGGTTAAAATTTAGAAACGCAAGCTAAAATTTGGAAATGTCACTTAAAATGTGGAAGCTTGAGTGTTAAAATGTGGAAACTTGTGGGTTAAAATGTGGAAACTTGTAGGTTAAAATGTGGAAACTTGTGGGTTAAAATGTGGAAACTTGTGGGTTAAAATGTGGAAACTTGTGGGTTAAAATGTGGAAGCTTGTAGGTTAAAATGTGGAAACTTGTGGGTTAAAATGGGGAAACTTGTGGGTTAAAATGTGGAAACTTGTGGGTTAAAATGTGGAAACTTGTGGGTTAAAATGGGGAAACTTGTGGGTTAAAATGTGGAAACTTGTGGGTTAAAATGTGGAAACTTGTAGGTTAAAATGTGGAAACTTGTGGGTTAAAATGTGGAAGCTTGTGGGTTAAAATGTGGAAGCTTGTGGTCTCCCAATATTTGTGGACCATGCTTACAGCTCAGGTTAAGAAGAAACCAGCCAACTGTAATGAAACTCCACCACTTCTGGAAAAAAGTCTGGTCCAAATTTCAGCCAGAATTATGTCCACCATAAATTCAAATTTGTGCACCTAACACTTGATTGCAGCTACGCGTCAATCAGGCATAACATTATGACCACTGGGGAGTGAAGCTCACTTAACTCCTTTTCACTGCACCTGTTTTTGCTTTCAGATCATTTACAACTCTTTGGAACATTTTGTTTACATGCCTACTATTAGTAACTTTTTGCCTTTATAAGCTCACACAGGAAGAATGCTGACACGGTTAAAGACGGAAAACCGATGATGATCCTTTCCGAAACTAAAACGTGTTAAAACATTACGGCTTCTTCTGTCAATATTTAATTCAAACCAACAGATTTCACCTCCGGGCGAACCAAGAGGCTGCCGCCTGCCGCTCTCAGCCCGGTGAAGGTGGTCGTTACACGGACACCAAGGGCAGACTCTCCGGCTGACCCACCGGTGGTCCAGAACGGGCTAGCTTGTTAGCAGCCCTGCTAACCTGCCAGCTCGTTAACCGGTCACCGGTGATCACCAACACGTTATAGCGCACAGCATAAGAAAAATTAATAAGAAAAAAAAATCACGGGGACGTCACTGCGCGTGAGATTAGCACGAGATATCTCAGAGGCACGCGCACACATTCACGGTGTCAAGTTTCACTAATTAAAAAAAAAAGAAAACACACCCAGCCAATACCAAGCTGCACGAGCGGTTCTACTGATAATTACCGCGCGCGCGCGCAGCACCACAAACACACACGCGCCAGGAGACGCACGCTCACCGGTCCGTGTGGCAGTGAACACGCACGGTCCAGTCCGGGTCCGCTCTTACCTCCTTCCTGGTCCGGTTGGAGACAGGCCGGAATGTTCTTCTTCCAGCCGGGCATGATGCACCTCAGGGCGGTTAGGGAGTCCAGGGCGGCCCGCTAGCAGTCACACACCAACAGCAGCGGCGGCGGGGACAGCAACATGGCTAGTTAGCCGTAGCTTCAACTGCTTCACCTCCCTCTCTCTCCTCCTCCCACTCCTCCTCTTGGTCTCTCTACCCCCTCCCTCTCCTGTAACTCTATCCCTCGAGCCTCTGTGGTCTCCGGGGGAGCACGAGAGAGAGGGTGACGTGATGACCGTGAAGGAGAGCGGGGCGGACGGTTTGTGAAGCCGCCAGCTCCGCGGTCTGCTCCGTTATCTCCACAGATGGAGCTCGGACTGGTCCAAATTAACTCTCCATTTACCGGGCTGGCTGTCAACTGGTTTCACAACACCGCTGTGCACGCGCATCATTCATTCGTGGCAGGATCAGGAGAGAGGATGGAGATCGATGCAAAGATAAACGTAGCACGTTTCCGTCCTTTAACTACTTTAAAACAAACTTACACACTGTGTAAAATGTAAATATTCAAATCAGTTCGCTCTAGTTTTATTATAATGTAATGATCAATAATTCTCCAGGTGTTTTGACTTTTCACTGTTTCAGTTAACTTTTTGCTTCAGACAGTAGCATAAAACGTGACTCTGCATTATATGCAAGGCATAGGGGCGCTGAGCTTGGGGGGGCGCCAGAAAATGGAGAAGAAGTTATTTCTAGGTGGGATTTTCTGTATTTAACAGCACTCAAAAAGTATGTAGTTGCACCCCCATCTCCAAACCGATGGGGTCTGTTCTGACTGTTTATCATAAAAAAGACTCCTAAGCTCTTTTGGATGAACCAGTGTTGTTGTGTCTAGACTCCAGCAGGTTTCTGTCCTATTTAAAGCATCAAATTGAGACAGTAATTGCTCCCCAGAATCTTGGGGGTACATAAATCTCTTTAACACCTTAGCAACAACAGTTTCCTGCAGTCCGTGGGAGTTTGAGCCAGGCAAACACCCAAACTACATAAGTAATGTTTTTTTTAAGTACGACCCAAACCGAACCTTTGCCCCAACCATTCAATGATCCTGAGTGGGCCAGCTCACTGGGAAATGTCTCGGTGCTCCCAACGGCCAGTCCAACCCTGGACAGATGGATGGATGGCTTCTGTGTATTTAAATATCTGACCTGGTTTAACATCTGTAGCTTAGGCGCTAATTACATGTAAATTATGAGTATTTTTGGAGCAAAACTTGGAGTCCCCCAAACAATGTCCCACCTGTTTCAACAACTGAAACTGAAACCTTTGTGTTTTCCGCCAGGTAAACCAGTGTATGACTCTAAGTTTTTATTATTTGATTAGTAATATTATATATGATATGTGTTTAACTCTAAATCTTGGTTCAACATTTGCTGGTAAGTGTTTCATAAATAAAATCTATATTTTATATAAATAAAAAGTTATTATTGTTGGCTAATGTTGTTATGAAAAGCAGTGTAGAAGTATCGTCACCGTCCTAAAATATTTTTTTCCTAAGTAATTCCTAAATAAAAAAAGAAAATCACCACCTTTCTTTTCAAAATATGTTTTAGGCAACAAAAAATCACTTTTAGCAAAAAATAACCTTTGCTATTAATTTAGGAAGGTGATGACGTGACTTTCATTCCTTTAAAAGATTGTTTTCATGCAGCTTAATGGAAAAAAATATATATACTAATTATGCAGACATGTTCACACTCATCTCTGCTAATAACCATAATTGTGTGTTTATTCATTTATGAAAGCATGAGGAGAATTATATCAGTGATTTATATCTCAGAACTTATGAAATTTCTCACTAATGTGTCATTATGAAGCTTTAGGAAAGAAACAAAACTTGCATGCAAATATTAGCTGTTTGTAATAATAACCATCATATTAGCACTTTAGGGCAGCTTACGCTTTTAAAATATAAAACTAAACAGTGACTAAAATATGTATTTCACACAATACTTGCAGCAGTTTTCTTGCTCTGTTTTTTTCCACCCAGCTGAGGCTGTTTTGATAAAATACAGTATAGATTAGATTAAATGTCAGTATCTGTTACAACTCAGCGTGTGTTTTCCACACACGATGTAGGGAGATAAAATACGCAGATCCAAGAAGACACAATGCTGTTTGAAGATGCGACGCTAATGAATCTGCAGAGACCACACACACAAAGCTGCACAGCGGCATCTGAAGTCTGGATCCTGTCCGGACTCGCCTCGGAGGAATTCAGCCTCCAGCTCCACTCAGCTGGGAATTAAAGGGCCATTCTGCCAAAAAAGACGCCTCTTAAAGGCAACGTATAGAAGAAATGGAAATAAGTATGAAAGAATCACAGCTTTGTTTCTGTTTTAGGTTCAAATTTCGTTATGCTGAAAAAAGAAAACAAGTGATACAATTTAATTTTAAAAAGTTAAAAGCAATCAAACTAAGTTTATCCAAGTAAATATATTAAATGTAATAAGTTGTCATGTTAAATAAATTAAGTTTGACAAACTGAATTTGATAACATGTAACAAACACTGCAAAAACTAAATATCTTACCAAGTATTTTTGGTCCTGTTTCTACTGAACATTTGACATAAAACAAAACTTAAAGTTACTTACAAATAACCTTCAAGCAAAATATGTGAACTTGTCAAAAAATCCTTAATACTGATGAAAAAGTACATATTCCATTAGCAGTTTATTTCACGTATAACATTGGAAAAATGTCTTGTTATAAGTGAAATAATCTGCCAATGGAACAAGTATTATTTGTTAATAATGAAATAAACAATTATAGTGATAATTAAGGTTATGTTCATTTTTAGTGAACTCATTAGATTTCCTGTGTTTCTAAGAGTCAAAATCCAGAAAATAGTTAAATATTTACAACAAACAAAGTTTGTTATACTTAATTTTTTTATTGAAAACTCTTCAAGTTAAAGTAAAATTGAAGTGCGTTATGGAGATAAAGCAAAGCTGGAGCCTGCATGAGTAATCAAACTAAAGATTAATTAATAATTAGAGTCGCTGTCAGAGCTACTAGCCAGATATCCAGCATATAAACTAATAAACATATACATATAATAAAATCAGTAAAGATGAAAACCTGCTCAGTGTATCAGTCTAAACAGAAATCCTGTTGAAACCATCCTCTGTGGTTCCTCAGAGAGGTATTCAAATCTTTAGTAAGCAGCTTTAAGGTTTGATTGTGAAACACTGAGTGAATAAAATCAGTTTAAATAAGTTTTCTCAGATTAGAAGAAGAAAATGATCCGTTAACTCAAGTTTTATTGATAAATAAAATTCAACATCATCAGCGTGACAAGTTCTCCATCATTCCAGATGATACTTCCCAAAGAACAGATGTGGTCCTAATCTAAACCCCTGTGGAACACCATAAGGAATTTGAATAAGCTTGGAAAACATGTTTTTGATGTACAGTAACTGGGAATAAAACTTAAACCAATGTGAGCATCTTTTGTTCCGATTTGTTCAAATCTTTGCATTAAGAGCTCGTCTTCATAGAGTCGCAAATTAATTAACGTTTTATAGATAAAATAGTAAATTTTTTTCATTTCATATAACCAAATACTGGAGTTGTTTAAATCCTCCATCATGTAAACCGTGATCTTCAGCTCAGAATTAGCTAAAAATAAGTTTCTTAAAGCAGAAAAAGTCACCATTGTGTCTGCAGTGGACTGGATCTGATGGTTTGACAGGAGGAGGAAACCAAAACCCCCACTGGATCAAAACAAACAAATAAAAACACCATATTGTTCGCAACGGCGACAGTGATTAACTGACAGCCTTCACTGTGACAAGCATCCATCTTTGCTCCCAGCAGAGTTTTCCAGAGATGGATGGGGGGAGAGAGAGCAGGAAAAGACCCAGTGAAGTGGAAGAATGGGTCTCTGCAGGCTACGAGACAAAAAGCAGAGAATGACCTCAATATGAACAGAAATACAGACAGAGACATGTGACTGTCTCACAGGGAATCCACGCAATTTGACTGCCCTTCAGAATAAGAGTGGAATTAATGGCATGTAAATCCTCCCCAGTCAGTAAAACACAGGTGGGTTCACCTTAAACTGGGACGTGTGTTCTTGTGACAGCATAAAATAGACTGGACTCTCTGGTTTAGTAATCACTTGGTTCAGAACTAACTAGCTCAGAGGGATTCTTTGTGTCTACAGGTAACAGAAGTCATATGTGGGGTACCTCAAGGTTTGATCCTGGGGTCCCTTATATTTAAGAGCTACTTGCTCCCGCTAGCTGAAGTTATAAAAAGCAATGTGATTAGTAACCAGATGATACTCAGCTCTACTGTACAATGTCACAGGGTGACTCTGAACCCGTCCGAACACTGAGCAGGAAGTGCCATAACTTTCTCTGGATGAACAGAAACTGAAGTCATTATCTTTCAACCAAAAGAGCAGCAGTCAAGAGTCAGCAGAGCTTCAGTTATTATTACAGCTGGAAACTAGAGATCAGGCCCAAAATCTGGGTGTAGTAATGAACTACTGAACCTTCAGAGTCACAGAAAGACGGTTACAAAGTCAGCCTTCTATCGCCTGAAGAACATTTTCAAGATTAAAGAGCTAATGTCCCAGAAAGATCTAAAGAAACTCCATGTGTTTCTCTTTAGTCGCATTAATCAGTGCAACCGTGTCTTCACAGGTCTGCCTTTAAAAAATCATTCATATCCAGAATGCTGCTGCTGGAGTTCTGACGAAAACCAGGAAGATAGAGCACATCACCCAGTGCTAAGGTCCTTCCACTGTAGCTCAGAGAATAGGCTTTAAAAAACCTCTGTTAGTTTATAAATCACTGAATGGCCTAGCACCAAAATACTGACATGTCTGGACATTAAGAGACACATAAAAACAATTACAAAGTTAGGCTTCCATCACATTTAAGATCTGCTGTTGTTGTCTCACCCTTTCAGACCTCTCAGATCTTCTGGTTCTGGTCTGCACTTCGTCCAGAACCAGAACCAAACATGGAGAAGCAGCATTCAGCTTCTATGCATCACAAGTCTGGAACAAACTTCCAGAAAACTGCAAAACTGCCAAAACATAGAGTTCCTTTAAGTCAACATTAAAAACCCACCTATTTGGAGTTGCCTTTGATTATCACTAACTGGGACGCTGATCAACATATCTGATGTATATCTGCTGATTGATTAAATGTAATGTTTATTGATTGTTTCATAGTTACTGTGTTATGTTTTTATGTTATAAAGCGCTTTGAGCTGCTTGTTGCTGAAAAATGCTATACAAATAAACTTGACTTGACTTTAAATGTCTGCTGGATTTTTCCATTAACAGGGTTAGCATGGAGCCTCTTTCCTGCACAGTAAAGTCTGTAAAAGTAACTCTGTCTCTTGATTTGGACCACCAGCTGTTGATGGATACATTTTCTGGATGTTCCTGATGTTTAGCCTCTTCTTGACATTTCTCCAGATTCCCTGAGCAGTTTAATAAGATTTGACATAATAGGAAAATATCCAAATCCTTTTCCTTCTGTTTCTGAGCAGTCGCCAAAAAGCCAGATTAAATACGGCTGATGAAATAAAACCTAAAATATTTATTAGTTTTAAGATTTTAGCTCCCTTAAATCTCTTGGTATTTTCTTTTATTTTTTAATAGTGATGATTTTAAGCTTTGTATGTTTTATCCAAAATGCATTGAAATCTAATCAGGGTCTGTTTTTTGGAGAAATTATTTTCTTTTGTTGGAGTCTTTTATGAATTTGTTTAACTAAATAAAATAATGTATTTTTTCTGCAGCTTTGAACACACTACTATTACAATTTGATTCAATTTATAATTATTTAATTTAACTTTACACAAAGAATAAAAATGGAACAGAATCACTTTCGTTGCTAATTTCTGACTTTCCTAGTTTTAAATAATAATAGATGCTGGGAGGAAAGCAATAAAGAAAACATAACATAGACAGTAACTAATGAAGCCAACATTTAAGGTGTAAAAATTCATAACATTTGTAAAATTTGTTATTTTGGTGAGGATTGAAGTTAATAAAAGCATAAAACTTCTGAAGAAAATCTTCTGAACTCTTTAAACAAGCTTTTTGTGTCGAAGAGAACCAGAAATCTCTTGCGTCCAGTTTCTCCATCTTCGCCCTGAACATTTTGACTCATTAGATGACATCCTTTTGTGTACGGTTACCATGGTTTCAGGTGTTATTCTCGTCCATGGCGAGGGAAACGGAAAGGACTCGGTGTCAGTGTCCTTCTGGTCTGTGGTGACACGACAGACGCTTCACATCTCTGCAAATATCCACCCGCGGTTCTCATCTCCAAACTCCGCCACGTCCAACAAAATCCTGTTTAATGTCTGGGAAGATAATTACAGTGACTCATCCAGGCTTGATTTTCCCCTCGTCTTCATCAAACAACTAATGAGAGCAGAATGACTGAAAAATAATCCTCTTCTTAACACCTCCATCATATTATTTAGCTTCTTAATTTCGTTCCTGACAGGAATCTGAAGGAGTGTTTGTGATGCAGCTGCAGCCAAATTTCAGAGATTATTGCCAGCTGCTGTTGAAGCCTTAACACAAAGTCATGTGCAAACATTAGCACAGGTATAGTAGATGGATACACCTACACTGGAATCACAGCCTGCATATGTCAGCAGCTGCATTATGTGTCAACATGGAGAGCGCCCGGGGGTTCGTCAACATCCCACGCCGCTGATCTGTGACTCATCACACGTTTAAACGTCTGTCCTTTCTGAGGAGCCTCATTCACATAAAGCCAAACTTAACCTTGAAGCGAACCAACTTCCACATCCAGTCTAATTTAAACCTTAACTTTTTGTAATTTCAGTTTGGTTTCATCTGAACATAAAACTTAAAACCAACCATAAGCAAACACAGAGGCAATCCAAACTTTCTTTATCACAACCTAGTTTAGATCTCATCTGAAAACCAGAACATTTCTTAAGGATGTTCTGCTGAGTCATTGGTTGCTATGGTGATTCCCAGCATTACTGGGGGAAAAGAGGGAGGGGCGGAACACACATCATTACCATGGTAACCGCTAACTGGAAAGTTAGTTGCACTAACCCTAAAGCTCTAATCACAAAGCACTACACCAACACGGTATTTAGCAGAAGCTAATGCTAATATGCTAATGCTAACTTCAATTCAAATTCTATCTGCTCTTGAAAGACTGCAACCCTCAACAACCAATTAAAATTTGAGATTATATTTCATGTATTTGATAATGCTCTTAGATGTTGTGTTTATATTTATATTTTGTTCTCTACTATCTTGAGTTTTATTTTGATATGAATATGAAGAGGGGAAATGGAATCACTTCAAAATAAGAGCATGAATATAAATGTTTAATATAGTGTGTTGAAAATGTTCCGAAATGTGATTTTTGTACACAGTTACACCTTTAGTGACAATTTGAAGCAAACTTATACTGAATGTAAACCTTAAATCCATTCATAAACAAGAAAACCTCAAAGTCACCATGATTTAATGACCTGGATATTTGTGTCATAATGATTACCTCAAACAAATCCATTCCTAAATCTAACCTAATAAAATGCTTACCAAAACTTTCCCTGAGTCTTATGTGGATAAAACTTTTGAGAAAGATTTTTTTAAATCACAGATTTAAGCAAGAGAACTACCGCTTGATCATCTTAATTTTTACCTTAATGTAGACTTTAATAAATTATATTCAAAACATAGGCTTCACTATCACTAGATTTGACGTGAAATATTGTCCCAAATTACTTTTAAACCTAACTTTTAACTTGATATAAACAAAAACCTCCATACATACACCATCTCAATGTAAGTGAAACTTTTTCTCCTCCAAACCTAAACCAAAGAGGTCTATGAAATGTTAAAATGTTCTTTTTTTTAGGGTTTTATTTCCCTCTGCAACGGGAACATGACTGTCCGAAGGAATTTATGTCTCTGCAACATGACTAATACAGGTGCACACTAACACCCACAGCATGAACAGCATCCCTAATTTGTCTCCTGCAGCTACAAATCCACTGTGGATGTGTGTTTGTGATGAATCATTTCTGAGCCGAGAATAATGTCCTAAATAAATAAATCTGCACACACAGAAAGCTGCAGCGTCTCTCTGCAGCTGTATTTGATTTTCTTTCTGTTTACTGATCCGGTGCGCGACAGACGCTCTCATTGATGACATTTTCTATGACTACACCTGCTGCAGAGAGGTTAGGGGCACTGATTGGCTGCGCTAAACAGTGGATTAATAAAGCAGAAAACTGCATTCAAACAGCTGCAGATTAAGGTCATATAATAAATGGTATCATTCTGGTGCTTAAACCAGAACCCCGGCTGCCTTAATCATTAAAACACGTTTGGTTCTTCATGCACAATGTGTGACAGGAAAGGACTTCAGCTTAGCATACTGAGACAATCAGATAATAAAAAATTATAAATAATCAAATGTGTAAGGAGATGATGTTCTCAAAAAGCAAAGACAGTTAATTGCTTCATCAACTCAACGAGTGAGGCATATATAATTTAAATCCATTATCCACAGAATTATTTATTTCAAGGGGTGATTAGTTTCTGTTCATTTTAATGATTTTGCCAAAATGCAGCTTCTTAGAAACAGAGAATATAACATTGGACAGATAAACGTGATTTCATTTTATTCAGAAAGGTTATATTATAGCTTACTTAACTATGTGATCTATTCAAGCATGTGAATGAAAATTAAGTGGAAGGTAGAAAAAAAATTTTTCAACCAGGAGCCTGGTGAAGCAAATCACAGTAAAGAGTTTGAGAGAGTGAAATCTTGTATTTGGAAACATTTTTCTGTTGAAAGCGAAGAAAATACTTTGAATTTTGATTTCAGCGAAAACATTATGGAGTGTTCTCTATTTTAAAGTACTCTGCGCTTTCCTATCACCCAGCACAATGCAACACATTTTTGACAACACTGGCATCCCATACAATTTTGCTACAACCACTGATACAAACACTTTATTTGGTTTCAAAATATTGCTAAAGATCTTTTAACAGAGATGCTGCATGAGATGTTTTTTTTTATAGCACAATGTATTTGTAAAAACAAAAAATAACTTGTTAAAGGCACAACTGACGGTTATATTCTTTATCTAGTATTTGTGTATGATTTCACATTCCTGCCAAAAACCACGGGGTACTTATTAAGAAATAACTACAGCGTTTATATTAATCACAAAGCAAATACCTATGCACCATCTCAACTAATAAATGGTGGTTGTAATTTAGTAAGACGCTCATTGGATTTTTGACAGAAATGTAATGCCATACATTATGCGTCACTGTCTCTAATGCCACCCATGTGGTCCATATCAAAAGCCACCACCGGGTGTGAAAGTCCAAGTCTTTTGATTTATTCAGTCAGTTTAAACTCAATAAACTTGCGAATTGAGTTTGACTGATTCCAAGTTCTTAGCTCTGTCTCTAATATTAGTGATCCAGTTAAAACAACACGATTAGTTATATTTTTGCTAAAAATAGAAGAAGCAGGTAAGAAAACCATCGTCAATCCTGCCTCCACAGATACAGCACTGTTTTTAACAGCAACAAAATGTGGGAACCGTGACCTTCGACCCCGCTGCGTCCATCCTTGATCACTCCGCCCCTCTGCAGAGAGAAACGGCTGCTCCATTCAAACAAACTCCGCGCCCCGGGATGCGACAGTCGCTGTAGACGGAGAGGACGGTGGCTTCAGCAGCAACAACACACCCTTTTAGTCTTAAAAAAATCACGCACACGCAGAAACACGCAGAGACACGCAGCGGGGCTCGCAGGAACTCTCACTGTGCGCAGTGTGCTAGCGGGAGGCTAACAGCTAACAGCACCGACATGGCGAGCGCCTCGTACCACATCTCCAACCTGCTGGAGAAAATGACATCCAGCGACAAAGATTTCAGGTAAAATCGGCACAAGTGGTTCCGCCTTATGGATCGGTTCTAGGTTCCTGTTAAACCCGCTGCTGTTGTTTGTTAAACCCAGTGCCGCCTCAGTAAGGCCTGAGGCTAATGTGCTAGCTGCTAGCTTCCACCTGTCTGATCATCGTCACCCCGTTAGCCTGGTAGTTAGGCCCGATCCTCGGGTTAGATTTGATGTGACAGCCGGTGTTTTGCTGCTAGCTGCTGGTTATCAGGGTAACGAACGGGGCGTTAAGGTTTTAACCAGCTGGAGATGCCGGTTAACAGACAGCTGAGCTGCGTGTTAACGGCCGTTGGTTAGCAGCTAGCCCGCCTGCTAGATGGTTGCCACCAACTTCAGTCATGCAGCAGAACTGTGAGGTTCTGCTGCATTACAGCTGGATCTGAACCCCGAACTCAGGTCCGGTGATGACGTCACCTCCAACTTAACCGTGTTCTGACTCGAAGCCGGTAGGATTTGACCGTGAAGTTGTGATCAGAAGCGATGCTAACTACCATTAGCAAACCAATAAACATGGCTTGTGTTGGTTTGGGGCATTCAGACGCTGTCCAGCAAGTTTTCTGACAGAAGTGGGACAGTTTTGTCTATGGATGATGGATTTAATGAGACAGCAGTCCACTAGGGTTCAGATAAGGTGTTTGTTTCTGCAGCCCACTGTGTCACATACAGGAGGCGGCCATATTGTATTTAGTATTCAGTGTTTCTCAGGAACCTGACATCTGGGGTATTCCAGCTCATTTTCTGATACCTCTGTCACACTTGCTCCTCTTAACACTTACCTGACTGGCTCACAGGGAATCCCTGAAGACATCATCACACAGGGGTGCATTATGGGTACTTGGTAGCTTCCTGGCAACTTCACAGGCTTGTTTAGAAAGAAAGAGAGAGTTAGAGTCTGGAGTTTATGACAAAACAAGGATTTTAAACTTGGTAGAGCTGTGTGAGAAAAGGAGAAAGTCCTAACCATCCCTTCCATTGACCGTAAAGGATCTTATCCCCTACTCCAACATCTTTCTAGCTATACAACCAGACTTAAAAAGGAGCGGCTAAAGCAAATGTCTTGGTTTAGCATTGCTTTGCACATGCTAATGTAGAATATCGTCAATTAGATGTTAGCATAACAGTTACTAGGCTGTCATAGCAACATTCTTCCGTCAGAGGCCTATTCAGGTTATTCAGGTTGGAAGACTGACTGTTACTGAAGATTCATTGCTCCATTAGATTCTGAATCGCAGTCGTTATCGCATGCTAATCAGAGCATGCTGGTAGAGAATATTTAGTAGGATAGAGCTGCACAACGCATCATAGCCGCCATATTAAAATTTCATATCAATACAGGGATTCAATATTTGAATGGATACGGGATTTAAAGTGTCAGAAAATCAGACCCTGAATACATTTGACCAGAATGGACTCTTAATTGGCTAAAAAAGACACAAGTATTCAGTTTTCTGTAATAATATCATTATAACACATTTTTCTGATTTTTGTGTAGGACTTGTTTAATATTTACGATGTGTTTATATGATTAACCACTTAAACTGTGATTGTGTTTTAATCCTTCATTCCAAAGTTCTGTTATATTGGTAAAGAATGTCGATTAATCTCTGTTAACATTGTTGGTATTCATCAATAATATCACCACAAACTGTTTGAGTTCAAACTGGATCACTGCTTGTGGTGCTTAATGCTTTTTATCACTTTATACAGATTGCCAGTACTTTCTTTATTACTTAATAATTTATTAAAGAATTATTTTCTTCTGAAAAACTTTTTTTCTTCAAAAGATTATCATACATATTCCACAAAATAAAATTTATCACTACAATGTGTTCTAAACTATTTGAATTCTACACATAGAATTAACATTGGAGCATTATAAAAACAAATAAAGTTAGGTTGTAATGTTTCCATATTAACTTATATTAAAAATCAAACATAAAATTCCTGAAATTTAAAAATGTGTTGACCAAAAATAAAGATGTTAGGGTAGCTTTAGTCTGAGTCATTCATTATTATTGACTTGTTGGGCCGTCAGGTTTTCCTCAAAGATCAAAATAATTTAAATGTCATTTTATGCTGTTGTTAAAACAAGTCAATAGGTGTTAAAATGTATTTGTCTCGATTGATCTTTTTAGGATCACCATTCAATTCAGAAACCAATTTTTCTATTTAAGCGGTTTAAAAATTCATTGTAAATCATGAGACTGACAGAAGAAAAGACGATGCAAATAGAATATTTTTAATACAATTCTATATTGTTTCGTACTGCATCAATTCCCATCAGTTTATATTTTAACAAAAATATGTTTGTGCAGAAAATTCTGTAACTTAAATAATCAGTATGAGGTTAGCTCAGCTGCATGGCTTTTTCTTAAATAAAAAAATCTGAGAATTATTCTAAATATAATTGTACAAAAAATTAAGCAAACTAAAGTTGATTTTTAAACACTGAATTGATTCTGAATTCCCAGCACTAAGAATTATGATTTTATATAGAATACATTTCTAATAATTGGACAAAAAGTTCTTGTGTGATATAAAACCGGTTGTGTTGCTAATTATTTGACTATATTTTTATGTTGCTTGTTTTGTTCAGTGTTTGTCAAACAAATGACTTTCTGAAACAAAAAACACATTAAAGAATTATTCTATTTATAATATTACAAATATTATACAAATAATATTTCATCAGATTAAAATAGAATATGAAGCATTTCGAAACCATCCAGAATTCCCAGCAGTAAGAATTGTGATTTTCTGTACAATAATTATTTCCTGCGTTTGTAATGTTGGACAGAAAGTTTTTGTGTGTAATAGAAAATAAGTTGTTTCTAATTATTGACTATGTTGTTACGCGGTGGTTCTTTTCTTCAGTGTTTCTTGAACAAATGGCTTTTTCAAATAAATAAAACAAATAATTATTCTAAATGTAATTTTACAAAGACTTCAGCAGATTAAAGTTGATTATTAAATATTTAGAAACAATTCAGAATTCCCAGGAGTAGGAAGTGCAACAGTCTATAGAATAAATCTCTCATAATTAGACAAAAAGTTGTTTTGTGTGATATAAAATAAGTTGGTAATTATTTGACTTTGTTGTGGTTCATTTGCTTGATGTTTCAACTGAAACGCTAAACAGACGGCAGTGAAACTCCTGAAATCTCATCAAACTCTGGGAGCAAAGCAGCTTGTTTGGTGAGAAGCTCCACGGCGACGTTATCGGTTTCATCGCTTCCGACAGCAGCCGCGTCTGTCCCATAAATCTGTGAAAAAATGCGCCCCGGCCGCGCTCGCTGTGGAAATTGCTCGTGACCTCGGCTGAGCGCAGCTGAGGAGCCGTTCTTATCGGAGCGCTTTAATACCAAATCAGCGGATGCTCAGCAGGAGAGGAAATGTCTTTTTTAGGTGGAGTGTCGCTGCTGGAGTCTTCACAAATGATCTTCTTAAAGCTTTGCTGCGTCGCTGTCAAACATATGCAAATGAGTCGCCGTGCACGCAGGATGTGTCGCAGAGGAAAGCGTGATTATTGGATTGGACTCGCTGTCAGCAGATCTCATTTAGCATTAAAGGATTTGGATTAATAGCAAAAAAAAAAAAAAAGGAAGAAGGCTCCAGTGAGGAAGTTAATAAAAAACAACTTTAGATTTCTTTGATCTGGATGTGAAGCAAACAGAGAAGATCTGTCCTCATTTTGTTGGTGTTTTATGTTTTTCTTAAGGTTTCTGCATAAAGACGGATTGTTTTACAGACGCCACCGAGTTCATTCCTGGAGCTAAAAACAAAAAATAATTAGTTATGAATCTCCAGCTGCCCTGATCTGGTTTTCCTCTTCAGCGTCCAAAATGTTGGTGCAGAAAAGAGAAACTTCATCTCATTCCTGTAATTCTTTAAGATAAATAAAAGATAAAAAGCTTGAGGTAGTTGGAAGAGTGATGGATCAACACAAAGTAGAGCAAAGCTGAAAACAAGAGAAGATCTGAAAAGTGTGGCATGCTTTTGTCTTTGCTGAAGGTCCATCTGAAAATCCTTTGTAACATGTTTGAATATCTAGAGTATGACTATAATAATGATTGATTAATTAATTATTAACTAACTACTGTATACAAACTCCAAAAACACAATTTGCTTTTAAAATAACTTATTAAAAACAGTAATTATGCCGAAATGTTACAAAATATTTATACATTTATCCAAAACTCCTCCAGTGGCAGTTTTAGCTTCATCCAGTTCAAATTCACTAAAGGAATTAGGCAAATAAAATGTTTATTTTGTTATTTAAAAGAGGAATTTATTTATTTATTTGCACCTTTTAATATATTTTTAAAATTGTACATAAAAGCTTAAGAGGTTAAATTTGAAATCTGCAAAATGTGAAAATTTTTTAACTGATTTATTATCAGTGAAATTGTTGCTCATTGTTCTTTAAAAAGCAGCTAAAGTTTAGTCAGATTGGATGGCAAACATATGTAAACATTAATTCTTGCCTCAAATGTGCGTTTGGACTTTGACTAGGCCATCCTAACACCTGAATCTGAAACCCGTATCAGATTTTAGATTTTTGACTCCATTTGTCTTCACTTTATTTTTAGATTTTTATGTGTAAAAAATTAGAACAGCATCTCATTCTCCATAACAACAGTACTTTATGTTTGTGTGTCAATAAAAATGTAAAATTTTAATGTAAAAGAGAGGTTGGTAAATCTTTGACCTTTGAACCCTGAGAATAAACGGTTGAATTTGTTTTTGGTTTTAGGTTTATGGCCACAAACGACCTGATGACAGAACTTCAGAAAGACTCGATCAAACTGGACGACGACAGCGAGAGGAAGGTCGGTTCGTACGGATGAAATCCACTGTGAACGCTTTAATTTCTGGACTAATCGATCGATTAATTGTGATTATTGACAGGTGGTGAGAATGATCCTGAAATTGTTGGAAGACAAAAACGGAGAAGTTCAGAACCTGGCTGTCAAATGGTAAAAAAAAAAAAAAGAAACCCATCTGTTTTGAAACGTTTGTGTTTTAATTGCTGCGGGTAATTGTGGGTGCGTTTGATTCGCCAGCCTGGGGCCGCTGGTCAGCAAAGTGAAGGAGTATCAGGTGGAGACGATCGTGGACACTCTGTGCACAAACATGCTGTCAGACAAAGAACAGCTGCGAGACATTTCCTCCATCGGCCTCAAAACCGTGATCGGAGAGTTACCGCCGGCTTCCAGCGGTAAAACAGGACGTTAAAATTATTCCTAATAATAATAATTTTATTTTCCTTTTTTGTCAATAAAATTATATCATTTACTTTAATACGAGTCTCGTTCACCTTGTCCGTGTTTCAGGCTCTGCTTTAGCTGCCAGTGTTTGTAAGAAGATAACGGGCCGCCTGACGAGCGCCATCGCCAAACAGGAAGACGTGTCGGTGCAGCTGGAGGCGCTGGACATCATGGCGGACATGTTGTGCAGGTACGGAAACACCTGGATGCAGCTCAGAGCCGCAGGAACGTAAAGAAACCAGAATAAACTGTGAAGGTTGCTGATGATGTCATCAAAATCAATCAATCAATCAAGTTTATTTGTATATTTCAGCAACAAGACATTTCAGGAAAATACAAAAATAAAGAGTCATAAAAACTAAAAGCTAATTTATTTCAGCAAAGTTAAAATTAAAAACATTTTAGCTTTCAGTTTAAAATTAGATAATTTCACCAGATCAATAAAAAAATATTTTTTTAAAGAGAAAAGTCACTTTATGGCCGATGAAACCATGAGAAAGACGGTCATAGGTAGAGTAAACCACAAAAGAAGCTGCTGTATGGAAAGTTGAGTGGAAGGAAAAAGTGTGATATTAAAATTTAAGCTCTGACTTCAGTTATCCAAAAACAGGGATAACTAAAGTCAGAGTTTAAACTCCGTACAGGAAGCCGCCGTCTTCCTCCAGAACCAGAGAAAACCTCAGGAACGACTTACTTGGACTAGACTGTTGCTCTGTGCTCCAAACTCCTCCAATTAAGTGTTTCCCAAATTTTGGAAAGTACTTGATATTCAAACTGCACGGTTTTGTGATAAAGTGCATACACCTAATAAAGTCACATAACTTTTTTTTTCTCACCATCTGAAGTTGAATCAGATTAAACTTTTCTGGTTTTAGATCAGTTAAAATTTAAGAAATTATTTCTATTTGCTAAATTCCAGAAAATGTTTTTTTAGAGATTTATTTGTTGCTTTCTTAGTAAATTCAGTTTAAGCATTTAATTTAAGCAGGAAGGTAATTTACCTTAACAAAATTTGCTTAGATTGCTTCAGTATAATTAATATTTGTTATTACTAATAGATCAATAATTTATTAACCATCTTATATTTTATACATTAAACAAAATTATTGAAATTGAGGAATATTTATAAAATTATATTAGTGTTTTATTTTCTGACTGGTCAGGACAAAAGGGTGTGAAAAAGACATTATGTTATATTTTAGTTAGTTATAGCAGAAATGTCCCTGATGTTGCTTTAAGTGATCAAACCTGTTGTTTTTCCAGACAAGGCGGCCTGCTGGTGAATTTCCATCCCTCCATCCTCAGCTGCTTGCTGCCTCAACTCACTTCCCCCCGGCTGGCGGTCAGAAAGGTGCATTCAGGAACTTCACGTTAAATCCGCTGCCATGAATCCCTCTTGAGCGTGTTTTCTTCCTGTTTCCAGAGGACCATCATGGCTCTGGGCCACTTGGTGATGTCGTGCGGGAACCTGGTCTTCATCGACCTGATCGAGCATCTGCTGACGGAGCTGGGCCGGAACGACAACATGTCCACCACGCGCACCTACATCCAGTGCACGGCGGCCATCAGCCGGCAAGCGGGACACCGCATCGGTGAGACGCAGCCTGAAGAGTCCGACCGTTCTGACCGGACGCAGAGCTGACCTTTGACCTGTCTCTTCAGGGGAGTACCTGGAGAAGATCATCCCTCTGGTGGTGAAGTTCTGCAACATAGACGACGACGAGCTGAGAGAGTACTGCATCCAGGCCTTCGAGTCCTTCGTCAGGAGGTAGAGCGCGGCGCGGCGGCGGCAGCTCTTCTTCTTCTTCTTCTTCCGTTGGCTTAATTCGTCTCTCTGCAGGTGTCCCAAAGAAGTTTATCCCCACGTTCCAACCATCATCTCCATCTGCCTCCGCTACTTGACCTACGACCCCAACTACAACTTTGACGACGAAGACGAGGACGACAACGCCATGGACGCTGAGCAGAACGATGAAGACTACCAGGGTAACAAATGTTTTTGTCGGCGCCGCCATGTTGGAACCAACTTGGAAAAATGGGAGCGGTTTTAATAGAACTGGACGATATGGCTTAAAAATACAATCTGATTTCTTTTCTAAAAAAGAAATTACAAATGAGGGAAAATACTTTTAAAAATTGGCTTTTATTCCAGTCTGTAAGTTGTACAGCTACGGGAGGAATTTTCAATAAAAAAGAAAGAGTAAAGATTGCAAATTTCTGCCAAAAATTTTGAGGTTAATTTCAGAAAATTTTCAGAAAAAAACTTGGGAAATTTCTGTACTTGAAAAGTCAAAACTTTCTAGAACAACAGAAATTGTTTTAGAAAAAACTTTGTCATTTCTGAGTTTAAAAAGTGGAAAATGTGCTTAAAAAAATCTCATAACCTCATAAATTTTCTAGATTGACATCAAAGTTTCAAAAGTAAAAACATTTTCTTTTAAATTCTTGAGATGTTTCCAGGCCAGGCTAGGAGAATTTTTGAGAAAATCTGGATTTTCTATTCTGTCAATGCATTCCTTGGGTTTGCATTGGGAAAAAAGAATCCAGATTTTCTAAAAGTTAAATCTACAAAAACCAAAAATTTGATTAATCAATAAAATCAATTTTTCGGCCAGCTCTGGGTTTTAGTTGAACTTGTTTTTCTCTTACCTGTCCAGGTAGCGATGATGAATACAGCGACGACGACGACATGAGCTGGAAGGTCCGCAGGGCGGCGGCCAAATGTCTGGACGCCGTCGTTTCAACGCGCCACGAGATGCTGCCGGAGTTCTACCGCTCCATTTCGCCTGCGCTCGTCTGCCGCTTCAAGGTAACGTCAAACATCCCGTTTCTGCCGCTGAACATTTCTGACATGAACATTTATCACTGGACAGGACAGCAGCTATTAGCCGCCATCGCTAGCGACGCCATTACTACACAGAGTCCTGTTCACAAAACCAGCCTAAAGCAGGTTGAGCTGGAACATGTTACCAAAACCTTTATAATGTCCTTATTTCTTATCTGATTTCTGTAAAATTAAAACTGACAAAATCTATAATGTTTTGATGTGTGAAATATAGATTCTCCATAAAGTAAATCTATAAACAGTTTGTTTTCTGTCGAGATGAAAGAGAGCAGATTTCTCTTTTATATTGCACAGTTTATTTAATTTTACATAATTGCCATAGTTAGGAGACATAGTTTAAATATTTTCTGAAATATTTTTATCATATTTGATGATCGTTAAACTAATATTAAGAAATTATTGACTTAAATAAATTTCCTATATCTTGTTGAAAGGTTATCTAAGAGCGAGTTTTATTTAATTTAAAGTGAACTAAGATTTTTGCATTAGAAGTTAGACCAGAAGTACTTTGTGGTAAATCCATTTACTACACAGAACCGAACATTCGGTCCGTTATAGTTTTATATTTTTAAGCCTGAGCTGAACAACTTGTAACGATATCAGCGTTTCAATATTGATAATTATTGACTAGTTTTTTTTTTGTTGTTTTAAATGAAATAGCATTACTTCCTGTTTTATCCAGTCTTTTCTTCACATAATTTTTTATTTTTAAGCATTTATGAAGAATAGCAGTAAAACTTTCTCTGTTGCGAAATTACTCGTTGCTAGGTAACAGAAGTTGAGGGGGGGCGGAACTTGAAACTGCTTGTTACCTCAGGTTGTTGCTAGGCAACCGAAGAGTGAGTTGGTTAGTTTTCAGATTCTTTGCATTATTGCGTTTCTCTCTGGACTCGACGCGTAGCGGTGGCGCGTGCCGGGTCCGGTGATATTTGTCGGCGGTTCTCCGGTCCCGGCGGTGACGGCCGTCTGCTTCCTGTGTGTTCAGGAGAGAGAGGAGAACGTGAAGGCGGACGTTTTCCACGCCTACCTGTCGCTGCTGAAACAGACCAGGCCGGCTCAGAGCTGGTTGGCCGACCCGGACGCCATGGAGCAGGGCGAGACGCCGCTAACGATGCTGCAGAGTCAGGTGGGAAAAACAAGGCAGACGTCTCATTATGCTCGACTTCGTGGGCTGGTGCATGAAATCTCAATAACATGAGATTTTGTTGTTTTATCGTGAGAAAATGTGTAAACGGTCAGGATGCCTTTGAGAGGGACAGTAATCTATCATATTAATTTCCTCTTCAGTGATGATTCCCAATTAAACTGGGAATTCAGTTTCTTCCCTCTAGATGGCGCCGTCAGAATCAACTTTGTTCCACTTTTTATCATGTCTGGACTGGGCCATGTATCTACAACAGAGCTATAGAGTCAAATTAAAGACATTTTGTTAATTTCCTTTTTTATTTAAGAGGATAAAGTCAATATATTAGCAGAATAAACAAAATAATAATTAGCTGCTGACGTGTTAAAAGATGAAGTATTTTCTTATTTGTAAAATCAATACCAAAGTAAAACATCACAAGATGTTTTACTTTTTTATTTTAACTTATTTTTTAGTATTTGCATTTTTCCTCTCAGCCTTTCTAATGTGATTTCTAACCTGATTTTAAAACCTGTCTCACACTTTGGCTGATGAACTGAGGTCAGAGCGGACGTTTCAAAGTTTAATTTGAGATATTTTGGTGTCACTTTATTTTATTGGTAAAGTAACAAGAAAATGTATCAAAACTTTTATTTATTTGTCTTTAAATCTCTTTGCAAACAAAACTGAATCATTTAACATGGTTCAGTTTTGATTTCTTCATAATTTAGAATAAAATCATAATAAAAAAGTGGTAGTAGTCTAGATTTTATGTTTTACACTGCAGACCACAATGTCTGCAGTGTAGTTTCTGTGCTGCAGGGGGCACTGTTGCTTACTTAGTGATGCTGCTGGTTTTTTCTCACCCGTTCCCACGGTGACAGGAAATCATCAGCATCCTGCTCTACCAAACAGACCGAAGCAGGTGACAGGAAGTAGCACTCTCTCTCTCTGTTAATGTTGCTCGTCCTTTGCAGGTGCCCATGATCGTCAAAGCTCTTCACAAACAGCTGAAGGAGAAAAGCGTGAAAACCCGGCAGTGTTGCTTCAACATGTTGACCGAACTGGTCAACGTCCTCCCAGGAGCGCTGACGCAGCACATCCCAGTACTAATACCAGGTAATGCGGCGCCACAAATAAACAGAAACCCTGTAGATTTACAGTGAAATTAAAAAGTATTCACCCCCCAAAACTAATACGTAGTTCTGCCGCCACTGGCAGCAAAAATTACCATCAGTGTTTGCAACATTATCACTCGGGAGGATTTTTCAGAATGGAGTTTTTGAGAATAAGCTGCTTATTTAAGGTGATATCTTAGCTGGTAAATCTGATTTAGTGGCTAAGCAACTCCATAAAGTTCTTCTGGACGAGTCATTGATGAGGTTTTGGGTCATTTTCTTTCTAGAGTTCATTTGCATAGAAAGTCCGGTTCGTTTGGTGAGGTCTGAATGCTAATCAGACCAAAAAAGCAAACTCTGGTCCGCTTAAAAACCTCGGTCGAAAAGAGGTTGAAAAGAACTCAGGAATGCAAATGCAAACACCAAGCGGATTGGAGACTCCTCTAAAAGCAGGAAATGGACTACGACGATGGGCATTCTGGGTAAATACAACCATAACAAACTAGCTATCTAGTGCTAGCAGGAGAAATGGCTGGTGGACAAAAAAGAAATTCTACAATGGCTAAAATCAGACGCCACTCCATTTTTGTTTCTGTTTGGTGAAGAAGGAAGTTGCGCTCAGTGTCTTTAGAGGTTTTTGCGTCGTTTCCTTCAGTGGTTCTTGGTGCAGTGCCCCCACAGGCCAGGAGGGGAACAGGCTGCTCAAAGGGACTCAGTTCAATGAGAAAGAGAACAGCAGCTGCTGAAAATGTAACAATTGTTGCAACTTTGGTCCCGAATCAAAGCGAATCTTCAGGACGATCAGGTGTGAAAACACCCTAAATCAATCAGGTCGGGCTAGTAAAACTGTAAATTTGTTTGATCGGACAAACTAAAATATGACCAAAAAAAGCTAATTAAAAAAATCTGTAGGGTTTGGAAATACTTTGATGTGTCAAAATAATAAAAATATTCAGATTTAAAATAGAACAGAATGTTTTACTGTCCATTCCAGCAGAAAACACATTATTAAACCTATGATATTGCTGATTGTTAACCTGTGATGGTTTCTGTGTCTCAGGTATCATCTTCTCTCTGAACGATAAATCCAGCAGCTCCAACCTGAAGATCGACGCTCTGTCTTGCCTCCACGTCATCATGGTGACGCACCCCGCTCACGCCTTCCACGCCCATGTCCCCGCCCTCGTGCCGCCCGTGGTGGCCTGCGTGGGAGACCCCTTTTACAAGATCACCTCAGAGGCTCTGCTTGTCACCCAGCAGCTCGTCAAGGTGGGATTCAAACCAGCGACTGTAATGGATTCGGTGTCTCAAACGGTGTTTATTGATGTGTTTACGGTCTCCAGGTGATCAGACCTCTGGATAACCAATCAGAAGGCTCGGACAGCTTTGACCCCTCCCCCTACATCAATGACCTCTTCACCTGCACGATCAAACGCCTGAAAGCCGCCGACATTGACCAGGAGGTCAAAGAGCGAGCCATTTCCTGTATGGGGCAGATCATCTGTAACCTAGGTAACGGCCACCTGTCAGTCACATGATGTGACGTTAGAAAAAAGAAAGAAAGAAAAATAAGACGTGACGTCATCAAATCAAATGTTTTGCTCCTAACTGGTTTTGTTGTGCAGGTGACCGTCTGCCCAGCGAGCTTCCAGGAACGCTGCTGATCTTTCTGGAGCGTCTGAAGAACGAGATCACACGACTGACGACGGTCAAAGGTCAGGTGGCATCAGCTAATTCGCACAGGAGCTAAAAGAAATACTTCAGTGATAAACTATTTGCTAAATGCTCAACCCTAATTGATACACAATTTTCTACTGAATTAAATTCTTTGAACTAAATTATTATTATTCACTAAGATAATTACAACATTGTCAAGGAAAGAGGCCATCTTATAGCTAGGAGTATTTTCTTTATTTCACATTTTGCACGTTTTTGTGCTTCCATTTGGGTCTTAACTGCTCCTGAAACAGAGCAAGAGCTTAAAAAACAAATATGCAGCTGGTTTTTTAAGTAGCAAGTTAATATTTTTTGGGGTCTAGAAAGTGAGCAGTTTCAAAACCTCCCGATTAAGTCACCTTCCACAGCGGTGACACGTTACCTAGCAACCCCAGCAGAGTTTCGCTCCTTACCTAGCAACCCAATCTGAGTTCTACACATCTGGTCCGCTGGTTCTACCCCTGTATGCGATGCACAGTGGCTGCTCGAACAGACAAGAGTTTTGTTGTTCACTTACATCCAGAAACCAATTACTGCCCTCCTGTTGGTTGTCCAGGAGTCGCTACTAATGCTTTTCAAACATGTATGATGGTGAAATTGCGCATCTATTTGCAGACATTCTAAACGTTGATTTGGGGGCGTGGCCAGCAGCAGTTCATTGAATTAAAAGTGACAAGGTGCCCTAAAATGTCTTAACAAACTAAAATCCCCTTATCTAAGAATTATTTTGTGCAAAAAGTGTAATAAAAATGTTTTTTTATGCCATAGATCTACCCTAACCAGTTGAAGGAAGTGTAATAGGTCACCTTTAAGAATAATCCTGAAGTATTTCTTGTGAGTCGATGGTGCGGACCATGCAGCGGCGAGCAGCAACCAGCAGGCGTAATGATGTCGTTTTGTTTGCAGCTCTGACGCTGATCGCCGGCTCTCCGTTGAAAATCGACCTTCGACCCGTACTTCCTGACGCCGTTCCCATCCTCGCCTCCTTCCTCAGGAAGAACCAGCGGGCCCTGAAGCTCTGCACGCTGGCTGCTCTGGACATCCTGCTCAGAAACTACAGGTAGCCGCCACACCTGCGCGGCCCGCCCACCGCTTGAGCTCCGCCCACTTCATCGCTCGTTTCTGCCCTGCAGCTCCGCGGTGACGCCCGTCATGGTGGACGCCGTCCTGGCCGAGCTGCCGCCTCTCATCTCGGAGAGCGACATGCACGTGTCTCAGATGGCGCTGAGCTTCCTGTCCACGCTGGCTGTGACGCACCCGTCCTCGCTGGGCCAGCTGGCCGGCGGAAACATCCTGCAGCAGCTCATCGCGCTGGTCCGGTCGCCGCTGCTGCAGGGAGGAGCGCTCGCCGCCATGCTGGACTTCTACCAGGTTCACACTCATTTCTTTCTGGTTTCACCTGGCCGTCCGGTAGACTGTCAGGTGAGAACGGTACCAAAGTATCGTTCTCACCTGATATGGGACCAAAGTATTTGTGTTGGCTGTAAGTCAGAATAATGAAAATTAAGTAATAAATCCTGAACCAAATGAACTTTTTGACTATAACTTTGTGATAATCACAGGTTTATTAACTCTGTTCAGGCTCTGGTCGCCACTAAAACCTCTGGTTTGGGTTACATGGACCTGCTGAGGATGCTGACGGGTCCAGTGTACAGTCAGAGCGCCGCTCTGCCTCACAAACAGGCGTACTGCTCCATCGCTAAATGCGTGGCGGCTCTGACCAGAGCCTGCCCCAACGAGGGGCCAGCTGTGGTGGGGCAGTTCATCCAGGTGAGACAATAAAACCTCATGGAGGAAGTTTAGATTATTCCATGTTCTGCTTGTGAAATCTGATTTCTGTCTTTTGGATTGCCAGGATGTAAAGAACAGTCGCTCCACAGACTCCATCAGGTTGCTAGCTCTGCTCTCATTGGGCGAGGTGGGACACCATGTGGACCTCAGCGGCCAACCAGAACTCAAGACTGTCATCCTGGACGCGTTCTCCTCGTCCAGTGAAGAGGTAAACACAACCAGTTTTCTGCTGGAACGGGCTAACAAGCAAATTTAACTGGACAATTCATGGTCCCAGAATTTATCACGATAAACAATAATATTGTTTTGAGGCCATTTTCAGGTAACATAATGGTAATAATGGAAAAACACCTGATTTAATTTTTTCTGTTATTTTTCGTGTTGGACTTCCTAATATTATTATTTTATTATTGTTAAAAAATTTAGCCTGGCCCTAATTAATATTCAAAGTCCAAATAAACAGAAGCTGTAAAACAAGATGGCCGCCCACATTTCCCTAAAATTATATTTATTGCCCAACCATACTTGGAATATTTGAGTGTGTGAAGTGACTTGACCTCTGACCCGGGCTTGCTGTGTCTCAGGTGAAGTCTGCGGCGTCGTACGCGCTCGGCAGCATCGCAGTGGGGAATCTTCCGGAGTATCTGCCCTTCGTCCTGCAGGAGATCTCCTCCTCCAAGAGGCAGTACCTGCTGCTGCACTCCCTCAAAGAAATCATCAGTAAGAAACAGCATCCGCTAACGCTCTGTGTATGGCAGGCTGGTTTATCATAAAATCAGATTCACCACACTTACATCCCAGAGATCTGATGCTGGTTTATCACTAGACGTATTAGTAAATTAAGACATCTCTCCAGATTGTTCAGTCACAATTTGAACAAGCAACCTTGTTACTTAGTAACCTCAGCACAGTTCCACTTGTTACCTAGCAACCCAAACTGAGTTCCAGAACATTTGTTCAGCTGGTTTTACTGCTATACAATGGCCGCTGGAAAAGACAAGTGTTTTGTTGTTGACTTACAGAAACAACTTGCTACATTCTTGTTGGTTGTGCAGGAGGCTCCACTTCTGTTTTACAAATCTGTATACTATGATGTTAGAAAGGCCTGTAGTAGTGTGTGTGTGTGTTTGGTTTTAACATGTGTGTGTCCAGGTTCGGCGTCCGTGTCGGGCCTGAAGCCCTACGTGGAGTCGGTTTGGTCTCTGCTGCTCAAACACTGCGAGTGTCAGGAGGAGGGGACCAGGAACGTTGTGGCCGAATGTTTGGGCAAACTGACGCTGATCGACCCGGAAACTCTGCTACCCCGCCTCAAGGGATACCTGCTGTCAGGTCAGCAGAACTAAAATCACCAGATAACCAACAGCAGTAGCATTAGAGTCAGACATTTATCCGGTTCTGTCTATAGGCTCATCGTATGCCAGGAGCTCCGTGGTAACAGCGGTAAAGTTCACCATCTCTGATCAGCCGCAGCCGATCGACCCACTGCTCAAGAACTGCATAGGTAATTCCTCTTTTTTATCCTAAATATGTGGGATTTTTATTCTTTTTGTAAGCAGATTTTGTGTTAACACTGACAACACTGCAATAAATTTTCATTTTCTTATTTAATACAGAATGTAATTGTTTATTTTTTTATATTTAATGTATTTTTAATCTTTTAGCTTATATGATTACGTGAAAAATCTGCAGTATGTGCCAAATTTTTTATCAGATTAATAGATTACTAAAATAATTGTTAGTTGCAATCCTAAACTCAACATTTCTTTATGATTAAGCCATTTTTCTCATGAAGTATTGTTTCAGACAAGAAGCTCCAGTCTTTCCAGTAAATACATTATTTTATGGGATTTGTTGCACCGTAACCACGGAAATTGGTCAAGCCGCCATCTTGAAACGCTTTCTCACCGTTTTAATTTCAGTGGTCATCTGGTTTTACTTGAGAAGTTGAACTGAATATTTTCAGTAGAAGGTTAAGATCCTGATCCCTCATTGGTTGCTTTTTCTCCCAGGTGATTTCCTGAAGACGCTGGAAGACCCGGACCTGAACGTGCGCCGCGTTGCCTTGGTAACCTTTAACTCCGCTGCCCACAACAAACCCAGCCTGATCCGAGAACTGCTGGACTCAGTTTTACCGCATCTTTACAACGAGACCAAAGTGAGGAAGGAGCTGATCCGAGAGGTGAGGAGAGCCGGCGCCGGGCGGAGACTTGCAGGTGGGCGTGGTCCAGGTGGCTGACCGACTGTTGGCTGTGCGCAGGTGGAGATGGGTCCCTTCAAACACACGGTGGACGACGGGCTGGACCTGAGGAAGGCTGCGTTCGAGTGCATGTATACTCTGCTGGACAGCTGCTTGGACCGGCTGGACATCTTCACCTTCCTGAACCACGTAGAGGACGGGCTGAAGGACCACTACGACATCAAGGTCGGTCTGTCGACCCGAAACCACACCGGTCCGGGTTCTGTTGTTACTAAGGCTGGGCGATTGATCAGTGCTTTGGTTTTTGAAGGTTTCATTTTTGAAAAATATAAAAAAAATTTCCTGGGTTTCCATAGTTCACAGTGATGTCAGCACACCCAGGGCGGCCATCTTGCTTTACAGCTTTTATTTATTGAATTCAGGTCAATTCTATGATGGAATATTAGGACAAGGCTATGATTTTTTTATGTTTAATTATAACAATAAAGTCAATAATACGACTTTATTATTATTAAATAAAGGGCCACAGTTTTAACAGAATAAAGTGGTAATGTTAGGAGAATAAATTAGTAATTTTATGAGAACTCCAACACAAAAAAATACAAAATAAAATTTTTTTTTCTTTTTTTTTTTTTACCCCTCCAGGGGGTCTTTTGTGGCTCTAGTGTCCCTTATATGACAGTAGGCTGACAGGAAACAGGGAAGGAGAGGGGAAGACATGCGGCAAATATCGTCGGGTCCGGGAGTCGAACCCGCGACGGCCGCGTCGAGGACTCAAGGCCTCCAAATACGGGTCGCGCTAACCGCTACGCCACCACGGCACGCCCCAAAATAAAAATTTTGGGATGTTGAGCATCTTGTAAAGTTATACTTTGGTATCAGTTTTAAAAAATAAGGAAATACTTCATCATTTAATCCTGGTTGTTAGTCTCAGTTTTTATTATTGCCCTCATTAACCAGAGTAATGGGTTAATGTTTTTTCTTATATATGGTCGGTCCCAGTAAGTGATGGTTGAATTCTTGTTGGTTCGGATAGATGCTGACCTTCCTGATGCTGGCTAGACTGTCGTCACTTTGTCCCAGTGCTGTGCTGCAGAGACTGGACAGACTGGTGGAGCCGCTGAGAGCCACCTGCACCACAAAGGTACAGCTACAAACACACACCTGGTTTCTTCTCAAATTGAGCTTCTTCCACTCTGTCTTTAGTCGATACTGTATTGATTCTTGAATTTGATTCAGTTGAGATGTTTTGGACCAGAGGTGTCTGGCAAATTTAAATTAAAAATGCAAAAATTAGTTTACTCCGATTTTTGTTGGTTTTTTACTTAACAACAAACAAAATTGTATGAAATCTGTATATAACAGCATACAATTTCCAAATTCTGGGGGGATCATCAGTTGTTTTCTGTTTTGTTGGCCAAATTTTTACCAGTTGTAGTCAGAGGTCCAAATAATAATTTCCAGAGCCACAAATGGCCCCTGCGCCACACCTTGGGCACCCCTGATTTGGACTGTATTCAACTTAAACATAAAATAATTAAACGTATTTTCAACAGGAATGGATTACACCGTTTATGACTGTTTATTGAACTTTTACAGTGGAGAATTTTAGCTAACTACATTGATAAATTATAAATTTTCAGGTCAATTTAAATGTTTTGGACTGTCTGCGACATAAATAGAAATTGAATTGGGCTGTGTGTGTGTAGTAAATTAAATTGGAGTGTGTTGGATGAGATGAGCTGCTGCCTACCAGCAGAATAAAAATGGCGCTTCTCTGCAGGTGAAGGCAAACTCGGTGAAACAGGAGTTTGAGAAGCAGGACGAGCTGAAGCGGTCGGCGATGCGAGCGGTCGTCGCACTGCTGACGATCCCAGAGGCTGAGAAGTCGCCGCTGATGTCAGAGTTCCAGTCCCAGATCTCGTCCAATCAGGAGCTAGCGGCCATCTTTGACTCCATCCAGAGAGACTCCAGCTCTGCCAACATGGAGTCCATGGACACCAGCTAAACACGCGGACAGAACAAATTAACACAATGCACCATCCCGCTGCTGGAGCGCTAACCCCGCAGCATGTTTCCATACCAACATAACACACACACACACACACACACACACACACCAAGTTGTAGTGATACACCCTCTCCTCGCGATCGATTGTTTCCATGATGCATTGCACTGATTTTTGCGTTTGGAAAAAAGGACGAAGACTGACGGACGGCTCACACGGACAAAACACAAAGATTGAAAAAATTAAATCTAGAAAAAAAAAATTGGAAGCTCCTCCCATGAGTTGAAATGATTGGTTGATCTCCCTGTGCATCGTTTTTTTTCTTTTCTTTCTTTTCTACATAATTCCAGAAAGTTCTGCAGGTACTGTAACCTGATTGGCCGCTGCTGAGTGACTGACAGTTGGCGTGTTATTTGAATGGACCAATAG
The DNA here is from genome assembly GCF_002775205.1 of Xiphophorus maculatus. Lineage (NCBI taxonomy): Eukaryota > Metazoa > Chordata > Actinopteri > Cyprinodontiformes > Poeciliidae > Xiphophorus > Xiphophorus maculatus. The sequence continues at coordinate 1,061,248 of NC_036459.1, forward strand.
GAGGAAAATATACGAGAAACAGCCTTTTCTGCCTCAGGCTGTGGCGACCAATGGGAGAAAGGCCCGCCCTAATCCTTGCAAATGATATAGGCAACCAATAGGAGGGGGAGAGAACTGATGGGCGGGGCTTTACTGTTTGTGGACCAATCAGCTTCTCCGTTCTTCTGAGTAAGTAGATGTGCCCTCGACTTCTTCAATCCAAGGAGGGAAGGAAGCAAGAAAGAGGAGAGATTACCGGACCAGGTTACTTCTGACCAGACCCGACTGGACCACGCTGGCTGTTGCCATGGTTACATAGAGTAAAACAAAGTATTGATTTTCTGTTGGCTGTTCTGGGAGTTCAGCTGCCTTGAACCGGTTCCGGTCGGTTCGGTCTGATAAGCTGTGGTTGGATTTTGGTTCTATTGTGTCTCGCTTGTTTTAGTCTGGCCTAGACCGGTTTAATCCGGTTTGGTCTGGTCAGGACAATCCACTGTTGTTTATCACCCGAGAAAAATAAAAAAAGGTCCATTTCTGCCTGCCTACGTACTCCAACTTGCTTTATTTGTGTTTGAATCAGATTACATAAACAAACACGCATTAATGAGCCACTTATGTAGCAATAAAACACTGTGGCTGCATTACATATAGGGAAAAAGGAGGCTAAGAAATCTTATTTGGCCTTTTATTTTTTTTTAGCAATAATCTGTTACTTTATCAAATAAAGAGTATTCCAAATAATAATAAGAAAGAATATCTGATTAAAATAGCAGTGAGACGTCGGTGTTATTTTAGCTCCACAGACAGCAAAAAGCAAAGTGAGTTTATAAATAAAAATCTTCATGTCGGTACTGTGTTAGCAGGTCAAAATTATTAGCAGAACTTCAAGTGAAAAATTATCATATTTACAGCGTTTTCATCTTTCATACCTGAAATATTGTTTTAAAATGCAGCTTGGGAAGCTAAATACGTAGCCACAATGCTACATGACATGCTAATAGCTGATGTGCTAAGAAGCTAATTTATTTTCCTCAACGCTGATTGGCTGAACCCCAAAGAATGTAAATATAAATAAATGCCTTAAGTTCAGTTGTAAAAATTGCTTACATCCACAAAAGTAAAATTTTCTTCAATGAATCATTTTATTATTATAAAAAAATTAATTCAAAACGGGTGTAGTTTGTAACCTATCGACCAAAAATAACAATCTTATGAAAATACTGCATGTGAATTTCATGAAAATGCATTTTTGTGACTCTACATTTTAAAACATTGCTTAAAACTTAGATATAAAGTGTATTCTAGATAATTATTAAACTTAAAATGCATATTTTGAGTTGTTTACACATTAACAGTACAGTGATCTAGTTCTGCTTTAGGGAGAAACTAATGTCTTCAAACAGGATTCATTTCTGACCTGAGGTGAACATCGAGGGAGAAGATATTGGGAAATATTTTCATGTTGAAACTGGAAGTTATCCTGCTTCGCCGTGGTGAGGAAATCCCAGCGTGTGTCAGCATGAGCTGCTAAATTAGATCATTTCCTTCGTTTTTGTAATGTTTCCACTGAACTGCTAGTCACAAACAGGATTCAGTCAAATCTGAAACTGATCCTGGAAACTTATTACAAAGTTGACAAATAAACAATTCAGTCACACAATTGTTAAGTAAGGGTGTTCAAAGTAGGGTCAGAGGGCCGATTGGGGCCACCACAGTTAATTAGCACAAAACTACAACTTTTAAATAAAAAAAATACTCCTTTCTGTAGAACAATACCAAACAAAACTAGGATTAGACTGAAACATGTTATTGTCATCCACAAAGCGATGAACATACTGTAACAGTGAGCCGAGATTAGTGCCCTGAGGAATTCCGGTACATCAATATTTGATGGGCTGTTTTTTTCTGAAGAAAACTGTATTTTGGAGTTTCAAAGGTAAAATTGTAGAACCCAAAATACACAAAGTAATAATCATTTCCAAGCTTTTTGGATTTCTTCTACTCTCCACATCTGTCCATTGACTTATACTCTAAAGAAAATAATCTAGATCTTGTTTTAATTCTTGAGAACTATTTCCAATTTTATTCAATTGAGCCCAAAATTTTACAATTTAGCAAAGAAAACAATCCTGTTCTTATAAAAAAAGATCTGATAATATATTTAGTTAAAGTAGACTATGTTGAGTTTATAAAAGTTTATAAAAAATAACCTTTTTGGTGATTTTTATTTTTTATTCTGGACACCCGTATTCTAAAGTTTCTGCTCTGTTCCCACAGCAGCAGATGGAGCCAAAGTTTACTTCAGTGCTGAGTTTAATCTGAGATATTTCCTGTGAATAAAACTCAGCTTCTTACCTGGCGCAGTGTTCACCTGGACATGGATTTTTCCATCACATGACTTTCTTCTCGCTCGGCTGCTTCCGCCTCTGATTGGCTGCTTAAATGAGGCAGAAACTCGTTAGAGAGTAAACAAATGCAGTGCTGCTCATTCATCTGGTCTCTTAGCAACATGTGAATATTGGCGAGCCTGGAGCCGGCTCATTGACATGCTGATGATTTTACCTCTTTGAAGCTCGGTAATTTATTCTGCTCTGATGGGCCGCCTGTAGAAAAGGTGAGAGCTGTGTGGGAGGGAGCAGAATAATTTCATTTGGGGGAAAAAACAAGGTAAAAATGACCAAGTGTCACAATTTAACAGCAAGGAGTTAAAGAATCTCCTCTATTGTTGTGTGCAGGTTGTTAATTTCTTGTAGTTCTGGGTGGAAAATGAGCAGAACTTTGCATGAAGCAAACAAACAGACTTAGAGGAAGTGTGTGTCAGTGAAAGGGAAGCTGGTTGGGTGGAGGGCCGCTCTATTCTCGGTGACTCCTTCCTGTTTGGGTGTGGCTTCACAGCAGAAAACGCCTCGTCCTGCGGGGCTTCGGCTGGCTGGGCATCCTGCAGATATGTATGCTGGGCTTTTGAAGATCAGTTTCAGTAACTGAGAAGCATGTGGGGCCGTCAAGGTGTTAGCATCACCTCTACACTGTGACACCCACCCACAGATCGCCACGTCATTTTCGGTTCTTTTTGTTGTCAGTCTGACACAAACTGCAAACAGGAAGGACAATTATTTCAGTTTCTGCCCAGTCGCCATCTCAAACTGGAGAAAAAAAATAGATATTTAAATAAACCACAATTTTTAATTGCCGTAACTGTTAAAAGATAGTTTGCTTTATTTAGTTGTGTTAATAAGTTTAATTACAACTTCTGTCAAAACATTTCAGCGTTTTTATTTAATTTATCTTCTTATATATGTTTTTATGTCTGTGTGTTGAGTGAAAGATTAATGATCAGAATCACAATGAAGACTTTAACTGGGCTGTAAAAACATTTTTGCACCTGAGGCCAAAACTGGTAAATTTAAACTACTTGTGAGGCACAAAATTTATTAAATTTAAACTAAAAATAAATTTGAAATGATATTTTATTTTTTAAAGTTTAACTGCTCAATAATAAACAATTTTTAAATAAAATTCAAAATTTTTGTTGTTACTTCAGTTTCTGCCAGCCATTACCTCAAAAAGTAGAGACAGATATATTTTTAAGAAAACAATTTTTTATTGCTGCAACTGTTTAGAGAAATGTTTATTATTGTATCATTATTTTGTTTGTCTAACTTGTCAAAACATTTTGCATCTTCAGTAGATTTGTTAAATTGTTATTGAATGTATAATCTTTTTTGCATGTGTTGAGTGAAAGTTTAACAATCAAAATCATAATTAAGACTTTAACTGACAGGAGTAGAACATACCAAACACATAAAACTGCAGTTAGACTGAAATATAATAGTGAGCCGAGATTACCGCCCTGAGGAACTCCATTAAATAAACTCGCTCAACCAGTGAACTATTGAAAGATTCATGATCAAAATAACAATTAAGATTTGAACTAAATAAGACAAGAATCAGACTGAAATATGTTATTGTGCCTCAGTCGGGCCCTGAGGAACTCCACTACATTAAATTGCTGCATCTGAATATTAGATAGATATTTTTTCTGAGTAAAATGCAGCATTTTGAAGTTTTAAAGTTACAGTGAAGCAATAAAGTTGGAGAACCAGCAACCAAGAGAGCAAACAACTCCGGTGTTGCTCTGCGTTACCTTAATTGTTAGTTTGGGAAAAGCCAAACCAGAGTTTTCTGCTGTTTACCATAATTAACCTGTTTATGTTACGCTGTAGATTCTGTGTTGCTCCACTGTGTAATACTTAGATTCATCAATGTGTACTCTGATGCAACTCACACAGCAGCAACAATGTTTGCCAATGTTTATTTTGGTTATGTTTTGTTCCTGTAAGACCTGGCAGGAAATATCTGCCAGGTCAAGAAGGAGCCTGCATTGTCATCAGTGAAGAAACAATCCATTTATGAAATAAATTAAATAAATAAGGTCATTTAGCACTTTCAGGTAGTCTGCTGACCTCATAATGTTGTTGAACTTTAATGTGACCAACTGCAGAAAACTCAGGTCAGAGAGTTGACCCCACAGGCAGCTACAGTATCAGCCTTTCTTCAAATCCTGATGTGCCCATCAGTGTGGAAGAGGGTAAATCTGGACCACATTACCTATTTCCACACTTTCTTGCAAATTTAAGCCATTTTATACACTCAGCATCACTGATTAGTGGTTTTCTTGTGGCTAAACTAACATAGTTTCCATGACTACAGTGTATTTTGACACGGAAATGTATTTCTGTTTTGGATTTTTAAACGTTGGTTGTGTTAATCTAATATTTAAAATTAAAATGAAACAGAATAAAAGTAATTTATGCTTCAGGAAGCGGGAACCAGCTGTAAAAGATCGAAAAAAGATGTTAAATGACAGAATTAGAGCAAGACCGGAAATTAGACTTTCTGCCTTCAAAATAAAGTGTTACCAAAACAACAAAAACCAAGGCGGCCAGAATAACTGAATCTATTGCAGTTACAAATAAAAGTTTTATCAATGCTCATTTTAAAGCAAGATGCTAAGAATTTCCTGTTTTAGTTTATAGATGTATTTTAAATAATAAAACTAAAAAAAAAACAACTTGATGTCATCCAAGCTAATTTCTGAAATGTGCAAACAACAGAAGTATCTGGAATATAACCAGTTTTTGTTACATGATAAAATGAAATAATTCTATAACATTTTAAACAGTGTTACTTTCATTTGTTCTTACTAATTATGTTTCCAATGAATGAATATAACTTAATTTTGTCAAAAAGACAAGTTTGTGGGTTAAAACTATTTAGTTTGGGTTTTGAACACCAGACTTTATTGCTATGAAGTAATAATGCCATTATTTCATCTACCAAGCAGTCTATTGATAATTTTAAAATGTAAATATGTCCAAAAATACAATAAATTTTATTGTCACATTTTTTCAATCAAAGTTCATTTTATCTATTTGATCTTGTATATACCTCTGTTGGTGTGATTATTGTGAAGCACGTTGTTGTAAATGTGCTATATAAGTAAACTTTTGTGGCGTGGAGTACATGTTCTGGTTCGTTGATGGTTTTATTTTGAAAGGCCTTTTTCCGGAAGCGGTCACGTTTAAGGCGTTCAGCTTGACGTCAACGCGCAGGAGCGGCAGGAGGGAGCGGCTCTGGTCGAGAGAGCTTCACGGAGAGCGGGAGAGAGAGCGACGCGCAGCACAGCGGACGGGTGGATGACTGTAAGTACCGTCGCTGCTGATTTCCTCTTTTTTTCTCCCTTTTCTTCTGATTTCATTCTCATTTATTGGATGGAGGTTAACCTCCGGTCGTAGGAGGGCTAGTTTAGGCAGATAGGAGCGGTCAGGGAGGTGGACTGTCCGGTGCCGAGGCGAACCGAGCTGGGCTGGGTTTGCGGAAGCGACCGACCGGCGGACAGACCGACGGACAGCTAACGGATGTTAGACAGCTGGGTGGCATCAGGGCGGCTGTCTACCCGGCTCCGACTCTGCATCCGATCGCTAGCACAATGTTAGGGCTCTAGCTTACACTTGGCATCAGGTTCTCCATGGGAGCGGGGCCTGCCGCATGAGCAGCCCGGAGAGGGAGCGCTGTGGGGCGGCCGCGGCACGGAGGAACCCCCGCTGCTCCGCTGGAGGATAAAGAAAGGAAGTGAAGTGAGACTGAGTGGAGGAGTTCAGAGGATCCTGTCTGCCTCACACTGGATCTGTTATTTCCACACAAAGCTCGGGTTTATTCCCTTGCTTGCTGAAATGTCAGCAGCAAACAGAGGAGTATTGACAGGCCCCACCTAGTTCTGCTGGACTCAGGGATCTGTGGCGGTTCGGTCCAACTTCACTCCAGCAGATTAACCTGCAGTCAGGAAACAGGCAAAAAGGCAGGTTGGCTAATAAAGCTGCATGGTGATGGAAAAAAACAATAGGTTCTGATAAAGTTCTGTTTAATCAGCGGCACTTTCACTAACTGGGCCTGTTGTGTCACATATAAACAAACTGCAGATGCTGGTGTCAGAAACAACAAACAACACAAATAAGGCCTGGTACCAACATGTGTGGGTATGCAGGCGAAGAAGTACTCAGTGTTAAAATGCAAGACTTTTTATATTCATATAACAGCAGCTTAAATTGTATTTAATCTGAAATGATAACAAAATTAACAAATAATCAAATCTGAGGGAGTAAAAATACAAAATTCTGCTGTAATTTATGTCCGTCAACAATATTTACAGAAAATAATCACAATAAATCCTGAATTTAATTTTAAACGTTAAGCCAAAGTATTCATGATGAAGTTTGTCCAGTTAGAAAATCACATTTAAGACAAAGTTATTTAACAAATAAATATTATAGTTAAGTCCTGAAAATGAGAAAAAAATAATAAAAATTAAGTTTAATTAGTTGATTGAGCAGAAATAGATGAGCATTTTTAAAGTGTTTTTATTTAATACATTAACCATCAGGATCTTACGCTCCAGCTGAAGATGAAGAAAAATTTAAATTTATCTACAAGATCTTATCCGAGCTTTTATTTATGTATTAATTTTTTTAGCCAATTAAAAATGTTTTTCATTCAAGGACAGAGTTCAAATGTCAGAGTTGGGTAAAAAATAGAAAATAAAGAGGAAGTTGTTGTCTAAAAACATGAACTCGTCACAGCTGAGAATGAAAACGAGGTCATTTCAGTTTCTTTGCTGAATTTTGAAACTAAACATTTGATAAATAAGTGAAGTTAAACTTTCTGAGCTGCAGAGAAGCAGAAGTTGAACAGTTTCCATCAGTCCAGCGCAGCTCCAAGCCTTGCTGGACAAATTGGTTTTCTGTTGCTTTAATTACAACTCAAAACACTTTACAGCCTGATGTAGGATCCATTTTGCTTCAAACTACCCAGAAATCATACAAAAATACATTATCTTGATATGTTTGGGTGATTATTGCACGAAGTAGAACCAAACTGTTTTAAAAAGTTAGAAGATTTAATCTTCAAAACATCACGTCTCAGCTGCTGTTTTTTCCCTCTAGCACTGATATTAATATTATTAATAATCACGCTGGATTAAAATAACGGATCTTTTTATAAACCAGGACTTCCTTTTAATACTTGAATGCAGAAATGAACAAAAGACGGACATCTTCTTCAGATTTCAGTGACTTTCCAGCTGCTGGTTTTGGTTTTATTAGAGATATTTTAATAAAATATCCAGCAGGAATCACCAAAATCTTTAAATATATTACTGATGAGTCAAAGTCGTTCTTTAATCAGCGTATTTAATTGTTTTTCAGGTTTTAGAGAGTTAAAATTGATCGTTTTTCTGAGACGTCATTTGTTTGTGGAGCAAAGAAAACTGAAACGTTCTGGTTCCGACTGGGAGAAATCTCATCTATTTATTTTTAACAAAGAAATTACAGGATTATCCCCATCTCTGGATTATATTTATATCATTTATTATGTTATTAATCTCAAACTGCATGCTACTGTTTGATTTCAGGTTAAAAATGGTGGCAATTCTCAGTTTTGATGACTTAAAAAGAAAATCAGATATTTTATTACCTTGAGGGAAAACTGAATGATTCTGATATGTAGTCTCTATTTGATTTTCTTCTAAATTTAAATCACCACTTCATTTTTTAGCCTTTTTATTAAACTAAAATAAAAATTCAATTTTATTTCTATTTTGGCTAAACTAAAAACAAAAACCTGTTTACTTATTTACGTAAATATTTGCTTTTCTTTTGATTTATTTCTGTAATTTCTTTTACTTCCGTCTATATTTTTGGGCGAATGAAACATTTATATTCAAACGAATAATGAATAACAGCAGCTGGTCTTTCGACTCGACTGAAAACTTCACTTAGGTTTTTGATTGGATTTAAATCATCAATTAAATAGCAGTAAAACCAACGTAGTGCCTCATTTAAGCTTGCTGTTGTGTTTATTGTTGTTTGGTGGTAAAATGAGGCGTTTGGAAGCTTATCTCTGATCTTTAACTCGCCTCCTGTTGTGACGTGTTCAAGGTTTCGTGTTTTAGTCGTGATGTTCTGGGAAACTTCAGATTCCTGAGTCCTGACTCGTGTAGACTTGTAGCATCGACGTGCGCCGCATCATTGAGAAACAAGCCTTTTTACAGAGCCTGAGGCAATAAAATCTGCCTCTGCTGATGCATTCAGGAGCAGTCCGAACGTTGAAACTCAGAGTCATGGATGTCTAGTTCAGGCTTGCGTGCTGAGATTCCTATAACGCTCTGCAGATGGAGAAATCTGCAGATTGCTTTCTGTTTTTTGTCATTTTAATGATTTTGCTCCACAAAGAAACGTCTTCAGGAACAAATCAGGATTAAAATCTGTCCCTGCTTCATTTGTTGGGGATATGTTGCAGCCTGAAATGCAGGAATAGCGATTATTTTTGATGAATAATCGGATAAAAAATTGGCACATTCTGCTGAGTATTAATTTACACAACATTAGAAATCCATTAAAGTATCCAAATAAACGACTGTTTCTTATTCAAGTAAGGAAATAAACATTTTATTGCTGAAAATGCAATATTATAGAATTCAAACCAGGTGAAGCTAAAACATATTAAGAAGGTTTATGTCTTAAATGTGGATATATTTCATGCAGTTTTGATTGTTTTTTCACCCGTTTTTCAGAGTCTGTATGATCCGGTTAGTGATTAATCGATTGCTAAATTGGTTGACGATTATTTCCATATTCGTTTCATCATGATTAATCTGATTAATCGACTCAGGCCTCCTTATTTTATTGCTAATTTGAATCCGTTTTTTGATAAACTGAATTTTGTGTTGGCTGTAAGTCATAATTATGAAATTTAACACCAATAAATTCTGGAATAAAAGAACTTTTTGATTCTAATTTAGTGAGAATCATCAGGATTAATCGCATTAATCATGACGGTTCAGCATGCATACCTCGATTCTGGAATTAACATTACAATAATTGTAATTTTTCGTTTTAAGTCAGCATTTTCAAACTTTTACAAATTACTCTCATTTTAGAGTTTGGAGAACCTAGTTTCTAGATTAAAAATTCAGATTAAATCTCCCAAGTTTAACGTTGCAACAGTGGAGAAGATTGCAGTTCCGCCTTCGCACCACTAGATGTCACTTTATCCACTAATATCGACCTTTAAAGATTTAAAAACATTTTAAATCGGCTGTTTTTCTCTGATTCTCAGCTGGTACTGAATTTAAACATCAGAGCAACACAAACAAGGTTTAAATGGGATGTTGTTGCTATGCAACAGTGCAAGAGTTTCTGCGTAATTTGAGAATGTTTTCTCAAATTACAGTTCCCTGGTTACTGTTGCTAGGGGATTAGATGAAGATATGAGTAGCAAACAGCTAATCAGCTAGGTATCGCTTCACAGCTGGACTCTGTTGTGTTTTTAAAGTAATCTTACAAGAGTTAGATTTAAGTTTTGGAGTGGTCTAGTCAAAGTTCAGAGTTAATTTTCACTCCACAGTGGTGAAAATGACTGCTAAATGTAAAAAAAATGAGAGGAAATGGTGGATTTCTGAGTTTATCTATAACAAGAGAGAAAAATCAGATTTTTTTCTTAGTGTTTGATCGGTTTGTCTCTTAGATGTTTCGGATGAAATCTCTGTTTTCCTGCTTTAAACATGGTTACCTCATCGCCATGGCAACCTCAGTGGCCCTCATTAGCTGATTGTGAGAGATTGTCTATGCTTGTGCGGACGCTGTGGCCGTTTCTTATTTTAGATCTAAGCCGAACACTTTAAATGATCCCGAAAAGGCGACAGGTGTTCAGTTTGTTTTCAGTTTATTTTTACATTTATTTTTAGAAAGCAGCAGAAATACTGACAGTATTACTGCCAGATGATCAGTTTCTGCACCTTTTATGAGCTTTCTGTCTAAATTCAGCCAAATAACATTCAACCAGAGTATTATGGGCTGTCAGAATGATCTGCACTGCATGTTTTAAGTGTTAAAAATCTCCTCCTCCTGTTGTTAAAGTGATTTCTTCCACATATCTTCTGTTAAAACATCTGATCTTAGTAGTATTGTAGTTATTAATGTTGGTAAAAGTAGGACATTGTTTTAATAACAGATTTACTTATGCTTAAACAATTTACAAGCATAAAATCTTTATCAATTACCTGTAAACATGCTAAAAAAAAATTTTTTTAAAGTTGAGTTGTTAACAGCCGACCTCAGCTCTGAAAAAAGATTAAATATCTTACACAACAAGCTCTTTAAAAATGTTACTTTAGTACATATAAATCCTCTAATTCAACTATTAGCATCAAAATTAAAATAATAAATAAATGTTATAGAATGTTAAATAGATTTAGTTTTTAATTGAAAGAAATTCGATATGTTTTTGGTTTACAGTTTACTGTGAGTACTATGAAACTATCAAGAGGCAGAAACCTTTCATTTTAATATGGCTTCCTTTTAAAAATATATTTATTTCATGTTTATGGATTCAGATTTTTTTTTAAAGAATAGTCCAGATTTAGATGTTCTTATTAAATAAAAGCATATAAAGGTTCAAAACGTTTTAAACCACATTAAAACTTTGATTTATTTCAGCCGTTTTTCATGGTCAGATCTGTTTGACTCTAAAGTTCTTCTGCCTGCGTTGCCGTGACGACGCTAGCTGCTCACGTGCCTGCGCATAGCAACCGTAACCAGGAAGGGGAGAATTCTGCCAGCTGTGTGATCACATGACCTGAAGCTGTTCTGAGTTTACCTGAAGGCTCAGCTGCAGGTGGAGTGAGCTGCGCTCTGATTGGCCGCTCTGACGCTCCTCTCTCTCCCTCTCTCTCCCCCCGTCTCTCGCCCAGCAGACAGACGGTCAGGATGCGTGAATATAAACTGGTTGTTTTAGGATCAGGAGGCGTCGGGAAGTCAGCGCTGGTAAGTCCTGCTAACACTTCCTGGTTGTGTTTTCCTGACTGTAAACATCTCAGACCTGCTCTGCAAACAAAAACACATTTAAATAAACTTTTTTTTAAAAATGTCCATAACAAGTGGCAAAACATTATGTTACAATAAAATATTTTCAGATTTTAATACTTGTTTTTGCTTGTTGTCTTTCTCACCTTCTGGGTGTTATTTGATGAAGTTCTATGAGAATTTCTGTTTAATTACAGAAAATAATATTAGAAAATAATTAAATTACGATAGAAACTTTGTTTTAATGAGAGAAAAGTTAAAATCTGACATGACCAACTCTGTCCTGATACTACTGATAATTTTATGCTAATGTGGCTAAAGAAAGATTATATACTTGTATTTAGTATTAAATATTATTTGTAACACTTATACCAAAGTATAACTTCACAAGATGCTCAACCAATCAAATTTTATTTTAATGTTGCAATTCTTGTAAAATTAAGATTTTATTCTCCTGATATAATTACTTTGTTTTTATAATGACAATAAATTATGCTAGCTTTAATACTCCATGGTAGAGTTGACGTGTAAATAAATAGAAGCAGTAAAACAAGATGGCCGCCCTGGCTGACATCACATTGGTGACAAAAAAAAAAATTCCCAATTTTCCAAAAATAAAATCTCCAAAAACCAAATTCATCCTAGAAATTATGATCCAACAATGTTAAAGTTGGGTTTTAACCCAGTAAAAGCTTCTGGTTTATTATTTACTTAAATTATTTTCACAGAGTTTACAAAGATTTAAGAGTAAATGGTCTAAATTACATACAAATCAGAGTAAAAAGAATTTTATTGTTTAGAAATTCAGATTTCATCTTTTGATAAAAGGACTAATTGTTAACCAGACCTGGAAAATGAAGCATAAATACCTGTAAACATTTAGACATGTTGCTTTTTAATCAGTAAACTGGTTTCCATCCTGATGAAGCTGCTCTTCATCTCCTCCTCTTCCTCTCTCTGTGCAGACGGTCCAGTTTGTTCAGGGAATCTTTGTGGAGAAATACGACCCGACGATAGAGGACTCGTACAGGAAGGTAGGAGCGCCGCGTTGTTTCTGATTGGCTGAAAGCAGAGAAACTGATATTATGGGATGTCCTGAGGCGGACTCCTCTCCAATCCAGGAAGATTAGATGCAGAAATAATCCAGGAAGATTAGATGTAGAAATGCCACCTTACAAATTATTTAATCAACGTGTGAAAACCAGAGACTAAACAAAATTTAAATATTTAAATTTGAAATAGTTTATTTATTTTAATTAGGAATAAATCTATCACTCTTTACAATTTTTTTATCATATTTCTAATTCTTTACTATTTTGATCAATACTTAATTTATGTATTTATTTTTAATAGTTTTATTTTTTATGTATTTGTTTATATATTATATTTGTACATGACTTTTAGTAACATTTTATTTCTAAACAGGAATAACATTTTAAAATGTTTTTTTTTAATTATTTTAATTGGTTCTAGATTTATTCAGAGACCTATAATTTAGTATTTTTTAATTTATATATTGCAGATTTTTTACTGATCTATTCATTATAACATATTTTCTATATTACATGACCAATGCATGGCTTAATATGTTTTATTCATGTATTTTATTTAGAAATAAAATGTCTTTCAGTTATCACTTTTAATTGTTTAGATTTTTTTATATCATAGTTTTAATTATTTTTTATACTAATATGTATTAAATTAAACATTTTATATTCTATTTATCAATAAATTGTATTGATTTATTATATATATATATATATACAGTATACAATATATGTTTTAATTAGTGTGAATTTTTCTGCATTTGGATTTTATTTGTTGTTTTATTATGTTAAGCTAAACATATTTCAATTTATAGATTTTTAAGAAAACAATAAACTGTAAAAACAAAATGAGGTTTTAAGCTACATAGTGAGTAAGTTTATGTAAAAAGTTGGAGAATAAAGTTGAGTTTTGACTTCCTGTCCCTGCAGCAAGTGGAGGTGGACGGGCAGCAGTGCATGCTGGAGATCCTGGACACGGCTGGAACAGTAAGAGCCGGTCAGAGGTCAGAGGTCAGCCGTGCGTTTGAGCGTCTCCTCACCTCCGCCGGTGTTTCCACAGGAGCAGTTCACGGCCATGAGGGATCTGTACATGAAGAACGGCCAGGGCTTCGCTCTGGTTTACTCCATCACCGCTCAGTCGACCTTCAACGACCTTCAGGACCTGAGAGAGCAGATCCTCAGAGTGAAGGACACCGAGGACGTACGACACACACACACACACACACACACACACACACACACACACACACACACACACACACACACACACACACACACACACACGTCGCTTCAACACGAGCCCACAAACCAGGATGGTCATAAATATTCAGCTGTCAGAAAGTACTAAAGTATTCCTGTAATTAAAAAAAAACTACTTCCTGTAAAATATTTAAAGCTTCGGCTACAAATGTCAAATTATAATCAATCTATAAATAATTAATAGAAGATTTAGGAAAGACGGCGAGAAACAAAATATATTTTCAGTCTTAAAAGTCAAAAATATGCAGCTTAAATTTTTTAACTCTGTGTATAAAAACTAATTTTAAAGGTTAGATGTTAAAAATAACTGACCTTTATCTGTGCTGCCCCCTGCTGGTCACAGGTTTCCCTCTTCCTGCTTCCTTTCACCTGTAAATGATGTGAAGGATTTTGTTTACCTGGGATAATTAACATGGAGAGTCTTTGCAGTAATAAGTTACCTCAATTAAAACATTTACCATATATATTTATTTATTTATTAAGATGATAAGAAATTACTTCACTTAAAAGTTTTAGAATTAGGTTTAATTTTTTTTTAATAACATCATTTATTTGAGTCCATTTTGTATTTTATTGACGAAAACACAATTTTATCAAATAATAATAATTGTTTATATTTCATTTTTGTCAGATTCTAATAAATAATTAGGATTTAAATGTAAAAAACTCAGGGTTGTCTTAATAGTTTTTTTAAGAATTAGATTTAAACGTTTTTATTTTTGTACCTTCAATAAAACAATTTTAAAAAGTATTAAAGTCCAACTTTAACAAGTAAAAACATCAGGATTGTCTACAGTTTTTTTGAAGAACTAGACTTTGAATAAAATAAGTTGAATTTTAAATGTTACATTTTGTCAGATTATTAGGAACCAGAAGGAAAAGGTCAGGATGAAGTAATTAAACATAAGGTGATTTAAGCGCCTCTGCTGCGACGCCGCAGGTTCCCATGATCCTGGTGGGGAACAAATGCGACCTGGAGGTGGAGCGCGTCGTGGCCAAAGAGTCGGGCGTCGGCCTCGCCCGCCAGTGGAACTCCTGCGCCTTCCTGGAAACGTCGGCCAAGAGCAAGATAAACGTCAACGAGGTGAGCGCACCTGAACCGAAAAGCAAACGACGCCTTCGCCCTCCACAAACCGACGACGCGACGTTTGTTTCCGCAGATCTTCTACGACCTCGTCCGGCAGATCAACAGGAAGACTCCCGTTCCAGGAAATACTCGCAAAAAGCCCGTCTGCCAACTTCTCTAAAGACAGGTGAGTCCGAAACGCTTTTCCACGTCGATATGTTTCAGACCAAACAGCTTATAGAGCCAGTCAACGGGAAAAAAGCCGTTTTCATTTATTAACCCGGCAGTAAGTCCATTTGCCTCTCAGGATCTTCAATTTCTAACTGTCCTAGTTAAAGCCACCATGGTTTAAACTTTGCAGCTCTTCGTTTACCGGATAATTGAATTAAAATGGCAAAGAAGAGAAACAAAGACGAAGCCTAGGAGTTTGATTCTGCCTGGTTTAAATATTTTGACATTAAATATATAATATAGAACTGTATTATAGAATAATTTTTATAATTGTAGAATAATTATAGAATAATTTTTGTGAACTTCGTTGGCCTTTTTACAGTGAAATTTATTAGATTTTATATTTATTTCAGAAACAATTAATTTGTATTGGTCCCAATTAATTGATTATTCAAATAATCAACTAATTAATTAAACATTCACAGGAGTATACAGTCTCAAATAAAGGCAATAAAAAAACAATCAGAGCAGTAAAAAGTGTGTATTTATACAGAATAAAAATTTTTTTTATCCCCAAATATGTTTTACCCAAAACTCCTGAAATTTCATTTTCACCTGGTTTAAATTCACTAAAGGAATAAAATGTTACTGCATTTTAGGCAATAAATTGTTTATTTGTATCTTTTAATGGGTTTCTAATACTGCATTAAAAAGGCTTATGTGGTTACATTTATTTTTTTTTATCAAATGAATCAATTACTAAACTAATAGTTGCAACCCTTTAATTTAAAACTCTTTAAAAAGGAAATTTAGCGTTTTAGCGTTTTTACAGCCTCTCTCCGGCGCCCTCTGCTGGCTGTTCTCGTGTTAAGGCAAAAAATAAAAATACCCAAAGATTTGCAATATTAACATTAGTTTGATATTTAAATGTTGAAAACTCTTCATCCGTCACTTCCTGTTTCTGTCTTTTAGTTCCAACTTGACCGACAACCTTCAAGCCAACCAATCACAGAGCATCTTCCAGCTGGCCACGCCCCTTTAACACAACCACGGCATCATCAATATCAGCCACCGCTATACCCTCTGTTATCGTGACAACCAAGTCCCATCCCCTCAGCGGAGACTGTTGCCTTGGAAACATGAAAAGATCCCTCAAAAACATCCGACGATGATGACGGTGATGGAGGAGGGCGGGCTTTTCCAAACAACTTCCCAGATTAAAACTCCAGTTCCCATCATCCTCTCTGCTGAGGCTCTGCTCTGGGGGAACCGCCTCCAACTTTTTTTATTTTTATATTTTTTGTTCCTTATCATTTCTTTTTCTTTCACTTTTCGTTTTCCAGCATTTTTTTCTAATTCAACCGCATGCAGCTTGACCGTCAGCCATCTTGGCACTGCGGTTGCCACGGTGACGGCTGTCTGTGTGTACCGCTCTGGTTAAACCTGTGGATCCTTACAGTGGTTATTATTATTATTAGTATTATTATGGCAGTGCTTATTATTATAATTCTGTGTAAAAAGAAAAAAAAATAATCTAAAGTCAGTTGATGTTTTTTAGTTTTAATTTCCAGGTGGGCGGGGCTAACGGTGTCAGCAGGTCATAGGTCAGCTCACTGTGTTGCTAAAGTTCAAACCGGTTCAGTTCAAAACTAAAAGTTTCATCAAGTGACGATGCAGAAGTTTAAAATCCAGGTTTCAATAAAGCAGAGCAGATTTTCAGAGTGAATCATGTTCATGTTGTTCCACAGGACACACGTCGCTATCAATACAAAAATCAATTTATAAATTGGTTATTAAAGCAGATCAGCTGTGATTTATGGTTCTACTGGGATTTATTGGGAAACTGAGAAGAGAAATAGGAAAATGTGTGAATTATGGAAGATTTGTTGGTGAATTCAGATTTTTTGTTTTTGATGGCATTATTCCAAAGAAATAATTGATTTAGCTAGAAGGTATGCTAACAGCTTTCTTCTAATTCAGTAAACTGTAATTTTAAGAATAATTATAATATATAAAATAATTAATCGCTATAAACACTAATGCTCCACTATTTGGAAGGTATTAGATTCATAAAATACAATAAAATTAAATGCTACCTGGCTAGCCTAAAACGTTAGCGCTGCCTTTAGCTTTCAGCTAAATTAATACAACATTATCTTGAAGCTCTTGAGGCTACATAACTTTTAAGCTCTAGTTGCTAAAGTTACTAGCTACTTAGCCAATAGCTAATGTTAGCATTAATGCTAATACTAGCTTTAATTATTAACTCTAGGATCTTGTAGGTTAGGTTATAGATAAAAGTATATAGTACCAATGAAACTATTAGTTTTAAGTAATGCTAGCTTTAGCTGTTAGCTTGAAGTGCCTGTCGCTGAAGCAAATTCTAAAATTAGTTGCTAGTAAGTTAGCTTTTGCAACCGTTCTGTGCTTATTTTTGAAAGCTTTTCTTTTGTTGAGTAATAAATATTTGTACGTTGCTGTAAACTTGTGGATAAATATCAGCTGAGGAAGAGAAAACTTTGATGAAAGGGCAAAGCTAGTGAGTTAGCGAACGTGTTAGCAGCACAGTGAGCTCAGTCAGAACCTGCTGTGATGGGCGAACATGTTGCCTTCAGACAGCAGACTCACACTGGTCCAGAATATTTATTTGGGCAGAACAGCTGAGATGGAGTTACAGAAAACAGAAAAAGTGTTTGTAGTTTGGGTTTCAGATTCATTCCCCAGGTGGGGATTTAGCCTGTGAAGCTGCACAAAGTCGGTGAACAGCAGATTATTTTTGTTTTTAATGAGTGTGGTGGCGTTACAGAACCAGTACGTCGGACCTCTGTGAGTTCTGCTGCGGTGTTGTACTGTGGTACGGCGCGGTACTGCTGCCAGTATTCTGCTTCTCCTCCAGTACGTTCAGTCATGTAGCATGTTGATGTTCAGTAAGTACTCGGTCTGACCTCCAGGAGGTGCTGTGACGGTTTGCATGCCGGTCAGAGAGACGGAGGGTCTGTTTGCAGCCGCGGTGATCGGACCGCTACGTTTCTGCCAGCAGGGGGCGACAGCGTGCTTAAACAGAATCTAACACATTAATGTCTCGTTTTTCAGTGCTTGGTAATTTATTTTCCCCGGCTTTCTAAGAATGTGTTTTATAAATGCCTGTTTTATAAATGCCTATGAATGTCCTTTTACCTCTTTCCAGCTACTTTTACACTGATTTCCTCGGACGTTTCAGTGAGTTGGTGTGTTTTGTGGGAGCCGTGGCTGCAGGCGGACCTTTCCGGCCTCCAAACATCGGGCTGCAGGGGCTTTCGTCATTTGCCAAACTCAGATTCTGGATGTCTGCTTGAAAATCTCTTTGTTTTAAAGAATATTGAGGCCTTAACAGTAGTGGTTGTACTAATAATTAGCATTTTTCAGTTGTGGGGTTTGTAAAAAAATGTAGTAAATGGAATAAAACTTTGTGATGTAGCTATAAGCAGATATGTTTGTGTGATGCTTTCAAAGGAAATGTAACAAAAGTTCAAATGGTGTGCAATAATAAACTTCTCCTGTCCATCTATCTGCTTACACCCACATTACAATGTTTTATGAACCATTTTATACGTTTAATTTAAATTGTTGGAATTCCCCAAAACGCCCAACTTTACGCTGAAGTGACGATTGCAACTGCAGCTAAATGCAAAGTGGAAAAAGTTCCCCATGATTGAAATAATGTCTTTTTTCTTTTTTTTTACACTGTATGGCACAGTGACCAGTGAAATGTAAAAGAAACCAGTTCAGCCAGTGAAGCACCAGGCTTAGAACTGGTATGGAGGTTGTCTGAACTGGTTTTTTCATTCCAGAAACCCGCAGCAGCAGGAGAGGCAGCAGAGTGGAGGGGGGCGAAGCCAAATGTAAAAACAAAACAAAACTAAGAAGCCTTAAATGAATAAAACTGGTGCAATTTTGTAACAGAAACACGTGTTGGTCAGTTATTCCCTGTTATTGATGGAGAAGGATGAATTTAAAAGTTTCACATTGTCCTATAAACTCTGATTTTTATTGGTGTTGACAAAATAAGCTGACATAATAATATATAATTAGG
Source organism: Xiphophorus maculatus (assembly GCF_002775205.1). NCBI lineage: Eukaryota > Metazoa > Chordata > Actinopteri > Cyprinodontiformes > Poeciliidae > Xiphophorus > Xiphophorus maculatus. Next base: position 1,080,259 of record NC_036459.1, read on the forward strand.
TGGTAGGAAAAGGATGCATCGTTTTCCAAAGTTTTTAAAAATAAAAATCTGTATTTAGCCCCTCAGAGTCAATGATTGTTACATTTACATTTTGTCCTGAATTCTCAGTAATTACAAAATGATTACATTTGATTAAATGGGAAAAAAAAGAAAAACGATGTCATAACGCGCTTGCATGTGACGCCTCGCTGCCATGGCAACGCCGGTGTTGAGTCGGGAGGAGTTCCACCGTAAGGATGTGATTTCCCATCTGGTCGGCCCTGCTGTTCCGATGCTGCGCTTCTACCCCGTCCTTTACGGTTAACGGTGATGACCTCACGGTGCATTCATGTACACCTCGTACATTGGAATATCTATATTAACAGGAATACACTGTAATTGTTTTCAACACATCATTAATACCGTAATTTAATTTTATTGCAAGTTTTTAATAAAGGGTTATGACGGTGTATGTGGGTCGTTGTAGACAAAAAAAGTGAGTTAATTTCAGCCAAAAATCACAGAAAAAATAAAAACATTTCTGAATATGAAAAGTTAAAATTTTGATAGGAAAAACTCATACATTTTGAAGTTAATTTCAGACATTTCTGAATTTCAATAGTCAAACATTTGAAACTAAGGTTTTGGGGGCAAGGGGTTTCAGAGAATCTTTTAGATTAATCTCAAAATTTCTGCGTTTTTTGGCAGATTTTTGTTCTACAATGGACGTAACAAAAGTAAAAAGTTAAATCTGGCCAAGAAAACAACAACAACAAAACTTCAGTAATTTCTTTACAATTCACAATTTAAAATATTTGAAAAATATAATGAAATAATTGTTTAACAACACGGAACATTTGAAAATAATCACAGCTGTTTTTTAATATATATATAAATCATTGATTAACACCTCAGTGCAATTTGATAATAATAAAACACATTTATTCATTTTAGAGTCATTTCAGTATAGATTTTCTAATGTACGATTTGACTTGAATGCACCATATTAACCGTGGCCGTAACTCCAGGTGTAGAGGCGCAAATGGTAGGGAAGCGATTAGCTAGGGGGGTAACTCAGCCCGGCACAACACCTGTAGCTTGACGCTTGTAGCTAGCTCGTAGCTCCGGGTGAATCAGCGGTAAACCGAACTAAAAGCGCCAGTTAGGACGCCCAGTTTGGGATTTTGTTTCCGGGAAGCGACTTTTCCCGGTGTTACCTGAACAAGCAGGAGCGCCATGACGGTCCGCTTCAAGGTAAACAACAGGTGATACAAACAGAGGGATGCTAGCGGTCGTAGCTGCTGCTAATCACGATTAAAAACTGCTGGGAATCAGATTAAAGATCGCTGTGAAATAATAAAATGCATTACATTAAGTTTGAGTTGTCGTGAAGCGTCGTTTCGGTTTACAGCTCAGTAGAAACGGGATCAATAAGGTTTTAATCTGATATAATCTGATAATCCAATTTATCACGTTTGGATTCCCTCTGACTGATTATTTTTTTATTACCCATCTAGACCAATTTGGAAAGTTAAATGTTGACTTTACTGTTTTTTATTCTAATATGAGCAGATTTTTACAGGCACAGAGGTCGCCTGTTTGTAGTCTAGCAGCCCAAACAGGGCCGGTCCGAGCCTTTTTGGGGCCCTAGGCGAATTTTTATTTTGGGTCCCCCATTCAAATTCATATTCAGACATTTCTGAATTTGAATTTTACAAACAGGTCAGCACCAGATACTTCATTTCAAGACTACTCTAAGTGTGTAATATAGCTGCTATCATTACTTATTTTTTAAACATAATTTATGATTAAATTAGTCATTTTCCTCCAGTATGGAAATAAAGACAACCACAGAAGTACACAATCAATTGCAAAAGCAAAGGAGCTTGATTAGCAGAGCTTTTTCACCAACAGATAGAATAATCCAGGACAATTAATTTATTTTATTATTTCATCTTTAGAGAAACGACATTCCTTCAATATATTTGCTTGTCTTTGGTCTGAGATGTTGGTAATTTTTATTTTATTATAGTTCAGAGCTAAGCTGTTTATGTTTCAGAGTCAGAGCGAGTACCAGAAGAGCTACGGTGTCCCTCGCTCCAGAAGCGTGTCGCCTCAGCGCTGCCGCCCGCTGGCCGGATTCCGCCCTGATCAGAACCGTAAGAACCTCCTATGATGTTTTTATCTAAAAAACAAAACAAAAAAAAGATCTAGAAGCAACAAATGGAGATACTTTAAGAATCAGCAGCTTCCTGCTGTGTTTGTGTCTGCAGGCATCAGCAGACCTCTGGGTCTCCAACCACTGAAGAGACCCGGTCCGGCCGAGTCCGGTGACTTCCTGCCTGGTTCTCCAGCAGCTCCAGTTTGCAGAACAGCACCCTCTACTGGCAGGAAAGGTGAGCGTCTGCAGGGGAACAGGAGATGATCGTTTCTGTCTGGGTGAAATTATTTTACTTTTTTTTTTATTTCCTCTTAACAATCATGAAAGCATAAAAAGGAGTAAAAGGAAAAAAGTTAATTCCTAGAAATTGTGGAAATAATCTTCAATTTTCTAGAAGGGATTGTTTTTTTCTCTTGCAAAACAGGAAAAAAAAATTTATTACCATTACTAATTTTTTTTTATTTAAAAACTTTTTAAAAACTAAAAAGAATCAAAAGATTTTTAGATTCATCTCAAAATTTTGCTTCTAAATTTTCTCACAGTAAAATTTTAATTTTCAAGTTATCAAACCTTTTCTGCATCAAACTTTGGCAATAATGAAAAAATACAAAGTAACTAAAAAAGACTTTTAATTTCACTATAATTTATTAATGTTATTAATAACTTGTGGTAGTATTCTAGGTAAAATAAAATATTTTATGTTTTGAGTCATCTGAGAACCAAACACCAATTTAATAAAAAAAATCCATCAATTTCAATAACGCTTAATTTATTTCAAATAAACAGATCAGATCAATAATTCACTGAGAAATTAGAAATAATAAATATTCATTACATTCAAGCAATCTAAGCAAATTATGATAAAGTAAATTTCCTTCATGCTCAAATTAAAAAAGCACTAAAATATATTCTCGTTTTTTTAGCAAATAGAAATAATTTTATTCATTCTGCTGAACCTAAAACAAGAAAAATTTAATCTGATTTAACTTTAGATGGTCAGGAAAAATGGATGTCTTTTTTTATTAGGTGTGTAAAAACATTTGGTTTCAACTGTAAATATTGTTCCCAAATTTCAGGCTTTTATTAAAATGTTAGATTAGATTTTATTTCTAAACTTACTGAAAACCAAGAACTTTCCAAATTCAAGGATTTTCCAGGATTTTAATAATCTGGATGTTTCACATGATCACCATGATTCTGCCTTAAATTCCAGATTCTCCAGTTTCTAAATCACCAAATGTTTCTGGATCGGAACCAGAACCTGGATCCAGACCAGTAGCTGATGGAACATCCGGTAAATGTGCAGAACTTTGAGGTTCTGTCGTCCCAGATCGTCGCTGGTCTCACATCTGCTCTGTGTCCTCAGTGAAGCTCCGCCCCTTTGAGCCCGGCGGACCTGCAGAACCGGAGCAGCAGCCAGGAAACCAGGTGAGACCATCTGGAACGCTGAACCGGAAGCAGCAGGTTGTGACCGGTTTGTGTTGCAGGTCGGCAAGGCGTGGGGTCAGAGGTCAGAGTACCACAGGCAGTTTGGCTGGAAGAAGCCTGTAACTGCAGCGTCGCCATTACTGACAGCAGAGCAGGTGAGAAAGACGTCTAAGCATGACAACTTCCTGTTTTCCGTCAGGAAGCATGAACGCCGTTCGCTTGGGGAGGCGTGAATGCTAATCGGCCTTAGCTTAGCGCGAACAGGAGAAATGACTCATGGTCTTTTTTTACCAAAGACAAAAGGAAAATCCTCCAACCGCTAAAACCTGACGCCTCTCCATTTTTATTTACGTTTCGTGAAGAAACAAGTTGTGCTCAGTGTCGATTTGTTTCCTTCAGTGGTTCTTGGTGCAGCGCCCCCGCAGGCGAGGAGGGGAACAAGTTCCTCAAAGGGTTTGATTGGTTCCCAATCAGATGGAAAAACATCTTTACAGAGATGTCTGAGGTGTAGACCACTCCAAAAAGCAGGAAGTAGACTGCAGGCCAGGGCATTCTGGGTAAATACAACCAAAACAAACACGCTAGCCTAGCACTAGCGGGAGAAGTTTTTAGCCAAAGACCAGAAATCTGACGCCACTCCATTTTTTTTTGTTTTGCGAAGTATCACACAGCATCTTCTTCTGAGGTTTTCATGTCATTTCCTTCAGTGGGTCTTGGTGCAGCGCCCCTATAGGCCAGGAGGGGAACAAGTTATTCCAAGAGAACCACAGCAGCTGAGTAACAAATGTTGTTACTCAAATCTCACCGGGGGGGATTATTAATCCCATCAGACCTTGGAATGAGCTGAGTGGGATAAATGAACATTAATTAATCAGTTAATTTCACAAAAAAGCTCACAGCATACTGTTTATTTTATTATGAATATCACTAGGATTCATTTCTGATTTATTAAAGGAAAAAGAAACAAAAACAGTCAAACTACGACAGAATGAGGAACTCAGCGGTTTCGTAAAACTAGAAATTTAAACTATAAACAGTAAGCACAGAAATACAAATATCAAAATAATTGTGATAAAATGTAAAATAATGTCCAACAAAATACAGCTAACTGAATTTGGATATAAAACATAGAATAATGAAATATTAATTGTAAAACAGAAATTGTGACTAAATTCAGGAGGTTTTAATTTGCTTTTATTACATCACAGAAAGTTTTTCTTTTTGTTTAACAGCAAAATTCTGAATTTAATCAGATTAATTCAGTTTAGGTGTCATGATGAGGCAAGCAACTTCAGTCGCTTCAGATAAATTTCTTAATGTGACTCTGTGTTATATTAGTCAGTATTACAGATAATAATAATAATAATAATATTTTATTGGTAAATGAAAGATTTCTCATCTTATCGGACTGTTGCATAATAATAAACATTATATTCTGTCACAATTTTTGCCACCCACTGTTTCTTGAAGCAGCTTTTATCTCAGATTTTGTAGATAAAAAAAGCAGCAAATGTTTTACCTTAACTTTCTCAGCAGGGGGCAGCGTTTTTAAAATCAGACTTTTTTAAAAATTATTTTTTACCAAAATGAATCAAACTCATCAGATAAGGGAACCGTAAACACATCCAGTAAATAATTGGTTTTATTAAGGTAGAAAATGTGTTTCTTACTAACTAAATGAAATAAAGTTGTATTTTAAAATTGTAATTTAAATGTAAGTGTAATTTATTACATTCTGATGCCGTTTTTATGTGAAATATTGCAATTAAACGTCATATAAAAGTTAGTCATTTTAAAATTTCATTCTGGGTAAAAAAAAAACATTAATAGACGAACAGAAGAAAGAAATTGATAGAATTCAGTTGATCATCAGTGAACGATAACTGTAATTCTCCTGTTTGTCCACCAGATGGCGGCACACCAGCCTCATCCAAACCGATTAGGTTGCAACTCTTTGGAGGTTTTCTGAGTGGTTGTTCAGTTGCTGACCTTTGACCCCATCTCGCAGGTGTTGCACTCCAGCAGCAGGTCCATCCCGCCCTTTAAGAAGAACCCCGTTCCCATGGAAACGGAGTACCGCCGGAGCTTCCAGGGTCTGGCCCCGCCTTCCAGTCTACGCCTTCGGAGAAATCTGGGACATCCGGTGTTTCACACATACAGAGTAGGTAACACACACACACACGCACATACACACACACACACTATGCAGACTGTAGGAGAGGAAATCTTCTTGCTTCTAATTGATTTTATCTAATTTTTAGTTCTTTAAGATTAAAATTTTTAGAAAATTTGTCATTTGTAATTTCTTTTTTAGAAAAGAAATCAAGCAAAAGAAAAAGAATAAAAAATATCTGATTTTTTTTATTATCTTGAAGTCACTCTGTTCAGCTCTGCTCTTTGACCTTTCACCTGCTAACTGACCTGCTGTCCTGTTTTTACCTGCAGACTCACAGAAGGAAAAGTTTGGATGGACAGAATAACAAACTTCCTGTCAAACAGGAAACCACTCAGGGCGACGGTGGGTCCCGGTTGCCCCTGACGACGGCCCTTCCGCCTGCTCAGGTGCGGAGGAGACACAGGTGAGTTCCAGGCCGAGTGTGTTCAGCGTCTCTGACAGGCCGGTGAAATGATGCGTGGAACCGTTCCTGTGTGTCTGGCAGGATGTTGACTGAGTATCAGTCCAGCTTTCGTTCTCCTCTCTGCAGGAACCTAAAAGGGGGCGGAGCCACGGACGACTTCACCGAGCAGGTCAGAGGTCAATTTACATTCATCACACCGCCTTTCACTTTCTGTGACATTCAGCACTTTTTATTTCCTACTGTAAAATATTTTGGTAGAGAACAATTGAACATCAGAGGCTGCCTTGGAGGAAAGTTGTAAAAAGACTTCAAATGCCGCCTTCGATATCGAAACTCCACCTACAAGTTTCAGTTGAACTTTGAAGTTAGAAATTCAATGAAATTCTAAGGTTTTCTGTAGCAGTCAGTCTCGCAACGAATCTGAAGAAGTCTCTGACTGAAGAATGTTGCAGTAGGTACTTAGTAACCTGACATGCTGACAGCTCAATGTTCATAAGTAACGTCCTGGATGACATCTTCAGCTGCTAATCCACCTCCTTTGCTTTTGCTACTCGTCTTTGAATCTCTGGCCAAGTGGCTAGAGAGATGTTGGAGCAGGGGATATGATCATTGTGCAATATGAAAGAAAGAAGAGATGGTTTGAACTTCTTCCCTCTCTCTTTCTGCTCTTGGCTGCAAAAACAAAACTTCACAGTTTTAAGCAGCAATAGCAGGAAGGACAGTTTTGGTTTGAGTCCTTAGTTGCTCACACAGGAAGTTTAAATGATCGTTTCTGCCTTTAACCAAACAGAATAAAGAAAATATAAGCTCTGCCTCTTTAAAAGAGAAGAGGAAAGCAGGTCAGGTGGAGGAGGGCGGCTTGAAGCAGCAGGACAGTCCAGCGCCTGTGGTGAGTTCACTGTCTGCAGGAGAAGCAGGAAATCTCACTGAAGTTGTGTTTTAGGGGATTGTTTTGGTCGGTGTGTGTTTTTCTGTGTTGCTCATGAAAAACCAAAGTGCTGAGTGTCAGCAGAAGAAACCACAGTGGTTCATTTCAGGGAAACTTCTCTGCGTTACTCACAGTCAGGTCGGTTCCCAACAGCCCTGTGGAAAATGTTGTTGAGGAGGGGGGCAGCCGTTTGCACAACATCAAAGATTTCGCCTCAAGGCATCAAAAATACTAAGAAAAGCACCTGCATCTGTTTGCTCTGCAGGAAAAAACAGTTTCTGCAGCAGCTGCTGTGTTTTCAAACCACCAGCTGTTAATCTGCTGATGTAATAAATAGAAAAAAATCAATGCAGCACCAATAACAGGGCCTGAAATGACCAACAATCCAAAACAATACCACTCGTTTCGGTTGGATTCGACTTTTAACGACACCTAAAATGTTCCCAGAGGTCCAGTTGGAAAAATTTAAGCTAAAACTAATAGTTGCTGCGCCACCTGGTGGCACAAACAGGGAGGTGAGTGCAGCAACACCAGAGCTGGGTGATTTTTAAAAACAAAATCAGATTTTATTTCATACAAGATTCAATTTTAATCTATTTTTATATTGTGGATGACAGAAAATATTTCCAAAAAATTTGCTTTTATTTCATCTATATGACAATTAATTAAATTTTTAACAATAATTTTATAATTTCCATTTGCATCATTTACTGTTTTTCTCTTTTCAGTCGCAACTATCTCTTTTTTTAAATAATTCGTTTTATTTGTTGTTTCTGTTATTTTATTTATTTTGGATATTTAAAGTGTTTTCCAGTTCCACTGTCACATGTTCATTAAATTTAAGGTTTATTGATATTTAAGACTCTGTTCTTGCATTATTATTATTATTATTATTATTAAGCCGTTACCATTATATTACCTGAAAATGGTCTCAATAGTATCGTTTATCGCGATAATTCTGAGACAAAGCAAAGTTTGTTATCGTGACAGGACATTTTTTTTGTTTAATCATGAGAATATAGTAATAATTTTACTAGAAAAACGTCTTAAAATGTTAAGAAAGATCTAAAACTCTGATGTGAAGTTGTTCAATCATTTTAAAGTTTTATTATGAGTATCAGGAAACCCTGAGAGAAAATGTGGAGCTGCTTGTAAAGAAGCTAAAACTCGAGAAAAATCACCGTAAAGTCAATAACTTGGAGATAAATTATAACTTTTGTTGAGCTTTCTGAAATATTCTTGCTTAGAAGTCAAACTAATTCAGGCTGAACTGGTGGAAAAGCAGAGGGGCATTTTTCTGCCTGTTGGGGGTTTTTATATTTTTGGCGGCCATCTTGTTGGGCGGGGTTCTGACCCGTCAGCTCATTACTTTAGTTCCACCTTTCGAATGGAAACGATGCAGATGCAGTGAGTCACCTGCTGAGACTCAAATAAAAACTACTGAGTCCAAACTTTTTAAAAGTTACCTCTCTAGTGGGGCTTTTATGTGTTTTTTAAATATCATCATCAAAAGTTTTAATCCTCTAAATGAATCACATCAATTTTCTCTCCGTCTTTTTGACTCAGTCTTTTTTTTTCTGAGCCAACGTCACAAACAAACCGGTGGGAGGAAGTGATGAAACGCTGACAGGTGATTCCTGTCGAGGTTGGGCCGTGGACAGACTGAGGTTAGCTTCACAAACGGGGTCAGAGGTTATCCAGGGTCCAGAACGTCGGGTTTACCAGAATCTACGACTTCAGCTGCAGTGACACGACTGGAGCGAAGCAGCTGAGGTTTGACGGCAGAGACAGAATAATTAACGCCATCAAACTTTTTATTTCTCTTTTAAAGTCAATATTTTTAAGATAATAAATTGATTTTTATCAATAAATATGGAAAAATTGATGTTTTGAAGTCATATTCTATGGCTCAAAATTCTCTCGATGTTTCTGATCTTATTTAAAATGAGGAATTCACCAGTGGAAAAAAATTATTGCATCTCCTGTTTTCTGACTGTGAGATTTTTTAAAATAAAACCCAAATTATTTATTAATAAAATAAAGTTTCAAATACAGTTCAGACACAGAAATATAAAACACAGAAATAAAAAGTCGTAAAAGCATCATACAGTCACCAGTTGAGAAACTAGTAACTAATATTTTGTCTTTGTTAAACTGATCAATATGTTGGTCAGTGATTATTGGTTGGAATCCGTTGACCAGGTGGGTTTTAGGCTCAGAGTTTCACCTGTTTGTCCAGGTGAAGGAGCGCAGGCAGCAGGCCCAGGCGTACCGACGCAGAGCCTGGGGAACCAACTTCTCCAGGGACCATCTGAGCCAGCTGCTGTCCGAACACAACGCTCTGTGGGAGCCCACCGACTCCCACTCAGACCCCTTCACCCCACCACCCAACCGTGACCTTTCACCTGAGCCGGACAGCCGCAGCGCTTCCTGCATAGAAGCCCTGGACCTGGCCAGGTAGGAGTGGAGCTGGGCGATTAATCGATTTTAGCGATTAATTTAGAGAAAATCTGGATTTTTTTTTTCCACCAATGCAGTCCTCACGCCCAGGGCGGCCATCTTGTTTTACAGCATCTATTTATTTGGACTTTGAATTCAAGTCAACTCTGTGACAGAATATTAGGACTAGACTACTCTGATTTTCTTCTAATTATGAGAATAAAATGAGAATTTTATAAAAACACCAAAATAAAAAATAACAAAAATGAGGAATGTGGAGCATTTTGTGAAGTTATATTTTGGTATGGACCCGTTGCAACGTAACTGCACAAAATCACACCCTATCTCTCTGCGAGAGGGCAAAAAACTGCTAGCAGATTATGATTAGCATTGGTTTTAGCTGTTGTCAACATATTGCGCTAAATCTTAAATGTGAGCCTGATAAATAAAATAAAAAGGGACGCAGTGCTCTGCTACCAATTATCAACACTAGGACAGCTTGATAACAAAGTCAGGACAAAGTTTTAATTAAGAAGAAAATAGGAGGGAAAAGGAAATAATTCAGTTATGCTAGCTTGACTATGACAATCTTATGTAGATGTGCTGTGGAATTTGGTGTTTCGGTTCAGTTAAAATAAAAAAGAAAACCTAAACACCCACTCTAACAGACCATCAGTACATCAGGTGTTTAAATTAGCTAATCAACAACCACTGTGTTAGCTTATTGTTTCCAAAGGTAAACAATAACATGCAACAGGCTCCATAAGTTTTACAAATAAGAAATGCTTATTCGTTTAACACACCAGCATCAAATTATTATCAGCAACAAAACTTTGAATCGATCCTGCAAACAATGAGTTTATTTTGAAGAAAGATCCACATGACCTGAGCTGCTCACATCCCGTCCTGATTTTAAAAAAGCCTGTTTTTTTCAATAGAACAACTTTTTATTGTAAAGTTTTTTCGGTAGAATTGTGCCTTTTTTCTGCTAGTATTCTGAATATATTCTCGTAATTAATCCCGATGCTCCGTTGTGATTGAAATAAAAGCCACTTGTTGAAAATAATTTCATTTGTAGAGAAAAAAACAGATTAAAATCGGATTCGGTATAAATAAATTTTAAAAAAATTGAGATTTTATTCTTAAGCCGTATCGCCCAGCTCTAGGCAGGAGGCTGGAACCTTATCTGGCCTCTGACCTGAACTGGTTTCTGTCTGGTCGCTCCAGTATGTCCAGTAGGAGGTCGTCGGTCAGTGGAGGAAAAACTCAGAGAAACGCTGGGAGGGAAACGCCTCCAGGACCCGGAGCTGAACGCCACGCAGCCTGGGCAGAAGAAGAAGAAGAGACAGAGGAGTAGGTTTTTTTCTTTCTCTATGATAGTAATTATATATTCTTGACTTTGTTTTGAAGTATTTGTGGTGTTTTAATTAAGCAGTTGTAACTTGAGTCTATTTTTGCCTGAAGATAATCTCCAGCACTGACAGAAAGTGTGTCAAAAGTGTGAAAGTCAGATCAAAGCCACCTCAGCTTTCAGGAACCAACCGTGTGTTTTCAGAGAGGAGGGAAGGTTACCGACTCCCAGACTGAAAACGAGGCCGGTTCAGAGGACCCACCACGACCTGACCACACCTGCCACAGGTACACATTCCTACAGGACACGGAAACCACCCAGCGCCGTAAAACCTGATGATAATCTTTAATCCACCTTAACGTTTCTGATTCCCAACAAGGAAAAAATTACATGCAATCCTGGTTTAGAGTTAAAGACAAAGTTCTTACAGCTTTGGCCATTTTAAGAAGCTGCATGCGCAGCTGACAGAGAGTCAAGTGTTTCCAGGAAGATCAGAGGTCAAGCTGAGGTCTCCAAAAGACCTCAGCTTGACCTAGAAAGCTTTCCGAGAAAATGACTCGGAAAAGAAATTACACTTCTATTAGCTGGTAGAGCAGAAGACGACTGATCAGGCTGCAGCTTCTAGTGTTTGTTTCTCTAAAGGATGTTCTTTTCCTGCAGAAACATGCAACATTTCCTCTCTCTATTGTGCTCACTGCAATTAATAAACCACTTCCTCGCTCAGATGCAGCGAACACAGAACTGACTGACTGTTTTTACTTCTAAGGTATTGATAAAACATCACAATGCAATAAGCAGTCACGCTGTATAACATAAGGTTTCATACATGCAGAGGCAGTAGATGCGTTTCCATGAACAATATAATTGCACAATTTGACATTTTGAAATTAGATTTGTTTAATGGAAACACGTCATTTTTGAAATCACTTTATTTTAGATTGAAAGTTTTTGCGCTAGAATGAGAAGTTGATTTATTTTGCAAAACTGCAATGGAAACAATTTTTTAATTATATGAGTCACATGATCAACAAACAGATGTTACTACTGCTGGAGACAAGAAAGAAAAAGTTAGTTCATGTGCACTTATCACATGAACTAACTTATTCACATGTGATTTTAATTACATTTCTTATTTAATGGAAAGATTGCTACTGCAAAATGTTATTTTTCTACCGCTGCACAAAAAACCACTGAAGGAAACAACAGAAAAACCTCTGAATAAGACGCTGAATGCAGCTTTCCTCTTCACTAAATGCAAACAAAAATGGAGTAGCGTCAGATATTAGCAGTTTTAGGATTTCTCTTTTGTCTTTGGTAAAAGAACGAGTAATTTTTTCCTGCTAGCACTAGGCTAACATGTTTGTTCTGGGTGTATTTACCCAGAATGCCCTGCTCTTTTGGAGCGATTCGGTCAGCACATATGCATTCCAACCCAAAATATCCACGATGAGCTAAAATCACAGCATGATCTTAGATTTGACGGCATGCTCGGACATCTTTCCGTTGTTCATACATGCAGCGCTGCACAAGTCAAACTTCTGCATACATCCTGGTGGTATTTTTAATAATTACTGTATCCATTTCATCTGAGTTTTTCAGTCATATTCTACAGCCAAACATACCAAACATATGTCCTGATTGCCCTCCAGGGGGAGCTATACTTGTTGGAAAGCCGACCAACAGGGATGATTCTTCTCCTATCAAACAAAAACCGGTAACTTAGTTCTAATAAAACTTTTTTTATATATGATGTCACACAATAAAGGGTCATGTGACCTTTTATCTGTCCAGAAATTCGCTTCACCAGAATTTGGGTCAGAGGTCAGCGTCAACAAGCCGGTCAAACTGAAGGAGGCGTGGCCAGAGAACACCCCCATGTCTTTAAACCCCCCTCCTACCAACAAACAGACCCCCAGCCCTCAGCCTCAACCAATCAGGACGAAGCAGGCGCCTCCTTCTCCAGTAGCCCCGCCCCCTCTGGGTTCCCCGCCGCAGCATGGGATCCAGGGAATGCTGAGACACCCGGACTTCCAGCATAACGGTGAGCTTCAGAATCCTGTGCGGCTCCTGTTTCTGATTTTCTACATCCTTCCTTCCACTAAACTTTCTATTGAAATGCTTCCGTTCAATGTGTGAACAACTAGTTTCTTATTTATTTACCAACAAACCAGAAGTCTTCCTACCGAGATCCGTTTCCACTACGGGTTCGTAAACGGTTCTAGAACGTATTTAGGGATGAGTTTCGACCTGGAGGTTGTAATTTGAGTCATTTTTGTGCATCAGGTTTCCTCATAATGCAACAGCAGAGTCCACAATGCCAACAAAAACAGTGAAATCAGACCAACATGGGATTAGTCTCAGGCCGTACAAAAGCAAAGAACGGCAACGCCAGACTCATCGGAAACGTAAAAGCCGGATGAGTAATTCAGTTTAAAACCAGTTTCAGGTCAGAGAAAGTTTAATAATTAGAACAGTTTTGATCACTTTAATCTGCATCTCAGATCAAACTGTAAAAATTATTCCTACTGATTAAAAAAGGCTTTCATGAAGCATTTCTGGCACTGAAGGCTTCCCATAATTAGTATTTTACACTAAGGTTTTATGATTTCAATAAAATCAAAATAATCAACTTTGTTTTTATTGCACAAAAACACAACAGTGAATTTGGAAACAAAATATACAAAAAAACTGTGAACTGTAACTATAAATACATATATAAAAGTGTTACTGGTGCAGATAAGAATAAAAAAACCTAAAATAAATATACAAATAATAATAATAATACTGAATTAATATTTGTTTTATAGTTAATATAAAATCTAAAACTGAGGAAGGAACTAATGTAGATTCTGTTCACTACAAAGCTCCACTTGTTTGGATTGCATTGATTTAATTTTTATCTAGTTTGTCAGTTCATGCATTAGAAATGCATCTTAATATAATATATATATATATTTTTTTTTTACCCCTCCAGGGGTCTTTTGTGACTCTAGTGTCCCTTATATGACAGTAGGCTGACAGGAAACAGGGAAGGAGAGGGGAAGACATGCGGCAAATGTCATCGGGTCCGGGAGTCGAACCCGCGACGGCCGCGTCGAGGACTCAAGGCCTCCAAATACGGGTCACGCTAACCACTACGCCACCACGGCACGCCCCTTAATATAATATTTAAACTTTAAAGAGGATTTAAACAATATACTTCCAGGAGTAAATCACAAAAACCCACTAGTTTCTGCTTAAATTCAGAAAATTAGAAGGGAAAGGAGATAAAAAGTTCCTCCTTCCAGTTACAGAGAATCAAAGAAAGTCGATGCTCTGCAGCTGAATCAGCAAGAAAAACCCTTTTTATTGTCAGGTTATGCCGTGCAGCCCAACAGCTGAGGCATTAGAGGGAAACTAAACCCACACAGAGAGAGGAGAGAGTGTTGGATAACAACACGGGTTTGTCCCTCTTTACTTCCTCCTCATCTTTTTCTCAACGGATCAGTTTTCATATAAGAGATGGAAGATTTGACAAACGCATGAATGAGAAAAGAGGAAGGCGGCGATTGTTGTGGTTCTGAGACTAATCAGGTTTTTTCCTCTTCAGGTGATTTGGGTTTGAGGTTCAGGGAGCTGCCATGTTCCAGAGGAGGCTGCGGTTCTGATGAAGGTGAAAAAAACATTAAACGGATTCTGATCTGAAGATGGAGCACATCACCCGGTTCTGAAGTCCTTCCAGAGAGAATAGACTTTAAAACACTTCTGTTAGTTTAGAAATCACTGAACAGCTTAGCATTAAAATACTGACATATTTGGACATTCAGAGACACATAAAGACAATTACAAAGTCAGTCTTCTTTCACATCACAGATCTGCTGTTCTGGTTCTGGTCTGCTCTACAGAATCAGAACCAGCAGCATTCAGCTTCTATACACCACAAATCTGGAACAAATTTCCAAAAAACTGCAAAACAGCTGAAACCAGGGAGGCACCGATATGAACATTTAGACCAATATCAATATCTGATATTAATATTGCTGTTTTGGCCAATAACCAATACTTACTGATGTTATTTATTATTATATCTAAAAAAAAACTGACCAGAAACAGAGGCAACAAGATGAAAATAAATATTGGTTACTAATATTGGCCCAGTTGTATTTATTGGGCCGATATTGATATGTTAAAAAATGACTAATATCGGCCGATACCAACGTTGGTGCCAATATATCATAGATCCTTCGCTGAATCACAGAGTTCTTTTAAACCTAGACTAAAAACCCAAATGTTGCTTTGGAACATAAAAAATGAAACATTAACCAACATTTTTTAAGTGTAATGATGGCAAAATGTAACGTTTCAATTATTGATTTTTGTGTTTTTATGATGCAAAGCTTATTGCTGAAATGTGTTATAAAAATAAACTTGATTGATAGAAAACAAAACTCGATAGTAAATCTTTTTACGTTTTGTCACCCAGACGACCGACTGTCAGTGATGTCATGGCGCTCGGCGGCTTCGTGCTCGGCAGCGTCCGCCGTCCTGGAGCGCGCTCAGAAGAGACGGGAAGACTTCTGGGGAAAGAGATGACGCCGTAAACTCAAACGTTGTAGACAGTAGAGATCTTTATTTTTTGTAGCAGACGTAAATTATTTTTAACAGAATTGTTTTTATCTTAAGTGAACATGATAAGTTTTAAAGCAGAAGCCAGCAGGACTTCTCTTGTTTTTACACCCGAGGTGTTTAGTTTGTGTAAAACTGCTCCCTGTCCTGGTGCGACTCGGTTGCAGGAACCGGACCAAAGCAAACTGGAGCGGTTTGTTTGTAGTGAGAATGTAATCCAGAGTTTGGTAGTAACTGCACTGCAAAAGCACAAAACATTACCAAGTAGTTTTTGTCTAATTTCTAGTGCAAATATCTTAGTACACCTGGGAAAAAATGTCTTGTTACAGTAAGTGAAATAATCTGTCAGTGGAACAAATAATTTTTCTTAAATTATAAGGAATCATTTACTTAAAATAAGCTCCAATTTCTTGTACTTGTAAGTTAGTTTTATCTGTTTAGAAATATTTAGAAACTTAACCAAATTTACTTGGTAAGATTTTTGCAGTGTAACAAAATTTACTTTGTTGAGATGAGTGTTTTTATATTTTATCATGAAGTATCGCTACTTTAAATTAATAAAAGCATCTGTAACTTCACTGAATGAAAAATAAACTTGTTTTAATCAAAAATTCACCAAATACAGACAAACATGCAGCTTTTCTTAATGTTTAACGAGTTTTAAATCACGAGAATTTGATTTGGAAAGAAAATCATTTGTCTGATTTTGTTATTATGCTATTTATATGAACTATTTTCATTATTTTGACCATTTGAAATCCCAGAATTTCCACAAGTTTTAATCATTTAATATGATTTAAAAGTAAAAAAGACCTTTTTTACTCTGAGTTATTTCATAGATGGCTACTTTTTACTTTTACTTGAGTAAAAACATGTTGCAGTAACGAACAACCAATAAACTCAGCTGATTTGAGCCAATAGGTGTGAAAACGACAGAAAGCACTTATGAATGTGATACATTTGTTTGTGTTGAACCTCCTACATGCCAACAATCTCCTGATTTGTTTCAATTATTCAATTTCTTCTATTTTCTAGATTTGCAGATTTGTTTCTCGGCTCCTGACAATTATTTGTAACGATTTTCTTTTCCGTTCAGTTTAATTGATTGTAATGTATCAGGGAAAATGTAGTGCAAAAAAAGAAGGAAAATTACTCAATTAAATGTTTGTTTTTTTTATCAATATATTTGTTGCTTGTTTTTTTTTTTCTTCTGGTTTTGGGATTTTTTGGTAATGTAGACAACCTGAGTAAATACAACAAACAGTTTTTATGATTTTATTTTCTATCTGAACCAACCTGGCACTTTGTGAAAACGTAATTCACCTTTAAAAGTCATGAATTATCGTGTTTTCAGAAAGTTGGGTTTAATTTCAGCAGCACATTACAAATAAACCCATCGTGTCCTGATATATAGACATTCAAAAACAAACCAAGCCTGCTGTATGAATACTTTTGGCCTGTCTCTCCTGAAGGAAATAAAATGCATTGGTTTGATATTTAGATTAGCGCCACCTCCTGGGCAGAACTGTAAAACTTTAAACTGTTTAACATCAATCCAGAAACGTCGAGTTTTGTTGTTGTCGTTTTAAATGTTGCCACAAGAGGGCAGTAAGCATCAAAACCTGACAGTAAAGCGGATAAACTACTAAAAATAACACCCGATGAAGAATAGATAACATTTTACTGGATGATAAACTGTCTCAAATTATTGCAATAAACAATTATATTGTTGTTCTGAGACTATTTTCAAATAATGATAATAATGTATAGATTTTTTGCTCTCTCAAAAATCAATAAATTTATATTTTGTAAATAATGGTGGAACAGAAAGACATTTGAAATATCCAAAACAACTCAAAACCAAAACTATTAAAAAAAACGGATTATAACAAAATTGCCCTTCAAAAAAAATAATCAGAATTGAAATTATTGTGCTGATTTAAATGTACTTTGCAATTAATTGATTGATTATTGCGACAGGCTTATCTGGGACAACGTGTAAAACATAAGTAAAAACTGAAATGACGATGAGCAAAACCAAATATCTGAAAAAGACATTTGAACATTAAATATCTCGTCTTTGTTATGAATTAAGTTGCAAATCTCTGTATTCTGTTTTTATTTATGTTTTACAGTTCACTGGAATTAGCGATAAATCAATGCAGTAAAATCCAGTGTGTGTTCAGAGATCTTAATTAAAGCAGGAATTTCCAGCAGAAACACTGAGAACTTTTTCCAGGCTCCGCGGTGACGCTGCGGCAGAACAAACAGCGCCGGCTCTGAACAAACACACCTGGCCACGCCTCCAGGTGTGTCCGTGCTGCAGAGCTGACCGTGAATTCCCCTCATAAACTCAGAGCAGAACAAACAGCGCTGAGCTCACGGAGGCGGCGGCGGGCGCTCCCGTGACGTCGCTCAATCCGTTTCATCAGAGGAAACGTCTCCGAACACGAATCCTCGCTGCAGCCGTTTGACCAGAGGACTTTCACAGATTTCACTAAATCTCCCACAGACGCAACAGAAAACGAAACATTAGTCATTAACTGCTTTATTATCCTTTATGAGAATGGACTCAAGCTAAATTTCACATGTAATCTCTAATATATTAATGACCTACTTCTGGGAAATAGTCTTATTAATCTACTTTTCATGAGCTTTACAAGTTTTACAGTAAAACTGTTTCATAAACTTTCTGTCTTTCTAAGCCTGTGGCAATAAGAAATTAATTGCAACATAAATTTAAATGATCTCAATTATTTCCATTCTGATACTTAATATTTTTTGATAATCCATAGTACTTATGGTTTCAGTTTTGCTTATGGTTTTATTTTGGATACTTAAAATGTCGACTAGTTCTTTATAGAGTGAACTTGTATTCCTATGTCACTTTCATTAGATTATTTTAAAACTCAAAACAATAATAATATCTTTTATCGCAATAATTATTGGGACAATTTATCATCCAGCAAAAGCTTTTATTGTACATTTGTTTACCATAAATGTAAATGTTATTGTCTTTTTCAATCTTCAATACAAATGAACATTATGTAAATGTTTGAAAAAGTCGTCGAATTCAGTGGGATTGAATCTGATAAACCTATTTCTACTTCTGGTCTTATACAGGATTCGACCAGTTTAAATAAAAAATCAGTTGTGGTGGCGGCGGGGTTAGCGCGACCCACATTCAGAGGCAACGTGGCCTCGAGTCGCGGGTTCGACTCCCGGACCCGACAACGTTTACTGCATGTCTTCCCCCTTTCCTGTCAGCCTGCTTTGAAAAAGGGACACTAGAGCCCACAAAAAGACCCCTTGCGGGGCGATAAAAAAAATAAAATAATAAAAAATAAATAAATCAGTCTACCTAATTAATTATTAATAATTAATTGTTATGCTACACTGTAAAAACTATCACTTAGATCAAACTTAAAGAAAACACAGCAACGTTTACCAAACAAGCAACTGGTATTCTAGGTATGGTACATTTAACCTATTTTGTTGAAAAAACAATTTCCCAACAAATAGGGCTCGGCACTTATTGTTTATCATTTATCATTGATAAAAATTTAGATTTATCATCAAGATTGATAGTTTTGCTATTTTTTCCACAGTTTGTTTATTGAAACCATCAATTAATACCAATACATTTGAAAATATTGCAGATTGGTGACATGAAACAGACTTCTTAATGTGATTGGAGTCCTAAAGAAAGAAATGTGAACGTTCTTCAACAGCAGTATTTGTGTTTGTGGGGCTATAATTAATGTGACACAGTAACCTAAAAACGACAAAACAAACACTTTCATTGTTCTTACAATAGTACTGTAGAGCGTTAGATCTTGAAACACAGAAATAGATTTATAATAATTCACACTATTAGCAAGAGAAAATAAAGAATATTTGGGCTGAAAAATAATAATCTAAACAGACCTTACAGTAATTTCCAATTCAGGGTTTTACTGAGTTTGTTTTGAGAAGCAGGAGAGTTGTCGGTTCAATTCCCAGATACTGTAATAAATGTCACATCAACTTGTATTATATCATAAGATTGATTGAAACCTAAAATATTCAACCTGACAGGTTTAATGAGATTCAGAAAATGGAAAATTAGTTTTTGTTCCTCAAAACATTTAGTTATTCTTTAGTTTCTGCATAATTGCTTTAGAAATGATCTTTTTCTTGTTTCTGCAGTGCAGCCTGGATGCATTGTTACTGCATGAGATGGTAAGACATTGTATTTGTGTTAAGGATGCAGGTTTCTGATACTACACTGCGTGACACTGAATTTTAGGGCAACAGGATATGCAATCAATCGGAAAGTTCAGTTTGTGGTCACATCATGCAAATCTGAACATTTCTACTTTTCAAACTGAGCAGAATATAAATATAAACTTGTTAAAAACCAGGGTCAGCTCCACTAACTTGCTCCTGATTACATCAAATTTCTCTGGATTTATGATTAAATCGTTTTTTTGTTTTTTTTGCTGACTCGGCGCTCCGGATTTACGCTGCCTTTTCAAAATAGACAGAAAGTGTGTCAACGGGTCACGAGCGGGGACATCGTCTGTGACGCAGACCTGATGCTACGAGTTATTCTGTCAGTTTTATTTGAAATAATGAAAAAAGTTCCAGCAAAAAGAACCACAGCGTAGTTTCAGAAGACCTTGCACATCAATGATCAACTTGCTTTTGAACGCAGCTGAAATCGGCTAAACCCAAATAGAAGCTTATATTTAAATTCTGACCATAAATTGAAACATTTTGTGTTGTAAAAGATTTAATTATGCTTTAATTACTTTCCATCATGTTCAGCAATACGATAGCATTGATAGATTTTATCTTTGTTTTCATTTGGAGGTCATAATCCTGTGTCTTCGTGGCTATTTCTGTCATTATGTTGTAAAATTCATTCATTCAGTCATTTGCCTCCATTTTGAATCAACCATAAAGACGATTATCCGGCCTTCAGATTTCTTCCTGTGACTCAAGTTAGTTCAATCTTTGTTAGATAATTTGAATATTTTTACTGCATTTTGCATAAAATCACAATTTTTGACCACAAATCAGTTAAAATCATGCAGAAAACCAATTTGTTTATCTCTTAGTTAGACGGAAGGATTGTCTCTTCCTGTTGTATTTTACTAGATGAGGCAATTTGTCCCCTGATGCCACAGTTTAGAAAACCTTTACACCTCCGCGGGATTCACACCCACAACCGACACAATAAGAAGGAAAACACAAAGGAAGGAGCCACTTGATCTTTAAAGGCGGAACCAGGAAAACTTGGATGGCTGATGGGAAAAGCGACGTTGGTTCTTACCAGGAGAGAAAGGGCATTGTAAATGAGCTTTAAAAGGCATTTATCCGTTTATGTAATGAGGGAAAAAAAATCTTGCATCCAAATTAAATTTTTCTCAACTTAATCTCAGGTGACTTCCTGAGATTTTACAATAGTTTTTGTTGTTGAGTTATGTAAGTGAGGCTCAGCCCAGTTGGCAGCGATTAATAAATGTGGGACTTATTTATTCAAGTCCCACATGGATAAATAAAGGGCTGCTCTCCATTCGGCAGCTGACACTGAACCACAGCACAAACGCTGACATTGATCTAGATAACCATCACTGTGCCAAAGCCAGGTTACATAACATCCACGCTTGTGGTGCTGCGAGGTGAAAGGTCACTGTTGCAAATAAACTGTGGCGACTTTTTGACATAAATCAGCAAAATATGATGCCAACAGACTGAAGGTAATTTCCATTTAGAGGTAAATAATTAGAGGAAACGTCATGCAATGACATCACAGCTGAATAATGTCGATCAGGTTTTTTGCAGGTTAGATCTGATGCACATTTTTAGTGTTTTGTTTTTAAGCAGTAATGAGTTTGCAGCAGTGAAACTCTCCTTCATGCTAACTGCTCTCTGAACCGTAACAATAACCCCGCCACTCTGACTTGTAAGCAGAGCCGATGTGAACGTGTTTTTTTACCTGCTAGGGAAATAGTCACTTCCAGTTTTTGACTCACCTGGGAACTGATGCGCGCGCACACACACCCACACACACACATAGATACAGAGAGGAAATTGTACGTAGAAGTATAATTGAAATATTTTTATACAAGTGGATAAAGAGTAATATTAGTCGTCACACCTTGAATGACACCTGTAATTTCCTCTTTGTGTTGTTAACAGTAAACACGCCAGACCAGCGTTGACCTGTGTGTGTGTTGGCGTGTGTGTTGGCGTGTGTGTGCTGGGGTTTTTTGCTTGTCCTAGATTCTTGGAGTGGGGGCGGAGGGTTGATCACTATAAAGGGCCGAGACGCTGCAGCATCTTCACTACAGCACCTGCAGACAGGTTGGTGAACACTCAGCAGCAGATCTGCTTCCTCCATCACCTGCTGCAGATTTTTTAATCTTTTAAACATTTCTGCCTTTTTCTTTCAGCTGAAACGTCTTTGCTCTCCACGAACGGATCATCATGAAGCTCAACAACGCTATGATTCTCTCCTGCCTGCAAACGGCCACTGCTGCGCTCGCCGTCCTGTTCCTGATTGGCTGGACCGGGCAGGTGGTGTCGCACCCCGTGCACCAAGCGCACCTCTCCCCGCCGCTGAACGACCCGAAGACGCACGAGGATATCCGGGAACTGTCACAGCATGTAAGTTCACGCAAAAAAGAACATGGTGGATGTTTTCTGAGTGGCTTTGTTTGATTAAAAGTGTTTATTTCTGTTTTTAGGCTCAGAGGAAAGAGCTGGAGGAGGACACCAGCATCAGACTGATGCCCAGAGTCAACACCGACCAGGTGAGTCTGGTTCCCATTCAGCTAAAACATTTCCATGAGAGCTGAACCTTTACTGAAGATCTCCGTCTCCTCCAGAACCACATGGAGATCTGCTGCCTCCACGCCAACATCCTCAACTTCTACCTGAACAACATCCTGCACAAATACAGCGAGGAGCATCCCAGCATGCACCGGCTGCAGACCGACCTCCACCGTGTCAGCAGCGACCTGCAGACCCAAGGCTGCGTAAGTCTTCACTTCTTTCATAAAGCTGCACAGGAAGCGCTACAGTCTGAGGCTAGCACTGTACTTCATATCAGGGCTGTAGAACAGACGTGAAACCGGCTATTTCTGTCGCTGCGGTTGATTCCGGCGCTGATAACGACTCCCTGCGGTTCGCGCTCGCAGACAGAAAGATCAAACCGATAACCCTCTGAATCTTCCTCTGTCTGCAGAACGTCACTCACTACCACGACCATCGCCACGCCGTCGAGTTTCGCAGGAAGCTGGAGAGGGTGAGTTCATGATTTCAGCCCGTTGTTTGATTCTATTACTTCTTTAAAGCTGCCTGGGTTTTATTATTACAACAGAAAGAAATTCGTATCAAAAGACTGCAAAAAAATAGAAAGATTGGCAATAATTTGGATCGTCAACATGTTAAATAAAGTCCTTATTTAGCTCCTTTAATAATTGCTAAATCTGGTTTCTAGTGTAAATATCTGACAAAAAGTACAGAATTGATTGATTAGAGTTTTTGGAAAATTGCTGCAACTGAAATTAAGTCTTGGTTTCTGTTCAGGTTATTAATTTCTTTTCTTTATTTATTTATTATCAAACTTAATTTTGTTTCTTATTTTGTCAGTTATCTGTGATGTTTTAATTGTTGTGAAGCTTTTTGGTCAGCAGAGGTTGTTATAAATGTGCTGTATAAATAAACTTTGACTTGACCAGAAACTTGAAATAGGACAAAACTAACTTACAAGAATCTTTTCAGGAATATAGAGGAGTTTGTTTTAAGTCAATAATTTCTTAATATTGAAGAAAAAGTTCTACTTCCATTGGCAGATTATTTCATTTATGACATGGGAAAAATGTATTGTTAATGAAATAATCAGACTTTTTATTTACTTAAATAAGCTCAAATGTCTTCCTGAAAAGTTGGTTTTGTATTTTTTCCAAGTCTACTAAGATATTTGCACTAAAAGCAAAACCAAAAATACTTTGTGAGAGTTGAGTTTTTGCAGTGAAACCAAACAAATTGCCTTTGAGGATTTGGAATAAAGGCTGAAGGTTAAATTTTATTTCAATTTACACTTCCATCATAAAGTGTGAAATTTATGACATTGTTGTTAAAAAGTTTATAATATAATATTCTACAGAAGAACTTATACTATTAACAAAGGTCCAAATCTGAAAACCATTTAAGAAATAAAATTAATTTCCATTATTAATCCATGTTTGGATTTAGTTGTTAGCTTTAAATTGATTTAATAAATGTTCCTTTTTATGGTTTTTGTTCAGATGGAGGGCGAGCGCGGCATCAACAAAGCCGTTGGAGAAATCGACATCCTTTTTACGTACCTGCACGATTTCTGCAAGGAGCCCAGAGCCGCCGCCAACGCCAACGCCACCGGCGCCGCCAGGAACTGATTCCCCGACTGCTTCCTTCCTAACATATTTATTTTATTTAAATTTTTATTTCAGCAACTTTTGTACTTTTATTTATTGGTCTATTTAATTGAAAATCATATTAAATTTCTTTTTTTATTATTATGCACGTAAAATATTTATATTTGTTGTTGAATGCCGGAGCTGAGAAGGTTTTGGTGTTCATTATGTTGTTGCCATTTTATGGCTGAGTTTTAAAACAGTTACAGTATTTGGACCTCAGACAACCTGGTTGTGGTCATTGAACTGCTTGCTATACGTTTTATTGGTAACGTTTTTAAAATAAAGAAAAAACACTTTAAGTCTTGTGATTTTTTTTTTTTATCTCCATACAGAAACTATCAGTTTATCTCTATCATATCAGTTTATCGCCAGGAAACACTGATGGGTCACATTTTATTTTATGTAACTTATAAAATCATTATTGGTTTGTTTTCTTCTCACTAAATCACATTTATAAAACACAAACTTCAACAGCTTCATGCACGCTGCTGCGCCTGAAGGAAAACTGAATAAATGAGTCAATAAATAACTGAAATAATAAACAAAAACAAGATAAAATCCCATCTTCAACATCCGAGTTTTAAAAACTAAGCTCAAAAATCCTCATAATAGTTTTTATCTAAATATATTCAAACAAACTGGGAGTATTTCCCATAATATCTGAGAAGTAGCTTAATGTTCGAACAGTAATATTTACTGTTTCAAGTGAAAACAGCTTGGAAAACATCAGTTGAGTTGTCTGTAAGTGAGAACTGCTTCACTTCCTGCATGCAGTCGACCGACTTAAAGAACCTGAATTTAACCGGCAGAAGAAATTTCACAACATTAGATAAAAAATATTTAGTATTTCTGTAGCCTTTGATACGAATGTTACAATACTACTGGATAGAAAAATGGAGTCAGAGGAAATGAGTTTGTTAATAATAGAAAATCTGCTGTTTATTACCATATTAGTTGTGGAGTACCACAGGGATCCGTCCTCGGACAGGTACTTTACTTTTTCTTATGTATATTAATGATATTCTTCTAGTTTCTACATTTTTAAGTTCATCTTATTTGCGGATGACACAACCTTAATTTATTCAGGAGAAAATTCATATTTATCTCTGAGTAACTGAAATAAAACATTTAAGAAAATAAAATCTGTGAAACAAGATGGCTGCTTTTCTTAGCTTTTCCCCAGAAAAACCCAGACAAGCAGGCGGATTTTCTAATGATTACTAATGCAACTGATGATTACTCTAGTAACCGAATAATCTATAAATGATTCTGATAATTAATCGGCTAAAAAAATTGGCACATTTAGCAGTTTTTTATAAAATAAATAAGCCTTTTTTGTGCAATATCACAAATACATTCAAATATGAAAATAAAGAATTAATTCAACTCCTTTTTAAAATAAAAAAATAAACATTTTGTTGCCTGAATCTTCAGTGAATTTGAACTGTGTGAATGTAAAGAATGCAACTGGAGGAGTTTTGGGTCAAACATATTGAATGTGAAATATTTAGTAGTTTTGGTTTAATTACTGCCCTGAATTGGTTGTTTTTCTTTCAGCAAATGGTCTTTTACTGAGTCAGCATGGTCCAGTTCACGATTAATCATTTACTAAACTATTTGACGATAATTGTAATAATTTATTCATCATGATTAATTGTTTCAGCCCCAGATTGAGCTGATATTTTCTCGCCCACTTCAAGTCGTCAGTTCGGTTCTATTGATGCGCTGAGTCCACATGTGGGTGAAAATGAACAAAGGTTTTGTGGTTCATTACCGCTATAAACTTTCACTTTAACAAATGAAATAATTTTAAAAACAGCTTCTTGTGTTTATTTAGGTTATTTCTGACATTGAAAGATTACTTCTTATAGTGGAAAGAGAATAAATGTGGAAGGAGTTTATTTATTTATTTATTCAAATGTAAATTTCATGATTCTGACCAGGAACGTGACATTAGATTGAACCGAGTCATCGTTTTGGTCCAGACTGACCAAAATGTAAAACCGTTAACTCACTTTGAGACTAGTTTTATTAAAAACTTATTTCATTCGCAGGAAACAGGATCCGACCAGCTAAAACCAGTGGAACCATCAAACTGTCTGGAAACTGGTGAGAGTTTAATTGGAAAAACACCAATAGGTGGCGCTAATGAAAGATATTCTCATTATTCAGATTGGTTATTTTTCTGTACCAATCCACCATAAAATCAAATCTGATTAAAACATTTTTACCTGTTTGTTTTATTTAGTACACTTTAGTTGAGTGTTAATTTTCTAAGTAATATATATCTGGATCATGTAAATAAAATTTATAATAAATTTATATTTTAATCAAACATATCAATTTGTTAAATTAATGTGAATTGTTTGGTTTATTTCTAATTTTCAAAATGTGTTTTAATCACTACATGTTTCAACAGTTTAGGTGATACAAGGCAACTTTATTTGTACATCAACAGGGTAATAATTCAAAGTGCTTCACATGATTAGAAAGAAAACAACAAGCAACAAATATTATACTCCACTGGCACACTAAGGGAAAACAAAGATCGTGTTTCGGCGGTGTTGCAGAATCAGAACCAGAACCAGAGTCGACCAGACGTTTGGAGATTTAAAAGCTAACAGAAGTATTTTACAGTCTATTCTCACGACACTCTAAACGCCTCGACATCGCCAACAGTTTCCGAATAAGCTTGGGAATAAGAAAACGGGCCAAAACTAAGACGAGTGAGAAGTTTGAAGAGGCCGACTCGCCGCTGATGTCAGCGGTTCATTAGTATCTGCTGCCGTTATAAGAAAGAAACCGTTTAAATCATCTAAACGAGTATCGCTTCATTGACGCACAACTTTAAAAGCTTGGAAATGAAACCGAATATGTGCCAGTGGTTTATTTCTATGCAGTAGGTTTGCTTTGATTTGAAATGCTGCTGTTAAAGCTCTTTCAGACGAGCGCAGAATAAACCCTATTTATTACAGGAGAGAGTCATTTATAAAACAATTCAAAATGGGTGTATTTATTAGTAAATTCACAGAAATCCCTGAAACAAAATGTTTCTCGGGAGCTTCTGAAAGGTTTTAGTTCTTAGATTAACATTATATCACCTGTCATGGTAAATTTTGTTGGATGATAAATTGTCCCAGAAGTTTCTGCGATAAACAATAATGTTGTTTTGAAGCCATTTTAATGACATTATAATAATGCAAGAACACATTCTCAAAGATCAATAAACTTTAAATTCTTATAAAAATTAACACTGGAACTGGAAGACATTTTAAACAACAGAAACAACAAATAAAATGAATTATGAAGTTTCTGGAAACAACACTGTCCTTCTAACAGCCGGCCAGTTGAGACCAAAGCCCCAAACCGAAGAGTTTTATTATCCAGTCTGGTAGAAAGAGAGAAAAATGATCATAACAATGAAAATGATTGAGCCCGTTTTAATTTATTATCCGATTAATTGATTTACTGATTATTGTGACCGGCCCAGTCACCAATTCTTATTTATGAAACTTTTATTTGCAATAAATCCAAACATAACATGTTCTAACCAGCAACCTCTGAGTTTCTGCTGGAGTTAAAGTTTTCCCGGGAAATCCAAAACTAAAGAGCAGGTAATGAACCTGCAGGTTGTCATCTCAGTCATTTGTTTCCCTCCCGCCCCACACAGTCAGCAGAGTTAAGGGCTGCGACGCCCGCTGGGTGAGCAGTGGTTAGAACATTCTGTGGCAGCAGCTCTTAAATAGGACACTGGTGCTTTCTGCTGCATCTGGGCATGCTAAGAAGTTGCTAGTCTGCAGCTTTGTGACCTGAGATGATTGTAGGAGTGGCTGTTCTGAGTCACAGCAAATTGGCTTGTAGCTTAAAGCTTTACTGAAGTATTTCATACTGGTCTTCAGGGATTACTTCTACTGGTTTTGGGTCTGGATACAAATTTCCACCCACTAATCATGAGAATGGATGTTGCTAGAATGATTTGCTTTAGATTTTCTCCAATCCATTCAGAGTCAAATGAAATCATGCACACAAGATTTCTGAAGGTTTTGTCAACTTTAAGACTTTTTAAGACCATTATGAATGGAATTTAAGACCTATATCTCCACAAAAATGTACAAACTTTATCCAGCCAACAGGCAATAATAAATGCAAAAAAGCTTCAAAGACAGCTAGTTAGCTAGCAAGGATATGCAGCTAGTTAGCTGTAGCCTGAGGTGAAGATGTCTGCGTGTGACTCAAACCTTTGACAGAAAACAAAACACATAGAATATATTAGATTAAATACTTCAGTTGAGACAAAATTTAAGACTTGTGAGTAGAATATTAAAGGCCAACTTGCTGTTTTACAATCAATTTAAGCCATTTTAAGGCTTTAATTTTAGATACGCTAATTTAAGACTTTTTAAGGCTTTAATTTGAGATACGCTAATTTAAGACTTTTAAGGATGCATGGACACTGTGACTAACAAACATGATTAAATGAAAACTTCCTGTGGCCATCAACAAGTTTCTGCCATCACTTTCACATAATATTAGGCTATAATGCTCTAAAACCTCTTTAAAAAGTGTTTTAGATCAACATTTTACATTTTTAAGACTATTAAAAGACTATTGAAAGTATGATAATTTCCAACATTTTGGTCAAATGGCTCAATTTTGAGCATAAAACTTTTCAGCAGAGTGAATTTGACCCATCCAGGTAGGCAGAAGCTCACTGTGGACAACATTCACCATCAGATTCCTGGGTTGTTTCTGAACATCCAAACTAATTTTCTTTTATTTGAGGGAAGCAAGTTGTGTGGCCAAAATGTGGCAAATTCTTAAAATATTAGAATAAGTTGTAGTTAGGTACAGTTGCTTTAATAAGCAATAATCAATCCAGTGAGCCTGTCACATTTAGCAATAAATCAATTAATCGCTTGATTAAATTACAACCATAATCATTTTCATTTGGACTACAGACTAAATTTGGTTAAAAAGCCGCCATTTTGAGACCCACTATGAAGTAGTTAGTTTGCACTGAACCATTGTGGTTACGCAGATTTCATAATCCATTTTAATTATTGTTCGCTTGTTTTGCTTGTTTATTTTGGATATTTTAAATGTTTTCCAGTTACAGTAAATTCTGCAATATATTGATTTATCGATTTGTTGTCATAGAACAGTACTAAAAGAAAAAGATGTTATATTATTTTCTACAGTCTTTAGTACTTTAGATAATATGCAATATGTATTGAGCTGACAAAGGGTGGGCCTGTTGTAAGTTTAGACGGAGAGATAACTTCTGCTCAGTGAGATCAGGGAAAACTCACTTCTGTTTCTAAGCTGTTAAACCAAGCTTTTCATGTTTCTTTTTGTATACTTATCACCTATTTCCATTTGCGGAAAGTCAGATTTCTTTTTTTTTGTTTGCTCGTTTGAGTGAAACTTTCCAAAAAGTTTCGCCTAAAATTTCTTTCAGTCGGTTTCTGTTGTACATTTAACGCAGTCAGAAACCAGAAGACAAGAAAAATTCGAAGGTCCACACCTCTAACTAATTGATGAAGTTTTGTCTTAGGAGTCGTATCATCAAAATGCCACAAAATAAGATTTTAAGTCAGTCCACTTTGGATAGGATTTGAAATACATGCTGCATCCAATCTGACCACTAGATGGCAGCAATCAAATCACACAGATCCTTTAAAGCTCAGAAGATGCCTCAGAAAACTGATGTTGACGTATAAAGGAAGTAACAAAACTGAAACAGGTAACAAAAAAAGTTCTAATTTGACAACTGATGATAAAAATCCTGAAAAATGACTCAGAGAATCACAAACAAGCTAATTAAGAACGTTCAAAACCTGCCCAAAACAATTTTAAATGTTTTTTACTAAGATTTAAAATGCTATAAATTGATTAAAATAATAATGTGTTGTCATGGCTGGCATAAGAAAAGACCTGTTGGACTTTTTGTGGTTCCCACTGACATTTAAACTGGTGCATAAGTTGTTCTGACACCACAAGCAGACGAGACCTACTTACCTAGTTTCAATGGTGTAGGCTCAGTTTCAGCTCCATGACAATGAGAAAATGCTTGACAAGTGTGTTTGTGGGGCAGAGTGAACAAAGCAAAACTAAGATTAAAACCAAAGCAATTGTGTTGCAGTTTATTTGAAGACCAAACTAAAAGAGAAGCCAACGAAGATGCAGCTGGACTTTCTGGATGTTTTTTAATACTTTAAATGTATTTTGAAGCTTTATTTTTAAGGTTTTTGATAAATGTTCCTCTTTTTTTGCATTTGTTTTTACTGCAATACTTTGAATTATAACTCAAACTGTGCAGTGTTTAGTCACCCTCATTAACATGCTGCTGACAGACACTTTCACCAGCATGTCGTCACTTAACTCTGATAATCTGCAGCACAAAGGGGTGGAAGTATGCATGCTTCCCTATAATTCACCTGTCCGATGGGGGGCGGGGCTTAACAGAGCTCTACCTGAGTGATTTCACCATCAGGGGATTTCCCACATGCAAGCTACCCGGAACAGAAGAAACGCCAGCAAACGTCCAGCCCTGTGTGTGTTTTATTTATCTAAATTTAGCTTTTGTGTGGACACAAACCCCAGCAGGTATTTATAGAAGCGGTGTTGTTTAAAGAGGAAAATTCTTCATAATAAAACAAATCAGAGCGTTGAAGAACAGTCATAGAAATGCGTTACTTGGAGAGTCATTCTCTGACACACACAGTCTGAGTCAGGTTGCAAATCAGAAAACCAAGTCAACCCTCCTTCAATCCACAAGGAGGTGTTACTGCTCCTGAAATTTAAAGCTGTGTGACGACGACACTGAGCTAAACTGCACTCTGGCTGCAAAGCAACAGGTGTTACAACATAAAAAAATGTAATTTATTGATCGACCGCCTGAATACTATTGAACATATCAGTTTTAATGGTGGTAAAGGATGTAACATTTTTAATCATTCACTTCGACTAAAATCTGAAATACTTTATTCATCCCAAAGGGAAATTAAAGATAACTAATATAAAAGTTCTCTGGTGAGAAAGGATCTCCAGTAGCAGTCAGTATGGCAACGAATCTGTAGAGGCCTCTGACTGAAGACTCATAACCATCATGAAATGCTAACAGCTCAATATCCGACAGCATCAGGTGGCATGCACTGCTAATCTACCTCATTTTCTTTACCGCTCCTCTTTAAATCTCTGGCCATATGGTTAGAAAGATGCTGGAGTTGGGGATACGATTTCTACTCATTATCGATGGAAGAGATGGTTTGAACGTCCTTCTATCTCTGCATCCATGACGGCTTGAGAATGTTTCAGCTGCGCAGAGTCCAGAACCAGACGGAACAATTGTCCAAACATGCAACGGCTCAACCGGAAAAAACTAACAAAGTTTAGAAAAGTAACAAATCAGAACCAACAACATGAGAGGCCCATCATTTTTCAATCAATCTGTCATCATCGTCAACACAGAAAGTTTTCTGTATTCCATTATATCTGTTTCTGTCTAATAACTCTAGCCCAAAAACTCAATGAGCCAATGTTCACATGTTATGGCTTATTTTCATGTATAAATGTGCTATTTGAGGTTAAAAATGCAGAGTAGCTACTTCAGACTTTTATTTTAACTAGTACCTGCAAATCTTACTGAAACGAAGCAACAGTGGGAAAGAGGTTGGGCCAAAATTCCCCCACAGGGATGTAATGTTTAATAAATTAAATGTGACAAAGATCAGATCATTTTAGTGTAAACACTAAACTTGCGAGAGTACACCGTCTTTTTACTAAAACTGTGTGACCCAAAGAAGGTTTTGCATAGAACAATTAACTCAAACAACCAGCATTTATGGCACTTAAAAGCTTCCTAAAGGCCAGAAACGGCACGTTGGTTCCCCTCTATTCATAGAACAACCGGAGGAACAAGAACAATGGTTGTTTCACTAAACGTCTGCAGTGACGAAGGTATCGCGGTTGCATAAAAATGAAAAACTACAGTTGCTTCATCTTGGCACAGATATAAAGGAATTTCAGGTGATGAATTTCCCAATGAAGGCCAGTTAATACCTGGGAATGCCAGAGTCAGTGTGTCAGTGTTGCAGCATAAAGCTCTTTATTCTTGGCTAGGAGCATTCCTGTCGCAATAAGCAATACATCAATCAATTGCATGATAATTTAAAACAAATTCAATAATTTTCTACCCAAAACTGTATGACAAAACTCTTCAGTCTGATGCTTTGGTCTCAATTATCCATTTTATTTAAGGGAAATGTTGTTTACAAAGAGTTCATGATTGGGGCGTGCAGTGGTGGCGGAGGGGTTAGCGCGACCCACATTCAGGCAAAATGTAGCCTCGACGCGGCCGTCGCGGGTTCGACTCCCGGACCCGATGACATTTACCGCATGTCTTCCCCCCTCTCCTTCCCCCTTTCCTGTCAGCCTACTATGAAAAAGGGACACTAGAGCCCACAAAAAAAAAAAAGAGAGTTCATGATTATTTTGTTTATTTTAAATATGTAAAGTCTTGCAGTCCCAGTGTTAAATGTTCGCTATTATTTAAAGTTTATAGATCTTTGAGAATGTGTTCTTGCATTGTTGTCTCATTATTACCATTATATTACATGAAAATGGTCTCAAAACAATAATATTGTTGTTTTTCACCAGTTTACAGCTGATTTGAGGAAAACTAAAGGAAAACCATAAAAACTAAACTCAGCACTGCAAAAAACTCCAAATTTTACCAAGTATTGGTTTTTATTTCAAGTTTCTACAGTAAATATGTCAGAAAACCTGAAATATGGTGAAAGAAATTACAAGTAACTTTAAAGCAAGATATAGGAGCTTGACTTTTTCACTTATAACATGTTCTTCGTCTGTAATAAGTGAAATAAAATGCCAAACGAACTGGTACGTTTTCAACAATATTAAGAAATTATTGACGTTAAACAAGCTCCTCTATTATTTGTAAGTTTGTTTTGTCTTATTTCAAGTTTTCTAAGATATTTTCTGTGGATACTTGACAAAAAATACTTGGTAAGATTGTGATTTTTTGCAGAGAGGAAAGTCCAGCAGTCAATTCCCTGCAGAAACACTTTGTCATTGTGCTGCTTGCAGTTAAAAAGAATAAGATCAAACACACAATAAAAATATGGGTCATGCACCAAGTTGTTTTTTTGTGAAAACTGCTTTGTGGCGCAACTAAACTCCAAAGTCACTACCTGCCTCTCAGGAACCATCAGCTCAGCTACAACCTACTTTAATCTGACCACAGATCTGAGAGGAACCAACCCAAGAGTCTGTCGTCACAGAAAATAAACCTGCAAGGCCACAAAATATCAGGCCATCTAATTTTCCTCCCGTGACTCACTTACAAAGCCAAATTCTGGGTTGTGAGAATTCAATAAATATTTAACAAAATGTATGCAAATGGCAAAAGACGTTTCTGAAATTAAGTTTACGGCTTCTTTAATGCATTCAAAGTGTAAAAAAGACATTATTTTAAATTTTTTTTTACATTTTCTAACAGAAATAAGACAAAAAGTATTAAATATTCCTTCTGGGTTTGCACTTTTCTCACAAACACACTCAGAAACCCTCAAGTGTGGATGAACTGAAGATAATCTGTAAAGAAATTGGGCCTTTAATGGCGTCTGCTGTGATGTAAGAAACGTGTTACAATATTTTAGTACACTTGAAAAAAGACAAAACTAACAGCAGTAATCTGTGTAGATATTACTCGCTGGTGATGGACTCCTAATAAAATCAGTTTTTTTCATTTCTATTTTTATTGAAGTGTTAGAAATCTTTGATTCTCTTCTGTTTTTTTTTTTTTTTTTTTTTTGAAGATCTCAGCAGATTCACTGCAAAAACACTAAATCTTACCAAGTATTTTTCTACTTGGTAGAAAACGTCTTAGTACACTTGAAATAAGACGGAAGTAACTTTCAAGTAACTTTTCAGCAAAACAAATCAATAATTGCTTAATATTGAGTTCTAGCTCCACTGGCAGATTAACAATATTAAGTCATTATTAACTTAAAACAAGTTCCTATATTTTGCTGAAGAATCTTATTTCAAGCGTACTAAGATATTTGCAGTAGAAACCAGAAATCCTTGGTAAGATTTTGTTTTTGCCGTGTTTAACTGAACCTTCAGGATGGCGGATTGATGTTGAAAAAACTGTCGTTTGTCTTTATGTTTTTTTATTTTTGCTTCAGACCAAACATCTGAGTACGCCGAAGGTTTGAAGATGAAGCGTTTGTGCCACATGCAGCTGCAGGTTTTATATCCTGTGCAGCCGAATCCATTCAGGCCGCCAGCCGTTTATTAACTACGATAAATATCGGCTCGTGTTTTTGATCAAACTTTTCCTCTACGTTTATTGCTGGCGCCTGATGTGGCGTTTATCGGCAGGTTTGAAAAACGGCTCACTTTGATAAGTTTGGTTGGAAAGAAAATGCCCAGGTCTGAATTAGATCTGGAGGAATTTATTGTGTGATTTCTTTGGAAGATCGAAGTGGTTCATCTGGTGATTGATGATCCACTTTTGGTTACAAGAAAACCTGAGAAAGTCAAGAACTACAAATGAGGGGGAAAAAGTGACTCTTCTGAATCATTTTTGCATTTGAAACGTGAAGCAGCTGCGTTCACTGAGCCTCAGTGTGCGGCTGCTTGACCTGGTTACTGTTCTGACTTCCAGGAAGAGCAGAACTTGGTTTTAACTCAGTCGGTTCTTCTTCTGCTCCTTCCACGGTGCCAGCTTGCTGAAATCTTTGTAAACTCTCTGATCTGGGTCGGAGAGCCGTCGAAGGTGGGAGCCAAATCTGCAGAGTCACCGATTCCTCGGCTGGCAGTCTAAAAACCGCAACCTAGTTTTATCTAACCTCACATCTGAACGCCAAAACCAGGAGCCTGATAACACGGGGGAGGAAGGAACATCAGCAGGAAGGAGGAAGGAGAAGCAAAGCCGCGGGTGACATCAGCAGGGAGAATCCTGGGAAAGTTGGTGAGGGTGGGAGAGGCCGGTGGGAGTGTCAGCAGAGGGGCCGGGTCGGGTGTATAAATGCAGCGGCGGACCAGACGGGCTGCAGCAGCTCAGCATGCCTCCCACCGTCACGATGTCTGTTCTCGCTTCATGCATCTGCCTCGTCGCCGCAGCCGTCACCACGGCGACGGCCGGCCGGGGGCTCACCTGCCGACGGGAGATACCTGAAGAGCTGATCCGGGAGCTGTGGAACCAGACGAGCGTTCTGATCGACAGGCTGCCGGTAGGATCAATACGCTGATGGGGGATTTATCACGATCTTGATAATTCAGCCCATAAATTTTACAAAAACTAAAGTTTAACTTTTTGAGAAGCTCGTTTAAAATCAATATTCATGTTTCTGTTTCTATTGATCACTGTGATCAATTACTGCCTCATCTATCAGTTCACCACAAATTATTTATTCACTTCTCTACTATAAAATCCACCAACTTCAAGTTAAGCATCTATTGTTTTGTTTACGTCTAGATTTAAAGTTAACTTTAATTTCCTGCTGATAATTATGAGTTAATCTCTGATTATGTGAGCAAAACACATATTTAATTATGAAGGAAGTGTAAATCTGTTCATGATCAATAATATTTGATAGATTTTTGGGGAAAACCTCTTTATAATGTTACTAATCAATTTCAGTGGACAAATTCAGTTAACTTATCAATTTAAATCCTGAGGCTGAGAACAAATTGACGATATTTTATTAAAATTTTCCCTTTTATTGAGGAGTTTACACATCAGATGCTCATATTTTATCAGTGGAAATTGTGATTTTTTTAAAGTATTTGCAATAAAAGTGGAATTATTGAGTGCTAAAAGGTCAAACCGGTTTGCTTTCATGTGCAGAAGGAAGAGAGGTTTTCCCGCCGGACGAGACTTTTGCCAAAGTTCTGCACCAAATGTCCTGAGGTCAGTAAATCCACATCCTGCCTGCTCCCATCTCGTTTCCTTTGGCACCAAAAGCTTTCGTGGAACTAAATTTCTGAGGTTTCGCCTCAGCCATGACGGTGTCCGCTCGGTTTACCTCAACCACAACCACACCCGTAACCAGACTTCACCAGGCCTGAACCAGGCTGCCTGCCAAGGCGGGGGCGGCTTCACACCTCTCGCCTCGGCACCGGGTCCCTTCCACAAACCATTCAGATACCAGTCAAACCCGTGACTGGCACTGGGTTCCCAGCTGCTGCACCACCTCAGCGCAGCGTCAGATTCCAGGGAGGAAGTGTTGAGCTCAGAGTTTCGCTCTGCTAGATTAGTGATGCATTCATGCTCCATGGGAAATTTAGCTGTTGAAGCTGTTGGTTAATCTTCTTTTATACCCAACAAACCAACCTGAAGGCAGGAAAGTTTTAACTTTTACAAGAAAATGTTAATATAACTGTACGACTGTCATAATAAATTGTCTCAGAAATTATTGCCATAAGAGATAATTTGTTGCTTTGGAACCATTTTCAAGTAATATATTGAGAAAACCAATACAAAACGTTACATTTTCCAAAGAATACCTAATTTATTTTAAATATATTTCGCTTAATGCGGATAAAGTAAAACGCGAATCGAAAACAGAAATAAAATGGATTTTGATGTCTGTGAAATTATCAAGCTCATTTCAATTTATCATGCGATTAATTGCGATATGATTCAATTATTTTTATTCCAAGTTTTCTAACTAATCTGCTGACGTTTGCAGAGATAGAAATCCAGACAGACGTGGAGTTTGTGGAATAAAACGTCCGCCATTTTAAAACGTTTAGCTTCAGTATTATTAGGTATAAATTCACAGCAGTGGAGAAATCACAGAGAAAAGGTAGAATAAACTCCGGCCAACACATTTAGTCTTTGTACTGTAAGAGTTGTACCTTACTAACATTAGTGCTGCAACTAATGATTATTTTTTACTAACTGGCTATTCAGACGATTAAACGAATATTTGGATTAAAAAAAATATTGCCACATTCTGCAGATTGAAACAATATTAAAAATACATTAAAGGATGCAAATAAATTATTCAGTTCCCTTGTTAAATAAGAATGTAAACATTTTATTGCCCAAAATGTAATAACATTGCATTTCTTTGGTATTTGATTGATCATTTGTGGTTTAATTGGTACATTTTTGAATTAATCATTTAATAATTGGATATTAAAAGGTGCTTATAAGAATGTTTTGTTTTGTTTTTGCTAAATTTGAACTTTGCGAAGGCAACATTTGCCACTTGAGGAGTTCTGGTAAAACATATTTATGGAAAAAGTTGTTTTTATTGTCTTATATGCAAAATGTATAGATATTTTTAAGTAATTAGCTTAATTGCTGCTCCAAGTGTTTTGTTTATTCAGCAAAATAGTCATTTTTGAGTCTGTATATTCCAGTTAATGATTAACTGATTACTAGTTGATGATTATTTCAGTAATCGATTAATCGCGATTAATCCGATTATTCGTTTCAGCCTTATTTTAACATGAACAAAAACCTGTTGAAGCCAGTGAAGCAGAGACTTTTTCACGCCTATAAATAGCAGATTTCATCGTATGTTTACTGACAGAAACAATCTGCTGTAAATGCATATAGAATAAAGTTAGCTGGTCATGCTAACGAACTGCAACGCTTAGTGTGAAGAAAAGATGAAGATTTATTTGGGGTAAAATGGACCAAAACTCCCAAACAGCGTTAATAAAACAAAACCTGACTTGTAACGCCATCGTCAACTCAATCAGCTGTCAAAACAAATGATTAAAGAAATTAATGATGAAACTAATGATTATTTTAATAACCGATTATTCTGATCGACATACTGAAGATTGTTTTAATTTAACCATTAAACCTAAACTGAGTTTTTTTTGGGGGGGGGATTAACTGATTAATAATTGGATATTAAAAGGTGTTCAATAGGGGATTTATTGAAATACAGAATTGTAACCAGATGAAATTAAAACTATGGAACTTGCAGAAATCTGTGTAGAACATATTTACAGAAAAATAACGTTTTTTTTTAAATATCTTAAATGAAATGTATACATTTGTGAACAGTTTTGGTGTAATTGCTGCTCTGAGGGTGTTGTTCTTTGAGCAAATGGCCTTCTTTGAGTCTCCAATTAATCCGATTAATTGGATCTAATCTGATTTTAACAGCAAAGTCAAAGATCCTTTTCACAATCTTTGGACTAGATGCTATTAGAAAGTGACAGAGTTCACTGAGTTCAAATGTTTACGTTGGAACCGTTATCTCGTCAGCGTTTGATTGGCTGGTTGGAGCTGCAGGAAATGATTGACATCTACCACAGGAGCGTGTTCAGCACGGCGGCGATCAAGAAGCTTCTCCCCCAACATTACGACGAGCTGCTGTACCGACTGCACCACACGCTGCAGCACTGCGTGAGTACGCGACTCTTCGGCCTGCCGTCAAAACACTTTGAAGCTCTGCAGAGCTGAGCAGGAATCAGGTCATTAAACCAGAAGATAAACACTCCTCTGCTGAATGCTGAGTCAATTTCTGACCAAACTTTGTACGTTAAGTCATGCACTTCTATGGAAATCTGCACTTGCTTTTTGGAAAGTTTTATCAAAATTAATGTGACTAACAGCGAAATTATCTCATATTTTCAGTTAGAAACCATTTTTCAGCGTTACTGGCTGAGTTTCTCAGGGTTGCTGGGGCAACCAGCCAAAAACTTACAACTAATAAGTAAATATTGTCCAATTTGTGTTTAGATTATGTGAAGATTTAAATGTTCTTAATTTACAATAATTATTTGCTTAGAAGCCAAAACAAATGAAAGATGGAAGGAGGATATGTAGAAACAGAACAGAGGTGCTAAAGGTGAGCTAGCTTAGGAACAGGTACAGCTGAGCGATAAATCGATTTTATTTATTAAATATTTGGTTTTAGAAATTTTATTGTTGGTAAATCTAGATTCCCCCCCCACCAATGCACTCCTTGAGTTTTATAGTAAGAGTGACGTCAGCGTGCTCAGGGCGGCCATCTTGTTTGACAAGCTTCTATTTATTTGGACTTTGAATTCAGGTCAAATCTATGATTGAATACGAGGGCCATATTATGATTTTTTATTCTAAATAACCAAAATAAAGCCATAACATTACAAAAATACAACAATAGAGTCAAAATAATGTGAGAATAAAGTAACAATATTTCCAGAACTAGAAAATTTCGGAAGAAATTTAGCCGGGGCCTGCCGAGGCGCGGCCGTGGGGTTTGGGCCCGGCGTCGTCACGCCACAAATCGGCGTCGACGCTAAAGAACGCCGTGACGTAATCAGTGGCACGCGGAGAACCGCAAGAACGTTAAGTGAGGCGGACGTGCACCATTCGGTACGATTTAAAATGTTGTCAAGGCTTTTATTTTGGAAGTTTTGTTAAACTTCATTTCAAAGGGCCAAACTAATCCCATGCGTAATAGTCCTTGGGTTAAAATAGTTATATAATGCTCAAAACACAAGTAGCTGATGTAAAAAAATGCAAGGCTTTTATTTTGAAATTTTCAGTATGCTTCATTTTTAAGTTCCGAACTAATACCACGTGTAAGAGTGCTTTGGATGAAAAAGTCAAAAAAAGCCAAAAAGAGCTATTACCTCATGTAAAAATATTCAAGGCTTTTATTTTGAAATTATTATTATGCTCCATTTTAAAGTTCCAAACTAATCCCATGTGTAACAGTGCTTTGGATGAAAAAGTCAAAAAAAGCCAAAAAGAGCTATTACCTCATGTAAAAATATTCAAGGCTTTTATTTTGAAATTATTATTATGCTCCATTTTAAAGTTCCAAACTAATCCCATGTGTAACAGTGCTTTGGATGAAAAAGTCATATACGGCCAAAAAAAGCAATTACATGATGTAAAAATATTCAAGGCTTTTATTTTGAAATTTTCAGTATGCTTCATTTCAGAGGGCCAAACTAATACCACGTGTAACAGTGCTTTGGATGAAAAAGTCATATACGGCCAAAAAGAGCAATTACGTCATGTAAAATATTCAAGGCTTTTATTTTGAAATTTTCAGTATGCTTAATTTTAAAGTTCCAAACTAATCCCATGTGTAACAGTGCTTTGGATGGAAAAGTCAGATAAAGCCAAAAAGAGCAATTACGTGATGTAAAAATATTCAGGGCTTTTATTTTGAAATTATTATTATGCTCCATTTTAAAGTTCCAAAGTAATCCCATGTGTAACAGTGCTTTGGATGAAAACGTCAAATAAAGCCAAAAACAGCAATTACCTGATGTAAAAATATTCAAGGCTTTTGTTTTGAAATTATTATTCTCCATTCTAAAGTTCCAAACTAATCCCATGTGTAACATTGCTTTGGATGAAAAAGTCATATACGGCCAAAAAAAGCAATTACCTGATGTAAAAATATTCAAGGCTTTTATTTTGAAATTATTATTATTCTCCATTTTAAAGTTCCAAAGTAATCCCATGTGTAACAGTGCTTTGGATGAAAACGTCAAATAAAGCCAAAAACAGCAATTACCTGATGTAAAACTATTCAAGGCTTTTATTTTGAAATTATTATTATGCTCCATTTTAAAGTTCCAAACTAATCCCATGTGTAACAGTTACTGAGTTAAATCAGTTATATACAGCCCATAGCAGCAGTAGTTCTAAAGGCCAGTTCTCAGTCCTGATCTGTTTCAACTGAGGATAGATAGAACTACAGTGATGCGTATTCGTAGTCCAAATCAGCAGCCAATAGCCTCTTGAGTTCCGTTGCTATGGCAAATAATGGTCTCAGCAGGTGTGAGCTCTGAGCTGTGAGCTCTCAAACACACAAGTGTGTTTGAGCAAACACACTTTACTGAAAAAAAGCATTGGAAACAAATCCTTCTTGTTCGGGAACCGTAATACATATTCGAAAAGCGTTTTAAGCGTATGACAGTTCAATGTGTCTTCTGCGATAGTCCCGAGATTCATATCTGTACCTCACTCAGAGCATTTACAGCGATGAGAGAAAGAAATGTTGTGCCCAGATATG
This sequence comes from Xiphophorus maculatus, assembly GCF_002775205.1. NCBI lineage: Eukaryota > Metazoa > Chordata > Actinopteri > Cyprinodontiformes > Poeciliidae > Xiphophorus > Xiphophorus maculatus. The sequence continues at coordinate 1,121,197 of NC_036459.1, forward strand.
AACCGAGATGGGCTGTCACTCTAATTTGAAGAAAAATGAGAAACTTTGGGTCGCTTAGAGGCAAATTGTGGACAAACCGTAACTGGTATCGACGAGCCGTCTTCACTTTCGAAGAGATCACAGACGTATCTACAAAATGAAATTTGAATGGCATTTCTAGGTGAATTAGTGACGACACAGAAAATCCTCAAAAATAGGGTATTTCCAGGATTTTTCCCATTGACTTATAATGGGGTTTTTTTCGTAGTTTTTTGCGAATTATGTCGCCACGTTAAGCCCAAATCCCACCAAAAGTAATAGCAACAATGGCGTGAATTTTCTGCACGTTTTGATACCTCATTTGTAGGTGTGCACCCAGCGGTATGAGCCGCATTAACGGTTACGGAAGAAAAATAAAGAACTATAACTAGAAAAACAAAATTTCTGAAGAAATTTAGCCGGGGCCTGCCAAGGCGCGCCCGTCGGGCTTGGGCCCGGCGTCGTCACGCCACAAATCGGCGTCGACGCTAAAGAACGCCGCAACGTCATCAGTGGCACGCGGAGAACCACAAGAACGTTAAGCGAGGCGGACGTGCACCATTCCGTACGATTTAAAATGTTGTCAAGGCTTTTATTTTGGAAGTTTTGTTAAACTTCATTTCAAAGGGCCAAACTAATCCCATGCGTAATAGTCCTTGGGTTAAAATAGTTATATAATGCTCAAAACACAAGTAGCTGATGTAAAAATATTCAAGGCTTTTATTTTGAAATTTTCAGTATGCTCCATTTTAAAGTTCCGAACTAATCCCATGTGTAACAGTGCTTTGGATGAAAAAGTCATATACGGCCAAAAAAAAGCAATTACGTCATGTAAAATATTCAAGGCTTTTATTTTGAAATTTTCAGTATGCTCCATTTTAAAGTTCTGAACTAATCCCATGTGTAACAGTGCTTTGGATGAAAAAGTCACATAAAGCCACAAACAGCAATTACGTCATGTAAAATTATTCAAGGCTTTTATTTTGAAATTTTCAGAATGCTTCATTTCAAAGGGCCAAACTAATACCACGTGTAACAGTGCTTTGGATGAAAAAGTCAAATAAAGCCAAAAAGAGCAATTACCTGATGTAAAAATATTCAAGGCTTTTATTTTGAAATTATTATTATGCTCCATTTTAAAGTTCCAAACTAATCCCATGTGTAACAGTGCTTTGGATGAAAACGTCAAATAAAGCCAAAAACAGCAATTACCTGATGTAAAAATATTCAAGGCTTTTATTTTGAAATTATTATTCTCCATTTTAAAGTTCCAAACTAATCCCATGTGTAACATTGCTTTGGATGAAAAAGTCATATACGGCCAAAAAAAGCAATTACCTGATGTAAAAATATTCAAGGCTTTTATTTTGAAATTATTATTATTCTCCATTTTAAAGTTCCAAAGTAATCCCATGTGTAACAGTGCTTTGGATGAAAACGTCAAATAAAGCCAAAAACAGCAATTACCTGATGTAAAACTATTCAAGGCTTTTATTTTGAAATTATTATTATGCTCCATTTTAAAGTTCCAAACTAATCCCATGTGTAACAGTTACTGAGTTAAATCAGTTATATACAGCCCATAGCAGCAGTAGTTCTAAAGGCCAGTTCTCAGTCCTGATCTGTTTCAACTGAGGATAGATAGAACTACAGTGATGCGTATTCGTAGTCCAAATCAGCAGCCAATAGCCTCTTGAGTTCCGTTGCTATGGCAAATAATGGTCTCAGCAGGTGTGAGCTCTGAGCTGTGAGCTCTCAAACACACAAGTGTGTTTGAGCAAACACACTTTACTGAAAAAAAGCATTGGAAACAAATCCTTCTTGTTCGGGAACCGTAATACATATTCGAAAAGCGTTTCGAGCGTATGACAGTTCAATGTGTCTTCTGCGATAGTCCCGAGATTCATATCTGTACCTCACTCAGAGCATTTACAGTGATGAGAGAAAGAAATGTTGTGCCCAGATATGAACCGAGATGGGCTGTCACTGTAATTTGAAGAAAAATGAGAAACTTTGGGTCGCTTAGAGGCAAATTGTGGACAAACCGTAACTGGTATCGACGAGCCGTCTTCACTTTCGAAGAGATCACAGACGTATCTACAAAATGAAATTTGAATGGCATTTCTAGGTGAATTTGTGACGACACAGCAAATCCTCAAAAATAGGGTATTTCTAGGATTTTTCCCATTGAGTTATAATGGGGTTTTTTTCGTAGTTTTTTGCGAATTATGTCGCCACGTTAAGCCCAAATCCCACCAGAAGTAATAGCTCCAATGGCGTGAATTTTCTGCACGTTTTGATACCTCATTTGTAGGTGTGCACCCAGCGGTACGAGCCGCATTAACGGTTACGGAAGAAAAATAAAGAATTATAATAATATTAAAGAGACGCTTGTTGGGTGTAGAGTAATAGGTTCCTGCCATTGCTTTGCATGGCAGGCCCCAACTAGTAATAGGTTCCTGCCATTGCTTTGCATGGCAGGCCCCAACTAGAAAATTTCGGAAGAAATTTAGCCGGGGCCTGCCAAGGCGCGGCCGTGGGGTTCGGGCCCGGCGTCGTCGCGCCACAAATCGGCGTCGACGCCAAAGAACGCCGCGACGTAAGCAGTGGCACGCGGAGAACCGCAAGAACGTTAAGCGAGGCGGACGTGCACCGTTCGGTACGATTTAAAATGTTGTCGAGGCTTTTATTTTGGAAGTTTTGTTAAACTTCATTTCAAAGGGCCAAACTAATCCCATGCGTAATAGTCCTTGGGTTAAAATAGTTATATAATGCTCAAAACACAAGTAGCTGATGTAAAAATATTCAAGGCTTTTATTTTGAAATTTTCAGTATGCTTCATTTCAAAGGGCCAAACTAATACCACGTGTAACAGTGCTTTGGATGAAAAAGTCAAATAAAGCCAAAAAGAGCAATTACGTCATGTAAAATTATTCAAGGCTTTTATTTTGAAATTTTCAGTATGCTTCATTTCAAAGGGCCAAACTAATACCACGTGTAACAGTGCTTTGGATGAAAAAGTCAAATAAAGCCAAAAAGAGCAATTACCTGATGTAAAAATATTCAAGGCTTTTATTTTGAAATTATTATTATGCTCCATTTTAAAGTTCCAAACTAATCCCATGTGTAACAGTGCTTTGGATGAAAACGTCAAATAAAGCCAAAAACAGCAATTACCTGATGTAAAAATATTCAAGGCTTTTATTTTGAAATTATTATTATGCTCCATTTTAAAGTTCCAAACTAATCCCATGTGTAACAGTGCTTTGGATGAAAAAGTCATATAAAGCCAAAAACAGCAATTACCTGATGTAAAAATTTTCAAGGCTTTTATTTTGAAATTATTATTATGCTCCATTTTAAAGTTCCGAACTAATCCCATGTGTAACATTGCTTTGGATGAAAAAGTCATATACGGCCAAAAAGAGCAATTACATGATGTAAAAATATTCAAGGCTTTTATTTTGAAATTATTATTATGCTCCATTTTAAAGTTCCAAAGTAATCCCATGTGTAACAGTGCTTTGGATGAAAAAGTCAAATAAAGCCAAAAAGAGCAATTACGTCATGTAAAAATATTCAGGGCTTTTATTTTGAAATTTTCAATATGCTTAATTTTAAAGTTCCAAACTAATCCCATGTGTAACAGTTACTGAGTTAAATCAGTTATATACAGCCCATAGCAGCAGTAGTTCTAAAGGCCAGTTCTCAGTCCTGATCTGTTTCAACTGAGGATAGATAGAACTACAATGATGCGTTTTTGTAGTCCAAATCACCAGCCAATAGCCTCTTGAGATCCGTTGCTATGTTAAATAAGTTTCACACCAAGGTGTGAACTGTTACTGACAGAGCCTGAGAGCCTCAGAAAATCCTGTCGCATCACTTTGCTCTGAAGCACCGTGACAGAAAACCGTACGGTCTAGATAAATTTCGAAAACATTTTACCGGAGCAGACAGGCGTATCAATGTCAGGAGCGATTTTGATACTAATCGTGCGATATTTGTGGGCGTGATGGCGATTTCAAAAATGATTTGGGGTGAAAAAGTTGTCTTGATCTCTCACTCTAATCAGCGAGAGAAGCACTCTAACTTTAGGAAAAATGAGAAAGTTTGGGTCGCTTAGAGGCAAATTGTGGACAAACCGTAACTGGTATCGACGAGCCGTCTTCACTTTCGAAGAGATCACAGACGTATCTACAAAATGAAATTTGAATGGCATTTCTAGGTGAATTTGTGACGACACAGCAAATCCTCAAAAATAGGGTATTTCTAGGATTTTTCCCATTGAGTTATAATGGGGTTTTTTTCGTAGTTTTTTGCGAATTATGTCGCCACGTTAAGCCCAAATCCCACCAGAAGTAATAGCTCCAATGGCGTGAATTTTCTGCACGTTTTGATACCTCATTTGTAGGTGTGCACCCAGCGGTACGAGCCGCATTAACGGTGACGGAAGAATAAAGAATATTAAAGAGACGCTTCTCTCCGACAATAGTAATAGGTTCCTGCCATTGCTTTGCATGGCAGGCCCCAATAATAAAGAGACGCTTGTTGGGTGTAGAGTAATAGGTTCCTGCCATTGCTTTGCATGGCAGGCCCCAATAAAGTCATAATATTAGGAGGATGAGGAGTTGATTTTATGAGAAGTCCAACAGGAAAATAAAAAAACTTTAAGAGAAATGTTGAGAATCTTGTGACGTTATGCTTTGGTATGAGATTTACAGATAAGAAAATACTTCTTTTTTTAACAAAGACTGTAAAAGAGTCTATTTCAAAGAAAGAACCAAAAACTCAGCTGGTCACTTAAGATCCTGATAAATAAAAAACTTCTCTCTTAATTTTAAGATGTCTTTCTGGTAAAATTGCATCTGTTTCCTGCTATTATGAGGACAAATTTCTCAAAAACAAAAATAACCCTAATAATGTGCAGTGCAACTCAGAAATAAAAGCCCATTTTTGAAAATATTTTCTGTTCTTATTTTTTAGAAAAGAAAAAAATTATTAAGATCAGAAATTGGATCTGGTATGAAAAATATTGGCAATATTTTTAAGCCATATCAGGTGTGTAAAGTAGAAAGAGAAGTTGCAGGAGTGATTTATGATAGAAGGATTGCTGCAAGAGTGAAAGTAGAGAGTGACGGTGGTTAGAGCTGCTATGATGTGCAATTTGGAAGTGGGTGTGCAGCTGAAAATAAAGAAGGTGTGGCTAGAAATGGAGGAATGTTAACAAATGAATTAATGTGGCGCCCCCTAGTGGGAGCAACAGGAAAAACTAATATTAAAGTTTTTAAAGAAGTCAAATTTAGTTTTGTTTTTTTTCTCTTTTGCTCTTGTAGTCTTTATTGATCAGACAGGAATTGGACAAAGTCGGGAATTGAACCCAGAACTATCGCGCTATTGCAAATCCCAAACTGAAATCAAAGCCACTTTGTTTCAACTTGTGTCTAAATTTGCTTTCTCCCTTTGTAGGTTTCTTCCACAACGCGTTCAAAATATATGAAAGCCCTGAAGAAAATGGAGAGAAAAATAAAAAAGGTAAACATACAGACTACAGACTGACTGCTGAATGTTAGTTTAATTTAAAATCTAATAATGGAAACGTTTTATTTCACTGCAGAAAAGAGAGGAAGGAGCGCTGAAGGCTGTCAGAGAGTTCAGCTTCATCCTCAGATGGATTGATGAGCTGATATGAGAACCAGCTTCCTCATCCTCAGTATAAACAACCTCAGCAGCAGGTTTAACCTCATTATCATCAGTATTTTTCACCGTTACCTCCAGCTTCATTGTTTCCATCTGGTTTTACTGTGAAAAAAAATATTTTATCTGAATTTAAAATTTGATGTTGATACAAAATAGCACTTTAATGATTTAATATGTATTTAAAATGTGTTATATTAATGAAATGCAATGTTTTTATTGTATCACCAGGAACACAAATTCACTTTAAAACTGATGTAAAATGTGAAACATTCAGTGGAAACAGTTGAAAACTGAAAACTATGAGCCGAACTGTCAACATTTGTTTTTCTGAACCTCTGAGAAGAGCTTTCTCTCTCAAAAATATTTACTTGATACTTTTATTGTACTCACACAGGCTAACATAAGTTATTTTTGGGGAACATATTTAATATATTTGACAATGCACAGAGGAGTCTTGAGTTTTAGTGACTTGAAATGTTAATGTAAAGTATGAAGGAAGATGTTTTATATAACATGTGTGACATGTATTTATGTCTGAATTTATCACATACTGAAGTAAATAAAGCAGTATTTTATTTCTACTTGTTGACTGTTATCGGTTTCAGTGGCTCCGATTTTAATTTGGATTTGTCTCCCTCTGCTGGTCAGAACTTGGTACAACAGGAACTGGAAAACAAGCAGCTTTGTTTGTTGGACTCGTTTCCATCCGGATTCCTCACAACTAAACATTAGATGCTACATAATTGGTGTAAATATTGTATCTACTAATGTTTCTGTCCATGTGGGACGTTTTCAAGTCGTCTCATTTCCAGTTTTATGAAATGTTCATAAAATCTCCAGTTGGATTCAGCTTACAGCTGGCAATGTTTTCACTATCACTGTTATCCTTTAAGTCATTTTTTTAAAAAAAAAGAAAAAATGTTTTTTTTAACTAATCTTTTATGCAAATTTGGTAAATGCTTTGACTCTTTAGATTATATAAACTAAAAAGCGGTTAAAAAAAGAAGATGAATTTAAGTGAAGGCAGAAAAACAAAAGCTCAATTAAATTCAAACCAAAGCTAATTCAGTTTTGTGATTAAAGGAATGCTTCTCTCAATCATAAAGCTGAGTCAATATCTTCCTCTTTACCTGGAAACTCCAACGAAGACATCTGGACAACCGTCGAAAACCCATCGAAAACCCACAGTTGATCTCCACCCCCACATGCTGACACAACTTTGAACTTTTCAGCGTTTCTCTGCTGAGTCAGCCCCTCTGCAGAAGACGGCACCAAACCCCAAACTGTTTCGGGACACATTTTACACCCAACTCAGTTTCGAGCTACTCAGCATTTAGCAAACCAATTAACTTTAAATACCTGGATGACTGACTTCCCTCACTTTATCACTAATCTTCTGTTGATTATTGTGATTGATCCGCAGTGGATAACAGAAGATTTTCATCATAAGCTTGTGCAAACATGTTGGAATTAAACTACCAACAAACTAAATGTACTTTTTCTCTTTCATAACATCATCACCACCCAAGGTAACAACCTTCGTCTTGTGAACACTCCATGTACTTGCAATACTTCCGTATCCAGTACTTGCAAATACTGAAGAAACCTATTCTGTTCAAGAAAAAAACAAGACTGAAATGTTGCAAGGATGAAAATCGGAAGAGTAAAGTTATTTTCACTGATGAATCCTCCTGATTGTTTGTCTGCAGATGAGAGTTTCTATTGGTTCTGTGTGGTTCCAGCAGAGAGAAACCCTGATATAGTCCAAGTGAGACGTTCCCTCTCTATCAAAGAGTGGGGTTCCTCCCAGTTCTGCATATTGGAAACGAGGGAAGGGAGTACTGAACGACTGTGTTTTCATTATAGCTTTGCCATTATAGCTTCTGCTTGTTCAAGTTGAACTAATTTGTCTGTGGCAGTAGCAAACCTTGTTGGGGCTCATAGACTGCGGTATTTACAGAAGAAGGGACTAGCTAGCTTAGAAACCGACCCATAGCTCCTCCCTCTTGGTGCTTTTGATCAAATCGAAAGCACCAAATCGAAAGCATTTTCTGAATTCACAGCACATCATTTATATCACCGGTTCAGCCTATGGAAGGTGACGCATTTTTTCCAGCCAACTGACAAATGTTTTTTAACTTATCCATGACATATGCAAAAAACCTAGCTAGTTAGCAAGGGTACACATATTAGCATCTAGTTAGCTGTAGCTTTAACCATCTCGAGCTGCAGAACACAATGAATATGTCGAATTTTTGCCTGACATAAAAGTCTGAGAAGAAAACAGACTATATAGCATATACAAGATTTAAAGTTTAAGACCTGTGATTAACATAATAAAGGCTAAGTTGCATATTTAAAATGAATTGAAGACACTTCAAGGCCTTAATTTTAGATACATGAAGTAAAGACTGTTGAGGCTGTGCAGACACCCTGTAAACTGATGCTGACTTATTTTGATAATAAATCAAATGCAACCTTCCACACTAAGGTATCTACATATAAACAGACAGAGTTTATATGAGATAAAGACTCAAGTCTCAGAACAAGCGTGTAAGTCAATTCTCAAGTCTTTAAGCTCATGTTGACTAAAGTGTGACATAAGTCTAAACCTCAAGCCATCATCTCTGTGACCTGTGAAAGTCTGCTGAAGACCTTTGCGCCTTTAGGTTCTCAAACACTGTTAGTCTGCCCCCATAATTCGAGCACTCAGTCAAATCCAAAGCTGTTGGTTTACCAGTTGGTTTACACCTCCATTCTCACACTGTCATCAACTGGTATCAAAAACAATCCTGGGAAGATATGAGGCTACCTAAAGGTCTGCGGTAGAAGCAGAAAAATAAAAAAAGCCTGTATGAAACAATTGACTGACTAAACATAAAACTAGTTTGCATCAGTAAAATAATTTTTGTTTTCCAAAAACATGACTTCTGCATGAAACCTACCGTAAATCAGTAAATCCTTGACTTGAGGGATTCACCTTTATCTCACCCATTTATCAATTTGAGACTCAGAGTTATCAAACTACTGCATTGATGTTTTAAAAAAAATCTACACCAGAAGTGTTTCAGTTTCACTTTAGCAGATTCTCTTACCAACCAGAAGCATAGTCAAGCCTTCCTTACATGTTAGAGGATGTGGTGTGTCTCATGTGTCTGGCAGTTGGCCCGCAGGAACAAACAAACAAACAACAAAAAGTTACTAAGAGGCTTCTAGGAAACAGTTACTGCAGTAATTCAGTTAAAAACCTAAAAGATGACCACTTAGTTCCACTGAATTAGCATTTACCCAGAAAGCCAGCACAGACTTTGCATGTGATGTGCATAAATGTGCAACTGGTAGAAATTATTCTATATTTACAAGAATGCTGTGGCACTAATTTTAAACATTCATTTTAAAATTACCCAATGCATCTTCCAACGTTGAAGGGATAAATGCATAAATCAGCAAAATTGAACCAAAACTGCAAAATAAGAAATGTTTCATGAATAAAGCTGCACTTTGTAACATAACTTATAATTAATAAAGGACTGAAAAGTGATCAAAGAAGATGATGCTGAAATCTACATTTATATTTCCAAAACTAACAACACTTCTATCAACACTTATATTTGTGTCACTTCATATTTTTAAGCAAATAAAACCCATTCAGTCTTTGACACAAAACACCAAAATGTACCTGATTTGCAGGCCGCAAGCAATTAAAAGTGGTCTTGCTTTGGTAGGTGGTTTTTATCTGAGCGTACATTATGCTTCCTCAGCTTTACAAAAGTGTGGCAACTTGTGGCCTAGTGACCCAGATAGAGGTTTCTTACAGATTGAAAGATTCTCTACTATACATTTGAAAGTTCAAACTCTGTCCAAACACCTATCCTCACTTAAAACTCCACATTCTGCTGAATTTCTTGCAGCTCAACAATAACTTTCAAATCTGAGAGCAAAAGCTAGTGTAGGGGAAGAACATTTTGTAGAACCAAAGACTGAGAGGGAGAGGGATATCTCTCTAGTCCAACACACTCCAACTTAATAGAAGGTCAGAAATCATTTTGTTGCTGACTGTCTAAGGTGGAATAAGTCTCATTACTCCAAGTCCATTTCTGATTGGTCAATCAATCCTTCTTGATGACTCCTTCCCAAAAAGCGCATTCTCCCAAATCCAAGAATCTACAAAGAACATTTTCCAAAACCAATAGTTTGTGTTGCAAGCCAAAAACAGAAGTAACTCCACTTCAAGTGATTCAAGCCAGGTTGGGGAGACAGTGGGAAGAGCCGTCCATGTTGGACCAAAGTAATGCATACATACGAGTTATACCATGGTGGTTCTGTTAAATCAAGACTGGTTACGGATTTTGGTGGTGGTAGCTCCTTTTGGTTGGTATTTTTTACTGAGAGATTCACAATGATCTAATAATACATGGGGATTATCTCTAACTTCCTTAACTTCACCTCCAATCAACAACCAGATGGCTGTAACAAGGACACAATCTAATATTTTTATAGGACAAGAATCCCAAACTATCCATTTCAGTTTTTGAAATTCACCTTTATCCATTTCAAATCCATTTCAGTTTTTGAAATGGATAAAGCTGGTTAACACAAAGCTTCTGAGTTGAGTTCCCCAATCCTCCAACCAAAACACGATTGATAATTTATAGTCTGTGCTTAGAAGATAAGCATATGCCAGATTCAACTTTGGAAAACAAACATTTAAAGATCAAATTTAATACGAGATTCATGCCAATGATGAGTGGATGTAAACATCTGACAGCACCTGTACAAAGTAAGGGCTTCCAGGAAAAGCTAATAACTGCTGATATGTCACATACAAATTAAAATACTTCATTAATTGATTATCAGGCTACACACCTGATTTTCACAAACATATTTGATCAATATGGTCAGAGTAGTTTGGTATAAAACACATTTTGTTACTTGAAAAGTAATATAAAAGCAATACATACATCTAAAAATCATTTACATACAATTATATTCAGACAAATTCAAATATTCGGTGCTTGCTGATTCTAATTTGGATCGAATTAAATGCATCGGGGAATTCTTAGAGAGTTTATTTTTACTCGGGAAAACTGTGATCTTGCCACAGTGACGAATCAGGTTTCGTTGAACGGCTCGTAGTGGCATTTTCCAGCTGCAGAAATGATGCGCCGATTCCATTTTTATTTAATCTCCATCCACTGTATTTTATAATTACCATTTTTAATTTCAGTTGTGGAGTCCAGAGACAACGTTAAAAGCTTCTGTAGCTTTATAAAATCTGCGATTAATTAAATAGGTTTAAAAGTGCAGAATGCAGCGGTCGGGAAACACCAACTCTGACTGCCACAGTGACGACCAAGGTTTCGCTACACTCACTGTGGTGGTATTTCCACCTGCAGAAATGATGCAGGGATGGTGCAGCTTACTAACGCAATCAATTTCTACTCTCAGAAGAGATTTGGCTTCCAGAGATGACTTCTTCCACTACTCCTACTCAACTCTATGATTAGATTTTTTCCAGCAGCTAACAGTAATACCAAAATCTAAAAATCATTAAATCATTCAGGAAGTGTCTAAAAACTGAGATGGCAATAATAGGGAAGCCACATATTTGTAGAGGTATAAATATATATTGGTATGAAAACAAAAAGTGTGTATCACTCCTTTTTGACATTTCTTTTTTCTTGGATATGGTGTTTTATAGTTTTCATTGTGCTTCCTTTACTTTTTATTTTCTATTGTGAGATTATTATGCAACACGTGGGAAGCTAAGTATTATTTGCATATTAAAAATAAACAGATTTTCTAAAAAAGTGTAGTATGGAAATGCAAGAAAGAAAAACAGGAAATTTGTGATGCCTAGTTTAAGTAAATGTTAAAATCAATGCAATGTATAAATATTTAAATAATAAAGTATGTTTCACTTGTACTGTCCCACTCAAGTGTCTACATGTGTTTTGTGATAGTTGCAATAAACCCCACTGACAACTGAAACCCACAACTGAGTGGGTTTACTGATATCTTTATCAACAGACAGAAGCACACACTAAAGACGAGAAGTTATGAAGTAAAACAACTGCACAACTTAAAAGTACACACTTCAGTAAAAGATATAAACATTATACTAAGTGTTATCTTTTCTTTTCTCTTATCAAACAGAAAAATTATATTTCTTAATTCTATATTTTTATAATTCAGGACTTATTGGTTAACAATTAAGGAGTTTAACAATTTCCCATATTGTAAATATTCTTATTTTTGGCTCTTAATTAGAGCCAAATTGTTGTATTGAGTCAGACTCGACTCAATACAACACTGTGGGTGTAAGAAATAAGTTTCTTACACCCACACTTCTCTATCAAAGCAGTAAGCTAATGCTGCATGTAGTTTCTGTTTCGACATGATTAAATGATAATACAGCTTTCCCATTCCACTGTAACTGCAGTCAATCATGTGCTTACAGCACTTATAGAAAAGTTATTTTTCTGCTTTTTAAACTTAGCAATTTTCTGTGAATGTTTGAAAACTTAGCTGCTTTTTGTTATGCACATCCGATATCTGAGTTGTAAGATATGAGCAGATGAAAACCTGCACTAGTCTCTAGCTAAATAATAATAACTAATAATATTTTTATACTCTAAAATGCTGGATGTTGCTACTTTCATCTAAGTTTAACAAGCAGCAATGTTTGTTACAACACAGTTAATCGCAAAGACACTTTATAAAACAAGTTATTTCAATTCATTCATCCATTCCAATTTAAAAATAAGCTGTCAAGTTCAGTTTACTGTTAAAGTTTGTTAAAAACAGGGCTTCTGCAGGTTTCACCAACTCAAATGTAACTTTTTAAGATCATTCTGGATTAAATTTGAGACTGACATCATGACAGAAAAGTACAAAAGATCATCGCAAATAAATAGATTGTATGGGTTAGTCAATGGCTAAGATGAACATCATCCATCCCACTGGCCATAAATTTGAACTTACCCATGGTGGAAATAAAAAAGCTAGCTAGCTAAGCCCGGGGATATTAGCAGCTAGTTAGCATAGCCGCTACTACCTTGAGTCACAGAAGATAGAAAAAACTATCAAAATACGAGATTAAATAATCTGGCAACAACAAAATAAGATCTGTGATTAATATATTTAAGGTATAATTTATATATAAAATATATATTTAATATATTTTAGAAAATTAAATTAAGACATTTTAAGGGCTTTCATTTTAAATACATTAATTTAAGACTTTTTAAGGATGTGCAGACACTATGGAAAAGGTTTCTGTCTAAGGAAACTCAGCAGATTGAGATTCACTCCTCCTGGACGAGCATGTAGTGACAGTGGAAAGGAAAAAACGTCCCTTTAACAGGAAGAAACCTCCAGCAGAACCAGAACCTGGCTCAGTCTGAGCTGCCATCTTTCTACATATTAGCTAAAAGTCATCTCAGTGTTAAATATCTTCATGAAGGGATGAGACTTCTGCAGCATCACGCTAATGCTTTTGATCAGACGCTCAGAAACATAAACTTTTACATTATTATAGATCTTTAGTTCACATGTCTAGCTTTAGTCTTTTCATCTGGTTCTTCAATTAATAAAGAATATTTTTTATAATGCCAGTTCTCCATTTCTCTGCCAACAGCTTTGTTTTTCTTCAGCTTGTAATGCGCTACCAAGTTCTGCAAGTTTTCTTTCGTTAACCATTACGCATGTGTTCAACTCTTCATACCAAATATGGAAGCAGCAGGAAACGTGTTATACTACCCCCAAGAAGAGTTAGCTTTCACTGTGAATGATTTCTACAGCTGTGCTGGAAATGAGAGGGGTCTTTCCTGACTGACCACGCTCAGCTGTAAAGACTACAACTCGGGGTCCGTACACGTCAGAGCACCCACTCTGACCTGATTACTGCATCCACAAACAGGTATGATTCTTTCCCATCTAACGTCTCTCTGCTACATAGATGACTGTTCTACTCTTATCCCCATGTGGCACAGTACCACCAAGCATCTACTTAAAGACCCCAAAAAGGCACAAATTAGTCCAACAATTCATAATTCAAGGTTAAATCAAGGATCCCGATGAGAAAGCAACTCAATAAACAATCTGTGTATCAGCAGAGTCTAAATCTCATGAACACAACTTTCAGTGTGTGTATAATATGACAACTAATCATAATCTGGGTCAGAAACAAAACCTTTAAAGATTCTAAAAACTCTAGACTGATGAAGTTTCTTTAGTCTACAGAAAGATAACTAATAACAGTTTCTATTACATAAAACAAACTGTTAATCCAGTGCATTTAAAAAAAGGTTAACTTACTGAAATTTAGTTGTGAGATGTTAGTGGGACAGATTTGGCTCTATCTTGTGATGTGGTTATGATGAAATATGATTGAGAGAGATTTGGTTTAAATAAAAATGTGATAATTGATCAATTATATAGTTCTGATATAATACAAAATACTTTGTTTGCAATAGAATGATGTGATATGTTTTGTTTTTGCTTAAAAAGTTAGAAAATAAACTGTATTGATGGAGTTAGGGTTGGGTTATTCATCCAGCTGTTCATTCTGATCTTGAATTTGATTTCCTTCTTCTCTGGTTGTAATCCAAGTTAAATTATAACTGTCTATATTAAGGCGGACAAATCCTCCAAAAGAAACCCAACAACATGGAGTAACACTTGTTGGTGGATCTAGTTCTCCTAGCTGTTTTGGTTTAACTGAAACAGTTATTTTATCAGATTTTCTGGAGCGCTGAGCAGTTATTTTCCCCAAAAGGCCACATATACGCAAATGTTGAGAAATGGACCATCTTCCAAACACAATGTTTCCAGATAAATAATTGATAATACATTCTAAATATAAGTTTTATTGTCTTATTGTAAATAACACATTGCAACAGATCATGGTCTGCCATACTGACATCTGGAGCCGTATATTCATAAGTAAGCCTGTCATGATAACAAATTTTCCTGGACAATAAATTGTCCCAGAAATTATTGCGATAAACAATAATAATGTTGTTGTAAGACAGTTTTCAAATATTATTATGGTAATGGCATAATGACACAAAATTCAATAAGTCTAATGAACATTCAACACTGGAACTGGAAGACATTTTAAATATCCAAAATAAATAAAAGTATAAAACAAAAACAACAAATAAAATTATAGTCTGTGTAAACAAAATTGGTTAATTGAGACCAAAGCACCAAACTAAAGATTTGTTTCAGTTTTTGATAGAAAGAAAAGAGAAAATCGATAAATTATACAAATGGAAATTATTGAGCTTGTTTTAATTAACCATGATTAATTGATGTATTGCTTATAACAGGCCTATTGATAATAGAAACTTTGGGAGAACCTTTTTTTGCTGACCTTTTGATTTTTCATGGATGCAAATCTTATCTTAATTATTTACGGTTTTTCTGAATTTCTAAGACATTTTTCAAATTAATGTTCTCTATTCTGAGCAAAAATGACTGGACATATGCTGGGATTTAACCCTTTACGCATGCTTGATTTGATCATTTCCCAGTGGTAATGGAGGACATGTTGAGTTGGAAGTAGCAGACATGCTGCAAAACGCCCAGGTCTGATCTGGAAGAAGCCTCTGACAGCCAACAAATTCATCCACTCAGAAAAGTCAGATCAATTTTGAATATTTTCTAGCAAAAATATTAGGTTCACACTCTAGAGGAGGAACATCTACAGTATGACAGAACCGTCTGAGAACCTCAGCATGGCTTTAACTGAAAAGAGGAAACACAACAGACAAAAACTGGGACACAGTCACCAGTCTCCGTTGGAATCAACCCAACCAATCCATGCATTGTATTGCAAATGGATTGGTTGCGATAATGATTATCAATGTAACCATTAATATTCTTCTACAAAGTGGTCGTTTGGTCGGGGTGCAACGGCATCTTATTGTATAAGATCTGGACAAATTAAAACAAGACAAAATTTCCTGTTGGTGATTATCTCGCGAGCATAGACGCAACAGAAAATGCTTCATCTACCCTTAAATAATTTGTTTGCGTTTCCGGTAGGAATGCTAACAGAGTGACAGACAAGACAATAAGTGAGCAGTGCAAGCAGTTCAGATGCTGAAGGAGGAAGAAGGCACCGTGCAAACAGCTAATAGCCGGATGTCTGAAGGGTATGTTGAGCTAAATCACAATCACAGTGAAAACTACCAACAGGAAAATGGTGCGTTTTGTCCTGCAGACTATGAACATTTGAAGTCCTTTTATAAGGCCTGAAGAGATAAAAGAAATCAGAAAAAGATTGTTGGGTTTGTGGCAAAAATCAAAGAATAAAGGCTTTCTTTAAACATAAATCAGATACTTGATCTTGAAAATATTAAAATCTCATTTTGATCTCATATGTTTTAGGTATCTTTACATCCCTATTGTTTGTTTCTAATTAAGAATTTAGAGAAGCAGTATTCAGCCTCTATGCTAAATCTGGAACAAACATCCAGAAAACTGCTAAACAGCCGAAACACTGAGTTCCTTTAAATCTAGACTAAAAACCCACCTGGCTAGAGTTGCTTTTGAACCATAATAAATGAAACATTGACCAACTTATTTGATGTGAATTGATGATTTTGCTGATGGCACTCATCAAAATGTAATGTTTGTTACTGGTGTTCCCAATCGTTGATTGTATGACTTTTCATATTTTGGGGTTTTTATGATGTAAAGCACATTGAGATGCCTTGTTGGTGGTGTGCTACACAAATAAACTTAAAAAAATAACAACTGTGCAAGAAAAAATTAAAATAAAAAAAACAGTCGTCACTCAACAGTTTTGCAAAACCAGAGCGTTGTGCGACGTGTTTTCAGGGGAAAACTGGAGACTTTTCATAGACTTCGAGAGAACCTGCAGATGCAAACATGTAAGATGCACACCAACGAAGTTCTGCAACCTTTCAGAAAGCATGCATGAGGTTTGAGCAACGTTTAGGGCACCACAAAGATGTTTCAATGAATTCTGGTGGTCTTTCTGCAGTAAAACCACCAGGTAATCTCCTCGCTGCGTGTTTGTGTGCGCACTCTGAGAATGGGAGCGTTGGAAACGCGACCAGGGAGTCTCCTCTGTGTGCAGATTTAGAAGCAGCGAAGCAACTTTTTGAAGAAAACTCATGTCAATGCTGCAGTTTCTGGTGCTGCTGCTGAAAGCCCACAGACCACAACCACAACATAATCAGATGTACCATGAGGCACTTGGGAATGGAGGTAGCTGTATAAGTACAGGTACAGGTCAAAGCAGAGCATCAGTCGGTCCTCTGTTCAGAGCATCTAGTGAGTTTAAAGAACCAACATGCCGTCTTGCAGCGTCTTACTGGGTCTACTGGTCTTACTGGAGGGCGTGCTGGCTTACGCTCTGCCGCTTCAGGCCGTTTCAGAAAAGCTAAAAGAAAGTCACGAGTCCATCGCAACTGATCTGGTAAGTTTACTTGTTGGTGTCCCACAGGGCTCGATTTTTGACCCTTTTTCTTTCCTTTTTAAAGGTGGATGTTGATGTTATTAATTTTCAGTTAGGACGTAATTGGAAACGCAAGACAAGATCCTGAGATGGAACAAGGATTTAGAATAGATTCAAATGTTTCTTAAATTTCCAACAAGCTGAAAAATAAGCATTGCGACCAAATTATGTTTACAAACTACAATATTATCTGTTTATTTGTTAAATACAGAGAATAATATCTGTAAAGTGACTTTGAATTGAACCAACTTTGACACTTTCCCCATACCAGTCTTTTGCAGCGGTTTTCTGAATGTTATTACTCAGCTTGTGGTTTCCACCCAGTACAAATGAGGTCATGCATGTGACCATTGACTGACACTTATACTTTTAATTAATAAGCTTTCTGTAGCCTTAAAGCTACATAAAGTTATCCTACAGTGTCATGTGGTAAAGGTTGACAGGGATTTTTATCTGCAGTTTTTTTTGTTTCACAGATTTTATCAAATTGTTAGAGGAAGCACTTTGATCCCAGAGATAAGTTTACATCATGTGAAAGCGAAAACGCAATCTGAACTTTTATGTATTTTCATCAGATAAGTTATCTCAATAATCTGTGACCAATCAGGGAAATTTCCTTGCTCTCACATGGCTTTATTTTCAATTTAGATTTTACTTCAATTTATTAAAGATATTTCACTGTATAGTTTCAATCTTCTTGGAAAGCTAATATATTTGATCAAACTTAGTAAAAATACAAATAGCGCATTAATTAAAGAAAAAATAATCCAGATTTTTAACTTGTTTAGATGTTTGGTCTCCTGTTTGTAATGTTGGATGGAAGTGAGTGTAATTGTGCATCATGTTTGCTTTAGGGCCTGACGCAGCTGGAGATCAACAGAGACCCTCTCTTTGATTTTATCATCAGAACCATCAACACCTCCTGCCAGGTAAACAAACAACATGGTGGTCGTCGTTTCACCTCTTTGTCATTTAGACGTTTTTGGGTCTGAAATGGAGCCGTTTAATGCAGGACTCTTCGTACCAAACAGCTTCAGAAGAATCCTTTCTGATCCATAATTCATGAAAACTTGCAGCTGAAAATTTAATGTACTGAAAAACATCCATCATCTTCCACAGCTTACTGAACAATCTGTGAAACTACAAGAAGAAAAAAGCTGAAATAGTTTCCCCCACCCCCAACATATTTGTGAACTAGTAACAAGGAAAGTTTATTTCTTACTCTGATCGTTTTATTTTAGATTTTGTTTTTAGTTAAGCTATTTAAACTCTGTCTTACAAAGCCAATACATTTATAATGTGCTGATATTATCTTTGTTTTATTTAACTGCAATAATTTGGGACTACATGACACAGAAAAAAGACTCATAGGCAGGTAAGTACATTTGTATTGAACGTTTAAAAAAAAACGTCAGGCAGCATTTTAAATATCATCTGGTCCTCGTATTGCCATATCTCTGCTGTTATGAAATGAGATTTACAATAAATCTAAGCATTACTGAAAATAAGTAGTATCAAGATTTTGACCAAATAGAAGTGGAAGAGCTGGAAGTTAAAACGGTCTGTAGCGCCGGGGTGTCCAAACGTTTGCCATGTGGGCCAAATTTCTTGACAAAAAAGTATTTGCAGGCCAAAAGAAAGATCCAAAATTTGAAAGTAATTTTTATGGCTGTGAATTACGGGGCCTTTATAGATGAAAAAAATGAATAAATTTCTGCCAAAAACTCAGAAATTTTTCAGAAGGAACATTTTCAACATTTGAGATTTAGAAATGTTTCATATCTTCTTGGAGAAAATTTATGATACTAACCTAAAAAATATTTTTTCTATATCACATTTGCAATTTTTTTTTTCTCCAAGAAGGTTTTGGGTAATCTCAAAATGTTTTGGCAGAAAACTTTAATTTTGCATGTTTGCTGTATTAAAACAAATACATCTAGTTTTCAGTTTCTTTTGGGTTCAATTTAATACTTTTATTTTCAGTTATAAAAACAGGATTTGGGTCACTTTCTTTCAAAATGTTTGCTACATTTAGCCAAGTTTTTGCTGACTTAGGTGCAGCAAAGTTGGCTTTTCAGTAAAAGTCTCTTGGTTTAATTTTTTTTTATAAAAACAAAAATTAGAAGTCTCCATCTAGTTCTATGTGACGCACTTTGGACACATTTGTATTAATGTGATTAATAACAATTTAACTGGACCCAAAACTGAGCCCTGAGGATCTCCAGCCTATGCTTATAAATGATTAAACGTTTAACAATATATATTGTAATCTTATCAAACAATTCTGCTGTAAACATCTGTTACTTTTGGTGTTATTTTAAACAAACTTAGACAGAAAAACAAGCCTTCTCTAATTCCCAAGAACTGTCTCTTCCTTCACGTCCCACAGAGAAAAGAAGACATGCAGCTGATGAACGCCACTCTGGACGTCTACCTGCAAGTCTTCTCCCATGTCCGGCATCACCACGGCAACCACCTGCTGGACAGGCTGAGCGAGCCGAAGCGGACCGAAGTAATAAAACATCTGGCCAAACTGGAGAATAAGACGAAGGAGCTGAAAAGCCGACTGATTTGTCAAAATGAAAACATAGAGAATGCGCTCAGTGAGCTGGAAAGAATCAAGGTAACGTTCATTTTCAATATTTTGGTCATATGAGAATCATATTTTTTAAAATGAGAAGTCAAGATTTTGTCCAGAATTCTCTGAGGAAAAATTATTTAAATTAACCCTCTATGGCATGGCGTTGCCCTCAGGCAACAAACCACATAGCTGTACCTCACATTGCTCCTTTATTTTATTTTTTGGGGGGCATGATTTTTGACATATTTTTGTCCAAAAAATAGTTCTTTTATGAATATAGTTTTTGTTTGATTTGTATTTCATTTCTCATAATCAGTGTAGACAATCTTGGTGTTCTAGACCAATGTTACCCTGAGGCAACAAACCCAAATCTGGTTCCAGGAGGTGTCAGAGTCCGATTTTATGATTGACATGTAATTAGGGACCACCAAGCTCCCAAAGAATGCAGGAAAATATTTCTTCCCCACAAAAATAAAAAGTCATGCCATAGAGGGTTAACCTTTTTTTTTTTTAACTGCTGTTGATGTGTCTTCTGGTTATTTCACTATCTCATATGTTCAGTAAAAAATTGGAGTCATCTAAAGTGAACTGACCCCAATCAGTGATGCGTCTAGAAATCCACCATTTTTATTTGTGGTAACTTTTCTAAACAAGACTGTGTGACCTGTCTGGATTCAGCCTTCGAAAAGCAGAAACATGACTAAATAATATATCTACAATATGTTTACTAACAGAAAAAAAAGGTTGTTTTGTTTTTAAGATGATTTACGGACAAAATTTAAAAACTATGAACTGGTTTACTTATACAATCACTACTTTTATGAAGCGAGAACAAACTGCTTTAATTTAAACATGAAGGAGTCTTCAAGAACGTTTATGACTGTTGTAATGAAGGGTCATTTGGTAAATAATGACACTGTATGCAAAGTTGCCCTAAAAGTTGACTTGTAATCCAAGTTTTAATGAAACATTCAAGTGTAATTTTTTACCAAGTAATGCAAAATTGACACATTAGACCAACTTTTAATGCAGGCTTTAGTACAACTTTGCAGTAAAGTGTCATTACTTACCTAATAATGCAAAGTTGACACTTTAATGGACTTTTAATGCAACTTGAATTAAAAGTCTCATTACTCACAAAATAATGCATAATTGACACTTTTAAATTACTTTCAATGCAACTTTTAGAGCAACTTTGTATCAAAAATGGCAATAATTACCAAATAATTAAAAGTTGACACTTTAAATTACTTTTAATGCAACTTTCAGTGCAATTTTGCATTAAAATTGTAATTATTTACCAAATGACACTTCATGACAACAGTTGTAAACGATTATAAAGACTCCTTCATGTTATATCAGTCTTGTGCGCAGCCCTTCAAATATAGCGTTACCAAATCTACTTGATTAAATGTACCTGTAGATTAAATAGAAAACGCAGCGTTGTTTTGATTTACACTCTTCCCTGAACCTTTTTGTAGCAGCAGAAGTTATTTATTGGTTGTAACTGATATAATAACGTGATTTTACGTGATTAACCCGAGGGTTTCTCCATCTGCAGGTGGATGACCCCATGGTGCAGAAAAAGGCTCTGGCTCAGTTCCTACAGATCTACCAGGCAGCTTCTGCTGTGGCAGAATCCAACGCTGCTTCTGCAAAGTAACCAGCAATTATTCACCAGTTTGACTAAAAATCGCTCTGCGAACCAACCACATCGTTCTCTCACTTTAACTTCTTATTTATAATTATTTACCTTTGTTTTTATTTTTTAAGTTATAACTTGAGTTGAGCTGCCTTTAGGCCTGTCACAATAACCAATAAATCAATTATTTACATGATAAGTTAAAACAAGCTCAATAATTTCCATTCACATGATTTATCTCTGATAAAAGTCTTCAGTTTGATGCTTTGGTCTCAACTATCTTCTTTTTTTTGAAGGATAATTTTGAATAGAGACTTCAGTATCCATTTTATTTGTTGTTCCTTTGTTTTCTTTATGTATGTTTGATTTTTAAAATGTCTTCAGTGCTAAATGTTCATTACAATTGAAAGTTTATTGACCTTTGAGAACGTGTTCTTCTATTACTATGACATTATTACCATTATATTACTTGAAAATGGTCTCAAAACAACAATAATATTATCGTTCATCTTAACTTCTGGGAGAATTTATTGTCCATCAAAATTTGTTTTTGTGACGGGCCTAGCTGTGTTCGGTGTTCATGTCTACTTCCACTTTCACAATTACTGTAACTGCAGTTTAAGTATTTAACAGGTTACTTGAAGTCATTTCACATTCTAGTGTTTCACTTGACTAAGTTATATTTATTTTATGATTATTTATTAGGAGTTATTTATTTTTAATTTATTGTGTCGTTTTTCTTTCAATAAAAGCAAAGAACTTTACCCAAAATGTTGGTTTGTGACATTTTTTAAAGTTACATTTGACACCCAGATCAATCGGTTTCCTATTAAACAGTTTGCCTTGTTGGATTTTAGGGGCTGAATGAATCGTATCAGTAAAGTTAATGTTAATCTAATCTACCCGACAGTCATTTGAGTATTTCTGAAGATGACAGAAGTCTGTTTTGTTGCTTTGTTCTTGAAATCTGAGTGAAAAGGAATAGTGGGAGTACAGGTCCCTGTGGTGCTCCTGTGCTGTTAAGACTCACAATCCTTCATTCTCACTAACGCTGTTTTCACACCAGACAGTCCGAAAGACTCGGTTTGACATGGGACCAAAACTGCAACATTTGTTCCATCTCCCGCTGCTGTGGTTCTCTTTCTCTCTGCTCTGAGACAAATCAACCAAACCCTCTGAGCAACCTGTTCCCCTCCTGGCCTGTGGGGGCGCTGCACCACGAACCACTGAAGGACACAACTGAAGACACTGAGCGCAACTTCACTACTTTACCAAATGGAAACAAAAATTTAGTGGCATCGAATTTTAGCAGTTGTAGATTTTTCTTTTGTCTTTGGTAATAAACCAGGAGTCATTTCTCCCGCTAGCGCTAGGCTAGTTTGTTTTGGTTGAATTTACCCAAAATGCCGAGCAATAGTCAACTTCCTGCTTTTGGAGTCCGGACCGCACTTTCTGGACTAACGGAGTTGGATAAAAGCGGACTGCACAGAAGTGGTGTGAATGTACATGAAGAGTTTCTGACAAAGAAATCAGGCTGACTTGTGTTAAATGCAGTGGAGAAATCAAAGAACACGATGCTAACGTTGCTGCTTGATTTACCCAGAAGGTAAATACAACCAAAACAAACACGCTAGGCTAGCAGGAGAAATGGCTTGTGGTCTTTTACCAAAGACAAGAGGGAAATCCTACAACCACAAAAATCTGATGCCATTCCATTTTTATTTGCATTTGGTGAAGAAAAGGAAGCAGCAAAATCTTCTGATTTGGTTTAAGACAAGTTTACTTTTACCTATGTCAATGTTTCTTTTTTAAAATTTTAAATAAAGTCAGTCTTGTCTTGTTGAAGTGGGTGTGGTGTTCTTCTATAGAGGGAATCGGTCTCTAAAGTTTAAGAATCAATTATTTTGTGAATTATTTAAAGTGTAAACACATTTCCAAATGTACTAATTCAACAAACTGATTTTGGTTGAGTAATAGGGCAGCAGGTCTGCAGGCATATAAAGACTAAACAGGATATAAACTTGACAGCCGGTTTCATTTTAAATCTCGGCAACTAAAAGGAAACTCTAAAGTATGTGAAATATATAAATAAATAAATGTCTGAAAATATCAGCGGTACTAAATCCCACCTTCTGAAGGAAAACATTTATTCGGTGGAGTAAAAATATTTAAGATGAACAGAAGAAAAAGTGAGTGGAATGACTCTCCTGTGACATCAGACTGACATGAACAGGTTTCCCTTCTCTTCACCAATCATGTGGAGGGATTTCCCCTCCACTGCATGATGTAATAAAACACTAAGAGGAGGACGGTAGTGGCTAACAACTGGTTAGAATATGTAACTATATAAATAAATAAAAAAAACAATCTATTTAAACAATAATCTAAACAACAAAATTAAGGTTTCCTCAAGTTTCACCAACTCAAATTTAAGACCATTATAAATTACATTTAAGACGTGTCCCACAATACAAATGTATGAAAAACAATAAGTTTGCACTTAGCCATGATGCACATAAAAAACTAGCTAGATAGCTAGCAAGAGCACATTAGCAGCTAGTTAGCGGTAGCTTCAACCGCCTTGTGTCAGAGAATGCTATGAAGACGCGACTCAAACTTTATCCTGACAGAAAAACCCAGTGAGGAAAAAAGCTACATAGAAAATACAAGATTAGGTAGTTCCGCCTTTACAATATTTAGGACCACCTTGCATTTTTTAAAATTAATTTAAGACATTTTAAGGCTTTAATTTTAGAAAAATTAATTTAAGACTTTTTAAGGGTGTGTCAACACTTTCAAAAATATTAATTAGTAGACAAAAGTCACGATTCAGTATGTATTCAGGTAGCCTGGTATTCCTTTCAGTATGATCAAGAAAAATCCAAAAAAAAATTTTGTTTTACTTCAGTGTGGAGTAACACATCTTTTTCCATTTATTTGATTCTATTATGTTCCAGAACTTACAAAAAGAGTAAAGTCAAGTTTATTTATGTAGCACATTTCAGCAACAAGGCAGTTCAAAAACACCAATAATCAATTATGAAACGAGCAATAAACATTACATTTTGTCAAATCCCATCATTAAAATCACCAAGTAAATGCACATCAAATAAACAAATCAATATTTCATTTACTTCAAATTAAAGGTAACTCTAAACAGGGAGGGTTTAGCCTTGGTTTAAAGGAGCTCTGTGTTTCAGCTGTTTTACAGTTTTCTGGGAGTCTGTTCCAGATTTGTGTTGTAGTACAGAAATGACTGGTTCTGTACTGCAAAAATCATATAAACAGGAATAGAAAATGTCAATAGATGAATAGACCATATAACACATGTAACCAGTTGAAAACAGTTGATTTTTACACATTTTTGCCCATATTTAATAATAAATCAATCGTTTTAATGAAGTTTGTAGAGAGTTTGAGTTGATTGGATGCAACAGGCAGCTGGTGTGGGACTCCAGTGCCAGTGATGTTTCCACTCAGATTGACGTTGTTTACTGTGAATAATCCAGTTAAATCAGAAATTCTGTTTAAGTTTTACTGAGTCTCCATTTAAAAAAAGTAGATTTTTAGCAAATATATCTTGCTATCCAACAGCAAGCGTGAAGGGATGCCAGGTGTGTTTGAGTTTGGCTAACAAACCACTTTACCTCCCCTGTTTCTGTTTCCATTCACACCTCCTATGTCCAAACGCCCGCCAGTCGGTTGGTTGGTAATTCTTAATGTCACAGTTTTGGTATGTCGACGTCAGCGTTGGCGAGTCTTTAGTTAATTTGAGCTATACGCACATTTCTTCAGGTGGGAAGGAAGAGGTCAGTTCTACAGAAGTTCTCGAAATTATGTTGGAAAATTTGCAGTAAAAATAGTCAACCGTAAACCTGGATCTTAAGAAAAAGCAAACCAGCCCACTTTATTCTAAACTATTCATGTAAAACTAAATTAATTCTGCTTCAAACTGATCATAGACGTGTATATTTTGAATTTATTTTAAAGCGCTAACAACTACAGCTTCTATAGTAACACCTTTCAAACTCTGACATAAGTTCCCCACTTCTTTTCGAATTGTGTAATGTTTTAAAAATAATGCTTCTGGTTGTGTTGCATGTTGAAGTCTGGTCAGCAATTACGCCTTCACCACGTCACTTAACTCATTTCACACTCCTCTGGTTTATGGTAAAAAGACCTTTCAGCTTTTTCTGTCTTCCTGCTGTCGTCACCTTCCTACACTGAGGAGCATCTAAATGCAGCGTCAAACCACAGCCTTTGACTCAGGCCTCGTCGTACAGGGGCAGCCCTCAACGCAACTCCGGAATTTCGCCTCGTTCACACCAAGAAAAACGTCCACTCTCCAAAAGTTTAGAAAATATGATTCATCGAAATGGACGATTTGTTGGCAGGGTCGTCAACAAATAAATAAAAATCATGATTTTTAGGGTATTCTGGTAACAGCATTAGATAAGCATGTAAGTAATAAAGCAAATTTTCACAGACAGTGATCACAAAGTGTTTTACTAGAAGAGTAAACCCAAGAAAATAGCCATAAAGAATGGAAAAAATAAACAATACAAACATGAAAGAATAAGTTTAACTAAATAAAACTCACTAAGGGTGATTTCACACCTGATAGTCTGGTAGACTCGGTTCGTTTTGGGACCAAAATTGCCACATTTGTTACATTTTCAGCTGCAATGGTTCTCTTTCTCACTGTCAAACCAACTAAACCCTTTAAACCAGTGGTCCCCAACCTCTTTAGTCGCGCGGACCAGTCAGCCCTTCGCAATTTTGCTGCGGCGGCGTCGTAAGTATCGAGTCCGGGGCAGGGGGCGAAATCCGCGAAGTAGGAACCTTTATTTTTTTACAATTATTATACAATGAAAAACTCCATAATACATTGAAACCAAAGAACAAAACCTTTTTACAGGCCCAAACATTTGTTTAATAAATAAAAAGTACTATATAAACTTTTTTTTCTTTTTTTTACAAATAACTACTGTACTGTAAAATAATAATTTTAATATGAACTGAAAGCGGATTCCCTGCCCGAATTGCGGAGATTAGCGCCGCCCCACCGCGACCTGAGTTATTGGATTAGAAAGGGAGAAAATAAAAAATTATTATGAAAAAAAACAAAACAAAGTACAGTAGCACAAATAGTGACTCTCGTGTATTTCACTGCTCTTCTGACTGAGCCGCTGCAGCCTGACTCCGCTCTGTAGCGGGTTTTTTTTTTCTTCTAAAGCCCGCGGTGCAGGTGTGTTTTTTCAAGAGAAGAACATAGTTATTGGTAGTTGTTGTCGCTCTTTTTTCTTCTGGGCAAAAAGATTCTTATAAACCGACATGCCACCATCGATTATGTTAAATTTGGCAAGCTGTTTTACGTACGTGTTAGCTGCTCTTACATTCCAGCATTCATAAACAGTACTAATTCAAAAAGTTACGAGTTTATTTCAAAACTTGTCTGGGTTCTTTTTGAGAAGAATCACCCAACTCTGACAAAGGTCTACAAGAAAACAATCAGAAACCATGGCAACCAGACTATCAAATGAAGCTTGTTCCACAAATCTGCAGCAGCAGAAGCAGAAAAGTTCATCTGTATGGACCAGATTCCTGTTTGCTTAGGATTCTGGGATTCGCTTAACAAAAGCAGGAGAAGAGCAGACGCTCTGTCCGACCAAGCCGTGTTTTCATCTATATTTTTTTATGCGCAATTTGAAATATCTACTGATTAAAAACGGTTGATGGAAACGTTAAAACTCAAAATAACTCCCTCAGTTTCACAAAAAAGTTTTTAATGCTCGATTAACTTTGGTTTTGGCTTTTCCGAAAGAGTTAATACGGTAAAGATGAGATGGAAACACAATTACTGAATAAGTTCTGACGTAACAAACTTTTACCTCTCATACTTCCTGTTCATTACAGCAATGAGTAACATCAACGTCTGACAGAATCACCATTTGTGTAGCCTGGTTTATTCAATCCAAACTACTAGATGCAAACATTTTCTTTCTTTTTTGCGATATTTCTCAAAATTCACATATTTCAATGGAAATATAGCTTGTAGAGCAGTTCTAATATTTTGATTTTGTCATTAAAATGCCTTCAAGAATCTTGTGGTATCACAGATTACATCAAGTATAGAGATTGAGATTCAGTGGATGGCCCTTTGCTTTATTAACCAACCATCCTTTATTTCTCACTTCTCTTTATTAGCAATCAGTTTTAGATGCATTTTCTGAAAGGAAAGATTCATTTTAGAGGAATAACAATTCTACTTTAGTTTAAATTTAAAATCAAGAACACAAGACAATTCAACTAAAAACCAGTTTTATGCTATAAACATCAATTTTTAACATCTGAAAACTGAGAAAGCTGAATGAAAACGTTGGACTGTCGACCCATTAAAGCTCAGTGTTTAAGAGTTAATCAGATACACACATTAAACTAGAATTAGGCAAAATATGCAGTGAGCCAGGCATTAGAAACACTGCAAGTACACAAATAAATTCCTGTATTTGCAGGGATTTATTTGTTCATCAGGTTTATCGCTAAAATCTGAAAAATGTCCCAATATTTTAAATCCTAACCATCCGAATAACCTGCATTGTTCTCTAAAGGTTCTGCTAATGTTATTATATTTTGCATTTTAAAACCTAAAGTTGACTGAATCACCATTGTAGGTAAAAACAGTGAGAGGATTTTACCCTTATTTCATCAGAAGTTTTGTAAAAATAAGATGGTTCATATTCAGGATCATATTTGAGAAGAAACAGTGCATTTCCTTCAAACAGAGACAAACTTCCTTTTGTGAAACTCCAGCGTTAAGCAGGGGATACCCGTACGCTCTAACACCTGAGTATCCTCACCTTCCTGTTTCTTTGTCTGCTTCGTCTTTTCTAGTCAATGGCAGCAGCCTCCGTCAGACAACTGAAGGCTCTCGTGTTGTTCCTCAGAGCTGAATTTCATACAAAGAGGAAGAAAATAAGAAACTGAGTTAGCGGGAAAATTAGAAAACATTATCTTCAGGTAGCTACCTGCAGCTGAGCTTCATGTAAAGTTTTACTGCAAAAATTCACTTTGACACAAAGAAACAAAAACTTTACATTAATTAATCTAGAATTTGTTTTTTATTGCTACCAAAACAAGAATCCCTTCAATGCCGCTTCTCACCCTGAACACAGCATCGTCACACTGAAACACGGTGGTGGCAGCTTAATACTGTGGGAATGCTTTTTTTTCCAGCAGGGATTTTGAAGAAAGATGGAGCTGAATCCAGAATAATAATGTTAGAAGCTCCAGAAGAATTTAGCCCGACAGAAAAAAAGCCTCAGACACGATGGATGGCTTAGATCAGGGGTGCCCAAAGTGCGGTCCAGGGGCCATTTCTGGCCCTATGAAGGATTTTCAGTGGCCTTTTTGACTCTGAATTTTTAGCAAATCTGACCTACAAGCACAGTTAATGTGGATGGACACTTCTTCATCTTTTAGGGTAACATTTTTTACAGAACAATAACTTCTTCAAAGAAATATTAGGTGTAAAATATAGATTCTCATTTATAAGTTTTTACGTTAATCTGTGGGTTTGTCTTATAATAGACACATTTCACAACAATTTACTGATTTGTTTTACACAAAAATCATTTGACTTTTTTATTAAGTAGATAACATGAAAATTGGACAACATGTTCTTTTTAAACCTTTTGAACATATAATCATATATGTGACTTTAAATTACTTTTAAAAACTTTTTTACAAAGATCTGAGAACAAACCGTATCAGAAGAGCAAAAACTAGTTTATAGGTGTAATTTTTACTTTTTTTGTGGAGTTCACTCCTAATCTGAGTGCAAAATCCCCACATCATGATACCTGCAGCACCGTACTTCACACTGTACTGCGGCATTAATCACCTACAAGTTAATTATTTATGTAAAAATAAAAAAAGACTGAAGAGGGGTTTCAGCATTTTGGTCAACCTTTACCAGAAAAAAATTAAATAAAAATTGAAAGAAACTTTGTCACTTTAAGTTACAGAAAAAAGATCTGTGACTTATTTCTCAGTAAACAATATTTTAAATTCCTCCATGAATGAGAACAGAAACCAAACCTGTTATAAATGTCAGTCTATTTCCTAAAACTCCACCAACACAGGCTCAAACTTGTTCATTCTGATAATATTTCTGCTTTTTGAAGAGCTAAAAGTTACCAATGAAGCTCAAGATGTCTGTTAAAGTTAGATAAAAAATTATACATCAAATGAAATCCACCCTGATTCTAGTTTATCTGCTGCTGTTGTGTGTTTGTGTTGCTGAGTTAACCCTTCATGCAGACGTTTAACTCTGCAGAGCATTCTAAACCGCAGGCCTACAACGTCGCATTTCACCTGCAGTCCACAGTTTGGTCTTTGTTCTGTTTGCTGGATGTGATCAGTTTACTGTGCATCCAGCCTGCAGACAGCTGCAACAATTAAAGAATTACTAACACAATGAATATAAAAATATCACAAAGAATACATTTAATTAAAAAAAAACTATATTAACCTTTAATAAGGGGTCGTTACAAAGCAACTACTGCAAAATGTTTGACATACAGGAAATATGTTCAGTTATTTAATTCCATCGATCTGAAGTAAAATGTAAAAAAAAATAAATAAAAGTTTTTTTCCCCAACTATAAAGTGAAGTTAGTTTGTAATAACTATAAATAATGCACTTCATTAATCAGGATTTAGTAGAAGAAAGTTACTGGTGAGAGAAAGTCATAAGAAGTCATATTTTCAGGTTCCAGAAAACATCAGGATGAAGGTTCTCTGCATGCAAAACCCTCTACAAGCTGAAACATGGTGGTGGCAGCATCATGGTGTGGAAGATGATGGCGCTAAACCTTATTAAAAGGCTGCAGAAAACTTGAGGTCCCAGCAGGACAACTGCCAGTTCAGATCAAGGCAGAGTCATGTGTTAGAATGGCCTAGTCAAAGTCCAGACCAAAATCCAACTCAGAATCTGATTCAAGAATTAAAATCTGATCTCCACAGACGTTATGAATCCAATCTGACTGAACTTGTTGTAGTTCTGCAAAGAAGAGGGGCTGAATACATCTGCAGGATTTAATATGTTTATTTGCATGTAATGCAGAAACATTAATGCTAATAAATAAGTTTTGAGTCAAACATCTCGTCTCATTTACTATAAAGCTCTTTCTGTGAAGCGCCGACCCTCCTGTGGTTTAATTTCCTTCTTTCATGGTTGCAGCTGATGCATCTTGCAGAAGGTTGTTTCCCACCCAAAACACGCGCAGCAGAGATGCGATCGCAGAACTGCGTCTGTTTAACGTTCCAGGTAATTATCTCACTTCATTTGCACAGAAAGACGGGCCAGAATCAGAACCGGTTCTGCTCAGGACAGAACCTTTAGTGCCACCCACAGTCGTACTGCCTTTTCTTTCTGCTCAGCTGCTTCTCTGAAATGACCCACTGCAGCACAGAAAGGTGATATCTTCTGCAAGCTGAACGTCACAAGACGAGAGAAAATATATAAACATATGTAAAATTAAAATTTACAGTTTCTTATCATTTTCTTCCTCCTTTATTTTTACACAAAGCAAGGTATGAACTTGATCTACTGCAGGTGGATATCAGTAAGTTATATGGATTATTTCCCTTCATGTTGATGCAGATCTCCATTTCAAACAAGCAGTAATCAGTTTGGAGCGTGAGAGGAAACCAGAGTACCCAGAGAGGAACCATGCTAACTATGAATATAAGCACTGTGTTGAAGTTATTTCAGTAATTCAATTAAACAAGTTATTTATCACACAATATTTGTGTCATGTTCTGTGTTTTCTGTGTGTTAATTTTGAGTTTCCTGTGTCTCTGAGTCTCCGTGTTGTCCTGTTCTCCCCAAGATCATTCCCAGGTGTGTCTCGTTTCTGTGATTACCCTCTGTGTATTTAATGCCACCTGTGTGTCTGCGTCCTCGTCGGGTCCTCGTCTAATGTGCGTGCTGCCTGTTGTTTGGACTGTGTTTTCTCTTTATTAAAATCAACTATTCATCCTACCTGGGTCTACAGCGTCTGCCTCACCACCCCTCACCGCACCATTCATGACAATTTGATACACTTCAAATTATTTATTTTTCACCACATGTTTTTTCTTCCACTCAACTTTCCATGGGTATCCTTGCATGCAAGATGAACAGCTATGCTCATCAGAAATCAGTTTTTCCTCATTGTGGAAGATATCAGTGATTTTCTGCTGAATTACAATCAAATGTGTCACATTTTGAATCAGTTTAACTTTTTCAATAAGCTGCGATCTGGGCAGATATTAATCGCTGGAGATGATTCTAGTAAAATTTGCTTTTTCATTTATGTCTTCACTGATAAACTGAAATATTTCACAGTTTCATACTTGGTCAAATTTAATGTTTTTGCAGTTTGACAGCTGAGATCTTAAAAAAAAAAAAAAAAAAAAAAACAAGAACCAAATATTTTCATCTTGTTTCTACTGCAAATATCTTAATAGACTTAAAACAAGACAAAACTAACTAGTAGCTTTTCAGCTGCTCTGATTAAGATTTGGGATCCTGCACAAAACAGAAGTTCTGCAAAATGCATTGTTATATTTTATTAAGCTTAATTGTGTTGTGAAATATAGAAAAATTATTATTTTCAATGTTTTTTGAGCATTAATATCTGGGGTCAGAAGTGTTCACAATACACTTCAAAACATCTATAAGTATCTGTTGTCAATACCAAAAGAAAACAGATTTTTATCCAACTACATTACACTGCAAAAACTAATTTTACCATGTATTTGTATCAATAAGTCCTGAATATAGACAAAAGAAATACCAGTTCCACTGGCTGATTTTTACTTTTGGAAGAAAAAAAATCAACCAGTGGAAGGTGTAATTTGTATCTATATTCAACAATTACTGAATTAAAACAAGCAAAGAAAAGTTATTTGCAAGTTAGTTTTGTATTATTTTGAATAAAAAGTGATATTTGCACTAGAAACTATATAAAATACTTAGTAAGATTTAATGTTTTGGCAGTGTAGGTGAATTTTCACTGGATTATAGTTAATATATCAGGAGCAAGACTTTCCTGCAAAAATTTTTTAAAACTCTTTTCCAAATCTGACATATTTTCTTTCTGCTTTTACTTTATTTCCTTTATTAACTTCATAACAAAATGTGATTAGCTATAACTTATGCATTATTGATTTTGGGTCTATGCGCTGCAAATGATGGGTAAGTTTGATTTAAGTAAAATCCTTAATATTGATGAAAATTTACTATTTTTACATGTTATTGACTTAAATCAAACTCCTATTTCTTGCCAAAAAGTTACTTTTGTGTTAGTTTTGTCTTATTTCAAGTGTACTACGATATTTGCACTAGAAATTAGACCAAAGGTTTTTGCAGTGTAGGTCTTTCCTGTCTAAGCATTTGGAAGTTGTACCAAATTGTGCATCATTATTGCCATATAGAAGTGAGACTTTACTGCACTTTACCGCCTCCCCCCTAATTTCCAAATGTGACATTTTGTTCCAGGAAACCAGGAACCACTTTGTGAAAATGCAGAAGTTGGAACTTCTGCATTTTCTCCTGGAATTTATAAGCTTTTTATTTTGGAGTTAATAATGAAAATTTCACTTTGTTGTTGAAATTCAAAGTCTACACTGTGAAAACATTAAATCTTACCAAGTATTTTGTTTAGTTTCTGGTGCAAATATCTCATTATACTTGAAATATGAAAACAATAACTTACAAGTTACTTTTATGCGAGATATAGGAGCTTGTTTAAATAAATAAACCTTTACTGTAGAAAGATTTTAGTTGTGGTAAAAAAAATATCTTGCAATAAATAACAGTAGCACTTTTTTTTATATTCAATTATTTACTTAAAATAAGCTCAAGTAGAATAAATAACTTGAGCTTTGCACTAGAAACTAGATCAGAAATACTTTGAGTTTTTGCAGTGTAGGCCTTTCCAGTCTGAACATTGTGGATGTTGTACCAAATGTTGCACAATTAGTGCCATACACTCTAAAATAAAAAAATATTATGCATTGCATCAAAAGTGACAAATAAATCCAGCCAAACAGTTTATTCAAAGTGAGATCAGCTGTTTAATTACTCCTCAGATTTCCCAGGGAAACCCTAAACACACCAGACTGATCAGCGTTTGTAAAAGTTTCCATGGGGTTTCTGTTGGATCTAATGCTTTCCGACGCAGGCTGCAGCCTAAACCACCTCAGCGTTTTCCAGCTGCTTTTGTCTTCATATGCAGAACATCAGCATCCCTGCTCCTTTCTGATCCCCCAAAATAACCAGCTGCACCTTTACTTCCCACTAAATCCAGGGGAGATGGAGGAAACTATCAGAAACTTTATAAATTGTTGAACTTGCATGAGTGGGAGACCCCTCACCCACTTCTATGAAGTTTGGTGATTTAAAGGAAACTGCACAACCACATTTTTCACACTTAGATCACTGCTGCATCTCTGCATCACTCTCTCTCTCTCTCGCAGGCTGATATAAATAAATGCTTTCATGACAAGTCAAACAGTTTGAGCCAACTTCAAGGCGAGAGACACGACTGCCGAGTCGCTCCGACAGGGATCAAAAACGACTGGCTATTGCATCGGGATCGCTCCGGGAATCAAACCGACACTCAACAGACAGTGAGAGGAGCGGCATGATGATGAGGATGGGCGCTGTGATGAGGAAGGTGGTCTGCCTGTTGGCATGGCTGTCTGTGGGTCAGGTCAGCGGGTCGTACCTCCCTCAGGACATGAACAGAACCCTGCAGGACCTGCTGCAGCACTATGTGAGTATGAACGGCGGCGCCGCAGCCGAGCTGCTTCAGTCTGAGTGTGTGGAGGTCTTTGCTGCTTCCTGAGGCTCTCGCCACAAACTCACACACACACATGCGCAAACACGTAGACCTGTGTGGGTTAAAGGCCAACCTGCTGCTTTCATGCACCAACTCTGTGCCTCATTTCTCAAGTTTGTTTCAACAACTAATGCAACAACAAGTGTCCTGTAATCCAGCTACAGTAAAACATATAAAAAGGAATAAAATGTATTAGACTTTTCAGGATTTTTACATCTGCATTACTGGACTACAAATCTACACCGCAAAAACACAAAATCGTACTAGTGCAAACATGTTTGTATACTTGGACAAAAAAGATAATACGAACTTATTATTTCACTTGCAACATGGGAAAAGTGTCTGATTTTAAGTGCAATAATCTGTTAGTGGAACTAGTATTTCATCTTTAATATTAAGGAATTATTTTCTTAAATCAAGCTCCTGTATCTTGTTGCAAAGTTACGTTTAAGTTAGCTTTTTCCAAGTATACTAAAATACTTGCACCAAAAATATTTTTTTGTTGCTACAGAGGATGCTATGAACGTCTGCAGAAATCATGCTTAATTATTTCATGAAATATTTTTATCTTATTTTGAAAGCCAAGCAGAATGCAAGTTTGAGATTCATTTTCTAACAGTGAATGCACCATTAAGGCCTTCTTTCAATGCTAGTCTGTTTAAATGTGCAGGAATGTTAATTATTTCTATTATTATAAAATCAAATATTTGTGTTTTTGATCTCTTTGCAGAAAATCTCTAAATCGGATATATACGACGGAAAGCACGTGTTCCCCAAAGAAGAACTGAAAGGCAAAATGGAGGTAAATCAAACATCTAAATCAATAACAGCTACAGAAATAAACAATAAAATAGTATAAAGTCCTTACTTTGGTTATAAATTATGTAAAGATGTCTAATCTAATGTGGTTATTGATTCATTTAATTATTCTGATTGTCATAGTTGTGTTGCACCATTGGTGTAGAGCCATTACATTTAAAGCGCTGTTAGCTTAAAGTACAACATAAACAAAGTTAGCACTGACATTAATAACTTAAGATCCTTAAGTAAGGTATTTGATTACAACACAAACAAATTATACATAATATTTAGAGAAATTAACCTTTATAGACGATCAAAGGCTAATCCAGGATTTTCTCTTTTGTTAGTATTTCAAACTGTAATTTGTAATTTACAGGTTTTAGCTTGACCCAATTTTTTTTTTTAGAAAATAATCTAAATCCAGCAACACTGATAAACAGAAACTTTGTTTAAAAGATATTTACTGTAGAATAGTTACAGAAAACAGCAAAAATCATTATTTTATTAAAAAATAATCTATCAAAAGGCAGAGAGTAAATATTTCTGAACTTCAGAAAAGCCAGGCTAGCATGTTCTGGAGTTTGTTCCCCTACTGATCTAAACCTGAAACTGATCTCCATCTTCACATGAAAACCGCACCATTCTTCATGAGAAATGCCGGCTTGTGCCACAAAGAGCTTAACATTTGAAATCATCTACAATCGGCTCTTGAAACTAACAAAATGCCAACTTTATGTCACAGTTTGGGGAGAGTGAAAGTTCCAGTTTGAAGGAAAGAAAAACCACAATAACCTCAACATAAACTCCTGTGTGATAAAGTTCAGGTTTTTCAAAGTGTCTGAAAATGTTTTGGCAGACAGAAACACCAGCTAACTGCTAGCTTGGTAGCATCGGCAAGAAAACAGCTTCTAATACTCAACAGCCCCTTAATACACACACACACTCACAATGGGACTATTTAGTCACTTAAATACACTTTAAATCCCAAATTTTACATAAATGTGTGAAAATAGCTTCACTATATAAATATTAGCTCAAGTAGTTAGGCTAGCTTAGCAACAAGCTAACCAAAACAAATCCTGAACACAAAGGGCTAGTTTTATCAGAAAATATAACTTTAGATCATTTCTTCACTATGATTTGTGTAAAATATGTGGAATTTGGCTAAATGCAGCTAACAGTTTGTAACCATGAGAGCTTATTTGTCTTTTTAGAGCTGAATTTATTTAAAGAATCTGGTGAATGTGTCACAAAGGAAACCCATAAATAAAGCACAGACTATCTTGTCGCATATGTAGAGATTATTTCTGGTGTTCACTGGAGTTTTAGCACAGCTTTAGTGACCAGCTAGCGTGAACAGCCCCCAGGGGGTTTGCCATTCACTTTTTCCTTACAGCAAAACGTTCCTAAGACCTCCTGTGACTCATTTAATGCCCCAAAAAGCAACAATTCGATCTAGTTTTTATTCAGTCTGACACTTTTTTTCCTGACCTCTGACCCTCCCGCTGCACCTGAATATGCATCTACACCAAATGAAACTGTCGCATCCAGATGAGCAAAACTGGAATGTGACATTCATGTTTAGCAGGCAGTGGGTGGCATTCCCCTTCATGGCCCACACTACACTTAGTTTAACTCTTGTGTGGGAAACCACAGAGTTTTTCCACTGTGTGAAAAAACCTTTAGAACCTCAAGGCTGGTACATGCTAGTAAAGCAAGAGATCAGCAGCTTTTTTGTTGCATTTAACAGGTTCAATTAACTTATTCAGATAGTAAAAGTAAAAAATGGACAACTAAAACTCTTTTTACTAATTTTTTCATCTTTTCAGTCCCAGATGTTGTTTATGGGCGGCGTTTTGGAGGCGTATGACAAACTGTTTGGACACATGCTGAAGGGGCTGCCCACTCCAAGCCCCCTGTCGGCCACCAATGGGGACAAAGCGGACACTTCGGGCCCCAGCACCGCTGAGCCGTCGGCTGCCGGCGACACCAGGTTCAACCTGATCAAAGTTTTACAGAAGATCAGGGAGCTGAAGCGGCACAGCTATCAGGAGCAACTCAAGGTTCTCCACGGACTGCAGAAGCTCAAACACATTGAGGTACGGAAACGGTTCTTCACTTGGTTCTGCTGACATCTGGATCTGGAGAAGAGTTTTCTAAAGTTATTTTTTGTGTTTTTACCAGCGAGTATCATGTGTGGCGTCTTAAATTGTGTGGATGCTTTGTAAATTTGAAGGACTTTCAACAATATTTGAAGTTCTCAAAGTCAAGGTTGATGTTTGGGTTCAAAAAGGTCCATTTTGGGTTTATTAAAACACCTTGTGAAGTGTTTGTGAAAGTTCTAAGAGATCTTAAAGACTTTTAAAGAAGCTTTGAGAACAATTACCTTATTTTAACCAAAATAATTGAAATAAGAGGCTAACAGTTTGAGTATTTTCAAGGTCTTAAAATACAATAAGTCACCTTAATTAAGCATTTACAGACGCAGCTTATCGCTGGATGAACTTGTTGATATTATTTGGAAACTGACCAGTCTTCCTTCTCCAGATGGACAACATCAAGGTGCAGGGCAAAGCATTGTGGGAGCTGCCGTGGATTTACGAGAAAGCCAACTCGCTGGCGGACAACGTCATGAGGAGGCGGCGGCGGAGGCGGCGGCAGACCAGGACCGGTCTCACCAGGGAGCCTGAAAGACGAGCAAAAGGGCAGCAATAACAGCTACAAAAACACCAGCGAAATAAGGATGTCAGATAACAAAAACTGAAATTAAAGTGCCTATTAAGGATTTTGTAATTAGGGGATTCTTTCATACACATATATTTATTGACTAAACAACAAACTATCAGGCTAAGCTTGAAACATCTAATGTTGTAATGTTTGTTTTAAGTCGGATTTAATGTTTGTTTTTTTTTTACTTGAAAACAAGATGCTGCAAAGATTAGGATAAATAATTTTACCTGGAAATACTTGATTTATCCACTTTAAAAACATCACAGGGTAAAAACTGAGAAGATCAGCTAGGCGTAAAACATAACCCTGGATAGAGGTTGTTAAACTCTGATTGGACAGTGGCAGAGAGGTGGGTGGGGAGGAGACCTCTGATTGGTCAGACACTTTAAATGAAAGTAAATAGAGACCAAACCAAGTTTTATTTTCTTTCTTTCTTGAGTTTGAGTGAATTTTTTATCACCAAACTTGTTTTTACTGAAGTGCCTTGGAGAGTTGATGTTTACAGTACAAAGTACACCAAAGGTTTTCATTATGTACTGTAAAGTAATTTTACTTCTCTGGACCTTCAAGCCCAGCACTGATGTACTATTATTACAGCAGAAGTACTGCAGTTGCCAGGGATTTCATCGTTTTTGCTGACATGTTCTAGTTTTTTTGTATTTATTTTGTATTTAAGAGTTTTATTTAATAGTGAATCACGATGTTATGACTGTTGATTATTTATTGTGTATTTATTGATTGGCACAAGCTGACACTGACAGGTTAGCATGAAATAAACAGAAAGCACTTCAGTTGACCGTGTCGCCTTTATTTTCTGTGGTTCAGAATTAGAATAGTCTTGGGTTTAGTTTTAATTTTAATTCAGTTTTAATCAGGGTGTGTTTATAAGTTATTAATTAAAGTTTAGCTTAGTTTTTATTATTTGTAGTAGTAGTTTTAGTTTTTTAATACTTTTGTTAATTTTTAGGTGCAGAATTCAAAATGATTGAAGTATATTGTTATATTTATACATTGGATAATTTGCTGACAGCTGATGTAAACTGTTCGAAACGCTAATAAATTGTTTTATAAACACAAAAACTGACTTTTCATAAATAAGTTCCATAAATGTACGATGTTGTTCCAGTTAGTGGCAGTTCTTCCCTATTAATAACGTTTTTATTTATTTATTTCAGTTGAGGAAAATAAAATGTTTTCTTCATTTCAGATTTTGTCAGTTTTAGTTAACTATAATAATGATGGATTTAATCTGAGTCGCTGTTTTTGTGCAGACACTCATCAAAATAAATTTTAACATCAGATAAAGAAAACCAGAATCAATTCAACAAGATTTTATTTATTAAGAAGAAAATCTATCAAACCTGAAAAAACAAATTAACAAAATTATTTGCAAAACCTTGAGTTAAATCAGCCAGATGTGATTATTGGCAGACCTGTAGAATGAAATCAACCTGATAGGACCTGTCTGGCAGCAGGAAGTAGGCAAAAAGAGCTCAAAAAGCAGCAAAGGAACCACAGAAAGACGATGTGAGGATGGAACTGTTTGACTTTATCAGTTTCTCCTCCTCTTCTTCCCAACACTGTTTGAGTTCATTAAATTCTAACTAAGTTTAAATTTGGCCTCCATATGCAGAGATGCTTTCAAATGTCACCATAAAAGTTTCCAGTAACAGAAAAAAGTGGCTAAATATGGCGTCAGTCACTAAGTTGGCAGCAGTGCTTGTTTCGTCCTGACCACAGCCCTGCGACCCCCCTCCGCTCATCCCCACGACTGGCCACGCCCCTAGTGTCTCTTAGCTCCACCCACTTTGGTGAAACTGTCATTATAATTTGTTTAGGGGTGGAGTTTTGCTTTCACAGGGGGGTTAGTTACACTTTAAGGTTTGCAGACACTCCTCTGACGCTCCCACTACAGGTTATATTGATTTCACATTGATGTCTGGACTTTGACTAGGCCATTGCACCATGCTGTTTAGCCATTCTGGTGTTTCTAACAATGCCTGGACTAAGCCTCAGCTGTCAGACAGACTGCCTCACATTTAGGATGCAGAGGAGTTCATAGTTTATTTAATAACTATCTGTGGATGCAAAAAGCCCAAAGCATCAACCCTCCACCACCGTGCTTCACATTTGATAGGCTGACTGATTGCAAAATGTTGCATTTAATTAATACACATCTCTAAAGTTCAATTTGTTGCCAATATTTTATTAGAGGAAAGAGTCCCTTCCAAATTCTTATTTGTTTCATCTCTTCTGTATTTTCCTGTCATGAACTTTAACCTTTAACCTGCTACCTGGGACCTATATAGTCCTCTGAGAATATGGAAATCATCTATCAGTTGTTTATCTAAAGTCATTGCTGATGTATTTTTTCCTCCAGCAAAGCAGCAAGAATGTACTTAAAATTACAAACACAGTTTTTCCATTTTAGCTCTACAATTGTGCAAAAAATAATATAATTTTTCACCATGATTTTATTTATTTGTTTTAATTTAAAACATTGATCTGCAGATTTATTTTCATGTACTCTTGAATAAAGATGCAGATTAACTATTAAGCTGTTTTTTTCTGTTTTAATTTGGAGACATTTCCCCTAGCAACCAAACTCAAACTTCTGCTGCAGCTTAGATAAGCTGGACGGACCCAAGCCCTCCACCCCACAGCAGCGATGTCACTTCCTGTTACATCACTTCTCATAAACCCATAGACGTTTCTTACAGTAACTGCTGGCTTACCCACAATGCACTGCAGGCGCTATGTGTGTTTGTGTGTGAAGCTGTGACTTCTAAGAACCCGAGCTGTGCTTTCCCACTGCAGCGGCGTCTGTTTGTGTGGTCAACGAAAACCCTGAGGCTCCTCTCAGCGCTGCTGGCAGCGAAAATAAAAACATAAATTCTAATTCAGTCGAGCTGATTATTTTTCTCCTTTTTTTTCTTTTTTAGAGCAAAAACAAGAACAGTGGAGTTCTGCAAGGCTCAGTCTGAGAGCCTCTTTAGTTTGCAATCCTCCAGCTGCTATAATCAGCTGGTTTGAATCTCTTATTGCTATTTTTAGCTATAAACTGAAGCTTTAAACAAAACAAATTCATAAAGTGCACAGCTGCATTAGTTTCCATCAGGTGTTCATCTCATATTTCCAGATCTACATCCATTTATGTTCACATAAGCAGCTACACAATAAAGTGGAGTCTTCTCTCCATTTCTAGTCCCAAACATAAACTACATAAGTACATTTTCTCTGCATATTGTGTTTATTTTACTAATTCATCCTAACTTACAGTTTTCATGCAATTCTAATTTTGAAAATATTTGGTTTATCCCAAAGGGAAATTAAATCATATCATACACGTACCTTCAGAGAGTATAGAGAAAGTGCTGCAGAAAGTGTTGGCCTGACTTCAAACTGTCACCGGTTGCCATGGTTACCCTTGGTTAGTTCTCAATGAGATGCATCAAGTTTCTAAAAACAAGACAAATGTATCCATAATGAGGAAAGGCTCAGGCATAAAACATTAATAGGGTTCTCCTAAAACAGTAAAATTTCATAAAAAACTGCATTCATATGAAATACGATCATTTCTGCCTATTTTGGTCTCAATTAGCAGCCATTTTGACTGCAGGGACTTCTGCACAGTTCTCTGGCTGGGCAAAATAAAAACAGATGCTAGTTTTCAAAGACTATTGCAGTTTTTAGACATTCTTGCAGAAAAATCCCATGAATTTCACAAATGAACCACGACTGAAATAGTTGCATTACTTCCTGTTTAGGCATTAAGCAACACAAAAGGTTGTTAATCACCCAGTTATTAAAGTCGGGCGAGTGGCAACAGGGGAAAAACGCAGAACCAGGGTTTAATATCACTGCGTTAACATCCAGAGGTCACATTTCTCCAATGTTTAGATGCCTCTCTGCTTTATATGAAAAACAATGCTGGTGCACCTTTCCTTACCACTCTTTTTCCTTCCACTCAACTTTCTATGAATACTGTATTGAACTTTTTCACAATATTCAAATTTTCAGAGATGGAATTTTCTGCAAGACATATTTCTCAAAATTGCAAGAAATATTTCACTGTATGTGAGATGAATTTACATAAGATGAGCTTCGCTTTCTGGGATAACAAAAATGTTGAAATGTTTCACAATATTAAAATTTTTTGAGCTGTAAAAATAGAAAAATGCAAGCTCTAGTAATTTTTAAGAAATATAAAAAAACATTTAGCAAACTTGTGCTTTTTGGCGTAAATATCTACATTTCACTGAAGAAATTGATTATTGTTAATTGATGATCATTATATTTTTTATTATAAAACCTCAACAATAACGTGGTTGCTCTTTACCATAAAAACTAAAACAAATTTCCCTTAAGAGATATTGTTAAAATCTGTTATTGGTGTAGGATTAAAGATGGTCGCCACTACAGTAACTGCTGACTGGGGGTTCAAAACAAATGCAGGCCACACTTTTCAGATATTTAATTGCCAATAATTATTTTTGCAGGGCACTGGATATGAAAGGGGCCTTTTGAAAAGTGCTACACAAAAAAACCTGACTGAAAACATTCAATTATGATGAACCGAAACTATCCACAGGCGTTCTGTCATGCGTGAATAGCGGAAAATTCAGGATAATTTTCTGGCAGTTTGGTTCGGATCCGGATAGTAGGACAGTTGGTGACGCAGGTGCGTTCTCACTTTTGTTTATATCGCGTCAAAAGTGGCAGATGAGGCTCTTAGGGTTGCGTTTTGTGTTGATAACAACTTCACACGTAGGTGATGTGCAAGAAAATG
Source organism: Xiphophorus maculatus (assembly GCF_002775205.1). NCBI lineage: Eukaryota > Metazoa > Chordata > Actinopteri > Cyprinodontiformes > Poeciliidae > Xiphophorus > Xiphophorus maculatus. The sequence goes on from NC_036459.1 coordinate 1,163,841, forward strand.
TAGTTTCAGAATATAAAACAAAAGAGTCGTGATATGCAGAAACTTTTTTTTTGTTTTTTTTTTTGGTAAATGTGCTTTTGGACAAAGTGGAAAAAGCCGATCTTTTACAGATTTACAGGAAGCAGGATGGAAAGTCTCAGAGAAAAAAACGTCTCTGTGTGCATCGTAGGTGAATATTTTGTCCAAAAGCAAAAAAGGCCTCAAACTCAACACCATCGAAACTTAAAGAGCCAATTTTATCAGCCTATAGGTCTGATTAGGGATATAAAGTTCTCACATTAATCACTCCATACAGATCTGGACATACAAGCAAAGTTCATCCTGAAAGCAGACCGCAAGATGCTAAAAGACGTCTCCAAAAACACTGAAAGTTATTTTCATCAGCATCTTGCTGTCTAAGAACTACCTAAAATTTGAGAGGGATACATTAATAAATCCTGAATGATGTTCTTTGGACAGGTGAGTCTAAAACTGAATTATTTGGACATGTTTGGCAAAAACCAAATACACCGTGCCAGGAAAAGAAACTCAGACCAGCTGTAAGGCATGGAGGAGGAAGGGTCATGTCAAGTGAATCTGAAAATTGTCTAAATCATGAGCCTTTAAGTTTTACATATGATGTAATTAAAATGAAAACCACTTTATTTATCGTAATCGCAACTCATGGATGGCGACGCTGTGGGCAGGAACAATCTCCAGTAGCAGTCAGTGTTGCAACAAATCTAAAGAAGCCTCTGACTGAACACTGATGTTGCATGACAGTTTGACATGCTAACAGCTCAACATCCAAGTAAAGGGAGATGATATTCCAGAGTAACATGTCCTGAAATTTTCAGATGCTTATCAGCTGCTCCCAGTTGTAAAAACACAACAATACTTTGTTGCCGCGGTTACGCATTAAAATTGTCCAAAAGTAAAAATATAAGATCCAGTTTTCCTTCCTTCAAAAGAAAACATATCTGCCACTCTTCCATAAAGATCAGACTTCTAGAGTTGGCAACTTCTCTACTTTCTAAAGTAAAATCCACAAATGCAACAAAACCTATTAAAATTCATGGTTATGACAATGTGTTGGAGTTCTAGAGGTGTGAATACTTTGCAAATAAGGTAATGAGCTATCTGGCATTCTTTCCTTATTTAAACAGGCAGAGATGTGGGCTGCTAGCTAACGGCTAGCTAAATGACAGCAGTTTCGGAGCGTCCCGATCGAAAATGAGTTAATCTGAAACTGAGAATGAGGCAGCATCTGCACCAAACACAGAGAGGAAATCAGCTCTATCAGGAGATAAAAATAGCCTCTGAAGGCAGTAGAAGATGAGAGATCTGAATGGACAGTTGGCGATGATTAGGGTGGAGGGTCTGTTAGCTCAGGGTGCTAAACAGCACTTCAGCAGGGCTGTAAAGGAAACATTGACAACACCGAGAGAAACACTAGGAGTCAACTTTTACCCCCACCTCTGTGTCTGTGGTCGCTGTCAGAGTTTGGGTTTCAGAGTGAGTCAGCTTGTTGCAGACGATGCACGACAGATAAAGACGCATCTAAACTCTGCACGGCAGCAAAGGTTCAGCAGATATTAGAGGACAGGAAACCACAAATAAGATGGTGCCTGATTGGCAGATCTGCAACAACAATGATGATTTCAGGGCTGAATGGGAACTCAAAGAGACATTTTACAACAAACGGGAGGAAAGAAAAACGGAAGTCAGGAACAATTCTGTTTCAAATCAGCTAAATCAAAGGAGAAGTATTCACAATGTAAACAAACCAGATTTCATTACAATTTGTTGAACAGAGACTGAATGCGTGACTATCTGTTTTAAACATCAAATACTAAAAATATAAATTCTTAAGAAATTTAAATAATGTCGTATCCCACGCAGGTGGAGTCCGGGAATCTCAAAATATGTGAAAAGTTTCGACATGAATGCACATCAGTACATTCGTCTTAAAATGAGTAATCCTATTTCGCTAATGCAGAAATCTGTTGAAAAACCTCCAACTGTAATTCAATTCAGTTAAAAAATACTTTATTTAACCACAAAGGGAAACTAAATGCTGTTGTAACTCAAATCATCCAAATATCTTCAAAGAGTTGATGTGTATGATGATGCTGTGAGGAGGAACAATCTCCTGTAGCAGTCACTCTTGCAACAAATCTGTAGAGGCCTCTGACTTAAGACTTTCTGTATGAGTCTCATACCAATCCAGACATGCTAACATGTTCTGTTAACGAGATCTGCTAATCCACCTCACTTTCTTTTGCTGCTCCTTCTTAAATCTCTGTCTGGTTGGAAAGATGTTGAAGTAGGGGATATAAATCTGCTCTCTTCTCCTTTTCAGTAGTTCAGGTATTATTTGAGCTTTTGTGCAGCTAATCAGCTTCTTCCAGTTGTAAAAATAATATGTTGCTGCCATGGTAACACAACATAACAAATGTCCAAAAACAGAAAAAAACACACCTTTAGCTTAACTTTGTCATGGGTAAAAATGCTAATTTAGCACACTTTGAGATCAGCTTTTAAAACTTTTTTTTACCCCTCCAGGGGGTCTGCTGTAGGCTCTAGTGTCCCTTATATGAAAGTAGGCTGACAGGAAAGGGGGGAAGATATGTGGAAAATATCGTCAGGTCCGGGAGTCGAACCTGCGACGAGGACTCAAGGCCTCCAAACATGGGTCAAACTATCCCCTACGCCACCACAGCACACCCTTTAAAACTTATTTTGATGAGTAAGACTATCTAAACTGGGCGAACTTTAGCTTATAGTTTCTAGAAGTAAAAAAGTTCATTTAAAGATTTTGGACGAGCTGTTTCATTGGCAACGGCCCCCAGCTTAGCACACCTTTTGTTTAGCTTTTCTATATATAAAGATACTAATTTAGCACACTTTCAGATGTTAAACTAATTTAACAAATGTCTAGTTCAGGTATTCCGTGATTATAAAAATTTAGGATCAGCCTATAAAAACGGGAAAAACCCCAGTCTAGCACACCGTTAGCGTAGCTTTTTCACAAGTAAAAACTGAAATTTTCAGCACTTTTTCTAACTAAACTGAAGTAAAAAACGTAACTAGAGTCATAATAAATATTGCAATTTGTTTTTGTCATCTGAGCTGAATCTTGAATAGTTTAAAAATAGAAAAAAAAAGATCTGAATGAATTCAGTTATTCACAAGAACCGCCCACAGAAACAGACTGCTGAATCCACCTGCTGATTCCTGATAAGATCATGAGGAGAAACAGAAATACATCAGAACACCAGAGGAAATGATGACGAGTCTAACTATTTGATACTTTATCTGTGTTGCATCTTTCTTCCTTTCTGGTATGAGGGAGTCTGATTTCTATTCGTAGCATGTTCTTCTAAAATCAGACAATCAAACAGGAGCTGAATCATTGATGGTTGAAATAGGAAGGCTGTGTGAAACTACTAGGAAACCAAAAGGCTGTGAATCAAGTAAAAAAGAGGAACAAATCAACTAACCACAGGAAAGTATTAGTAATCTTTATGCTAAGGCTACATGGTTTCACAGTTATGACATCAAGCCTAAGAAACATTAATAAATACATGCTGAACCTCCCAAGAAACATGTCTACAGCTGTCGAAAACTGCTGCATGCATGCATAATAAATACATGTCTGCTCCTCACGTAAGCATCTTCATAGATTATTTTATAAAGTTTCCTCAGAATGAAAGATAAAACATTTCAAGGAGAGGACGTCCCAGTAAATTTACCTCCAAAATGCTAAAAGAAATAAAACAAAAAAAAACTCTACAGGGGTTTCTAAAAACAAAATACAGCAGCAGGACTTTGGTTTGCAAAGTAATAACAAGAACAAACCACAAAACTAGAACAACCTTTGGACAAAAGTAACCAAATCATGGAGAAACTGCAAAATTTAAACTGTTTACCAGCATAAACACCTTATATTAGCTCTAAAGCAAAGTGGTGGAGGGTTGGTGATGTGGGCTTGTTTTCCAGTTACAGGATCTGCCATGATCTCCTCAGTGCACCAAAGTATTCTAGAGTCAAATGTGAGTCTATCAAGCTTATCAATGGCCTAGTCAAAGTCCAGATCTCCACCTGGTTAAATCACTAACAATATATATCACGATAAACATGTGATCAATATCAAGAGAAAGTACTGATAGAATATTCAATAATATCGTTGACCTCTGACCCAGAACCGCACAGCATTCTGGGAAATGTAGGTAGAGGAAAACGTTTAGCCACTCAACATCGCCTGGCTATTTACACACACACTTTTTTTATAATACATAAATTACATTAATTACTTTATTATCTAGCTGTTTGTTTTTTTCTTAATTTGGGACTTGAATCAGAATTTCATACCACAAACAAGCAAAGGTGGTATGACAGTAAAAAAATCCTTGAATCCAAACTAAGCAATGTTGGTGCAAACAACTAACTCACTTGCTCTTTGGTTACCTAGCAACAGCCTGCTGAGCAACTTGTGCAGCAGCAGTTTAAGGTTTCACCTTATAATTACTCAAAAATAAAAAAACAATGAAGTGAAGTGAAAATTGTGGATAAAACAGGAAAGATTTTAGATATTTAAAACAAAAAGCAATAATTATTGATATCGTCTGATATGAAACAAATATATTGCGATATATTCTTCAGCCGTATCGTGATTTGTCTGCAAACTGAAACGCCATTATGTTTCAAAATATAAAAGCTGATAAAGGTGTGTAGATGAAACTTGGATGATTTTTTTCAATGTGTACAAAAAAAGCTGACTCAGGCAGCTTGTTTTTAACAACAGCTCTTCCCAAAGAGTTTTATGGTTTCAGTGAAAATGCTGACTGATGAAAGCAGGTAACACCTTGGTGTCTTTGAACATGCATGAATGCTCTCACTCTAAGCGCTCATTAACATATGCGAAACACACTGTGGCATTTCCATGAAGTTGTGTGTTGTTTCCTCTTGCAAAGGAAGCTCTGAGCAGGTTCACTGCAACCACACACACACTGAGAGCTGTGCTTTCTGTCATACAATTCATACGCTGACTGCCAGAGAGCTGGAAAAGGAAAACTCATTAAAATGCTTTCTGCAACTTTGTGTTGTCCAAAATTCACGAAACACTCACTTTTAATCTGCAACTCCATTTTGAGCATCTGTAACGATATATTATCTCAATTAATTAATTGATTTAACTGCTTCCATAAATGAATTCTAGACGTAAACGTTGGCTTATTTCTGCAGCCCGAACCACAATATTAACAAATTATTAGCAGAATTCATGTTTAAAATACTCATTTTTATGCTCAAACTGCTGCAGTTCATGTAGCTTCAACCAGATGTCACTGCAAGACAACTCTGACTGGAAAATAAAAATATGAACATTTCAATGAAGTGAACATCTTTAAGTGGTTCTGAATCGGCCTGTTGCAGTAAGCAATAAATCTCATGATAAATTAAAACAATACCAATAATTTTTACTTTTCTTTTTTTTAACAAAAACTGGATGATAAAAGTCTTCAGTCTGGTGTTTTGGTCTCAACTAAACCTTATTTGGAGGGAAAATTTTTGTCATTTTATTTGTTGTTTTGTTTATTTATTTTAAATATTTAAAATTTCTTCCAGCTCCAGAGTTAAATGTTCATTACAATTTAAAGTATAGTGATCTTTGATAACGTGTTCTTATATTATTATGCCATTACTGTCACACTACCTGAAAATGTTCTGAGAACAACAATATTACTGTTTATCGCAATGACTTCTGAGATAATTTAACTTATCATGACAGTCTTGGTTCTGTCTTTCACCATCTCACAATTTGATTTGATTCAGATTTTTTTTCCTCAAAACAACCGTTCATTAGGCCTGTCGCGATAAACGATAAATCGATTAATCGTACAATAAATTAAAACTATCGACGTCATTTCAATTATCGGCATTATCGTCTCTTCCGGCCTTTTTCTCTTTCTGTTGATGACACCGAATGAAAAAAGGCTCAACTCCGGTGCTCTCCACTGATCCTCCCTTCCTCATTTCCTTAGTGTAAAGCCCAGGGCAGACACGATCTTAGAGCTGTCAGCCGATTGTCGGCCCACTTTTAAAACCTGAGAGACCAAACATTAGCCGACAGAAATCCTAGGTATAACTGTTCGATCGGGTTCGTTCCTGCCGTGTGGTGTCCAACAATGGGCACAAAATAATGGCTACAAGTCCAGTGAACTAATTTTAAAACCAGGCATTAATCAATGCATTACTACAATCTACCTGCAATGCATGTGGCTAGTGTCAGCGTAATGTCCTGACTGAATGAAAATCATTAGAACCTATTTACGTCACGTTAACGATGAACAGCTGAAAAGTTACCGGGTTTATCAACTGCGGTAGCAATTTCGCTCCAACACCTCCTCTTGTCATTTCTATATTCTTTGCATGTTGAATAAACATTAATGTTGTTTCCACGTCGGCTGGACTTCGGGTTGCGCCGTGTCAGCTGTTTGGGATTCCCCGACTTAATTTCCCCTCAGAAAACACTGAGGAGAATCCGTGCTTTCTGATTGGCTACCTGTCACATTCAACAGGCTGCGTTAACGATCCCAGTCGGGAAAAACCCCTGATTTAGATCGGAGCGGCAACGAGGATCTACCGTAACACACCACACAATCTTAGGAAGACCAAAGGTCTAAGATTGTTGTATGGTGAAAAATAGGAGCAAAAAATCATGTAGTGTGAATTATTGCATCAGGTAGTCGATGTGCCCGTCTTCTCTATTTAAATCTAATTATTACTGAAGGGCAACATAATATACAGACTTCATAATGTGCACTCTTTTGGTTGAATGCAGTATTTATTTCCACTTTGGCTTTATGTTGTTTAGTTTTTATCAAGTACATTTTTTGTTAATGGAGACTGAGAATCCATTTTGTTTTTGGTTGTTTTGTTTATTTAGTTTATCAGTTCCAGTGTTAAATATTCTTTTGAAAATAAAATGTATCTATCTTTGGCAGGAAATCACATGCATTATTACGTCATTTCCATTAAATCAGTGTAAAAAGGTCTTCAGACAATATTATCGTTTATCGCAATAATTTTTTGAGACAATTAATCGCTCAGCAAAATTTGCTATCGTGACAGGCCTACCGTTCATAATGATTTCTGCTTTAATTTATAAGTGTGCAAAGGATCTTCATGATCTACTTTGGTCTGCTGACAAATGGAGACATTAATGTGTCTTTTTCACATTAATCGCTAAATATTAATCCATGTTTACATAGAATTACAGTGAACCCTCGCAATTTCGCGGTTCACCTTTCGCGGTCTCGCTGCTTCACGGATTTGCATCGTGCATTGTGTTCTGCATCCTGATTGGCTAAACAGTCTCTCCGCTTCTTCTCTACCTGTGTGTCAACAACGTTGCGGTTTAATATGCACACGTACGTAAAACAGCTTGCCAAATTTAACATAATCGATGGTGGCATGTCGGTTTATAAGAATCTTTTTGCCCAGAAGAAAAAAGAGCGACAACAACTACCAATAACTATGTTCTTCTCTTGAAAAAACACACCTGCACCGCGGGCTTTAGAAGAAAAAAAAAAACCCGCTACAGAGCGGAGTCAGGCTGCAGCGGCTCAGTCAGAAGAGCAGTGAAATACACGAGAGTCACTATTTGTGCTACTGTACTTTGTTTTGTTTTTTTTCATAATCATTTTTTATTTTCTTCCGTTCTAATCCAAAGACTCAGGTCGCGGTGGGGCGGCGCTGATCTCCGCAATTCGGGCAGGGAATCCGCTTTCAGTTCATATTAAAATTATTATTTTACAGTACAGTAGTTATTTGTAAAAAAAAAAAATGTTTATACAGTACTTTTTATTTGTTAAACAAATGTTTGGGCCTGTAAAAATGTTTTGTTCTTTTGTTTCAATGTATTATGGAGTATTTCATTGTATAATAATTGTAAAAAAATAAAGGTTACTACTTCACGGATTTCGCCTATCTTCTTTTTGGAACGTAACCCCCGCAAAAAACAAGGGTTCACTGTATTCCCTCGCTGCATCATCCATCTTGTTTTTCTTCTGCAGACAGTTTCCTCCATGGTTAAAGTATTGTAAAAATTTTACAGAATTTCTCACCGTACCGGATAAACATTTCGCATTCGTGTCAACTGAGGGTACAAAAACCGCATCATCTTGAGCCCTTAATACTTCAAATGTTGTAATTAAAACAGGCAATTTTAGGATGATAAGGGAAATATCAATAAAGACCTACCTATTCTGTCTAAAATCCAATCACTTTTATTCCCATCTCATCATGAAATTACTGGTTTTAATGTAATGGGAAAACTTCAGATATAATTTAGCCCTGATGTTATGTAAAACATGTTTTAATTCAAAGCTTACTTCTGACATCTAGTGGACACAAACAGCAACAGCAACTGGATCAATAGGTGAAGTCATGCATCACTCAAGAGCAGTAACTTTAAGTGGGTAAAGAATGTTACCCTTAAATAAAATCGAATCCACCCAATTGCTTTTAAAGTTTTTAATTAGCAACTCTGAATACACAAAATGGAAGCAGTGAAGAGGAGAAGAAAGTCTAAAAATTTCAAGGCCTCCAGGATTATGTGTATCACACATTTTGACACCCACATTTTTCTGAGTGAGGTCTGAATTTTTGCTAAAAAACTTTCCTTCCAGTCTGGTTTCTCCATATTGCGGTGTTGATTATTAGATTTGAGCCACCAATCTGAGCACTCAGTGAGACTGATGTGAGCTCATGTAACTATGTGAACAAACAATAATTTGCAATAAAACCGTTTAAATCTGTGTGTAAATAAACCACTCAGTCAACCATACCACCAACTGAATATACTGTAAAGATTTTGTGACGCACTAATAATTTATGTACTATAAGATAGATTTTCTTTCTTTTCATTCATGTATTTAATGAAGACGTTTTTGAGATTAAATATCAGCGAATTGAAGCTATTAACACTTTTTAATTAACTTAACTGCCTTGTACAATTCTGCTTCAAATAAAGAACCCTATATTAACTAGATTAGTCATTTAGAAGTAAGACGCTGATTATGTAAAACTAAATCTGTAAAACTACGATGTTAAACGCAATTTGGTTAAAAAATTTGGTGAGCTCCATTTTGTGCACCAGTGTAAACAATTTATTTTGGGCAAAGACGTAATCTGATAAAGACCACAAATAGAAATGCAAATTTGATTGCATTGAAAGTATTCACTGGCACTCCACGTATTTTTACTTGAACTTCACAATTTTGCACTGCTTTCTGCTAGTCTGTCTCATAAAAAAGTAATAATAAAATACATACAAGTTTGTGACTGAACCATGAAGAAACGTGGAAAGAGTTAAAGGGTGCGAAGACTTTTGCGAGGCATAAAAAATGTATAACAATAATATTTAGGCTAGCAAGTTAGCGACATTTCTAACAGTGGTTAAAATGTTTTAAGCTAAATGCTAACACTAGCATAGCCACTCTAACAGTTAGCTAAACTGAAGTCAGAATGTTAGCATTGACCTTGAAACATTTCGACGTATTTTAATGCCTAAACATAAAAAAGACTTAACAGAATATAAAAATAACCCAAACCTCAACTTTTTAACTTACCTTTAGTTTTGTTTGACCGGGGAAGAAACGTCTTCCTCCACGAGCTAACGTCAAGGGCTGCAGCTAGCTAGGACTTGGCTCCGTCCACATCAGATACTTAATTTTTTCATTCTGAAATATGGAAAATTGTTTGGTAAATGTTTAACTGATAGTTAACACATGCATTATACCCACTAAGGATACATTATACCTCTTTTTTACGGATATAAAGGCCAAACTCCCTCTTATTAGTACCAGTTCTGGAAGCTTCTCTCAGCTTCCACATTTCTCTGAGCTCAATCTGACTATGACGTCATACCAAAGTGATATAAAGTCGAAATGATAAAAAACATGTTTTAAAAGTTTTTTTAAAAAACACCGAAAAGTATGACAAAAATACAAATTCTAAGAAAAATTATAAAATAACAACATACATACATACATACATACATACATACATACATACATACATACATACATACATACATACATACATACATACATACATACATACATACATACATACATACATACATACATACATTTATTAATTAAATAAAATAAAAAAATTCTGAGCTTCAAAAATCAAAAATTTGCAGGAAAACGTAATTTCAGAGATTTTTTCAGCAATTTATTATGACTTTTCAAACTCAGAAATTTCCCCACAAAAAAATTAACACATTTTTTTAGATTAATTTAAAAATGAGTTTTTTTCCTCACATGTTTTCTACTTTTCAGATTCAGAAAAAAAACATATTTCTCTTTGTTTATTTTTGTTTGTTTGTTTGGTTTTCTTTTACTTAGTTGGAGTATTTTGACCTATTAACAGGTAATATGATTGAGATCACATTCAAAGAATAAAAGTAATTGCTCATTTTGAATGACAACTTTTAAACACTAGATGGCAGCAGAGTCTGGCGTTCTGCACTTTAACTTTTACAAAACATCTGTCTTTCTGTAAGAGAAACGTTGAGATCCATCCAGGAAATTTGCATTGAAGGAGCACCGGGGATTGTTGCAAACTTCTGTGAATCCAACAGGGAACGCCGGACAGACAGACCGGACCCAGCCTGCCTGTGCGTGAGGCGTTCGGGTGATGAAGACAGACTCTGGAAATAAACTGACCTCTGGCCTGACAAATCTGACACCCTCTGAGTTTTCCATGAACCCAGAGACCCCCTCAGCAGGTCGCTGTGTGCCTGCTGGGGGCCGCATTCAGCTGCAGGCAGACAGATGGACACACAGGCAGGTACAGACTCTTTCCATGACTGGGGTTATATTTAGGGTTAGAGGAAGGTGAAATGCTCAGATGATACTTGAAAAGCTGCTGGAGTTGTTCTGACCGGCTAAACTGGGCTGGAGTGGGTCAGATCTGATGCATTAATGCTGGTTGAACACTGAAAATGTGTTAGAAAAATTAGATTTAATTAGGTTTGGTTCTGAGTTGTTATTGTTATTCCCAGACCAATTAGTAGCTAAAGTTTAACAGACTAGCACTGATTTATTTACACCTTGTGTTGAAGGTTTCTAGGAGCCACATGCAGTTTCTTGAGATCTGAGATGCTTTTATTGGCTAGAGTTTCAACCATCAGCATACACACATGAAGTAAAACAGAGTGCTGTTTCCAAGCATATCAATGGAAAGTTAAGCGGAAGAAAAAAATATGGAAGAGAAGAAATGCACAAACTTTACTGCATTGACAGACCATCTCCAAGTTATGAGCTAAATATTTAGTTAACTAAATAATAATCTTTGCTGTCAGTTTTTGACCGTGTAATTTTACAATCGGCGCCCCACAAAAATAAACGCTTGAATAAATCACAGTGTGTGTAACGAGGTGATATCATCTTCGTTTTCACATCTGAGATGCATCACCGTGTAACGACACCAGCAGCCTCAGTGTGGTCAGCAGGTTCCCATAGCAACGCAAACACGACACCGCCTCATTGCTAGCGACGAGCTCGACACCTGTTGCTGCGCTGCGCTCTGTTTTCTCCTCATCGTGTTCACAAATTCAGCTCTGAAACCTTCTGACAAACGCCCCACCTGCTCAGGTGTCACCCCAGTGCATGCTGGGAGATCTCTGCTCCTCTCCTGCAGTGGAACCTCAGTCAGGAAACAGATTCCTCTGGACAGAGGAAACATTTACTGTTCCCCACTTCCAGTTATAGTCGCTCATTATATTCTTCTATACTACCAAAAAAATAGTTTTATAAAAAATGCAACTTTGCTTTTCATGTTTCTCTTTTTTGTTTCTCCTTTTGTTTTCTTTTTCTCTTTTTTCTCTTCATTCATCAATGAAAATAATGTGCAACTTTTTAAATGATTTTCTCCTTTCTTTTTTCAGTCTTCTTTTTACTTTATCCTTTTTTGTTTATTTTGTTCCTGCTTTCTTATTTTTCATCCCTTTTTCCTTTTTTTCTTTTTCTTCTCTCAAAAAATGCTTAATTTTAATTTTTTCCTCTTTCCTTTTTTGTGTTTCCTTTTCTCTATTCTTTTTTCTTCCCGTTTTCTTTTTCTCATCCTTTTTCTGTTTTCCTTGTTTTTTTAGCTTCTCTCAAAAATGAAAAGTGTTCACCTCCTTTTTCTCTGTTTTTTCTTTTTCAATCATCTTCCTTTTGTTTTCCTTATCCTCCTTTTCTTTCTCTTTTTAATTTCTTTTTCTCTTCTTGATTTTCTCTCTCCCTATTTTTAATTTTTTTCTCTCTTTTTCCCTTCTTTTGTTTTTTCTTCCTTTTCTCTCCTTTTTCTTCTTCTTCTAAATAACGTCAGCTATGTGCAGCTTCCTCAGCTCCTCAGATTTAGCTGATAAAGTTGAAGCCACGCCCATCCAGACGGTAAAATGAGCTTTCTGTTGCAGTGAAAGCGCTGCCACATTACAAACTCTCCGGTCCGTGTGACATTTAGGCTGTGAGTGGATATTAATTTAGGCCCATAATTTCTGCAGCGAGTTGCACTCGATCGGGTTACAGTGTCCTGCTGAGCTCTGAACTGCATCCAGTTTAAAATAGACCTTCTCACAGGTTTATTTCCGTGTGCTGGAGGTAAATCTTCGTCTGTCCTCAGATCTGCAGCACATCAGAGTCCAGATTCATCTTCTTCACCACTTCAACACATCCAAGGTTTTCCAGCGATATGTTCACTCATATCGCTCATAACGGTTCATGATTCTCATGAACCGTTTGTTTACATGAGAATCACATATGGGCTACTTGAAGCTCACAGGTGATGTTGCTTTGAAGGCAAATGAGGATAAAAGTGAGTATTTTATTTTCTAAACTAGAAAAAGGGCATGATGGGATCAGAAATAATCACAAATATGATCAATAATAGCTAATAAGGGTTTAGATTCAGCTGTTTTTATATTTCTAATCTTCCATAAAGTCCAGATTTGTGGAGCTAATAGTTCCTAATAATCCTGTGAATCTCTGTAGCTCCTCCAGAGCTGCCATGACTCTCATGGGACACGAAATAAACCTTCAACATAACAGTTAGAGGGAACCAATCATGTAAAATTATTTTTTTTGCACGTTTTTATGCCTCCATTTGGGTCTCAACTGATTTTAAAATCAGTGAAGTGCTTAAAAAACACACAGATGCTTTTTTAAATTATTTTTTTGGCAAAAAGTTAATGTTTTTTGGCATCTGGAAAATGATTTGTTTCAAAAATGTCACATTCTACAGGCTCTGCCCTGACACCTAGCAACCCAGCTGAGTTCCAGCAGGTTGGGTCAGCTGGTTTTACAATGGCTGCTGGAAAAGACAGGGGATTTACTTACCTTCCAGAAACCATTTGCTGCTTCCTTGTTGGTTGTGCAGGAGGCTCCACTTCTGCTTTTCAAAGATGTACAGTTGTATATTTATGTATCTTTTGCAGCCATTTTCATGTGTGAGTGTAGATGTTGACTTTTGGGGTGCGGCCGGCAGCAGGTTACAAATTGAAAGTGAAATTCTGGAGGCATTGATCAATGTGAAAAGATGTTGATTATCATTTAATTTGTTAATTTTTGGCTGCAAAAATGGGTTAAAGAAAAAATTTAATTCATGCAAAATGTTTCTGAATCCTCAGGTAAAATTAAATTTGACATTTTTAAATGAAAAGCTATTGGAGTAATGATGTAGCTAGACCTTAAGATTATTTTCTGTCATGAATTAGCAATAATTAGATGTTTGGGGCTGTATTTCCTGGATTGTTTGACCTGGAGTGACCCGGTTCTGTTGTGCAGTCCTTTTCTTTTCCATCAGTCAGCAGATGAACCCTCCTGACTCACCTGTAGGTCTCACCCTGATTGGCTGACCCAACCAGGAAAGCGAGGTCTGACAGGTTCAATCATTCCCTCATCCCTCAGATCTGTTTGGACAACATTCTTCAAGATCCAATTTATAGAAGTGGGAACATGTTCTTCTGAGGAAACCAGTCTGGACCAAAGCTGCTGCCACCTGCACTTGAGCCAGGCAGCAGCTGCTCCAAGCTAGCTAACCCTGGAAGCCTGTTGCTCTATAATTAGCAGCTGTGTCCTTCCTGCTAATCTCCTCCACCTCTGCTCCAATCATATGGCTGGCCCTGGTTGCCATGGTGAACTAATTAACTCGTCAATGACCGATGGGAAACAAAGTGGCAAGAAGGAAGAAACCAGAAGTAGGGGGACACAACAAACAGATTTCTATTTTACATTTTTTTCCTGAACATTTTTCCTTTTCCCTGGACAACTATAAACAAAACTTAATATTTTTTTTAAAAACAAGTCTGACTTCTGTATGATTATGTTTCTCTATCTTTGTCAGGACAATTTCACCTTCATTTACCCAACTTTACTAAATAGATGCAGCAAAATCTGATCTCAAGTAAAAACCACTGGATGTTTGCTGCTCCTGGGGCCACATTTTGGACACCTGTGATTTAAATCAGATTTGTGTATTAGAATGGCCTAGTCAAAGCTCAGGCCTAAATACAACTAAGATTGTGAGGCAAAACTTGAATATAAATGTTTAAAAATGTTTTCCATCCAGTCTGAGCTCGATTTGTTTGGCAAAAAAAATGGATGTGCCAATTTTATAGAGACAAACTTGAAACTCTAAAAGCAGCCAAAGCTGCAAGAAACCTACTATTTTCTTCCATTTTATTATTTATTATACACATTTTTACATAAAATGCCATTAAAATACAAAACAATTTGAGGTTTGACAGCATGTGAGAATAACATCCTAACATTAAAGTAAACCATGATGCTGCATGATATCATAAGGCTAATAGAAATATGTTAACCTCTTTATGGAAATCTTTATATTTTCAGTGAAATATGCTGTGATCTGCTTTCACTGATGAGTCATTTTGCTGAGTTAATTTCTCTCTCCAGATGTAAAAAATGTTGAAGTTATTTTTATAGTGACGCCTTCACTTCCTGCATGTCGTTTCCAACGCCGTCTGTTGTGATAATCTAAGCAGCGCTATCAGCGCCGGCTTTCATGATGTCAGGTCCCCCTCCCTGTCAACTCTGCATTTATTACCACCACCTAAAGAGCCTGGGTTGCCATGGAAACCCAGTGTAATCACTCAGTGTCCTCAGATTCCTGCAAAGTTTCTTCACATTTTTTTGGTACTGCTTTTTAAAGAACATTTTTCTCTGTGTGGCTTAAGAAAAACAATCAAAGTGAGACTAGAAAAGTATATTTTAAAAATCTATAAATATTCACATATAAAGGCCAGTAATTAGATAATGTGAAGTAGTAGATTTGTCAACAATTGCCTTTATGTATTTGCAACTAGCAATGTGAAATAGTCATTAATGGAGAACTAATTAATTTCTTAATCAGCCCAATAAACCTCGTCAAGACAAAATACAGATTATCCATATTCTGGCTAACTTTTCAAGTCGTAATCCAACGTTAAAACATCTTTTGATGAAAAAAAGAAAATAAAAAACAAGAATAGAAAATAGCACTAAAACTAAAATTTCAAAACACTAAAATCAAGTTTCGAGCACAAAAGAAGGAATCTCAGTTTAAAAATAAACCAGGATATAAAAATTTGAGTCAATATCAGTTTTAATATTGCTGTTAGTCCAGTTTCACTACTCAAATTGATACTGATATTACAGTTGACATATCTTTCATCCCTAATCCTTTGAAATAATAAAATACACAGAAATAAACAAAGGGGTGAGATTATGATGATCTATGATTTTTAAAAACATTTTCACCAAATAATTCAAACATATTGGAAGCAAAATTTAATATTACATTGATTAAAGTAAAGAAAAGGTAATTTTAGATTCATTAAATGGCTCAAGAGTTTTTTGGATTACACCCGAATCCATTTCCATCAACTAATGGTTTGGGAAAATATAGAGATTTCTGTTTAAAACCAATATAAATTCAAACAAAAAGCCACATTAGTTCCCTTCTCTTTAATGCAACCTGAATGCCCACTTTTGTGATTGACCCATTTTTTGATACTTTAAGAATCAGTAAAATGTGAAGTAATAGTTTTAAATATGTTTTAGACTTAAATGTGTATTAGCTAACGAAAAATCAACATTTACTTTATATGTTCCATATTTTGTAATTCTGTAGATAAACCATGGCTGAATAGGCTAGCTAGATTAAGGGCTTGATAAAATTAAAGTGGATATTTTCTCAATTTGTTTTTAATAACACTTAATTATTCTTGAACTTTCTTCATCCATGTGCCAAATGGCTCAAAAGTTCATAGGTTAGCTTGGCTCATTTAGCAATCGGGTTATTATTTCAATATTTTTAGACATTAATATGGAAAAAACACAACAGATGTTTTTCAAATTATTAACACAAAAGATGACAATAAAAGTGTTTTTATTAATATTTTTTTCCACCACAATAAAATTTAACAAAGGCTCACTAGAAAAGTGTCAATTTCTGTGTTCTGTACAGCAGATACAGTACAAAATAAAACTGGCCGTGCGGTGGCACCACAGCCCATTGAATACCCCCAGCCCCGTCCCCAAATGTTTTATTCAAACACTTTTGCACAATATTTACAACTTTTTAAAAAATCAACAATAAAACCCAGCTGGCAAACGATATAGAAACTTTTCACTAATGTCTGGCTGCGAAAACTTCTTGAGAGAAGCCAAATGGCTAATGAGTTAATTGGCTAACAGGCTAAAGCCGCTTTCACATGAACAAAAAATTTTTATCAGAGTGCTACCAAGAGGTAAGTTAAAACATGTTTTATAGGAAAAATTGTCTCTTTATTGTATTTTTGCTTGTTTTTACTTTCCGACCGCCTATATGTGACTGCTGGAGTAGCTAGCATTTAGCTACTTTTGTAAAGGAATGCACTTTGGTAGATTAAACCAAATGCCCTGCATGTTAGTCATATAAATGACAACAGTAATGCAATCTGAGGTACAAACATCAAAAACAACCACATTAATACTAACAACTTGGTTGAGAACTTCGTTGAAGAGCTCAACGTAGCTGCAGAGAGCAAGAAAACCATTTGCTACTAGCATTCAGTTAGCAGTAGGCTAGTGGTAGCTTCAGTAAGTAAAACCAACGTCAGTGCAGCAAACGGCTAGTGTTAGCTTCGCCCTGTCGTTGGCAAACGACAGTTGGCTGATATGTGTCTGTACATTGTGCTGCCATGACTAAAATTTCTCCCTTTCTGTTCCAACACACACAAACACGAAATGCTAACATCAGTGCAGAGCAGTTTAAAGCTACGATCTGTGGTTGGGCTGTTGGTCTCTTCTGCTGGATCTGTAAACATTGCAGAGGCCCATAGGTTCAGCAAGATAGCAATATGAGCGTCAGTAATGGCATTATGACACCTGTTTTCTTGGCTAGCGCTAACGGTGTTTTAATTTCAGTCACAAGTCTAAATTTATAATTTATGTTCGTTCGTTTTTGTCTCGGAAGTTGGAGCTCGCGTTTGGGAATGACGTCAGATGCGAGTTGAGAACGTTCAACGGAAACGGCAGCCATAGCATACCGGAAGCTGGTCACAGGTAAGCTTGAAAATTGGATTTGCCCTGAATAGGTTTATAACTTCAAATAATCATTCCTCTGTTTTTAATGTCACAATACTAGTAGAAACAACTGAAAGGAGACACCCCAACTGAGTTACTTTGACTGTTATAATTTCCTGTTTAATTTAAAAATGCGAGTAATGGACAAATCTAACTTTGTTGTGACCCTAAGTTTGGGGACAGATATTGAGCTGAGTGATCACAGACCAGCTGAATGCATCAAACTCTTCATTTATTGGGAAATGTGTTTAATTTCCCTTTGGGATCAATAAGGTATTTTTTAGTAGAATTTTGAATTTCAAGGGAAAACAGTCGTCGTTGACTGTATTTAAAGAAGAAGAAGAAATAAACAAACATGAAGGCAATCAGCTCACTGCTGCCGACTAACAGCATCCAGGTTTGGATGCAAAGATTTGAAACAGAATTTTAAAGTTTTTTTCACCTGTCCTCAACTAGTACCCAACTGGAATCTCTGTTTAAAGCACTACAAAAACTACACATATAAAAACTTGCACTGCGTCTTTAGCTTAAATTGATAACGGTTCCACTTTGTCTTTGGACTTCAGGAACATCAAAATTCTTACAGCTCAAAATTTGGCATCCAATTTCAAAGTACACAACAACAGTTTTTAGTTTGAGACTTTTCACCAACCCCATTCTTAGAATCCAACATGGCTGAAACACATAATTCATCTTTAATCCCCCCCCCCCATGTTTCTTGTTGCCGCTGCATTAAAATTTTTTCTCTGCAAATAAGTGGTAATCCTTTCATTTTTAAAATGTTTTTTATTGTTCCATTTGAGACATCACTAGGTAAAGTCAAACTTTGTACAAATACTTTTCAATCGGTGAATAGTGGAACTAGAAATGTTTTATAAAAGATGTCATTCCCAAATTCTTCAGAGGCAAACAGAAGGCAACTAATGGCACCAAATGTGTAATCCAGAAGTATTTTGAAGCTAAACAGTAACAAATACATTAAACTTGAGGAATCCAACATATATATTAGATTGTTTTTACCAAATTAAGACAAAAATTAAAAATTAGACTGCAGTTTATTTTTAATTACAAATTTCCATTTTTTTTTAGGCATATGACTATCATGTAATGTTTACTTGAAAATACAGGCTACACATCATGGAGAATGGAAAATGAGATTTTGTTGGTACTTTTGTGTTAGCCACTTCAGGCTGAATAATAAATGAATGACATCATGTTTGTGTGTGTTGGGAGGGCGTGGCATGGCGTCGAGATACTGAAGGCACAAAGTTACGACTCTCAGCACTCCGTCTCACAAAAAAACGTTAAAAAAACTAAACTAAACATACAATCAACTCAATTTATCAAAACAAAACAGACTCAACTCCACATTTTCTACTTTTCCCTCCTCCTGCACCAGGAGGGGGCGGAGCTTCCCCTGAGATGGGCGGAGCTTGTAGCATCTGCGGTTCCTCCTGTGCATCATGTCATTGTCTTTCACTTCCTGTGTGCTACATTACGTCAACGGACACCGATTAGCCAATCCCGGGAACCTTTTCCTCCTCCTCCTCATCTTCATCCTCCACCTCCTCATGTGACTTTATTTTCAGACTGCGTTCAGATTTTGTTTATGTATCAATATCATGTGTGTTTGTAAGGGAACAAGTTTTAAGAGAACTTTTTAATATTGCACACACGCATCCTGCAACAAACACACACACACATTCAAGTATACAGTAATAACTGCACATCACTGTACATACATAGATTAGACTTTTAAATATTAAAATGTGACAAATAAATTAAATCTAACATGCTTTACTTGTCGTCGCCCCCTCCCTGATGGTTAGCAACACTGATTTAAAAAGATCAGGATTAAAGTTTGATCATTGCTCTATTGTTCACCTACATCATCAGAAACCAAACCATCGATGGATCGCAGTGAGATCTGGAACATTGGTTCCTTCATAAGCTGATAAAAATTCAGGCGATGCCAGAAACAAGCTAACGGTCCAAAAACCAGAGAGAACTTTGAGTTATTAATATTGTGTGTTTAAATGTAAAACAAAACAACAGAAAATAATTATGAAACCAGATCTGGGCTGGCGATGAATCAATTTAAAGATTTAATTTTTGGATAATCTGAATTTTTTTTATTTTGTTTTTTTAACCAGTGCCACCATTTTGTTTGACTAGTGTGTTTTACAGTTTCTATTTGTTTTATGTTTAATAATAAAGAACTGAATCCTGTATTTACTCGGGTTGTTTTTGTCTGATCAAATTACAATAGGTCCCTATTTAATATCCACATAAACTTAACTACTGCAGACAATATTTATATTTTCCCAATGCTTTTCAGCATTCACAGTAAAACAGATATTAAAATTTTGAGTTATTTTATAGATTTGTTGTAAAACATGTCTATTTTACCCTTCTTTTTTTTTTTTTTTAAACCATTAGAGGCCTCGATTTGAACTCGTCTGTAAATCACACTGAATTTACCTTCTGAGGTTACGACTCCTTCATCAGCCTGGTCAAGCCCCAGAAATTCACTTTTGGGATCAAGCCTGTTCTCATAAACAGAACCACTGTTTATCTGTCCTCAACTGTCTCGCCTGCTTTACAACCTGAAAAACAAACTTAAAATCATAGAAAGTAGAAATATTTTATTATTCTGTCTGAGAATGATAAGGCCGGGCAGTGGAGAGCTGACATGCTATGGCTATAACGGCTAATGCTAGCCAAATGACAGATATACAAGGCAAACACTGAGTCAGTTAATGACAGCTATCTCTTTTGTGTGTGCTAGGCTAACTGCTAGCCAGTTACGTCGAAAATAGTTAGCAATATTGCAGCTAAACCTGAATATATTGCTGTTTACCAACTCAGTTCGTGCTAGTTAGCAGTTAGCCAGCTAACAGGCACTACGCTAGCATGCTAACATGGCTAGCTAGTCGATATAACATAAAACTGGCTAACTAATTCTGTTAGCCAGCTCTCAGGTAGCTGTTTAAAACCAGGGTTTAGAGAGTTCTGATGCTGTGAATTGGATCATTGCCCAACAGAACCCCAAAAATGAAATGAACCAAAACCCAGACGCGGCTTTAGGGTTCAGAGACACACGCTACAATCAGTTGATGACATAAAACTTTAGATGAAACCCTAAAACCGTAGATAAAAACTTGTAAGACTGATGTCACTCAACATTTTTGGTGTTAAACTGATTTCATGACTCAGCTAAAAAGATTGTTGTTATAAAATATTTTAAAAAGCCTTGTTCCCTCCATCAGCACCATGTTTCTGATGTGTTTTTGTGAGTTTGGAGCTACAGAGCAGTGTGATGTGTTCCGATTGTCTGAACCGCCCCACAATGTGTCGTCACTTTACCGTCCTTTTGCCCAAACGTCAAAACATCTCATCCGCTCCAGATGATTTGAATTTGAGGCTTCCGAATGCACCCAGGGTTCCTTAGTTTAGGCTGCATCCCAGCTTGGTTAGCTTCTTTAATAATCCAACGTCAGGACTTCATTTCACTTAAATGCACCGCAGCAACGCAATAAATAACCAAATGCGCTTCACAACTGGATAGACCAGTTTTATTCAGGTCCAGCTGGTTTCTTTTGAACTCAGCCTTTATTCCCCACCACAGGGGATGGGGTGTATTGAGTCTCAGCTAACTAGTTTGGGCAGCACCGTCCTCGGCTGGATGTTTCCGTTGGCGTCTGTAATGGCCGCCAAATTAGTTCTTGATTTGGAAGTGGTGGTGGTTGCGGAGGTGGAGGCAAGTTTGGAGACGCAGGTGATGGAACTGTCGCTGTTGTTGACGGTGCGTTTGGTTGGGGTGACTTTCTCTGCTGTGGTTCCGGACGGAGGTTTGGGAAGCCGCCTCCTGAGCCAGGGGTGGCGCAGCGCCTGGCTCGGCGTCATCCTGAGTGCTGGGTCCCATTCAAGACACTGTTTGAGGAAGTCCAGGAAGAGCGGATCATCGCAACCCTTCAACGCGGTGCTCCAGTCCTTGCTGCCCGGGGCACCGCGTGTTTTACCCCGTCGGGAGCGTCCTCCGTTCAGGACCACGGAGCCATCGGGCATGGTGGTGACGGTGCAGTACCGCGGGTAGCCTTTGGACGACACGAAGTTCTTTGCTCGCTTGGAGGCTTCTAGGACCTTTGGACTGGGCATGCCTATTAGTTCAATGATGCAGGCCAGCTGGTCGGATTCGTCTTCGCCTGGTAACAGTGGGTAACCGGTCAGCAGTTCAGCCAGGATGCAGCCCAGGGACCAAATGTCGATGGGCATCCCATACCTGGAGCCTGGAGAACAAAGTCCAGCAGGTCGTTATCTTTCAGGAAGAAATAGATTTTAAGACATTTCTGCAACTCAACAAGCAGTTTATCCGATACAATGATTACTGCCATCTAGTTTCCACATCTTTCTATTGAAAAGTTGTTTTAGAGGAATTGGGGTGATAATCGGATAGACTTGGTTTGATTGGGGACTAAAAACTCAATATTTGTTACATTTTCAACTGCTGCAGTTCTTTCATACTGCACTGCATCAAACCAACAAACCCTTTGAAAAAACTGTCCCCGTCCTCAGCTGTGGGGGCGCTGCTCCAAGAACCACTGAATAAAACAACAAAAACCTTTGAAGACACCGAGCGTGGCTTCCTTCTTCACTAAATGTTAACAATATTGGAATCAGATTTTAGCTGTTGGAGGATTTCTCTTTTGTCTTTGGTAAAAGACGGCTCATTTCTCCTGCTAGGCTAATGTGTTTGTTTTGGTTGCATTTACCCAGAATTCCCTGCACTGTAGTCCGCTTCCTGCTTTTGGAGAGGTTTCTGGTCCGGTTGGTTTTCACATATGCATTCAAACCGAACCAGAGCTCACTTCAAGTAAACCGAGACCCAGATTTTATTTGAACCAGAGTTTGCTTTTTTGGTTCGATTACGCATCATACACCCCCAAACAAACCGGAGGTTGACTAAAGTGAACTAAACAGGACTGGTGGGAGTATATCCTTAATTTAGTTTCTGACATGATTTAAGAAGACCTTTCACCTCTCGAGGTCCAACTAATATTCTTCTGGTCAAACAAAGCAATTAACTGTTTGAAATAGCTTTTTGAAACATCTGTAACTTGTATGGGCATTAAGAAATTTCCCAAAAGCTAATAAAACGGTTTGCTTCACACATTTAAATGTGTTTTATTGTGAGCGGATTGTTGTAGCTACTGCAGGTTGGGCCGTTCCTTACCTAGAATCACCTCTGGAGCTCTGTAGAACCTGGACTGGATGTAGGTGTAAACCCTCTGATGTTCATAGCAGCTGGAGCCGAAGTCTATGACCTGCAGAAGAACAGAGTCCTGTAATGCGCTTCAAAAAACACAAAATCTTTAAAATTTGTTTTTCTAATCAAACAATGTCTAATTAAATATGTTACTAGACATGAAAAAGGACAAAACTAACTTATAAGCAGAGGTGGGTACTCAAACGTTTTACTCAAGTAAGGGTAAAAAAGTCTTCTGAAGTACTGAGTGATCAATTTATCAATTATTTAATATTTAAAAATCATATAATCAGATGGATCAAATTATAAAGTTAAGTGGAAATTTTGGTATTTTAAGGATGAAAATTACAATAATTCATATAAGTAACAGAAAGAAAATTTTTGTTTCATTCAACATAACATTTATAAAACTTAAACAAAAACTGCAGGTGTTTCTGTGTCCGGTGAATTTTTGGTTAAAACGTGTTTGTTCCTCATTCAGTGGATAGAAAATCCAGAAATGTTACTCAAGTAAAAGTAAAGTAGTACAAATACTCCTAAAAGAAATTTTTTTCAAAAAGGTTTTTCAAGTACATCTAATTGAGTAAATGTAACCAGTTGCTATCCAGCTGTGCTAATAAGTGACTTTTCACCAAGGTACAGAAACTTGTTTAAGTCAATAATTCCTTAACATTGATGAAAAAGTTCTAGTTACATCGACAAATTATTTCACTTGCAATATGAGTAAAATATCTTGCTATAAATGAAATAATCTACCAGTGGAACTACAGCTTTTTTTTTTATCAGTATTAAAGAATTGTTGACTTAAAATAAGCTCCTATATGTTGCTGAAAAGTTACTTGGGATGTTTGTCTCATTTCAAGTTTATTAATATATTTGCACTATAAACTAGGCTGAAATACTTGGTAAGGTTCTGTGTTTTTGCAGTGCGTCTCCAGCGGAGGAAGGACTCGTGTTTTACCTTGATGCCGCTGCGGCCCTGCTGCTTGAGCAGAATGTTCTCTGGTTTGAGGTCGCAGTGGATGATGCGGTTCTTGTGCAGCCCTTCTAAACACTGGAGGATGGAGTGGGCGAACTTCCTGACCAGCGGGAGGCTGAAGCCCTGGAACTTGTTCTTCTTGATGAGCTCATAGAGGTTCATGCTGAGCAGCTCGAAGGTCATGCAGATGTGGTTGCGGAAGGTGAAGTGCTCCAGCATGTGGATGACGTTCATGCTCGAGTCCTTGTCCTGCTTCCTCAGGTGCTCCAGGATGCGGATCTCCTCCGCGGCCTGCCGGTGGAAGCGCTTCTCGTTGCGGACCATCTTCAGAGCCACGTGGGCCTGGGTTTTATGGTCGAAGGCCTTCACCACCTGCAGGAGGGGAAACGCGACACGCTGATTAATGTTTAATCTGTCAGAGCAGGTGGCGCTCACATCAACATGTCATCCAAAGCTGACCAGAAAAGAACAGAAACAAGCGTTTAGGTGGAAACACTAGTCATTTAAATCCGAATATAACCGTAATAAACATTTAAAATACCAAAATATTAAAGTACAGAAGTTCCAGAAAGCACAAACAGCAAGACTGAGAAATTAAAAACAAAATACTATTTAAATTATAGCAAAAATAAAATGGGGTTTAAACGATAAATCGGATTAATTGTGATTAATCACTTCTTGAATTAATTGCCAACTTGTTCAGTAATTGACTACCAACAGGTGTTTCAGGAGGAAACATGATACATTATATTTAAATCCAAATATAACCACAACAAACATTTAAAATACTAAAATACAAAAGGTAACAGCCAGACTGAGAAATTAAAAACAAAATAAAATTTAAATTCTATCAAAAATAAAGTAGAGTTGAAACAATTAATTGGATTAATCATGATTAATCGATTGTTGAATTAATAGTCAACTAATTTAGTAATGGATTAATCGAGTGTACAGACTCAAAAGTGATGAACATGTTCAGAGCAGTAATTAAGGTAAAACTGTACAAACAATACATTTTGCATACAAGATAAAAATTTTTTTTATTTTTTAGCTGAAGATGCATCATTTGCTACAAATGATGTTTATTTTCATCCTTTAATGGATTTCTACAATTGTATTAAAAAAGCTTATGTGGATAAATAAAACATTTCCAGGATGTTGCTTTTTTAATCAGATTAATTTATTCCTTAAAATAATCAATAACTAACATTTTTGTTACTTGCAGTCCAGAAATAAACGCGGACAAAAAAATTGTTTAAAAAAAACCCAAACAAATTTAGCACAAGAAAGAGTGACTTAAAGCAATGAAGACAGAAAAATATAAACAAATTATCTCCAAAAAACGAAGCAACGAGACTAAAAATCCAACACAGAAACAAACAGCAACAAGTTGCCAAACCACAGGGAGGTTCCAGATAATAACAGAAGCAGAAGAAATATGAGAACAGAAACCAGAACCGAGACCAAAACAGCTCAAACAGCCGCAGTGAAGAAAAACAGGGTCAAAAAACAGCGAATAACAGCGAAAACACAACGTCTAAACAACAAACTGCTGGAAGATAAAACTGATTCAATACAAGCAAATAACACAACATATCACAATATCGTGGTATTTATTATGAATAGTGATTTATAATCCACTGTTGTCTTTATTTACACAAATATTGCTCCATCTAATGTTTTTAGCTTTAATATGGATTTTTGCTGTTGCCCTCATGGATAAAACTGTTGAAAAACTGGCTTTTCAAATTGTAAGATTTGACAGTGCATTCAGAAAAACTGCAGCAGCTGAAAATGAAACAAATGTTGCAACTTTGGTCCCAATCAAACCGAATCCACCGGACAATCAGCTACATTAGCATGTAAATTAGCTTTGAGCTAATGCATTTCAACCTGTGTTTTCATGGGGAGTATTTTAGGTTTACTCCCCAGGAAAATCTAAAATATTTGAGGGCCGGAGTGCTCAGATAACTGACCAATCAAACGTGAAGCCAGCGTGTTCGTACCTGTCCGAAGCTGCCCTTTCCGATCACCTTCAGAACCTCGTAGCGGTAAGCGATTTGGTCATGTGGCACCTGGATGTAGGAGCCCTGTTCGTCGTCATAGCCGCCGTTGTTGGCTGCACCCAGAACGCCGTTGCGTTTCTTTGCGTTCTGGCCGATGAAATACACTGAAACAACAGAAACAAACCAAATCAGACGACGTTCCAACGACACAACCAACCCAGACGGCGCTCCCGGTAGAAACGGATCACCTTCGGGGTAGTTGAACACCTCGTGGTGTTCGAAGGACGACAGCTTGGACATGTACTGCTTCATGGCCAGGTCGGGCGACATGGGGCAGGGCTTTGGCTTGGCGTCTCCCTGCTTGTTGGTGATGGCGATGGTCTGGCGGCCATGATGGGTGGAGTCAGTGGCTGAACTCTGCCGGTCCGGGAGCTGCAGAGCCGATCGGCTGGAGCTGAGCGGGGTGAGGCCGTTGGGCTGCGTGCTGAGGACTGAACGCCTGTTGGAGTTCTCCTCAAACAGCTGGGTGATGTGGACCTGCGACTGAGACGAGACCTGGATGTTGTCCGACATGGCGGGCTTAGAACCTCCCTGGAGAAGAAAACAGAAGAGCACCATCAGCGTAAAGGAGAATGAGATAAACATTTCACAATGAACATTATATAGAATAAAATGTATATAGAAAACTTCTTCTAATAATGTCAGGTTCTTTATTTTTCGTCACTTTCTTTGCTTTTTGAGTCCATTCCTCCCAGTTTTCTTCCATTTGTGTCTCAGGCATACAATGGAGTATTAGGGCAGTACTAAGAAAAATAATAAAGTCCTAAAATAAGGAGAATAAAGTCCAAATAATGGCAATGAAGTCATAATATTTTGAGAATAAAGTTATGTCACGTGAAAAAGTTGTAATAATGAGCAAAGTCATACAATTATGAGAATATCATAATATTTTGTGATAATGAGAATAAATTCATATTTATTCTTGTATAGAATTTAATTCTACATTAAATCTAAAACTGTATCAGACCCTTAACACCATCGGTACTCAAACACGGTGATGGCTGCATGTGGTGCACAAAATTTGAATATTGATACTTGGTCTGGGCTCCTTCTGCATGAATTCCTGCATTAATGCGGCGTGACACGGAGGTGATCAAGCACAGAACCAACATGATTATTGGACCAGATTTTGGTTCTTTTGACAGTGTGGGTCGGTGTTTGTTTCTGATGCTGGTTCACATTTTCCTTACCACACTTTTTTCCTTCCACTCAACTTTCTTTATAACATCACTATATTGTAAATTTTTAAAGCTGTATTTTTCTAATCTATTTTAATAATCCATGAATTTATCCTTTTATTTTCCAAGATTTAAAACAAATGTTATTTTATTTCACCTTCTTATTTAAAACCCCAAAGATGATTGTTATCTGAATATTTAATTTAAAAACAAAGAGATCATTTGATAATCCAACTTTTAACTGGTTTTCTGATCAGAGTTGATGAATACTGAAGGTTTCTTGTACCTTAACTCCATAAATAACTAAACATACATGCTGCTGTTTTTTAAAACTAATTATTTCTTTAGGAGAATAAAGAGAAATATTAATATAACCTAGAAAAATAAATAAACACAAACATGATGAACACAGAATGAACGTCTGAATGCCGACAGCCTGATTACGCTCGTACTTATTAACGGATTCGAGTCGCCCCCCGTCGCCGTGGCAACCAGCACACCTGGTTCCTTTCAGACGAATTCACACAGACACACACGCGGTGAGGCGGCTCAGTTCAAAGAGGTGTGTGTGTGTGTGTGTGAGAAACACAACATCAAACCGTCCCTCTGAGATCAGGTTGGTGCGTTTCTGCTGTCAGATGTGACAAACGGCCGACTGTGAAGTCGTGACTCTGCCCACACCTGAAAACAATATGGCTGCTTCGCTGACAAATCATCACAGGAAGGGCCGACAGGTCAGGGGTCGTGAAGCGTCTGATTTGAAACCAGTTCAGAATCGTCCGGTTGGAGCTGAAATCGTTACTTATAGATTCAACCAGAGGAAAGAAAAAAACGTTGCTGCTGACGGTGATGAAAAGAATCCAGGTCCAAATCAAAATGGATCTGTTCCAAGTTCTGCTGAGCGACAAACAAACATGGAGTCTTTCTCTGGATCCAGGATGAAAAGCAGCAAAAAAACTGATTCTGCAAGTTTTCACAGAAAACCCAGTTTTCACGACAAATTTAGAGTTTCAGATGGATGGATGGAAGGATGGATGACTGGGAAGCATAAATTTTCTGTTTTTCGGCTGCAGACAGCTCCGACAGTTGCTTTCAGACCTTGCGTGGCGCCACCTGCAGGAGAATCTGAGCAGGACAAGAACCCTGGTGATTGTTCCTAAATATCAAAGCTGGTTGAAGTCAGGAGGAACATCAGCGATGCTGCAGCTGTGAAAACACCCTGAAGAACAGGCCGCTGTGTGTGTGTGTGTGTGTGTGTGTGTGTGTGTGTGTGTGTGTGTGTGTGTATACCGTCAAGGGGTTGTGGTTGTTGTTGCGCAGTGGTGGCAGGGCGACGGGCGATGTTGTCTGAGAGCCGCTGTGACCAGGAGAGCAGACCGGCTCGCCCGATTTGCCTGAAGGACGCAGAGAGAGAGAGAACGTGAGGAATTTCTGAAATATCTTCAGATTATTCACTGTTTTTATTTCCCACTGCAGAATATTCATCTGCTTGCTTCTGCGTTTTCTTTCACATTTAAATATTTTACAACATCAACCAAGGACAACCTGAAAAAAAATACAAGATTATTATTTCATTCATTAAGGGAGAAGTTTCCAAACTTGCAAAGCTGTAAGCACATGAAGCCACAAAAATATTTAAAAACATTTGTTTTTAAACGTGTATATTTTTTTATTTGTCTGCTCAATCATAAACGGATAAAACAGACATTTTATTCTTGTATGATATATCTGGTAAATGTGCTTTGGACGTCCCTCCATTAAGGGAAAGAAGTGAAACCATAATCACTTCCTTTTGTTAAATCTGAGGTCATTTTCACAATCCAGAGAGATTTGGAAAATAAAGAAAGGACCAGTCAGACTACAGGAAGTAGGCTGAAAGTTCCCATGAAGCAACACGTCATCTTGTGAAGAACAAGAATCACATCAGATCATTTCACTGAAACTAGCTATTTGTCAAATGTTTTAAAGATTTTTCTAAATGTATTTTTAAATTAATTTTTATTTCAAAATGTTAAGATTATTTTTATTTATATTATTTTTTGTTTACAGGCATTATTTATTTATTTTTGTAGTTAAATTTTTTTATTATTATTTTTATATATTTATGCTATTTTTAAAGCTTAATTCTTAGGAAGTATTTATTTCTTAAAATAAATGTCCAGGTGTAAATCTGACCTTAAATCAGCCCATAAAACGTTAAAATGATTCTGCCAGGCAGACGTTCCTCCACAGCACATAGACTGAAATTTGAATGAATCCAGAGCCTTTAGAGAAGCAGGTAATGTGCGGTTTGTCCCTTTAAATCAAGGTTTGATTGAATTCTTTCTCCCTCAAGCTCAGGCCGTTTTGGAGCAGCTTTGCTCTGGACTCAATCGGTCAGCAGATTGACTCGGCCTAAAGACGGATGAAGGTTTTATTTTAGCGCGGTAATCCCTCAACTCTCCTGAAGCTTCACCTCCTTTAGTAGAGATGTGACGACAGCACGCAGAGGTCAGAGGTCACGCTAGATGAGCCGCAGCAGAGGTTCTCTGAAAACTTTTCCTCCTTCCAGTTTTATCTGCTTCATGTCTTCCTCGCCTCACAGATCCAGTCGGGTCAAAAACGCCTCAGATCGTCTCCGACCAGCAGGAGATATAAAGACGTCGCTCCATCTGGCCGGTTTTAGAGCAAACAAATGTTTCTACGATAATCAGGCAAAAAGAAAAATTAAGAAACCAATAAAGCAAAAGGTTAAATCTGCATTTTGTCCTTCCAATCAGCAAAAACAAAAACTGTAAATTTGTTTTTTTAGAGATATTTTTTGTAACTTTTTAGAGTCATTTATTTTTAAATGAAATAAAAGATCACCCTCCCACCTCCACCTGTTAATGAGGTCATGTGACATTCTGATAACCAATCAGAGCGCGTCAAGGGGAAACAGGCGGATTCTGATTGGATCTTTACTTTAATCCTGGAATATTTTTAACAAAACCTTATTTCTTTTTAAAATATTTGTTTTAAGTTGTTCTTGCAGATTAATTTCAACATATTAAAACTTAAAATCAGATCAAGGGATAGTTATGTGATTTTACTGAATAATTTTCTGATCAGAGACACAGTGGGGTCCAATCTGTACTTCCAAAACCGTCTGATGCTTCCGGTCGGAGCACTCAGATTGTTTCTGCTGCTGTAATCTGGACGCTCGCTGTAATCCTGCTAATGAGGAGCGACGTGCGGCCATGACGGGTCCTAGATAAAGTCTGTTTGCTCAACCCGAACCCAGCCAGGGAGGATTTCCCCATCGGACTCGTTTCAGGACTGGTTCCTGCTGCTAGCCGGTCAACTCCATGACCTCCTGCTTGTAATGGCTGCATCATCGTTAAATATTAAACATTTGCTACTTTCACTTCCGCCAGCCTCTCGGATGCGAGACGGTTTGTTCTGAAGAAGTGAACTACAGTCAGACATGTTCCAGGAAGAACTTAATGTTGAAATTATCCTGGAAAATATTTTTAACAAAAAGTGGATTTTTAAAAAAAATATTCTAAATTCAAATATTGCAGGTTAAAACTGGAAGTCCAATCAGCTGATCTGAGAATCTGCCAACTTCCTCTTGATGAATTTAAGTTACAAAAACATATAAAAAAATACAGCTAAAAATAAACAAAATATACCTTTAAAAATAGAATATATTTTAAAAAATCCAAACTTCTAAAAAATTAAAATAATAGTACATAAAAAATTAAAAAGTACCTCTAAAAATGAAGTTAAGAATGACATTAAAAATTCTTAACCCATTAAAAAAATGTATGGGTTAAAATAAAAAAAATAAATACTGGCTAAAAAATAAAATAAAAACGACATAAAAAAATAAATAAATAAAATGTGAAAATAAATGGATAAAATATCAGACTTTTAGATATATTAACACTCCCCCGTTCCAAAAATATACCTATAAAGAATATATTTATGTAAATTGTGTAAAAAATAAAAATAATCATAACATTGGAAAAATAAATGTCTAAAAATATAATTAGAAAAATTTAAACAAACATAAAAAACTATTGGAAATAGGATTTGGTATGAAAAACCAAAGAAACATCAGGGGTTTAGTTTTTTACGCCGTATCGACCGGCCTTCACACGGCGGTGGCAGCCTGATGCTGTGGGACACCTTTCATCACTTCCAGTTTTTATTTGTTTACTTTTGCACTGGATATCAGCTGTCCAAAGTTTCTTCTGAAAAAATAAAACATTAACAGCAGCTGCAGGTGTGGTTCTGCTCCCAGCCTGAGTGAAGCAAAATGGATCCATTATTTCAGGCGTTACTGAATCTGCTTCGAACCAGAGCCGCACTAGAACCGAGGAGAAATATGAATGGAGTTTGGATCTGATCTGATGGAGAGGATTTGATTTCATCTGCAGGAACTCGTCTGACTTTCATCATCACTGTACTCTAATCCACAAATCCTACCCTCAGGTGAAAGCAGAGAAGAAACTGTTTTTCCAGAGCCAGTTCGACTGGTATTCGTCACTGGGTCAAAATCCAAACAATCTCCCCGCAGGGGCCATTCTCTCTAAACGTCTGTTTGTGTAAAACCTGAAGCTGTGACACCAGAGTGGAACAGAACCAGAACACAGCGGTACAAAGTGTCCCCCACTCCACCCAAACACCAAGCCTCGATCCGAACCTGTAAACAACTGGTTGCAAAGTGCAGAGTTTCCAGACAGAGACGTGTTGGGTCTGAAAACCAAAACCGCGCCGGGTCAGGCTTCGGTATTTAAGCTCATGTAACCTGAAACAGAACCAGACAGAGATGACAACAAAGTTACAGCAACGATCTGTGATGCAACATCCAAACAAACAGGAAAGACGCCGAGTTCATCAGCCTGGTCCTTCCGCCTGGTTCAGAGTCTGATTCAAGAACCTTCCAAGGTGAACTTTCCAGTTCTTCCAGAAGTTTACAGTTAAAATCGTTGAGGAAAATATGATGAAGAAAGAAAACAAACACACGCAGCATCGTAGGAGAAAGCCGACAGTCTGGTTCACACGGCAAGATTTTAAAATTGTCCAAAACACACAGGAACCGATTTCACCCACCGACATTTGGGAAATCTCGTAAATGGTAAATGGACTGAACTCATGTAGCGCTTTTCCAGTCAGTTTGACCACTCAGAGCGCTTTACACTAGAGTCACATTCACCCAGTCGCATTCACAAACACACACATTTATACACCGATACGCAGATCGGTAGGCAATCGTAGAACCTCTCGAGACCAAACGTGAATTCAGCGTAAACAAACATGGTGGGTGAGAAGAAGCAACGGCAATAGCTTTCTGATTGTATTTAGCAGAGAAAATAAAGACGTCTGCAACGTCCATCAGACTTTCTGGTGCGTCATGGCGGTTGTCTTGGCTTCTGTGTATTTTATGATGCGTTCAGTTACCTTGCAAACTCAAGGCTGGATTTGACGTGAGACCAATCACACCCTATTGTTTGCAATAGTGCTTATAAACATACTTTTAAGCTTTACTTCCAATTAGTAAATGCCACTTTTAATTTGTTCAGCTTAGAGTTGCAGGTGATGCATGCTACACTGATTTTAGGCCCTTTTGGATCTGTCTTGTAAAATACGGGTGTTTCCACCATCGCTTGTTACTGTTAAAGCGAGGGAGCGGCATATTGAAACGCGAAGTCAGCCTTCGTAACAGCGGCTACTCGGACTTGCTCTCAGTTTCCCAGTGGGAAATCTGACAGGGAAGCTGGAATTTCCCATTTTCAAGTTTGACTGGAACGCAGCATTTGTTTCCGTCGGTTCTAAACGTCACATTCAATGGGCTACGTCCTCGTTGGCCGGAAACGCTGCGATACCTGGCCAAGACGATCCACCATGTTGAATATCCAATGTCCTTCCAAACAAAATTGTGTTTTTTTTGACATTAGCGGAATATTAACAAATAGTTTTAACAATATTCATAACTATATTTTGTAACTGGAACGCAGATCCTGCAAGCACCTCTGGAAAAGCTTGTGTTTGTTGCTCTGCTAGAGATATAAAGACGTGTACATTTCCACAAATTAAGTCACATTTTGAGATTGATTTAGGAAATTTTCTAGAAAAAAATGTTTTGACGTCACAAGTTCAGAATTTCAAGTTTTTTTCCTATAATGGGTTAAATTAAGTTATTTTCTTGCAAATGTTCTCAGAAGCTTCAACATTTTTTCCAGAAAATTACTGAGCTTAATCTAAAAAAAAAAAAAGAGAAACGGCTTTAGAAAATAAACCATTGCTTTGCATTTCCTACTCAAACGCTTTGCAAGAGCCAATCTTCCCAACATGGACCAGTCCAGCTTCAAGCCCAAAGCAATTAGCACGACAAAAAGTTTAGCAATGCTGCATCTGAAAATACCTCAAGACCCCTCGACCAATGTACTCATGACAATTATAAAGCATGGTGGAGGAGGGGTGGTGCTTTGGGTTTGGTTACTAATTATCTTTTCTGTATACCAAAACATTCTTGAGACAAACGTGAGGTCATCTGTCCAACAGGATCAAACTGGATCTTGCCAGCAGTGACACAACGTCACAGGAAGAGGACCGAGCCAAAACGTCTCCGCAACAATCAGAGGAACTGCAGAGGTGAGACAGAAAGTGACTTTTTACCTTCAGTCCCACCGAACCTGATAAGGAGCAGCCATTTTTAATGCTACTCACACCTTTGGCACGTTTTAGATTTAAGGCCATCTTTAATTCAACCAGCATGTTTATTAGCCTGGGCCAAAGTCCAGATGTGAATCTGATAAATAATTCACGTCTTTATCAGACGTTCCAAGTCAACCTAAAAGACTTGGAGCTCAACACCAGAGGAAACTTATAAAAACCTTTTCAGTACAATAGGAAGACGATAGCGGCTGTAAAGCCATCTTATTAAAATTTAAAATCAATAATCAAATCAATAATCCCCCCCTGGATCCTTTAAGAAATAAATAATTAAAAACATATTTAAAAATAAATCTGATAACCGTACAAATGAGCTTAACTTTATGTCCTGATCATTCAATTTTCTTTTAAATCAAACTCTTAATCCTGGCTAATTTTTTAATATTTCCTCCTAAACAAACAGAATATCTTCAGAAAACAGAACCGGGCCACTTGAGGTAAAGTATTTGAAAAGCAAAACCATTTCAGCATTTTACGAAAAGAAGAACAGAAATTATTAAGTCATTCCAGCCTTTAAAAGCCTGTAATGTAACTGAAGAGAAGTGAATTTAGTCACTTCCTAACCAATCAGTGTCATCTCTGCACTTTAAAAACAGTCCACAACTCACCGTCCGTCATGCTGACACTCTGTTTTGCCAAAACATTTCCCCTGGATTCCCTTTGCCCAGATAGTTTTCTACAAGCAGCTAAAAATACACGCGGCCCACTGGATTAGCTTAGCGTTGGAGGCGAGGAAGCTGCAGGTGTTCGTTTTATATTAACATGTGAACCGGTGCTGTCATGTTGGAGTCATGTAGCTTTCTGCAGGAAAGTCCTGGTCTTGTGATTCCAACACAAGATGTGTCGGTGAGCTGATGGGCAAGCAAGACAGAAAAAAAGGTGGGTTTTTGCTTTCAACAAGTTTACAGCTCATAGGAGAATATTCCTGTATAAATATCAACAGCAATAAAGTTTGTTTTATTATCGAGTAAGGTCCAAAATGCATCTGTCTTAGGCTCTAACGTCCATGAGTAGTCTGGAGTTTGTCAGTTGTCATCATTAAATTACAAAATGCAGCACTTTTTTTGTTAATGCCAACATCAGCAAACATTCTAGCATTAGCATGTAGCCATCGCTCTAAAAAACTAGTTCTGGATAACAAGTTACAAAACGTCACGTTTGCAAACAGTAGCAAAACTTTTATGAAAACATGCCAATTTGACAGGAAAAGTTCACCAGAAAAAAATAATGTTTTTTGCTAGAATGAGGTGGTTTTTCAGCTGCATCGGAGGAAACGTGGCGGCCATGTTTACATCCATTGCCGCCATGATTTTAATGACTTGCTGTGTGAACAGGCTTATTCATGTATGACTTTAATTGTATTTCTTATTTAATGAAAAAGCCGAATATCAAAATGATTTTGCACACATTTGTCATGAAAACGGAGCTGTCCATTAATCTGCAGGCGTTATACTGTTATGAGTTAAAATGCTAACAGCAGCCAAGACGCTAATCTTAGCATCTCACCAAGACTAGCATGTTAGCTGCGAATACTACGCTAAGAGGACATTGTTTTTCTGTCACTAGCAATCTGAAGCTAACACAGTGTGCTATGCCAACTGTAGCTTTTGTAACATGAGCAAACAGGCTAATCTTAGCATGCTTGCTAACACTATCAGCTACAATGAACTATTTATCAATATTTTGATAATATTGAGAATTTGTTACAGTTTTTAACACTATATTAGTATTCATACCTTGATTAGGACTTTAAGAAGGTAATAAACAGCTTGTTTTTTGAAACTTGCAAATAAAATACCTGTCAGAGTCCAAACAGAAATCTTTATCCCTGATGTTTTCAGTTGGTTTAATTTAAAAAACAACATATTTTTGATATGTTAAACAAGTTAACTTAATGTAAGCCAGAAAAAAAACATTACATTTCCTTTAATGTTCCTGCATGAAAATGAATGGCAATAGTCTCCTCAATCATAACTAAAGTGGAAAGAAACTCAAATCAAACTGGAGTCCACTTCACTTCCCAGTTCATTTCAGTTAAATGAACAGAAATGGGGAAACAAAAGGCATACATTATGCAATTTCATTTATAATTTAGTCTAGCTGCATTAAACTGTGATAAATGGATAAATTAGAATGAACTTTGAAGGCAAAGATAGATTTTTTTTTAGGTTTGAATTACACTATACTTCATTAAAGCTGGTTTAAAGTGTATTTTACGTTGATTTTTCCTTAAGTGATGCAATTCTAACATGAATGAATTGAAAAAAGAAAACATGCTCCAATTTACATTAAATCCTATTTTTATTAAATGGATGTTGAATCTGGAAAAAATTTAATCAACCAAAAGTTATGAATTTGGATTTAGGGTAAATTAACTCCTAACTGAACTGCATCACAACATGAATTATGGAACTGGTTTTAACCTTTAAACAAATTACTTTAAACTGGAATAAATGGAAACAGCTTGAAATGGGATTGAATCTGGACTCAACTGATTTATTTTTCTGACCTCAGAATTAATTCCTTTTGACTGACTGGATTAAAATGGTTACATTTTTAATCTGTCAATAATTCATTCATAAATACATTAATCACAAAACTATGACTTGAACTGGAGTTTATGACGCCGGTTTTTGTACTTTGATCTCAATGTTTGTTGAAATGAACTGTTTCCAGTCACAATTAAGCAACCAATGCATCTGGATTTAATTGGAGATTTAAACAAGTTGAATGAGGGCGAAGTGGAACGAACTTAAATAAATTGGAGTTTATGTTATTTAGATTGTTGTATTGATTTTTTTGCACTTTGCAGGAAATGGTCCGATAAATGAACCAAGGCCAATCACATTAGGGACTACAGCCTTGGTGCTCCGGCTCTACCACTGATCCACAAGCTCACATTGGCATTCATTTGTTTTTCACTTAGAAATAAGAGTAGAATGAATTTAAGTAAGCTGAACTATATGTAATTCATTTTAGTTAAAATTTCAACAGAATTATAAATACATTTAACTGAAAATTCTGGACAACATGTTTCAGTTCTGAATACTTTTGGCGTTTTCCAGTATGATAGTTCGGTAGATTCAGTTCTATTGGGGACCAAATTGCAACATTTGTTCCATCTCCAGCTGCTGCGGTTCCTTTTCTCACTGCTCTGTGTCAAACCAATCAAACCCTTTTAAAAACCTGTTCCCCTCCTCGCCTGGGGGGGCGCTGCACCAAGAACCTCAGAAGAAGAAACTGAGCACAATTTTCTTCTTCAGGAAAAGTAGTAAAATTGGATTAGAATCAGATTTTAGCGGCTGGAGGATTTCTCTTTAGTCCATGAGCCATTTCTCCCGCTAGCGCTAGGCTAGCACTGTTTGTTTTGGTTGCATTTACCCAGAATACCCTGCGCTGGGGACTACTTCCTTACTTTGGAAGGAATTACAACTTGAATAAGATGGACAGATAATCTGATTCCAACTAATTAAATTATGACTGGATTAAACGGGAGTGAACTAAACGATACAGAGTAAGATTTCAATTTGAATACGGTTTCAACTTCATAATTAGGACCATGTTTTTAAGAGTTAAACTGCCACCTAACTGAATGATATACAAGATTTTTTTTTAAAATAAGCCACTTTTAGCTGAATAATGTTTACAAAACAAATTTAATCACATTCCTTTAAAAATATAAATTGGATTTTTACTTTTAGACATGTTAATAACCAGTCTGATTCAGATTGACTGGTGACTGTAACTCACTCCAACCATTGAAAAAGCCAAAATAAGAACAACCCTGAAAGCTTAAATAGCAATTATCTACATTTGTTTTTTATTTCTGGTGTTTTTTGTGCAAAACTTCAAAAATACTTCATTAATCCTAAAGGAAAATTAAATGCATTCAACTCATTATCCAAGATTCTCCAAAGAGTTGTTATACATGCTAATTAGCAAGCGCTAACAGTATCTTTAATAATCTGATGTACTGTATGCCCATGTTTTTATATCGGTGCATCTAAACTCCGAATATTCCCATCACAACTTCTTAGAGGTCTGAACTGGAACAAAGTAACAAAAATTAGCCCAGAATTCAGGTTTATGACGCACCGCGCCTTTAATTTGTGTCCAACATGAAGTATCTTTGTATCATTTAAAAACTATTTCAATGCTCCATTAAATCAAACAACAAAAATTGTTTCGACTTATCTGTGTTTGGACATTTTAATAAGATAATTACTGTAAAACAACACGTGATATTTTTACCAAGTCGCCCATCCCTAATCTCAGAGTAGACAGCAGTAACAGCAGGTTTAATGAAAGCACAAAGCTGGCAGCAGCTACACAACTTTAACATTATAAAACACTTTATCAAGCTTCACAGTAAGTTTAAAACGGAAGATATGTGTAAGAAAAAGTAGATTTTAACAACAACTGACCTGATCTAGATCGGAAAAGGAAGCAGTCTTCCTGCCAACCAGCCTGAAGGCCAAAAATCACCAAGCAACCGAAAAACACGCGCAGAATACCCCGAACACCAAATCCGGCGTTACACCCCCCGAACCGAACCCCCACAGAGAGCCGTCCGAGCGGCGCAGCACCACCCCGGGAAGGCTCCACAAAGGAGGCGCAAACAGGCTCCACAGAGCCGAGAAAGGCGGCAGGAAAAGCCGCTTCTCCTGCCGCTGTCAACTCTCATCTGCGGGCTAAAAATAAACCTGACAGACAGCTAAGGAGACGCCCGGAGCTTCCCCCGGTTCGGCTGCTTCTGATCGGTAAGCTCTCCGAGCTTCTCCCCCTCCTCCCCCGGCTTCCACTTTAGGAGATTACGGATAAATTAACGAGCTGGAGCCCGGGGAGAGGCAGACTGCTGCGGCCAGGTCAGCTAGCAGACCTCCCAGCCTTTCCTGTCGGGAGTTCCCCGCCTTCCTGACTCCCGGAGGTTGGATCAAACCGAGGCGGAGTAAAAGTCCCGAGGCTGCCGCGATCAGAGGCCGCTACGCCGGGAACAGGCGCTATGCTTACCCGTCGGGAGGACCGAGGCTCCGGGCTTCTTGGTTAACATGGCGGCCGCTCCTCTCCTCTGGTCTCCACTGAGCAGGACACCTCCTCTTCCTCCATCTTCAGCTCCTCCTCTTCCTTCTGCTACTATGTCTCCTCCTCCTCCTTTAAATCACCCTTTCTTACCAGGGGCGCACCCAGAAGGTGCCCAGATGGGGCCCACTCAGAATCTTAGTGGAAAGCCATTACTATAATTTATTTATAATAAAGTTTGATTATGTTACTACAGTAAATAGATGTGTTATTAATTTGTTTTAGTAATTACATTTTTTTAAATGGTGGGATTGTGATATATATATGACATGTATGAGCATTAGGGCTATGCTAAAAGGAATTTTAAAATTAAATTATGAAAGTAAAGTTATAATATTATGACAATAAAGTCGTAGTAATTTTATGACTTCATTCTTCATTCAATAAAATCTTTTCAAATTACACAAACAGCATTTCTGCATTTTTAGTTTTCATTATTCCTTTTTATAACCGAGAAACAAAAAAAAAATTATTTATCTGTGGATAGTTTTCACATAAATTATAAAAAGACACAGTTTCAGACTTTTAGTTCTTTCAGTTGCACCAAATCTTTTTTGTACAATTTTTCCCTCTGGTTTTAAATTTTGTTTTTGGGTTTTTGCTCCTACTTTTTTTTTTTTTTAACTTTTAGACAGTTAATAGGATGTGTAACCATGGCAACAAGCCATTTCTTCCAACTGAGAGCAGCTAAATAACTTCTCTAAAGCTGAATGTGGTGGCTCAATGTTGTCTTTGCACTTTTTCTAATGCACTTTTTCCTTCCACTCAACATTCTAACGGACTCCTTGCATATAGCATTAATTGTTGGTTATTTGAGGAATAAAAAAAATCATTTTCTTGTTGGTTTCATTAGTCAACATTTCTTGGACTTCCTGAAGTACATAACTTATGTGCAATAAATATAATATGGGTTTCAGTTTTTGAATTTAATTACTGAAATAAATTAACTTTTTAATTATATTTAGATTTTTTTTAGATCCAATAATGTAACTAAATCAACAAATTTTAAATAAAATTTGAGATTATCACGATACTTTATGGGCATAACTCAGGTTTTTAATAGTTCTTTGTCTTAAATTTCTTCCTTTGTGAAATTTAAAAAGACATGGAGCTACTTGGCCTTATGAACAATTTAAAACACAATAAGATATATAAAATAGAAAATTAAGTAGTAAATTTCTGCCAAAAGTCTCAGACGTTTTCAAGAAAAAATCTTGGAAAGAGTTTGAAAAGTCACAAATTTTG
This sequence comes from Xiphophorus maculatus, assembly GCF_002775205.1. Taxonomy (NCBI): domain Eukaryota; kingdom Metazoa; phylum Chordata; class Actinopteri; order Cyprinodontiformes; family Poeciliidae; genus Xiphophorus; species Xiphophorus maculatus. The sequence continues at coordinate 1,203,959 of NC_036459.1, forward strand.
ATAGAAATAAAATCAGAAATTTTGAGGTTAAGCTCAGACATTTTCTAGAAAAAAAGGAAATTTCTGAGTTTGAAAACTCAAAAAATTTTCGAAAGTTGTTTTTCTAGAAAATTTCTGAGATTAACAAAAAAAATTCTAAGTTTCTGGTGGAAATTTACTCTGTCTTTTCAGTGACGCTAATACTGCGTTGTAAGAAAGCGCAGCCTATGTAAACACAGTGAATGTTTTGTTGGTTCAGTTGTATCTCTGATATTAGAAAACCGTAATTTTTTGACAGATTCCTGTCTGAATAATCAGGTTTGGATAAGAAAAGAGCCGCAGCTCATCTTAGTTAATCCAAAATATTTCCATTTGCTCCATATTTCTCCATTTGCTCTGTGTTTTGAACCAGTCCCTCATTGGTCTCATTTTCTCTCTGTTTGCTATTTCTTTGCATTTATTAATGAATTCTCTCTCTCTGATTCGTCAGTCCTCTCTGGGTTCAGACTCTGGGTCTGTCATAATTTGAAGTTTCTTTGTCGTCGTTTTCTCTCTTCGTTCTTACACATGAAGTGACGCCGCCGTGTAAAACGTGATCTCTTATCGTTTATATTTACATAACCTGAAATGACCCCGTTGGAAGACTGCTGGCATCATAAACGCAGACTTTGTCCCAAATCAACAAATCACCCGTTTTATGTTTTTGTTTTATTAGAAATAGAATAGAATAGAATAGAATTACTTTATTCATCCCAGCAGGGAAATTATTTCGCAGTTACAGCAGCATAGAGACAAGACACACAACAACCACCACTGAGTAGCAATTGTAGACAAAATAAAAATAAGAATAAAATATGACATGCTGTCAATATAAAAAGCAGCTTAGAGCAGTCCTTGCAAAGATTCAAAATGCAGAACAGAATGTATATGTAAATATAAACTACAGGTGATTTAGCAGCTTGTTGCATAATCTCGTGTCATTGTTTATCAATGTGGAAGAACTTTTAACCTCTCTTGCTTCAGTCTGATGTTCCTGTCACTACTTTACAATCAAACTGAGGTCTGGACTTTGAGTAGGCCGTTGCAGCAGCTTGATTTTTTTTTTTCGGTCTTTGTGTTGTCTTTTTGCTGTAGATAACTCAGTTTGGACTAGAATTTGAGCTGTAAATCAAGCCCAGATCATGACTCTTTCTCCACCATGCTTGACACCTAGTATGAGATGCTACGTTTCTCCAACTTGGTTTCTCTTTTTAGACACAAGAAGCCGTTTACAAACTAGACGTGTTCATTCTTTCCCCCAAATTTTCAGACAAAAACTTTATATTTAGCATGTTTAGGTGAAAATGAAGATGTGTAAAGATGCTGGACTCACCACGTGTGTCTCCGAGGATCTCCAGTTTTCTCCGCTCCGATTCCCAGGAGACTCCGAATGAATGTGAGGTGTCTGAAAGTTTCCATATGAGGGCATCGTCCCGTTACGCAGCGTTCTGTTGTTTATGGAGCTGCCTGGAGACCAATAACATGTTGACATCACAGACAAAGACACGGCGCTTCACATAACAACAGTGTGTGTGTGAGTGTGTGATCTCAGGTTTCTCAGCTTTTAGTTAAATTACAAAGAGAAGCAAACACACACACACACACACACACACACACACACACACACACTAGGGGTTGAACCAATTAGTCGACTAGTCGACTAGTCGACTCTAGGACGTCTCGCGAGTTTTTACATTTCATGTCGACTAGTCGCAGTCATGTGATTGCCGGTGGTGACAGCCTGTGCTGATCTGACAGCACAGTATACGTCACAAGACAGAAGAAAAATAAGTTAATACATTAGTTTAAATGATATGTAGATGGATGCATATTTGTGGTTTTACAGTGTTTTTAAAAGGAGATGGAGTTGCAGCTGCAGTCCACTACAAAACACGAGCCGTCTAAAACTCGCCCCCTTCCCGCTAAGGATGTCACTTAGCCGGCTCGCGAGTGTCTTTGTCACGACGATCTAACTAATACATTATGATGTTATGTTGCTGATTAAATAAAGATCTGTGGTAATGATAGCTGCTGATTAAATAAAAGCCTGTAGTTGGTAATGACAGTGTATACTTGTCTGACATATATATAGCCGTGAGTTCGGGCTAAGAATGACACTTCGTGCTTAGAAGTGTCATCAGATCAGCTGTCAGAAGTGTATGATACTCTGACAGCTGATCTGACAGAACACTGGCTATAAAATGGCGTCTTCAAAACAGATCGAGGACAAAACCCACATCTTGTCAAACAGGTAGAAATTACTGGGTCCTTGTATGACAATGTGCTCTTAGCGAACTCTTAGCGAAGAGAATATTGACAGCAAGTGAACTTTATTTACCCCCCCGCCCCCGCGCCACCTCTTTTTATTGTTTTTACATGCCATCTAAAAGATGTGCGTTTCCTTTTGAATGTTGGTTTCCCAGCAACTTATTATTTATCATAAACTATCCCGATGTTTTGTTGTTTCACTTGTTGTTGTTCTGTGTAAATGCCGTATTTTTCCGTGAAAACGGGTAATAAAGCCTGTACGTTACTCCAAAGCTTTGCGTCTTGCGTTGCTATGACGTCACAACGACTAGTCAACTCGACATCGACTCGACTTTTATCATGTTGACGTTGACTAGAAAATATCTTAAATCGTTCAATCTGCTGAGTCAGCAGAGCTTCCTGCCGCGCATCGGGCGGAGGAGAAGCAGGTGGTTTCGTTGAATTCAGCTGTAACCAAACGGGATCCGTTCATAACAAGTTCGGCTTGTGATGTTCCAAAAGCTCCATGTAGTCAGTGTGATAATTTGACTCCTATAGTAACTATCCAGAGATCATCAGCATCAGCCGGTGTTTAGAAAAAAAAAGTCAGACCCGACTTTGTGCAACAAACTTTTCCCCGCTGCTCACAAAGAATCTCCATAATAGACTTAGTAAAAGCAGGAGAAGGGGAGAGTGTGTGTGTGTGTGTGTGTGTGTGGTGGTGGGGGGCGGGGGGGGGTCAATATTTGCCGTGAAAATAGCTAATATAGCCTCCAAGTAGTTGTGAAGGGTTTTTGCGCTTACGTCACTATGACGTCACCGCGACTAGTCGACATCGACTCGACTATTATCATGATGTAGTCGACCTTAAAAAATATGTAGTCGTTCAACCCCTAACACACACACACATTGTTCTTCATATATGATGTCAATTCAAGCTCTGCTAGCTCTGAATTGTTCTAATTTCCACCTGATAATTTGGTCGAATCGGTTTGATTTTTCTAGCTGTTGTTGTTCTCTTTCTCACTTTACTGAGTCAACCTGTTCCCCTCCTCGCCTGTGGGGGCGCTGTACCCACTGAAGTTAAACAACACAAAACATCTGAGCGCAACTTCCTTCTTCACCAAATGGAAACAAAGATGGAGTAGAGTCAGATTTTAGCGGCTGGAGGATTTCTCTTTCATCTTTTACTGAAGATCACAAGTCATTTCTCTTGCTAGCGGGTTTGTTTTGGTTGCTTTTCCCAGAATGCCCTGCGCTGTAGTCTGCTTCCTGTTCTGGTCCAATTGATGCTCACATATGCATTTGAACCGCACCAGTTCGGTTCTTGGTTCAACTGAACTGAGAACTAAGTTTGTAGGCGGACCAGAATTCGCGTTTTTTGGTCCAATTATACGGTGGCCGACAGGTGCAAATGCGCAGCAAAAGAGAAAACATGCAAACAAAAAAGAAGACACCCCCGAATGAAATGCAGCAAATAAAAAGAGAGACGCAAACACCCCCGAATGAAATGCAGCAAACAAAAAGAGAGACGCAAACACCCCCGAATGAAATGCAGCAAACAAAAAGAGAGACGCAAACACCCCCGAATGAAATGCAGCAAACAAAAAGTGTTGAAAACGGAAGTGCTCCAGACCACTAGGGGGAGTCAAAGAAAATAGTATTCATTTCTATGGGACCAGATGCAAGATTCAGAGAAAGAAATTTGAAAGAAAGTAAAGGTATCTCTCTGAATCTTGCATCTGGAAAGTGTGATTATTGTGAGAAGTCTGAAACAATAGAGCATGTTATTTTAGAGTGTTGTAAGTATGAAGAAGAGAGAAGATGCATGCTGAGAGAGTGTGTAGGTATTAAAGAAAGGTTTAATTTAATAGAATTTTTGAGGAGAGATTTCGGGAGTAGACATATTCAAATAATTATTCGGTATCTTAAAAAAACAAAGCTATTTCATAGGATATGAGTAGAGCAAGTTGGGTGTGAATGTGTAAAGAATATCAAAGAGGGGTATATAAAGTTATAAGCAAGTTGGATAATATAAGCAGGTGTGTATGTGTGGGGGTATGTTTAATCAGGAGTTAATGGAGGGAAAAGGTAGAAAGTGAAAGTTTATAGACCATCTCGAACCACACTCCATACTGGCAAGTGGCGGTAATGCTACTGTAAGTTTGTTGCCAACCGCCAATAAATACCAAGAAGAAGAAGAAGAATCTTGCATCTGGTCCCATAGAAATGAATACTATTTTCTTTGACTCCCCCTAGTGGTCTGGAGCACTTCCGTTTTCAACACTTTTTGTTTGCTGCATTTCATTCGGGGGTGTTTGCGTCTCTCTTTTTATTTGCTGCATTTCATTCGGGGGTGTTTGCGTCTCTCTTTTTATTTGCTGCATTTCATTCGGGGGTGTCTTCTTTTTTGTTTGCATGTTTTCTCTTTTGCTGCGCATTTGCACCTGTCGGCCACCGTACAATTACGCATTCTCACCTCCCCTAATGAATTGGAGTTCGATTAAAGCGGACTAAACATGGCTGGTGTGAATACACCCAATTATTCCCTCTGGTTTCAGTTGCAATGCAGCCCGAAAGACATATTGCCTTACTTTTTTTTTTTTTTAACTTTTGCACAGATGTAACCATGGCAACAAGGTATTGTTTTTACAACAGGGAGCTTAGCATTTGAGATTAACATCTCAAAAGCTCAAATAATACCTGAACTATGACCCCAAATGTTGCCAAGGTTTTTAAGAGATGTAGAGAAGGAGCATCAATAGCATAGGAGCTATTAGCAACAATCTTCAGTCAGATGCATTGCAAGATTGACTGCTACTGGAGACCCTTCCTATCATGTCACATCGATTGAGTTACAATAACGTTTAATTTCCCTGAGGGATTAATAAAGCATTTTTGAAATTTAGTTAATTTTAAGGCATACATGTATTGAAATACTAACAATGCCACACTTTATATTAAAATATCTTAAATGATCCCCAAAACTGTTTATATTTGGACCAAGATGCAGATCTTAAACTCAAAAAGATTTTATTACATTATATGTCCAGGTGTGATTTAGAAACATCTCTGCTGCCATCTAGCGGATGATCCGGTTTCTGCTCTCTGCAAACAGGCACCCTCTGGAAATGGCGGCGGGACGGGGCGAGTTTTTTCGAAGCTTTTTGGAGGGTTTGCAGCGGCAGCCTGCCCAACGGGTTCCGGAGACGGGACAACCGAACCGAGGCAGAGGTAGTTCGCGACCCGGGGGAAGGTTTCCCGGTCAGGGGAGAGGATTTTCAGGCCAAAGGAGGAAGGAGGGACAGAGGAAAGTTTCTACTCGAAGCTCGGTTAGCGAGACTGAAGCTAGGTGTCGTTTCTTTATGGTTCCTTAAATGTCTTTATTTATACGAATTTTGATAGATTTATTTTTAATTGCTTTGTTTTTCAGTTCTGATAGTGGACCGCCAAAAAAAGGCTCCCATAGAAAATCATCTCCATGCAAGCTAAACCTACTGGAAAGGTGAGCTAATTAAAGAAGCCACAATATCCGCTGTATTTAAACAAACTCTTCTCTGATTGGTCCTAATGTTGAGAACGAGCCCTGTCATTGGTTGGTTTGTGAAGTGAAGCCTGGTCTGATTTGCTGAGTTATTGTTGGAGTTTTATGTACTGATGAAGCGTTTGGCACTCGAATTAGCCTAAACATGTTAATAAAAACGTTATTAAACTCCAAATTAAAAGGAAAAAACATTATCAGCAGTCTTTTGCACCTGACAGTTCTTATTGTGTATGTTTTCCATAGAATAATATGGCACTTCAATGTCTAGTACATGGGATTTGTAAGGATATAATAAAAAATACAGAAGAGGGTTACAACTAACTAAAAAAACAAATTCTCACCTTAATCCCGGAATTCTGAAAAAGGTGTTAATCCTGAGATTAAAATCAGAATTTTGAGACTGAAATCAAAAGAAAAGTCAGAATTTTAAAATTAAAGTCAGAATCCTGAGATGAAAATCAAAATTCTTAAATTAGGCAGAATTTTCTGATTTAAATTAGACATTTTTCTTTCAGTGGCCTTAATCCTCTTCTGTAAGAAAGGCTGATGGTTGCTAATGAGGGATGATGATGATGTAGCACGTGAAGGCTAATAGCTTCCAACAAAAATGTAAATATAAAAGAATAGATAAAGTGATTAAAAAATAGTAAACGGAGCATGGAGTTGTCCCTAAACTTATATTTCTTAGAAAAAGTTGCCATTTTCTCCAGTCTTCCCTCGGAGATCCTGGTGAAGATCCTGTCCTACCTGGACCCGTCCTCGTTGTTCTGCCTCAGCCACGTGAGCAGACTCCTCCATCGGCTCTCCAATGACGAGTGAGTCCAAGCAGACCGTTTGGTCAGGTTCATGACCAAACGGAGTCTGAAAGTCCCTCTCCCTCTGGATTTTTGTCACTGCAGCGTCTTGTGGCAGAGGATTTACACGTCGGAGTTCGGCAGTCGGAACTGGAAGCTGAAGACATCGGAGAAGTGCGTGGAGGGGGAGGATTGTTTGACGAGCCGCTGGAAGAGGTTGTACTTTAAATCGATGGCCGGGCAGGAGTTGATCAAGTGGAGGAAACCCCTGAAAGACATCAGTCCGTACACCGGCCTGCCCCGGCAGACGGAGTGGGCCCTCAGGTCAGGGAGGGTGGTTGGAAAAAAGTCAGGACTTCTTAGAATTTTTGCTGAATATATTTATGCCACACTTTTCAGATATTGTAAAAGTAAACAGCCAAGTGTAATTTTTCTTGCACTGCTCTTTTTTTCCTGGTTTGTCTTATATGACAAAATGCAATGTATTTTGCAGAGTCAGCATTGTGAGTTTAGACAAACATGTTCCATGTTTGGTGAGAAGAACTAAGAGAGAAAAGTTGTTTCCGTTTAAACGTTGTATTTATTCCAGCTGTGTGTCTCAGAAGCCTGAATGTGAGCTGGGAGCTGACGCTGTGCGAGCGTTTGGGTCAGGAGCACACGCTGGAGCAGAGCCAGGCGCACTTCTTTGAGTCGTCTGTGATTGTTCACTGGAGCGATGGAATCCACATGAAGTTTCATCACATCACCACTATTCAGCTGCACGGAGTCAGGAAGGAGCCCCAGAGCAGCATCAAAACCACGAAGTAAGATCCAGTGCTCTCCTGCTGTCCTGGCTTGATACTCAGGAGGAGATGGGAATGTCCCGTCAGCTCCCAAAACGACCAAAGAGGGAAAAAAACCTTGTAAAAGCTCACACTGGGTCAGCTAACAAGCTAACTTGTGCTCCACTCGACCTTCCTTAGGTCTGAGGGAGGGTTAAAACTAAAATGGCTGCCAGCGGTCATTTTGACTGCGGCATTCAAACTTCACTTAATTCCCCTTTCAAGGTTACAACAAAGATGATGTTTAATTTAACTAGCTTAATAATGTTTTTAAAAACAAAATAAGACCAAAATACACCATTTTTATTTAATATGTGGTTTAAGCTTTTGCCTGTATCGGACATCATCATCAAACTATTACAAGAAATATAGAAGAGCAACTTTTGTCAATCAATTTGTCTAATAAATCTAATAAATATGTATCACAATAAATCAACAACTTTAGCTTACTGTATCACATAAGCAAATTTAAAACATAAATTTTTAAATTGCATAAAAATATCTGAAATAGATGATAATCAAGGAGTATGAGATAAAGTAACAGAACACAAAGTAGATCTCAAAAGTTAGTAAAAAGAAGTATGAAAGCAAGAAAATATTATTCTACCTATTTACTTACAGCTTTGACACATTGGAGCCTTTATTTTATTTGGTCAAAATGAAATAAGGCGTCTGCTGCAGCTTTCAGAGATTTTAATTTTTGTTGTCGTGTCTGCAAATTTTACTGGATGACAAATTTTCCCAGAAGTTTCTGCGATAAATGACAATATTTCTGTTTTGAGACCATTTTCAATTAATATAATGGTAATGGCATAATGACTCCGAGCTCAATAAACTTTAAACTCTAATGTAATTTAAGGCTGGAACTAATAGAAACAAGAAATTAAATTAATTATGAACTCTGTGTGAAAAAAATATCCTTAAAAAAAGGAGCCAGTTGAGATCAAAACATCAGACTGAAGACTTGTATCATCAAGTTTTTGTTAGAAAGAGAGAGAAAAGAGACACATGATAACTGGAAATTATTGAGAACTTTTGAAAATTTATTATACAGTTTATTAATTTATTGATAATTCCTGGAAGTTCCAGTTTGTTATTAAGCCCAACAGCAGATAATTTTAATGAAAATTCACACAGTTTTAGGAAAAGTCAGGAAGCAGCAAGGCTTTAACTTCCATCAAATATAAATACAAACATAAACACACAAATAGCCATGACAGTCAAAATGACCTCCTGGTTGTTCTAGCATTAAAGGGGGATTATTAATCTATATTTGTTCAGTAAGTACCATTTGTACCATTTTGTCCTCAAAGTCTCATTCTGTGTTTGAAAAGCCGAACATTTCCTGCTCTTCCTCCTCCAGACCCAACTGGCGCTCCCTGATCTTAAAGCTGGACACAGGAAGTCCGTTTCTTGTCATCGGCAAAGACAAACTGATCAAGATGTTGCTTCTGCAGCCGGGGGTCATCTTTGGAGTCTGGAGGGTAAACAGGGAATCGATGGGCCCCATCAGGGCTGAACCTGGATGCTTCAGCTCCTTAACGTCTGAATGTTTGTAGGGAAAGAACCAGGTGGCCTTCATCATGATCAGCCTTCACTTCCACAAGCTGGTGGAGAAAAGTCTGCTGGGCTCTCCAGCCTGGTGAGTCTCCTCCTCATTACTGGGCCTCTGCTTTTCTCTCTGCTTGGTTTATTCTCACTCAGTTTTCACTGTCAGACAAAGAAAGTAAGTGGAGAGAAAAACTAGATTTAGCAGATCAATAACAGTGCATTAGTGACGACTTAATTACTTAATCAATTTTTAAAACCCAGCTGGTTGTTTTGTTAGGTGAACTGACTGCACCATGTTTCCCAACTTAAACATTTCAAACTGATTTTGGTCTCAACTGCATCGTGATTTTGATCAAAATGAAGTAAGAACTCCATCTGCTGGACGCAGTGCGTCACTGCTGCTGATTTCTTTCAATCAGCCGCTGATTGGTGCGAATTATTAGTCTTTATTTCTGCACAGCTTTAAAAAAACTGAAATTTAATCATTTTAATTTTAGGCATTAAAATATAAAATGTTTTAAATTTATTCATAATGTCATTTATTTCTTCTGATAGCACTGATTTATTGAAACTGCACCAATTAATCACCCAATCGACTGATTTATCCTCTATCAGGTCTTATTAGTGATTGGCAAAACATGAAAAATATATTTTTATAAAATGCATTAAAATGAAGACCTTCCAGCATTTTCAGTCTATAAATGTCAACCAACAGCATTTCTTTTGATGCCATTTTTACAGGTTAATTAAATGTGATAAAGCTTTGGGGAAAATATTTTGACATATAATTTTATTTCCTGTAATGTTTAAAACTTGCCTTTGTTTAAAAACCTGCAGAAACAATTTTCTTTTATTTGTTGTTTTCCTTAGAATAGGAAAAATGTAATAGATGTTAGATATTAGATACTAGATATTTGTATCTGTCCACATTTTGACATGAAAACAGAGACTTTAGCTGTTTCTATCAATAAACCTCTATAACAAGAACTAAATGTTGACTTTGGGTAACTTTGTTTTTTAAGTCTAAAAGGACATTCTCAATCTCAACAAAATCATATTATTTTGCCTAGGTTTTTTTAGTAAGTGAAAGGTAGAAAATCACAGAGCTCTTTTTGTCCCTCCTTGCAGCCCGTACTCTGAGCCCGTGGAGCTTCCCCCTGTGGACGATGTGGACCCCGAGCTGGGTCTTCACGGCTACAGTTTGCACTTCGTCCTTCACAACACCGGCACTGTGATCATGTCGGGACGCTTCCAGCAGCTGTTTTGCCACAAAGGTGATCAAAATACAAAAGCTGAAAGATTTTCACAATTTTCCGTTCCGTATTTTGTTGACTGAAATGTCAAGAAAATCCAGGATTAATATCTTAAATCAGCAAAGTCCAAACCTTTTGCAAAAAACAACAAAAAAACCCAACCTAAAATCAAGCAAATAAAGTAGCCATATTTTTTATTGTACATCAAAAACTTGAAAGCAATTTTTACGACGGTGTATTAGGTCCATTGTAGAAAGACAAAAATAATTACATTTCTGCAAAAAAAACCTCAGAAATTTAGTGATTAATCTGAAAAATCTTTCAAATTTCCAAATTTTGTGAACATTTTTGATATGAATCTAAAAATCATGTTTTCTTTTTTCGCAAATTTCTGAGATTTCCTACAAAAATATATTACTTACTTCTACTTTAACTTTGCATGTTTTCAGTTTCTTTTGGACTCAATTGAATACATTTATTTTCAGTAACAGTATAAGGATTTGGGTCGCTTTCTCTCACAATATTATCTATATTTAACCTAGTTTAAGACAGAATTAAACTGGTTCAGGTGCAGCAAAGTCGGCTTTTCAGTAAAAGCCTCCTGGTTTTACCTTTTAATAAAACTTGGTCATAAAAAGACAAATACTTTGTGTTATACTTCACATTTTCTTGTATAATAAAATCATGTTGCTAACAATTTTTGCCCTGATTACAAATTCAAAGTCTCCATCTGGATCTACGGGCCAAATTTATATCATTTTTTAATTGCAGTTGGGGGGCCGCATAAAATCAGTCCAAGGACCACAAATGGCCCCCGCTCCTCACTTTAGACACCCTGTCTTAGATGTTTTGTAAATGTTTGACTGTAGATTTAAAAGCATCCTAAATGATTTGTTTTCATCCCGTTTCTCTCGGTTCTGATTGGCGGAGGTCAGCTCAGATTCAGCACGGCCTGGTGAAGCTCAAGGTCATCCAGAGGTCAAATCTGTCTCAGCACAGATCGCTATCTGGCAGCATCAGACTTCCCTGGAGACATGAGGACGTGAAAGGAGCAGTGGAGGTAAAAACAAAACGACATTTTTTAAGCAGATACTCTGCCGCCACAAGGTGGCAGTAATGTGCCACTTTTCAAACTTTTTGGGTTTTATTTAATTTAAATTAGAAAAATTTAAGTTAAATTTTGAGTCATTTAACATGATTCCTGTCACGACTCTGTGTTGCTACAAATATCTGCTGTTCGTTTTTGACATCTCGACCTTCAGACACGTCGAGATGTGAATTTACAGTCTCAGTTTGTTACGATGTTTCACTCCTTTGCAGCTCTGGCAGCTTAAACTCTTCTAGGAAGGTTTAGGAGTGTTTATGGCACAGGTGTCAAACTCCAGTCCTCGAGGGCCGCAGTCCTGCAGTTTTTAGATGTGCCACAGCTACAAAACACTGAAATGAAACGGCTTAATTACCTCCTCCTTGTGTAGATCAGTTCTCCAGAGCCTTAATGACCTAATTATTCTATTCAGGTGTGGTGCAGCAGAGGCACATCTAAAAGTTGCAGGACTGTGGCCCTCGAGGACTGGAGTTTGACACCCCTGGTTTATGGTGAAGACGTTCATTTGTGAGGTCAGACACTGATGTTGGATGAGAAGGTATGACTCAGTCTCAACCCACTGTGAGGTCATTTCCTTCCACACCAAACCTGACCATTCATGTCGTTATAAAACCTGAGCGGAGTCGATTTCCACCAACATCCTTCAAATCTAACCAGAATGGTGTTGATGGTTTCTGCAAACTTTTAATATCATTGAAATGAAGACATGCCTTCCCAAGCTGTTCCTAAGCTACTCAGGGATTTGTCTTGATTTGCTGAAGCATTAACAGTTCCTGGATTTTATGAGTCTGTGGATGTTGGTGAATATTTTTGACACTGTAGTCGGGTCTTTCTCAAACTGGTCCCCTGGTCTGTTGGCGCCCCCTACCTGTCCGTGAGGTCCTGTGAGGTTCTGTGAGCTCAAAGTGTGACGCTACAGTTAGCTTACCAAAGGATTGTGTTTAAAAATAATGATGGAAGGCTGGCTGAAGACCAGGTCACTAAAAAGAAAACCTGAAGATACTGGTGGAAAGTTTCTCAGGGTGAGTTAATATACGATATTAACGATATTAATATACATATCATCATAAACCTCGATCTGCTGGTGATGAAGCAGTGAGCAGCGCTGCGCCCCACGCTGACTAACTGCATCTTAATACCTACAATAAAATGATTTATGTTGGGCTGTCGACTGGCTGAAAGAAAATATTTGCTTAAGCCAAAGCAACTCAAGTCTGTTTTCCTTTTTTTATGCTTTGAAATTATAAATAGCCCTAATACTTTATTAGTGCACCCAACACTTGTATTAAATAAATATTTTGGTTTTAATGTGTTTTCCATCATTGGAAAGCTTAGAGTAGGTACTCTCATAATCTGTGAATAACTCAAACGCCTCCAGTAGTAGTTATGAGACTAATATTTTCATTTCAGGTGGTATATATTAAGATGTTGTGTTATTGTGGGGCCAATTTCAGGTTTAGTGAGTGTGTGTTAAATGGGGTAAGTAGTTCACGGCCTGAAGAAGTTTGGGAAAGGTTCTGTTTGAGGAGTCCAGTTCTGATGTTTCTCTGTTGCGTTTTGCGTAGAACTGCTGCATCATGAGCCTGACTCTGCTGGATGAGTTCCAGAAACCGTTCTGGTGCGTCAGCACGCCCATCCACATCACCATGGCCAAGACGGCCATATCCTGCGACTACAGCGGCCACGACTTCCAGATGCTGTACAGGAACGCGGACGGTGAGGTGAAGATGCTGCTGGTGTGGCTGGAGGAGCAGAAGCAGTTCTTCCTCATCGGCCTCACCGTCTGCCTTCCTGTCGCCAAAGTCAACAAGCGATTCAACAGGGAGTACTGAAGCTGGGCATCAGGGCGTTTCACGCAGAGTTGTTGGTTCCCATCTACAGGTTTGGTTTCTGTTATTATTGTTAGGATAGATGGACTTGTTTAAAAACTCGTTTCTGAATTTAATGTGAATTTTTCCAAAGGGTTTCAGATTAATTGGTTTTTAGGTTAGAGGAAAAACATGTTTTTTTTTACTTTCCGGTGCCAAACAGATCCAACATTAAGGTTCCTGTTGGAAATGTGCATGATTGATTTGTATTAACTATTAAATATTAATTTAAATAAACTGTTCAATTCACTTAATACACACTTGGTGAAAAGCTTTTATTACGATAGTCAGAAAATGCTGCATTCAGTTTTCTGAATGTTTTTCATAAAATCTGAAGATGGAAACGGCTGGTTGCAGAAACTGAACACCACAGTAGTGTTTTTACAACACTGGCAGAAAATGAAAGTCAGATTTTTACCTGAAGAAACACTGGTGTGAGTGGTTCTTCGATAATTTGGTCTGTTTCTGCATTAATTCATCCAGAATCCAACCTCAAGAAAGAGGTTTATGTTCAGAAACATCGGGAAAGTGAAGCAGTAACCTGTACTAAATTAATTATTGTCTTTGATTTGTGCAATAATGGTTTTCCCATCAGCAGTTACCCAGGATGGCCTCTAGGTGTCGCCAAAATAGTTAATAAGCCTCTAGAACTGCACACAGTTAGTTTATTGCTGTTTTATTTGAACTTTTGAATTAAAAAAGGTGAAGGCCAAAGCTACTCTCTAACCTATTTGTTTCTAAAGTACTAAAATCGCTTGTATATTAGCACTGAAGCAAAGCTTTGTTTCGTAAAAATGGTTTTATCAACATATAGAGACTGGGTTTCATCAAATCTGTCATACTTCCTTGTAAACTTGGAAATAAAACATTCTAGATAGAAGAAAAAACACAAAGTTCCTGCTTTCTAAGAATTGCATTTTATTTTGATTTGCCTAAAAGTCTTGGTCAACATTTCAAACTTTAATGAACTAAGTCCTTTAACTGCTGCAGTACTTGGAGCACCAAATAAGCCAGTGCAATGATTTACTCGTCTGTAAACACGACGTTGAGTCACAAACCAGAGCACATCGCAAAGCAACAAACACAGGAACTACAGGTGCTGAAAGTGGAAGAAAGTCTCAAGCTGGAAAAAAACAAAATTCATACAAGACCAGGACTGAGAGAATAACGGAAACGGTTTACACAACCTGTGAAATTTAGGACAGTATGAACCGGTGCACTCTTCAAAATAAAACATTAATGGTGCAAGAATACAGATGCATTTCAATACATTAGAACAGCATTGAAAAATAATTTATTTCAGTAATTCTGCTCAAAAATGGCAACTTATAGAGTCATTACACATATATTTTACATTTTCTTTTCTATAACTTCAGATGAAACCCAAAGTTTTATTGGATAGAAACAAACTAGTAAAAACAGAAACAAGAACTTGAGCACATTCATGGGAAGTAGAGTGGAAGAAAAAAGGTGCACAAACAGCAGGGATTACTGCAGCCTGTATTGGGAAGTAAAGATTCACAAGACATATCCAGGCTACAACAGTCGCATTCCTTGAGTTGACCTGCTTCACCGAGGACAGAGGTCCCGCCTGGGCCAGAGAGAAAAAGGACTGGACTCTTTCCCAGTGGTTTAAAGTCCAAATTTAAGACAAAACCTTGAATTTAATTTTTGAAATTAAGGTCCCAGAACCTGTGGGAATCTGGTCGTTTTAGTTCCAGTGTGATGTTTCCGCAGTTAGTGAGGATTTTAAGAGCCTCATTGATGGTGTTGGACAGTCATCTACCAGGACATTTTGGATCACTTCATTCTTTCTTCTACTGATGTTATTTTTAGAGATGTTGAGTTCATTCTCCAACAGGACTTGGTACCCACACCAACCCACACAGCCAAAGGTACCAAAAGTTGGTCTAATCACCATGTGGTGCTGTTCTTGACTGTCTGACCGATACCAAAGCAACCTGGACTTCAGAGCAAATGCTGTACTGTAAGGGGCATGGACATAGTTTCAACTCATCCACATTTTTGCATTAAAATCCTTTTTCACCTGTTGGATGTAATGTACTTTTCTGACAAACTGAATTTGCTTCATTAGCTATAAGCCAGAATCATCAAAGTTAACTGAATTACATGCTTGAAATCTGGATTGGACATATAAGTGTTTGAACCTTGAGCTGGGGTCTTTCTGCATGAAGTTCACATGTTCTCCCTGTACTTAGTTAGGTTCTCTCTGGGGAGACGCCAAGCGCAACTTCCTTCTTCACAAAATGTAAACAAAAATGGAGTGGCAACAGATTTTAGTGGTTGTAGTATTTCTCCGTCCTTTGGTAAAAGACCAGGAGCCATTTCTCCTTCTGGAAGTAGACATGTGTTTGTTGTGGTTGTATTTACCCAGAATGCTATAGTTTGCTTTCTGTCTTTGGAACAGTCTCTGGCCCGCTTGGCATTCACATATTAATTTGAACCATGCCAGATTCTACTTCAACCAATGCAAGACCTAGGTTTGTAGGCGATCCAGAGTTTGCTTTTTTGGTCCACGTCAGATTTTGACGTTCTCACTGAACTAGACTTTCTATTTCAAAGTGGGCTAACCAGGGTTAGTGTGAATGTACCCTCAGTCTACCTCAGGTCTGAGACTGTTTGGGCATGGTTGATTGTCCTGTGTGTCTCTGAGATGGACTGGTGACTCTCTCAGGATGCACCGTCACTCGTCGCTGTCTCTAGGTCTTTCAAATGACGATATGATTGATCTAATCAAAGAGACTGACAGGAGAAATAATCAGAGGAGCAGAATTTGTACCTCCAATATTAGTGCAGGGACTAAAGAAAGGCAAAAGTCTCTCTGCGAAGCAGCAACCAGTAAAGGAGTAGAGAAGATCAGCAGTATCTACGTTATAAAAGGAGACCAGACCTCCATCATAATCAACAAATACTCCCACCCTCTCTGGATTTAATCTTCTAGTTAAACGGACTATTGGTTTATCAAATGCCTCATATTCTTCCCCATTCCTTAGACAAATTGTCCAGAAACCACTTTCTGGTTGCAGTGTGAGTTCTCCCTTCCTTTCAATCGACTCGGTGGCGACTCCTATAGTCCAGTCGGTCTTCCCTTTAACCAGGACCTCAAAGTAGAATCTTTGATGGGAGAAACTTTTTCCTAAAACACTGACATGGTCACTGAATCTCTTTGGATTGTCTGGAACGTCTTTCCTCACATCTACATGATGGACCCGTTTCCCATTGTCAGATAAAACTAGTTCTGGATGTGCCGTATCTGGATCCAGAGTCACCTCAAATGCAAACTCCTTGATACTCCTCAGTGTTGCTTTGTTTATCTTGTCAACTACAGGAGTGATAATCATCGGAGCAGAGTTTCTGCCATTGCAGTTACTACTTGTATTAATATACAGCAGGAGATTTTTTTTGAAGGAGCATTTTTTGTATGAATAGATCAGATCTGCTGTATTTACATTATAGAAGGAGACGAGACCCTTGTCATAATCCACAAAGATTCCCACCTTCTGAAGACGGGACTTCAGAGGGAGTACGACTGAAGGCTTTGCCAAAGCTTCATAAACCTTGTCTTTTAACCATATAGTCCAGAAGCCATTATTGGGGCTGAGGCAGATTTTCCCTTTCCGGTTGATGGACTCGTGGGCTATCCCAACAGACCAATCAGTTTTCCCTTCAACCTGAACCTCAATGTAGAACTTTCCTGAGGAAAATGTCTCCTTTCCTACTACACTGGCACATGTGTCAAACCTCTGGGAGGTCATTGGGAGATCTTTGGTCACATTAGTGTCGTAAACTTGTTTCCCATCACTGGAGAGGACAAGATCGCGATGCGCCGTATCCGGATCCAAGGTTACGTCCACTGCAAACTCACGGAGTTTTTCCAACTCGGCTTCTTTTTCTCCAATGCCTTCTGTCACAAAACGTAGATGCCGAGGGTTGAGATCTGAAACAAAGCAAGGCATCCATGAAGTAGCTCTTCCATCTGGACAAACAACTCTAGTTTTTACATATCAGAATTAGTGCTGCAATATATTTTGTTTAATTTTACCAATGACTCTTTCAAGACCTGTTGTCATGGAAGTGGAGCTATGCAACAGGCTACCCAAAGGACACCCAACTGATCAGGGGAGAACTTTGGGAACTAACGTCCAACAAAATGGACGAAACCTAAACGACAGAGACTAACCATACCATCATTCTTTACTGAAAATGTAACGAGAACAAGATAAAACGTCACCATATTTTTTGTTGCGGTGACTGCTATCTCATGAGCATTAGCCAGTTGCCATCGTTGTAACTTAACCCTCGGTCTTAATGTGACGCTCAGGAGGATCGCACCAGATGTCACGGTCGGACAGCGGGAAAGCGTGGGATTGTCCAGTCAAGCTGATCTCAAAACCACACACAAAAAGAACTTGTAAAAGCGCATGCTGGGTTATTGTGTCCCCACCGGACCGCGCACAGGGTAAATTGATGCGCAACGGTTAAGAAGATGCCTTAAGTAGCCTTAAATCATCTGTTTGGCAGCATTTTGGCTTTTCAGTAGGAATGATAAATGGCAACAAAGTGAGAAAGACGAACAATATCTGAGCACTTCAAGTTGTTGAGAGGCTGATGGAGGCAGAAAGCATTAATAAAACAACTGATCGCTGGTGTCTAGGGGTTCGCTGAGCTACTTCACAATCGCATGCTATCAGTAGCAACTAGGAAATGGTAAATGTTGTACTGAAGACCATGTATGGTTGAAGCACTGTCCCAAGGTCTGAAGAGGTGAATGAAATCAGACAAGAGCTTCAGGTGAAAATGAAAATGCAGAATAAAGGCCATTTTGCAGCATAAATCTTTTAAAGTTTTCTTGAAAGTATTTCATTTTGTTCTTGTTAACTTAATATCACCTCTCGTCTCGTCTTATGAGATTTAGGTATCGTTTCACCCCTCAAAATGACACCCACATAACTATGCAACCCAGTTAGATGGAGACAGAAGAGCTCAAGTCTGCTTGAAGACAACATGTATGTGCGGCACATTAATCTCGAAAAAAAATATTTTTTAAACTACAAGAAACTAAACATTTACGTGTCAAAGCAAAGTAAAATTTTTCAGTGTGATGGGATTTCTTCTCTACAGTAGCTCTAAGTAAGAAATCTGTACTTAGATTAAATAGTGCGTCCATCAGTCTGAGCACAGGAGTTCCACTAGGGTGTGTGTTTGGTATCTTATTATTCCACTCACACAACTGTGCTGGCAAATTTAGCACACATTTGTGAGACTAAACGTCAATGAAACATTTAATACACATGGTTCCACATTTCTATTGTCAGAATTGTTTTATTTTCCCTTACCTTGTTCTTCACAGAATCTTTTTAACTGTTCCACCAGGTTGTTCTGTCCAATCGCCTGTAAAATATTGATTGCTGCCTGCTTAGCCCCAGGGCCTTTGTATTGGCGTAGCATCAGATCAACCGTCTCCCATCTTTCTGCCCCCTCCAGCTCATCTTCTGGGATGCCTTTTTGACCTTTCAAGATGTCATCCTGCTTCAAAAACCATTTAAATTGTTCAAAGTCATCCTGCTTCAAGTTCTTGAGAGTATTTAGGAGCTCCACAGAAAGTTTTTCCATGCTGTCACTTTTGGGGAACTTCTGGAAATATGGAGACAGAAAAATATTTAGTTAAAATAAATGTCTTTAAATGAGATCCAACAAATATACTCCAAACAAGATTGTGCTTACTTCTGCAAATCAAGGTTGATTTTTACAGGATAAAACCTGTTTCCATGTCATGTACAAAGGCTAAATACACAACTCTAATTCTCAACGCAGAACACCAAATGAAAGTTTCCATTTTGCTTTGTTGATTGAATTCATGTCTCCAAATCAATGCAACCGATTGATATATTTCTTTCACTTTGTTTTGTTTTACTGCCTGACTTACCTTCATGGAAATATTAGTTTAAAAACTCTTTATTCTGTAAATGTTTCTGGTTATATAATTAGCCCAGCTTTGTTTTAGGTGTTTTCTGTTACAGCGACAGAACTAACAGTCAAAAATCTGTTTTTTAATTGTGTAAAACTGTTTTTAAAGTGCTTTAAAGAGCCTGGAACATCTCTGCGTTATTTTTACAGAGAGGCGTTTATCAAACAGAAAGCAAACCTCGTTCTTTGCTTTGCTAAACATGTTAGTTTCTGTTCTTGTGCCGAGTATTTCTATATTTTCTGCTACTGAATCAAGCGTAGAAGGAAAACTCACCCATCTCAGTCCAACCCGGCTGTTTAAATACAGCTGAATGTTTCTGTCCGCTAACGGTGTAACAGTTTCAGTCCTGCTTCAGTCTGACTTCCTGTAGACGTCAGTGTCTCTTATCAGCTCCTATGCTTCCAGAGGAGGAGCGTACTCTTCAAACTGAAAGCAGCTTCAGCAAACGTGCAGACAGTAAAACACCCATCATCAATCATAAATCTGCTCCTGTTGAAGCTTTAAAGGGGATCAATTATGCTTTCTTTTTAACAGGTTAGGATATCTGTCCTGTTAAAGATAGAGATATCCTTTCTTTAACAGGATATCTCTGTCAAAAAGATATCTTTGTTAAAGGATAGCTCTTTAGTAAACACTTATGACGTGTTAACTGCTGCGATTTTCATGTTGATTTGAAGGGATCACTGGTGAGAGTAGAACAGCGTCAATACTTTGGTATATTTTTATTAGAATAACAGTCGAAATGAAGTTGAACGCAAAAGAAATGATGAAAAATTGGAGGATGCGGGCATCGATCCCACTACCTTTTGCATGCAAATGCAACAGCTACAGTAGCATATGAAAGTAAGTCCAACCAGCCAATCACTGAGCGCTATTGTACCAAAGTAAATAATCTTACCTCTTTAGCTGCCTTGTATATATATGTATATATATATATATATATATTCAATTTATATTACTAAATACCATTATAATACTTCTATTGTATTATAATACACCTTTGTTTATAAATGGAAATGTGTTCTGTGAATAAATGCTGTTCACAGAATCTGCTTAATTGTGCTGCTCATCACATGAACTTTGACCCCTATTGAACTTTATGACTACTCTTTACGATTTCAATCTGACTGGCTTAACACAAGTGTAGTTACATTGAGGTATTAAGATGTCATTACTATATACTGTAGATGTATATTGTCACTTTGACTTTATTTATACATCTACAGTCTGAACTTTAACTTGTCACATAACTATAATCAGAATGAAAACTGCACAACGGTTTTGATTTATTACTCCTTTTTCATATCAATCGCATCAATTCAACAAACTTTATACACGTTGTGAAAAGAAAAACATTGTCTAGATCCCACCTCTTATTTAATAAGATGCAGAGATTTTCATTGGGATGATCAGGATGGACGGGATTAGAAGTGAACAGATTGGCGAGAGGAAAGAGACGGTTTGGAAATGTTCTTAGAAAAAGAGATGGATAGGATGAGATTCAGAAAACCCGGAGGGAAAACAGCGAAAATAGCGGATGTTGCCATCTGGTGGCAGAAAGATGGTACTACAATAAACCTGTGGCCCTTTCTCAAATGTTTTGCATACAAATAATTACAATAGCTGAATTACAATTATGTTTTCAATTTAACTATTTGCAGGCCTTACTGGCGTTTAGCTCTTAATTTAAACATATGTATCATCTGTGGGACATATAAAGTTATATTTTATATATTTATTTTCAAACTGTTTCAAAAATACACGCCTAGTAAATATTTGTGAAAATATTGACAGACATATCTAGAATAAGATCTGACCCAGTGATATCCAAAAAGAACAAACCCTTATTTATTAATGATGGTAACAATAACAGAGAAACGTAATGTTGTGTATAATTAAAAAAGGACTTGGTTTTATTACAACCTGAACGTCTTGTCTACATAATTTGTCTGTTTACCTGAAAATAGTTTATCTCGTCTCCTGGCAATATCTACAATACAATCATGACAATTACAGCTCAAATTGTTTTAAAAACAGGAAAATTATTATAGTATTAAAGAGCGAACGTGTTTGTAATAATGTGATGTTATTAAATGAAACCAGTAATTATTCTAGCTTCTATTGTAACTCGTTTTTTTATTAGTGACTGAGCTAAATGAGTGACGTAGCGTTCAAACTCCCACACTGACGCCTGAAACTAAATGTTGACTGACAGAGTTTGAATTTTATCACAGCGCAAAACAAAGTTTCAACAGGAATATTAAACCTCTGACAGTAAAACATGGAGAAGTTGTGTGTAAAATGGAACATTTTTAATTATTTTGATTTTATGATGCAAGTTTTACACAAACACCCACTAGATAAAGTATCGTATAAAGTGTTAGGACCACACTCTGAAAATAAAAATATTACATGAATAAAAGCATAAAATTATGACTTTGTTCTTGTATTATTTCAACCCTGTCAAAATATTATAATTTTATTCTTGTATTAATATGACTTTATTCTTGAAATATTACTTTATTGTTATATAATAACTACAACTATACTCATTATTTTGACTTTATTCTAATATTATTTTGACTTTATTTTCCACAATATTATAACTTTATTTTCATTATTTCAACTTCTCATCATTTTGACTTTATTCTTAAAATATTACTTTAGTGTCATAATTATGACTTTATTTTCATAATATTCTGACTTTATTCTCGTATTATTTTGATTTTATTTTTAGAATTTTTTACTTTATTCTTAAAATATTTTTTATTCTCATATTATTTCTATTTTATTTTTCAAATATGACTTTGTTGTCATATTAGTGCAACTTTAATCTTGTATTAAATCTCATGCGACTTTATTTTCGTAATATTATGACTTTAAACTCCGCCGTACAAATGGAATCATAAAAAAACAACCAGTTGAATTGCAGATGCTTTAATTCATGGAGTTGGATGGCGGTGACTTGATGATCAGAGGTTTGGCGTTCAAGCCGCCGTGATAAACGCCGGGGCTGAAGAACGGATAAAGTTTCTCCGTGAAGGAGCAGTCTGAGTATCGGTGGATCTCTTCTGCAGAATCAACGTTGTGGAAAATGATGGAGCCCATCTTGTAATCCACAAAAACACCGACTTTGTTCAATGGAGTTTTTACATCCAGGTTCAAACCGGCCGCCTTGATCGTATCCCCGCTTCGTAATCCGATGGCCCAGTAGCCGCCGCCGGGGCTCGACGAGATCGACCCCTTCCTGCCAATCGACCCGTAGACGACGCCGACGTCCCAGGCCGTTTTTTCTCTCACCTCAGCCTCGAAATAAACTCTCCCAGAGGAGAAACTCTGCCTGCCCAAAACGTTGGCCGCAGTGTCGAACCGTTCCGGGTTATCGGGGAGATTCCGCTTCACGCCGCCACAGTGGACCCGCTTCCCGTCTGGAGATAAAACCAGGTTGGGATGCGCCGTGTCCGGATCCAGAGTCACATCGACAGCAAACTGCTGCATTCGGATCAGCTTGGCCTTGCTGAGGAACCTCTTCATTTCTCCGTCAAGCAATTCCTTCAGCTTGTTCACGGAGGCCATGACGGTTTCGCCGTAGGACGGCTGATGAACGGAGAACTCTGTGAGGTCGGAGGTTTCCACGTCCTGGAGGAACTGCAGGTTGGTATCCGTAAGGAGAAGACGATCCAGCTCCGCCTCGCTCTTCGTCAGCTCTGAGACTTCCTTCTCCAGCTTTCTGATGAGCTGCTCCGCTTGCTTTTGGAAAGTCTTCTGCTTCTCCTCGACGGCTTCGGTGAGATGGGACAGACTTTCCTGGACCGACTGGATTAAAACTCTGAAAGTCTGCAGACTCTCTGCGGTCTGTCGCTCGGCAGACTTCCTGCTCAGCTCTGCTGAACGCTGGATCTCACAGATCTTCATCTTTCTCTCTTTTATTTTCAGCCTCGTTTCTGACTTCATTTCCCTCAGTCTGGACTTCTGTCTTTCACTTTCACATTGGGAAGGAACAGCAGTCAGGCCTGGATTGGAGCAAAAACAGAATCAGTTGGACCACTCATATATTTCTGAGATTAAGTGATGGCTTCAAACTTAAATTGTAACGTTAATGTCAGAATTCTGAGAGGAAAGTAAAATTTCTCACATTAGAGTCAGAAATCTAAGATAAAATGATTCCTCACAAACCTAAATTCTCATTAAAGTCAGAATTTTGATATTTAATGATATACAAATTTAAATTATGAGATTTAAATCAGAAATCTCAGATTAAAGTCAGAAATCTGAGATTGTCAGAATTTTGGGACATTATAACAATAACAGTTTTCATATTTACCGTCCCCTCTTTGCGCCGATCTTGTGTTTGACAGATGTTGTGCCAGATCATTCCTGCTGATCTTCTCTAAAACCTGCAACGATCTCCTCACCGCCTCGGCCTCGCCGTACCTTTGGACCATCAGGTCCACCGTGTCTGTCCGGTCCGCCTTCTCCAGCCGGGACACCGGGATGGACCGGGGGTCATTCCCATCAGCCTGAAGCAGCCACTTGAACTGTTTGAACTGGTCGCCTGTCAGGTCCTCCAGGGTCTTCCACAGATCCTCTTTAGCTGTCGCCATTGTTGTTTAGGAACCAGCTGAGACCCTGAAAACACAAAAAATACACAAAATACTAAATTACTGAAGCTTGTCTTTGATTTTTTTTTTTAAACTATCATAATTAAACAAATGTTCACTATAAACAATGAATTTAGTTTGGTTTAATCTGACAGCACCCAAAAACCCATGAATGTAAAACATTTGGATAAATTGGTATTAGTTTATTCTGAAGTTTGGGACCAAAGTCACAACATTTGTTACATTTCCAGCTGCTGTGGTTCTTTCTCTCTGCTCTGAGTCAAACCAACCAAACCCTCTGAGCAACCTGTTCCCCTCCTGGCCTGTGGGGGCGCTGCACCAAGAACCACTGAAGGAAACGACACAATAAACCTCTGAAAACACTGAGTCACTTCCTTCTTCACAAAACATAAAATTGGAGTGGTGTCAGATTTTGGTGGTTCAAGGATTTCACTTTTGTCTTTGACTAAAGACCATGAGACATTTCTCCCGCTAGCGCTATGCTAGCACGTTTGTTGTGGTTGTATTTACCCAGAATTCCCTGCTCTGCAGACCACTTCCTGATTTTGGACCGGACTCCTGCGCCCCAAGGGAGCATTCCCACCAACCCTGTTCAGTCCGCTTTAATCCAACTGCAGTCCATTTACCTAGAAGGTTCTGTTCATTTGGAGAGGTGTGAATGCTAATCAAACTCTAATAAGAACCAAAAAAGCTAGTTCTGGTACAAACCTCGGTCTCAGTACAGATAAGTGAACCAGAGTTCGAATGCTTCTGGTTTGAAGCGGACCAAATGGACCGGAGACCGCTCCAGAAGCAGGAAGAGGACCACAGCGCAGGGCATTATGGGTAAATGCAAGCAAAACAAATGTGCTAGCTTAGCACTGGCATGAGAAATGACTCATGGTTTTGAGACAAAAGAGAAATCCTACAACCGCTAAAATCTGACGCTAATCCATTTTGTTTCCATTTTGTGAAGAAGGAAGTTTTCATGTTTCCTTCAGTGGTTATTGGTGCAGCGCCCCCACAGGCCAGGAGGGGAACAGATTTTTCAAATGGTTTGGTTGATTTGACCAGAGAACCACAACAGCCCAAATTGTCAAGTTTTATCAAGTCTGGTTTCCTGTGCGATTCCCCACTTGAGAGGGAAAGTCTCTACTGTGAATCTTAACTGGATTTCACTCATAGAGCCTCCACTGTAGCTGATCCATCTTTATTTTTATATGATGGTCATCATAGTTTTTAGCCTTCCAGCCACATAGCTGAAAGAAACGGAAACACATCTATTACATTTTGAAATTAACAAGATAAATACATTGTGAAATAATCAAACAGATTTCCACCCCTTTAAACTAATTATTCCAAAAGTATAATAAATAGCAAATATTTTATAGTAAAATTCAACACCAATAAATAAATTAGCATATTTATCAACATTTCTTAAATATATTTTTAGTCAAAATTCTATTCAACATTTATTCATTTTTCACTTTCTGCCATAAACAATAAAGACCAAGTGATTTTTTTTAAATTACTCACTTGACTTGATTTGAATATTAAAACTGTTCAGTACAACAACCAATCAGAGTCCATGTTCTGCTCCAGTGAGACTCAGGACAGCAGCAGCAGCATTGTGGAGCTTACCGGCTGTCCTTCACAGTTTGTAGAAACTTTTGCACAGTTCTGAATTGCCAGCACTGTTTGCTCCTGTCCTTCAAACAGGAGTGACGGGTCAGTCACACCAAACCTACCTGCGCTCTCTGGTTGAGTCCACCTGGTTCTCATCACTAACCAGCGGAGAAGCTGCAGAAAGGTGCAGCAGAGGGGAGTGGCTACCTGGCGCTTCGCCACGAATCAAACTGAATCTACCAGACTGTCAGGTCTAAGGCTGAAAGGTGAAAAAGACTTTTTGTTCACAAACGATTCATTTTTTCACTTCTGAGGCTTAAATAATTCAGTATCTCCAGTTTGTTTTATTCCATGCACTTTGTCACATCCTATTGCTGTGAAGAAGTAATAAGATGCTTTATTACATCCTGTTACTAATTTTATGACAGAAGATTAGAATTTTATAGTTTTATCATTTTAATTATGACTTAATGTGCTGTAAACTCCTGCTTTCTTTTGCTATGTTTCTTTCTTTGGCTGCAGGTACCACAACATATTTCACTTTACTGTGTATAACTCTGCAATCTAATCTAATCTAATCTAATCTACACATTTACTGGCTCAGTGAACTGATCTCTGGGCCTCAAGTTGCAGAAAAACTACAAAAACTCTTTAATCAGCATTTACCTGATTTATTATTACAGTGATGTTTTTTGTTTAAGTCAAACTGCTGGACGGGTCAATAAACCGAGGAAGCAAAACGAAACCGAACCTTTGGACGGGAACTGAGCGACATCCTGATTTATCCCATCAGGACGGTTTTTATCTGCACTGGAAGCAGAAGTTATCATATCTGGACCATAAATTTTCCCAGAAATTATTGTAGGAAAGACACAGTTGTCATTTTGAGACCATTTTCCAACTAATAAAATACCAATAACGGCATATTAATGCAAGTACAGCAACTAAAAAATCAATAAACTTTCATGTTTAAAGAATATTTAACACTGAAACTGGAAGACATTTCAAATATCCAAAATAAGTAAAAATAAAACTATAAATAAAATGTATTTTGAAGTGTCAACAAAACAAAAGTGAGCTTTTTTTTTTTAAAGAAAAGTTTGGACTTTTCTAAAAAATAAAAGTGTAACGTTTTTATAAAATAAGAGGCTATTACTTTCTCCTGTTGGATAGGATTGTTTTTTGTATATTAATAGATAAAATAATCAATGTGAAACTGCTTTTTGTGTTTATTTGGGTTGTCTTTGTTTAAAATGAAATGTGTGTGAAGCATTTACGTGACAAAGAAGCAAAAGTAGAAAATAAAAGTGCAAACAAAGCGCTGTATTTTACTAAAAGCCTAATCTAGGCTACAAAACTTCTCCGTAATAAAACAGAAAATTATATTTATGTCAACTCTGAAACGGATTTTTTCAAAAAGTAACGTAGCAGTTTATCTTGTTAAATTTTTCACATTTCTGTTGATTCAAACCTGAAATTTTTAAAATGACATGAAGTAGAAAATAGGGGAAATACGTTCCCTTCACATTTCTATGGCACATTTACGCGGTTTATTTTCTTTTTTTACATTGGGGATTAGAGAACAAACAGCGACTGTGAAATTCACCAGAAAGCAGAAGTTCATCCGCAGGGATTATGGGATTATTCCTGCAATCCAATAAAGCAGAAGAATATAAATGTTTACTTACTAAAACGGGAGTCCAGACTCGGTTCTTCCTCGCATGTGCTTCCTCTTTTTCTGTCTGCTTCATGAATGAGCTATAAAAGGGAGGGACATAAAACCCACTGGCTGTAATTCTTTAAAGCTGCCACTAGATGGCGATGAAGTCTCATTTCTACAGTAACTATTTAGATGAGTAACTCTGGAAAAAATTTACTTTTAGGAGTATTTTTACTCCACAATAATTTTGTACATACATTTTATATGTTGAAAATAAGAAATCTGTTCAAAATTGATCAATTAAATTAATCTGTTCAGAATTGGGAATTGTTCAAAATAAGGAATCAGATTAGCATCTTGGAATTTGTTCAAATATGAATCTTAGAATCCGTTCAGAATCTAGAACTGGATCAAACACATGAATCTGTTCAAAATAAGGAATCAGTTCAGAATCTTTAACGAGGTTAAACTCAGGAATCTTTCAAAGTCATGAATTTCTTTAAAAAATAAATTTGTTTTTAGTGTCTGGGAATAAGTTCAGATGAAATTAAAGTATTTTTATAAAATCTATAATCAAATGAGAGCCGGGAATTTGTTCAGATTATTTGAATCTGTTCATCTTTGGAAATTAGTTGCACTTCAGTTTGAAAATGGCCTCATAACTCTTCACAGGTTGATCGTTTCTTCTCTGACGTCATTGCGGATATTTTCTCCAGATATTTTCTCTCTGCTTTTATTCTGGAGGAAATAATCTGACAGGAAGATCAACTTTAATTCCCACATGAAAACAACTTAATTGGAACTACAATAAAAGTTTATTTAATTACAAAAATGACACAGATTGTGCATCAATGCAGAAGAGGAAGGAAAACTCTTAACTCTTGTGCACATATCAGGTTGTTAAATTGTTTTCATGCTTCAGATAACGGAAGCATTTTCCCACCACGCCTCCATCTGAGCCGCTGCGTTCTCCGATCCGTCCTCAACATTTCAGAGAAACGTTTCATCTGTTCACCTCAGGCTCGGCGAGATCTCATAACTCTAAACGCATCACAGCGCAGAAACGTCCTGAGCATCAGCTTCACAGACCAACTGAGAAATAAACTTCATTCATACCGACCCGGCCGGCCGGGTCCATTAACAAACTGGGAGGTTTTTCTGTGACAGAGTCCTCAAAGCGTCTTTCTGAGGTTCCTGCTGTTTATTTTTATCATTTTCACTGATTATAAGATCAAATCTTTGTGTTACTGTCTAGTGAAAATATCTGAGTACGCTCGAAATGAGACAAAACTAAGTAACTTTTCCTGAAGACAGGAGATTTATTTAAGTAAATAATTCCTTAGTTTTGATGAGAAAGTTTTAGTTTTTATAACATGAGAAAAATGTATTTTTATAAGTGAAATAATCTGCTAGTGGAACTAGAATGTTTTATTATAAATGATTCTGGAATCTGTTCAGAATGTAGAACTAGATTAGATTCAGGAATCTGTTCAAAATAAAGAATCTGTTCAGAATAAGGAATCGGTTCAAAATAAAGAATCTGTTCAGAATATAAATTTTGAGATTAGTTCTGTTTACATAAATCCAGCTCCTATTTCTTTTTGAAAAGTTACTAATGAGTTAATTTAGTCTCATTTCAAGTGTATTAATATATTTGTACTAGAAACTAAACTTAAATTACCTGTTAAGGTTTTCTGTTTTTGCAGTGCGGATCGGGGGATTTGAATTTAAACGTCACATCAGAGCATTTATGTTGCTCTACCACTGAAAAACCCATTGAAATAAATCTGATTTATTTGAGTGTTTTTTGGTAAAACTTTAGTATTTTCTGCATCTTTAAGCTCTGTGAGCAGGAGGAGCGGCAGGGGGCGGAGCCTGCAGGGGGCGGAGCCTGCAGGGGGCGGAGCCTGCAGGGGGCGGAGCCTGTAGGGGGATATAGAAAAGCAGCAGGAGGAAAAGCGTCCAGGTGATACCGGCTCTGCTCTGACTGCTTCTGCTGCTGCTGTGAGGAGCCTCAGACTGGAACCATGGCGGTTAATAAGTGTGTCAAGAATCTGCTCTTCTTCTTCAACCTGCTGTTCTGGGTGAGTCTCACACATAAAAATCATCTTTTAGTTTAAATTGAGATTCTTTTTTTAGTTTTTCTACCTGCTCTGAGGTGGTTTTTGGTATTTAACATCTCAAATGAAGCTTTTTAAATCTGTTTCTGTTCTCGTCCTGATCACTTCATGTTGTTGTTTTTATGTATAAACTTTTGTAGAACAGGTGTTATTTATTTATTTTTGGCCTCGCCCTCAAACCAAACCAGCTGAGTTTCAGGGTGTGGCCAGGTTCTCCCAGAAACACTGGAGTCCATTTAGAGCCGTTCCTGTTTCTGCAGAACCAGCTCGTCTCTCTCATTCAGCTGCATTTCCCCCTAAATGGACGCTAATGGACCAGGCAGGCGGTTCTGCTGCTAAACGAGATGACGCTCAGCTGAACATGGTCTCCTGGTACTTAACCACTTCCTGGAAAGTTTTATTCCTCATTCCACCATTCAAAGATGCACTTTTTAAATGCTTGTTTTCTCCTAATAGATGCACAAAACTACATCTGCAGGTTTTGTTTTGATCAGAAAATGCCTCATAATCGCTACTTATACACTTTTTATTGCCTTGTTGCTGAAAATGTGCTACATAAATAAAATTACCTTTACTTGAGAACGGATGTGGCACTACATGCTGAAAGTGCTTCGCTACGGTTCAAATCCACAATCTTACCAGATATTTTTGGTCCAGTTTCTAGAGCAAACATGTTTGTATAAGTGAAAAGAAACAAACTAACTAAGAAGTAACATTTCAACAGGATAGGAGCTTGTTTTAAGTTAAAATGTTTTGTTTACCTGAAAGAAGCTTTCTGAAAAGTTATTTTTAAGTTACATTTATCTTATTTTGAGTGTGCCAAGACATTCACACTAAAAACAAAACAAAAATTTGCAGTTAAGATGTGGGTTGTTTGAACGTCCTTCTGAATTTATGATCTAAGCTTCACATTTTTTGAAAATTAAAAGATAGAAATGAAATAATCTGTTGGAAAGGTCTTGTCTTTTGTTAAGAAGTGGAGTTTTAAGCCGTTTATTTAGTGTCTTCAGCCTGTTTTTGGTGAAAGCCGAGGAGTTTTGCTCGTAAACTGGGCCTGCTGGTTTAGTTTTGACACTCCTGGGAGTAATGGTGAACTATAACCAGTTCTGCACCTGTAAACTGGTGGAACTGGTTCTGAAGCTTCCTTTTTGCTGTCGCCCTCCAGCAGCCTTTCTCATAAAGTTTACGCCCTGGCAGGCGTGACTGGCTGCTTCCGGTGGACAAAACATTTTAACGTCTCCAGAAATGTTTGTAGAACTCGTCGTAAGGCTTCGCTGGACGTTTTGCTCCAGTTTGAGACGCTGCAACCAGAACAAACGGTGAAAGTTTTGAGCTGAAATTAAAGTCAAATTTATTCAAATGACTCGTGATGAACTTGTTACTAAATATATTTGGAACTAAACTATAGACACAAAAAGCAATATTTTTATTATAAAACTAAAGCACAAATCCAGTTCTGTTGCTCTGACCTTTGACCTGAGGCCTTGTCAGTCACTGCAGGCAGTTTTGATAATTATATTGATGCAAATTCACTCTGGTTTGCAAATGTTGCACTTGCAATTTTCACCAGTCAACGCAACTTTTGTGGACGTCGATCACCAACATTTTCAATCTCCTCCTAATTAAACTTCCTGTTTCAAGACGGGGCTTTTTTGTTTTTGTTTTTTTAGATGTTTTGTAGGATTTACTTCTATTGTTCCTACAGTTTATTTTAACTTGAACAACCAACATGAACTTCTTTAAAGATAACAACACGATTTTATTTTGATCATTTTTAACCAGTGAAAACGTAAAAAAGACAAAACTGATACAGGAATAGATGAAATATAATGAAATTTCTGCCAAAGCAGAGGACATAAAGTGTAGGTGGAAGCTTTTATTATAAATAAACTGCTTTATTTATTTTAAACCTACAGCAGAAACTTTCCTGCATATTCATATAAAATCAAAGGTGCTTGAGTTTTAAACGGTTAAGTTTATAATTTAAACTTTTTATTAATGAAATGGTTTTGCCTAACTAAAAGTGCTTAAGTGTTTGAATTTTAGATATTCATTCCTAAAATCTCTTATTTTTCCTGGCAGTTATGTGCAGATATTTAACTCATTTGTTTTGTCAGTGCAGCTTTTATCTGTGGTTCTTCCCGTCCTCCTGAAACGCCTCCAGATCGATGCTAACTGGATCTCGACCCACTCGGCCATGTTGGACACCATGTTTTCACAGAATGATGGAAATGTTGAGGCGGCTCCTTTATTTACTCTGAAACCAGTTTGAGTTAATCTGGCTGAACTGGACCTGCGTCTGTTTTTCACCTCTGAGTTGAGCAGAAATCCCGGCTCTGTTCTGATCCAGTTCAGAACGTAAAAACATTTGGATTCAGACAGGAGATACGTTTTGTATTTTATATGTGAAACTACGGCCAGACTGAATGAAATCGTGACTTTTTTTTTTCCTGCTTTGACATTTGAGAGCAGAAACGATTATGATCTGCAGTCGGGAGAAAAAACAAACAAAACCTCTTTAATGCAAACAGCCGAGTGTTTCTGAAAACTCTGCAGGGATCCAATTCTGCAACGTTTCCACTTCAACAAACACCAGATTTTATTTGTACACATAATTCAATCTTAGAAAAGATGTGAAGAAAAAATTAAAATACAGCAGCTATCAAGCTGGGTCGACTTCTGATGACTTGAATGTGTTCATGTTTTAATCATTTTAATATCTGCAAATTTAATCCTTTTAATATCTGCAAATTTAAACATTTTAATATCTGCAAATTTAATCATTTTAATATCTGCAAATTTAATCCTTATGAATAGAAAACGACCTCATTTCCCAGAAAATCATTTTTTATAAGATTTAAATGTGAAAGTTTACCAGAATATCAAACATTTGATGAAAACACACTTTAATGGATTAAAAATTACTTCAAATATGAATGAAATTTTTAAAATATAAAGGGGAAAAATCTAGATTAAAGATGCAATGTGGCTAACATTTCTAATTTATCAGGACTGCAATCACTGTCTGTTTTTTCCCTCCAAAGGCAACATGACTCTGTAACTTGAGTTAAATCAGATTTTTAACATAATAATAATAATAATGTTTTGCAGAAGTAAAGAGCTTCTAAGAAATGTTAAAAATACAAAATTACTCAGTTAAATGCTATAATTTTTAAGCATAAATACTAAATTAACTAAGTTCTTATGTACGAACAATGAAAATATTATTTCCACTGCCACTTTTTTCATTTATTCCAAGATATTTCTTGTAAAAAATGAAAGATTTCCTTTTAAAAAAAAAAACCAAACAGATTTGCTCAATAAACTGGACAAATACTTTTTTGTAGTTTTTCCTGATTTAGTTTAAACCTTCATTTTCTTCCTTTTTGGCAGATTTGCTGAGAATTATTGTGGTTTTAGTTTGGTTCTTGTATTTGATCATTTTCTTGTTTAATTTGTGTCGAAACTGCAGAAAAGTTATTGACAGAAAACTGAACATCGTGACCAACTTGTGGTGCAGGAGCTCAAATTTCTCCAACAGTTTCAGGGTTTGACCTGGTGGTGGTTTCTGAAACTAATCTGGATCCAGACGCAGATTATGAGAACATGACTGAACACGTTGCTCAGAAGCCTGTTGCGAAAGACTGGTGGCCTGTGAGTCACTGCGGAGGGACGAAGACGCCCACGCAGCGAAACGCTCTGGATTATGAATGAACGCTTTTGTTTGAGATGAACGGATGAAAAGATTCTGAGAAGAAATGGACCTGGGACAAGAGACACATGAAACCAAAACACGACTAGGAATCCACTTTAATCCACAGAAAATAATCCAGATTTTCAGGATGTTTTCCGTTTAATCTTAAGGAAAACATCCTTTAATCTCAGTCTTTTCTCATTTAATCTCAGTCTTTTCTCATTTAATCTTGGTCTTTCATATGGAAGTAGAATTCATGTTTTACAAGATTTGTAGATTATAATATGGATTAGTTTTACCTGATCTCAGTTTAACATGCGATTTCTAAAATTAAGAAGTAATCTAATGCTAATGTCATGACAGGACCTCCAGTTTATTGTAATCCATATTATCTAAATTTAGAATTTTAATAAGCGATTGTGAGAATCTGTGTTGACTGGATTCTGGATCTTAATTTGCTGTTTTTATGTTGCAAATCTGAGATTTAAATCTGACTTTAACTATAATCATATTCATTATATTGTTTTTGTCCCAAATGTAATCCAGGTAATTCTTGTCTTTAGGGGCTGAATTATGTTCTTAGTGGTGAACTGGTAATCCAGAAATTATCCTGACCAAACAGTCTAATCCATGTTAAAAACAAATTCATTCAGATTATTCCCTAAATATACTTAATCCAGATTTATTCCTGGCAGTCCTGAAGCTTCATATCATAGTAAATATTGTTGGTTTCTTTACAGTTGAAGTTCGACTTTTACACTGTTAATCTGGATTAATTGTAATATTCCTAATTCTAGTGGAACATTCATGTTTTTGTAGTTTTATATATAAAAAAGCCTGAAGTTTAAATCCTCCTTCTTGCTTTTCCTCAGCGGCCGTGTTTGTTTGTTGATTCAGTGAGGTTGCTATGTCCCTCTGCAGGTTTGGTTCTTGTTGTTTCTGTGCGTTTGCGTCACAGTAATCCGGTCGAGTTTTCTAGAAAGAGCTCTGGAATGACTTCTTTCTTTGTTTAGAGTAAACATCTGCTGCTTTGCTTCTGGGTTTCTGTCCAGTCAGAAAGTTTCAGCTGAAACTAAACATCATTTTTACAGTTTTTGGTGTCGAACTGGGATTTGAATGTTTCCTCAGACGGGACGACGGTGGTTTTTCCCCCGGCTGTCGACCAGCAGCTCGTTCTGTTTGTAGATAAACCGGATCAGTTTTGACTCCCTGCGGTTTTTTTCCAACAACTAAAACTCAGCATTTGGTTTTTCCCACCTCAAAAAAAATAAAAAAATACTGGGGGATATTTAGATGAATGTTTTTAGTTGTACTTTAATGTTTTTTTAACTTCTTTTCATCTGTTAACTGGACTACAATGCAGGATTAATGACTCAACTGTAACTGATAGAAAGTCCTCCTTGGATGACCTTTCACCTCCAGAACCGGTTTGCTGAGTTGGCCTTTATATCTGCAGGCGTTTCCTGCTGAAAGGCAGAAAAGATGCTGAAGCTCATCTGATGAAGGTGTTTCTTTATCTCCAACAGAGAAGTGCTGTTTTGTGTTTAAATGAAGATAAAGAAGCACCTTGATGCTTTAAATGAAGTTGTTGCAATTTTATTCAGTAAAAGTTTTTCTAATGAAAATTAACCTGCGGCTTGAAAAAACCCAGAAATTGAACAGAACTAGTATTTAAGACTAAAAATGTATTTGCATCGTCTACATTAAAACTAAAGGACTGAAAGTATTTCAATTTATTTAAAAAAATGCAGTGATTTACTCTGTATTGTTTTTTATTCTGTAAGGTATAACAAGGTATCATCTGCATAACGAATGCTTCAGATAAACAGGAAGGTTTTTGTGGGATTTAAGTAACAAAATGTTTTTTTATATGTAAAGTTGGAAATGTTTACTTTAATAAAACCCTTCTCACTTTTAATTCTGACTAGAACAAAGTTTTAAGTACAGCTCATAGTACTTTATCATACTTCTAATCAATTATTTATTTTATTCAACTTTATTTGGCCAGCAGTTGATGGTGGTTGTACTGGATTTACTGGTTAATTAAGCGCAGCGGAGTGTGGGAATCCTGTCTATCCAGTGAACAGGTTTGGGTCGGGCGCTGCTGTTTGGATCATGTCTTCCTGTTTTTGTAGTTTGTCTATTCAGAGGTTTAGAAGTGATTTATCAATAACCTCACCCTCTTAACACTTTCAAGGATTTATTATGATGTGGAACAGAAAATCCTGATACATTATTACAAATGTATAAGAATTTTATTTTTGTCTTATTCTTTTAAATGAACATTTTAAGCAGACCAGCTGACTGCAGTAACTGTAGCGATTTAAAGGCGGATTTCCTGTTTGTCCAGCCGCCTCACCAGCCATCTCCATCAGTCAGACTGGCTGCCTGGTTTGTTTTTCTGCTCTCCTCCTCAGATTAAATATTTATGGCGTAAAATCACTCGCAGCACCATGTTTATGGTGGTTTGTGTGAGAGCTGAATAATGCATGTTGGAGTCACACCCACTGAGCAGCTGGAAACGCTCCGTGACCCGAGAGGTTTGGATTTCAAAAGTTTGAAATCGACACCCAACCCGATTGTTGGGTTGGGCGTCCGACCCAACCGATAACCTGCTGACTTAATTTCTTTATTTGTAACTAATGGATTCAAATTCCAACATGGCTGCCTTCCAAATACAACTATCCGCAAGAAAATCCATCTGATGTTTCACACATTGATCTGTGAAACTGATTGGACTATAATGTGAAATGCATTAGCTTGTGTTGCTAATAGTGGTTAGCATAATTGTTGAACGTAATAGTTGGTACAGGAAGTTCTTACCGTTTCACCTAATTTATCATCCCTGATGTATGGAAGCATTTAACTGCCAGAGTTTGAGTAGATGTTTTGGGTTGGTAACTGATCTGTTGCTAAATGTCTGGTGTGCCTCCTATTGACCCTTTGCAACTTCGTCACATAATCGTTCGAGGCGCCATGATGGACGTTGGAAGTGAACGGAGCGACTGAAATTTTCCAAAGTTGTTTTTGTCAGTTCATTAATGGATTTTACTTGTTTGAGTCGAGCTAATTTGTCTGTGAACGCAACACACCTGGTTGGAGCTCATAGACGGAGATATTCACTAAAGTTTGAAACGGCTAGAAACCGACAACCACCTCCTAATTTGTTGATCAAATTACAAACTTTCAATAAATTCACACCACATGACTTTTATAATTGTGTAATAAACTGTGTCTCCCCTTAAAGGTTCCTTGCTCTGAACAACCTGCAGCAAACAAACTAATGTTGAATCTTTTTCTTTCTCTCTTGTTCCTCTTCAGGTCTGCGGTTGCGTCATCCTTGGAGTTGGGATTTACCTGAAAGTCACCAAAGGTGGAAACAAGGTGAGACTCCGTTTATATTGAGAATCAATGCATCATCTTCCTCTCTGCATGCTGGGGGAAATAAACATTTCAAGTCATTTTCATTCAACTGGAAGTTTTCATTTTTTATTTCTTTCCATGACTTGACCAGTTCTGAAGCTGCTGGATCCCATCTCAATGCCTGATTAATTCCCACCTCCTCCTTTCCAGATTACAGATCAATATCTTCCTAGTTTCGACCTCATGATCGCGATTGGGGTGATCATCATGGTGATCGGCTTCCTGGGCTGCTGCGGCGCCTACAAAGAGAGCCGCTGCATGCTGCTGGTGGTAAGAATCCGTTAGCATCAACTTCCAGGTCATTTTCATGCAACGACGGGTTGATTTAACTGCAGGTCAGTAACTGATCTGAGGTATTTTTTTTAACCGCCTCAATAGATCTTGTCAAAACATCACCAGACCAGCAAACTTCTAGTGAACAGCAGAACACTGAACACATCATGTATTTATTTATTTTAATTAGGAGTTGCAGTCAATTGAATAAATTGACTTGCGAGAAAAAAATAAAAAGTACTTGCCTGAAATGTAGACGGACCAAGAATGCTAAATTATGTTTAATCTGACGCTTGATGACACAACAGTCAAGCTTCAAACCTCAGGACGTTTTGCAGATTTTGATGTAACTGGGGTGAAAACATTTTTACAGACAAGGACTCGTCTTTAAAACATTCACCAGTTATGAAACAAATAAACATTACGTTTTGTTAAATGCCATCAAGCGAATATCAAATGTTAATAAATGTTCCAGTTGCTGGTAATAAAAATAAACTCTAATCAGGTGAGTTTTTAGCTTCAACTTAAAGGAACTCTGTTTTTCTGCAGTTTTCTGGATGTTGTTCCAGATTTGTGGCACATAGAAGCTGAAACACTGGAATCGTTCCTCGGGTGATAGAAGGCTGATTTTGTAACTGTCTTTATGTGACTCTGAAGGTTCAGACTTCAGCCTGATCTCTAGTCTCCAGCTGTAATAACTGAAGCTGCGTGACTCTAGATCTGTAACTCTAGATCGTTCCTCTTTTAAATAAGAACTTCAGTTTTGTTTCTGTTCAGCTGGAGAAAGTTATTGATTTGTTTTTAATAATCTGTTCTGTGCTTGTACGGGTTCAGATTCAGCTTGTTGTAACCTGAGCTAGTAGGAGTGTGTAGACTTTAAATGGGGTCCCAGGATCGAACCTTGGGGAACCCCACATGTGACTGCATGAGTATTTACCTAAAGAAAAGGGATTTTATGCCAATAGGTTTAATTGGGACTGATAATGCTGACAATTATTCCCTCCAACAGCGCCACCTGTTGGACACACAAACAAACCTGCCTGCTGTTTGCACGTTAAAATGTGCAGCTACTATTTTAATGTCATTATGAAAGCTGTGCACAGGATGATGTGTGAAACAAAGTGTAAGAAATGTACCAATAAAGACATTTTGGATTCTGATGAAGAAATGAACTGCATTCGTTTTGTTCCATCTCTGCAGTTCTTCATCTTCCTGCTCCTCATCTTCGTCCTGCTGCTGGCAGCTGGCATCGTGGCAGCCGTCGGGGGGAACACAGTAAGATGGATGGATCGTCCCCTACTCCTTAATATTTTTATTGTTTGGAGTTTGAAGGACTAAACTTTGTTTCTGTGTAGGTGAAGGACTGGCTGAAGAAGAGACTGGAGGAATTCACCCCAATTTCATCCCAGAATCCAGAAGTGATTGCCGACATGGAGAAACTGCAGCGTGAGGTATTTATGCAACAAACTTTATAAATCTGATGTCTGAAGGACCAAAGTTTCATCTCTCTTGTGCTTCACTGTAACGTTCCCGGCTTATTTCTGTAAAATAGGCCATTGCATCACTTTTAGTCCCTTCACCAGCTGACGACAAAATGTTTTTCTTTAATAACAGGATTATATTTGGCTCTTCCATGCAGAGTTGGACGTTTCACTATTAAGTTAAATGAGTGAAACTAATTCTTGCTTTTTTGTTTGCAGCTCATGTGTTGTGGACTCATGAATGGACCGTCAGACTGGACCAAAATCCCAGATTCCTGCAAGTGCAACACCACTACTCCAGCTAACGGGTGCAACAATGGAAACTATAAGGATGTAAGATGACGAGATGTGAAGAAATGATGCACTAATCTTTGAAAATTGTTTAATTTTAAGAGCTTTCTCAGCTCATGTTGTGATGAACGCGTCTTGTCCTCGTCCCGCAGCCCTGCTACGACAAAATCATCAGCTACATGAAGGACAACATGGTGGTGGCGTTGGGCATAGCTTTCGCAGTCGCCGCCATTCTGGTAAAAATGCACACACTGAGCTCTAAAGATGTCAAACACTTAATCTCACTTAAACCATAAATATCTAACAGCAGACAGCACAATTATTCACACCACCTGCTGGTGATACTTGGTACTGCCCCAGAATCAGGTGATCTCTTCGACTTGGTCCATGTTTTTTACAGAAGAGCATTAGGGCCATTGGTTTAAAATAAAAAAATAATATATATATATACATTTTTGCTTTAAAAATTCTGACTATTGTTTTTGCACAGAATTTGGATTTTTTCGCCTTAGAATTCTGAGATTTTCTTGGATTTGATCTCAAAATTAGTCAGATTATTATTTTTGTCAGTTGCTCTATTTCTTTTACGTTGACAATTTCCCGGCGTTTGACACTCCATCCTGATATTTTAAAGTGAAAATAACATTTTATATATTTTTTGCTGAAACTGTTTAAAATAATTTATTTAGGTTTTAATGTGAATTTTGTGCATTTTGTTTAGTTTGGTATTATGTTCCCTAAAACCGTCCCTCTGCTAGCCTCCTTCGGTCGAACGACTCTTGGGCAGTTGTATCGGATTGATGCCAAAAGAAGTTGTTTGTATTTATTTTATTCATTTATTTTATGCTTCTAGACGCCTACAGACCTAAAAAATCTCTTGGCCTGTCTATTTTAGTATTTCTATGTTTGTTAACTTGGTACATTTGTCTCTGCAGCTCTTCGGCATGGTCTTCTCCATGATGCTCTACTGTCAGATTGGGAGGAAAAGCGCCGTCGACACCGCCTGAGTCACCTGAGTCGCCTCCAATCAGCCAGTTCCTTCCTACCCAACAACAGAACTAATGCAGTTTATTCTGAGCTTTTATTGTGAAGGAGCATATTACTATTAATGCCAGTATACATATCGGTTTCAGGACCAGGAAAGATAAAAAAAAAATGGTGGTTTGATTTGCTCAATATTTTTTATTTTTGTGTGAAACTAAGCTGTTATGTGAAATTCTTAACATTCATCAGTATAGAACTGTTTGAGTTTTATTTAAATAGCTGCCTCAATAGTTGTTATTGATAACACTTCAGCAAAACCAAAGTTAATTGGATTTGAATGTTTTTTTTTTGTTTTTTTTAACTGGGCAGCACCAGGCTTCCATATATTGTTGCATGTGAATGGTTATTTCTCAGGAACTTGTACAGTTCTTTATTTACTTTTAAAATCTATACTGGCTTGTTTTTGATTGTTTTCATCCATCTAACCATGTAACATAAAATGTCAGTTTTCTATTCAAGAGAAATAAAGCTTCATTCAAATAAAGCCAGACTGGATGCATTTCATTTGGATTGTATTGGTCGTTGAACTGTAATTGACAAACTGTAGAATTGGGGGAAACTGTGAAACGCTTATTCTCTATTTTATTTATTTTAGTTTGTTTTTTTTTTTTGGCAGAAATTCACTTTAGCAAATTAAATGCAGGTGAGTTTATTGAAATTTTTCTTTTGACATCATTTTTCTTCCACATGTCATAAATTGTTAAATGTGACTTTCAGAATGTGTAGTCTAGATTAACTTTTTTTTTGTCTTTTTGCAGAATTGTCTCCTTAAATGTTTTAAAAGAAGTCTTTAATGTATTTTGCTTTTACATTATTATATTTATATAGTTTTAAAAAAATGCCTGGCATTAAAATTGTCCAATTTTTTAAAAATGTTGAATCAGACTTGATGCTTATTTACTCGGTACTTAAACCTTTTCACAATATTTTTACTCATGAAGTAGTTTTTGGGCGTGCAGGGTTCTTTCCTCTATTTTTTATTTTATTTTTTGTACTCGAGCCGCCTCTCGTCAGATCCTCTCAAATTAAGATTTTATTAACAGACCCCCATGTTTGTAGCAACCGGAAGGACCTCTGCAGTAAACCGGAAGTCTGGTGTTTCTCTGCTAGTTGTGAAGAACCGACAAAATGGAAGCCGTCACCTTGGAAACCAGGATCGGGTTCTTTGTATCCGATTAGCCGAATGCTAACACCTGTTTACAGTCACTGCTCACGTATCTTTGCTAAATCTCAGAAGGAAAACATCC
This sequence comes from Xiphophorus maculatus, assembly GCF_002775205.1. Lineage (NCBI taxonomy): Eukaryota > Metazoa > Chordata > Actinopteri > Cyprinodontiformes > Poeciliidae > Xiphophorus > Xiphophorus maculatus. The sequence continues at coordinate 1,244,609 of NC_036459.1, forward strand.
AAGGGGATCCAAACGACTTCGTACTGAAAGTATTTGGCCCATCGTGGCTCGCGGCTGGAAATGGAGGACTCTCTGACGTCATGCTGCTGGTAAGCTAACTGCTAACAACTTCGTTATAAAAGCGACGGAGACTTTATTCACAGTGTTGGATTACGACGGAGCTAAATCGGGACGACATTTGTTCAAAAATATATTTGAAATGGCAAAAAAAATAATAATATTTGAAACGTAAATTATTTTTGAAACTGAAAAGAAAAATTATGGCGCCAATTCAACTCCATAGTTACACAAATTTGTATGGAGCGTGAAGAGTGTCAAATTAGTTTTCATGTTGGTAACTATTGCATTATCTTAAATAATTTTGCTAGATATTAAAATATGCTCCATTAAAATTGACGGCGGCTTTTAAACGTTAATTCCATTGTCCATTTATCTTTATACTTTATTTAGTTTTCTGCCTTTTGTTGATTCAATTGGGATTTTTATTTTTTACAGAATTTTACACATCATTACATTTGTCAGCTTTTATCAGTTTTTGTATTTTATTCTTTTGCTGTCAGTGAAGGAAAACTGACATTATGTCCTCATTAGAGGACAAATGTGCCTGTGTGTCACATTATTTTTGAACCCCAGGAAAAGCTGATCTTAAATTATTTAAATGTTCCCAGATACTCGGAGCGACTTAAAAGTTGAGTATAAATCTCAAAAACGTTTCAGTTATTAAATAAAAAGTCACATCAAAGTAAAGGTAAGATTTTCAAATGTTATTTACAGGTATGTGAAATTAGTTAGTAATTAGTTTAATTACAATTAAAAACCTAAATTTCAGAAATCCACTGGTTTCCCTACCGTAACTCCTTATATTCGTCTGATTATAAGGGTGTATGAGTCTAATTTAATACAAGCAGAGCTAGCATTAAATTTGTGTTCTGCCTCTGCTAGTATTTGATAAGCTCTGCACTGTAGACAAAGCAATGTGTTCATTATAAGCTACAAGTATTTTTTCTCTGTGTGGATATAAAATGTTAGTTTCAGTAAGTGTAGTAGCCAAATGTGACCAGCAGGTGGCACGCTAGTAACAAGCACGGCGCTCCTAAATGCCTGAAGAAATAAGTGTCTGTAGCTCATTTATTTATAGAATATTCTCCTTTTTCTGAGTTTTAAAAGCAACATATTTATCTATTCAGCTCATTGGAAAATGGAGCCGAGGCTGGATTAGTTTTAAGACTGAAGCCACAAAGTTTGAAGGACACATTTGAGAATTTGGAGAACTTTAACGTGACTTTATAAGGATTTTATTCCTTGTAAATGTAGCTTTTCTTTCTGCAGCTCTCTGGCTCGGCTTCATTCATTTTCCTTCATTTCGGGTAGATGTGCACCAAAGAATTATCCTAACGCGACAACAGATGGAAGCAGCTTTTATTGTGAAAACCCCAATTTTTAGAGCTTAATTACTTAACTTTATTTATTTAGTTTTTATGTTTAGATTTTAAAGGCTTCCACATGTTGTGTACAGTTGAGCTTTTATTAATTTACTTTTTTTAATATTTTGGCTAGATTTGGTTTAATATCGTCATCCGTCTAAATTGTCACACGAGTCACAACTTGATTCAATCTTATTTTCCATTTAAGATTTAAAATTTAAAATTAGTCATCATGACTTTATTTTTGCCTTATTTCAACTTTATTCTCCTACAACTTCTTGTTATACTGTTTTTAAAAAAAATCTTATTACTTCTTGTAATTTTGGACTTTATTCTAGTAACTTTTTTAGTTTATCTTGGTATAAAATATACAAATGGGACAACTTCTCGTATTAAACTTTATTCTTGTTTGACTTCTCATGTGACTTTATTCTCATAACATGACTTCTCATAAAATATTACCAGAATAAAGTCGTAATATGACAGTCAATATTTCAAGAATAGTCATTATTTTATTTCTGCATTATTTAAACTTTATTTTTGTACGATTTCTCGTAATGTTACGACTTCTTCTACGAGATTATTCTTGTTATGACTTCTCGTAAAGTTGAAATATTACAGGAATAAAGTCGTAATTTGAGAAAAAGGTCAATATTTCGAGAATAGTCATATTATTCTTGAATGACTTTTCTTAATCTTTCATAAAAATTTTCTTAGCAAGGATTATTACAAGAATTAAGTCCTACTAATAGTACAACTTATCGCATTATTTAAACTTTATTCTACTAACAGTATAATTTTATTCTTGCGATTTTTCTTTTTTTTTTACGTGGATCTAATATTTTGTCGTAGTTTGTCTCCCCCTACAGGCTGAAATCTTCTTTTTTTTCCTGTAGTGTTTATTTGAGCGTTTAATTTTAAACATTCTCATTCATGGTTTGTGTTTTGCTTTAAAACGTCGAACGAGACGAATGCTGGTGCTGACATTGGCAGGCTGGACCTGAAGTGGAGCAGCTGTGATGGTGTTTATGTCTGACCCGATGGATGGACGCGCTTTGTTTTACCGTTTTGAACAGCTGACGTACGTGTGTGTGTGTGTGTGTGTGTGTGTGTGTGTGTGTGTGTGTGTGTGTGTGTGTGTGTGTGTGTGTGTGTGTGTGTGTGAGAGAGCTTTGGAAACAAGCAGCAACATTAATGTCTGCAACACGCAGTCGGCCTCTCCCCCTCTGGTTATTTTTAGTCTAAAGTCAACACAGCCCGGCTCTTAATGACCGCAGGATTCCTCTCTGCTTCACTCTGCTGCTTTGCTACATTATTCACCCTAAAAACAAACTGATTATTGGTGTATTTGGTCATAAAGTTAAACAAAACTGGACCACTGACGGAGTTTTCAGCTTTCAGCTTCGCTCAACATTAGCTAGGCGTCTGGTTATTGTATTGCCCTCCTTCAATTTGGATCGCTGCTATTCTTTGTCATAAAACTATAAAAAGTGGTGTCAGGTCCTCCCAAACAAGGGTTTTGTTTCTGCAGACAGACCCCACTGCTGTATTTTATTTATAGCAACCAGCACAACCTCTGGAGTAAATGGGACGTCTGGTTTTTCTCTCCGACACACTTAAACCGAGGAGATGGGAGCCATCACCTGGGAAACCAGGAGCCGGATCGTTGAATGTGTCAGATTAGCTTAACACAAATATCCATCCATGGTTGATTCCCGCATATACTGGCAAAAGGTCAAGGGGTTAAAGTGTTTGGATCGTCACAAGTTGGAGAAATCTAGGCTTTAGAGCTGAATACCTTGTCCAGAATAGATGAAATTCCTCAAAAACGTTTCAAAACTAATGAAAATTAAAAGTTCAGCGTGTGAAAAAGAAAATGGAGGCTTGGAGAGTTTGATGTTGGAGGCAGATTTAGATCGTGTGGCGGTTTAATCTGGGTTCTGGATGTCTGCTTTTCAATGGAGCAGCTGAATCCAAAGCTTTTTGGCAGGCAGAATGAAGTTGTGCCTTTAGCTCTTTATACACCAAGGATTGGGTGAAAACAGCTAGCATATGGTCTGAAAACACAGCATCAGCATCGTATCCATAGTTACATTCCCACTGCAGGTTCCCCCCCCAACTCCGATTTCTTCACTCCAAAAAATCAGATTTGTGTCTCGTCCACATGTGGAACTAAATCATTGCATTTTATTCGACTTTTACGCCATTGATGTGAAACATTTTATTCTGCACCAGAAGAAGATGAATGCAATAAATCTGGACAAAAACAATGGCTGAAAATTATAATTATTAACATTCTGAACTTTAGCATATCACTCTTAGCTGTGACTAAGAGTGCTAGCTCTAGCTCTGACTCTACAGAAACTCCACAACACAGGTTTCCTCTAAAGGTAAGATGTTTCTCTGCACATTTGGCACTGAGCAAATGAGGTTGATTGACAGCGCTAAGCCCCGCCTCCTGACTCTGTTTGGTGCATGTCTTCAGACAGAAATAGTAGTTGGAGAATCTTGGTTTTTGTTTTCACAGATTCTCTGACTCACTTCATGGCAACAGAGTAAATAAATACATAAACGTATTTTTGTAAAGGTTACATCCTGCAGCTTTAATGTTTTATGCGTTTCGGACACAAACACAATAGCAGGAAAGCGGCTAATTGGTGAGAACAACAACATTAGCATCATGACTGGTGATAATGATCCTGCTACAGTTTCAGATTTTTCAGGAGTCCAGTTGTTGTTGATATGTTTTAGATAATCAGATCTATTGTCGTCATTTAGAGCCGCCATCTTTAATCACTTCTGTCAATTAACCTCCTCCTTTCTCTCCTCCACTCAGCTGGTATTCCAAACTTGGTCATGTTCTTCTTTCTGCAGCCAAACACTCCCGAGCTTTAAACAACATTCACACACGCACGCACACACACACACACACACACACACACACACACACACACACACACACACACACACACACACACACACACACACACACACACACACACACACACACACCCCTTCTCTCTGGCTCTCTCTCTCTTGTCCACACACACTTGGCTCTTTGCTCTTTCCTCTCCAGCTCGGCTCTCAGACGGCCGTCATCATGGCTCGCTGCTGGAGTTACTTAAGAGGACTCTCCATCTGCGTCACTGTGCTGCTGCTGGTAAGCTAAATGCTAACGGCTAACAACTCCATGTAAAGTTTCCATCTGTAACGTCAGATTAACCAAACGCAAAAATCTAAATGTTAATTTTGGTGAATATATAATTATCATCCTAAAACGTTTTCAGAGTAGAAATCACTTTGTTTTTCTTTTGGCTTTAAATGCATCATTAATTATTACATCATCAATATATTTTACTTACTCTTTTTGTATGGATGTTTAATTCAGATTTTTGTGTTTATTTAAGTGTGTATTTTTTTAAATGAAGAAATGAAACAACACATTTAATCAGCTTTCACCAATTTACTTTATTTTAATATTGAGCCACATTTTTATTACAATAAACGAAGTGAAAAGCTATAAAAAATTAAAGAGAAATACAGTCAGGCTATTTCTGCTTTATATACAGTTCATTTTAAAATTAATTTAAATATTTAATATTTTTTCTAGTTACAAACCCAAAGTTTAAGATTTTGTGACAAAACAAAATAGTTGATAATTATAATGTTTACAGAAGGTTTTGACCAATTTTCATTGAAAAGTAACGTTTTGAATATTCTTGAGCTTGACTCTAGACTTTGACTAGACCAACATCCATCCCACCATCTAACAGGTTTTCTTCCAGGATTTTCCTGAATTTATCTCCATCCAACTTTTACCAGCTTCCTCATCCCTCCTAAAGGATAAAAGCCCACAGCATGATGGTGCCAACGCCATGTTTTACCATGAAGAAGACGTGTGTAAGCTGATGTACAGTTTGCATTGGTCTGTCATGTTAAATCCCTTCTTTATCATAACAGAACAAAGTAATTTCCTCTTGTTTATCCCTTGCAAATATAATAACATCTAGTGCACAATATTATAGTTTCTTTATTTTTGCTTGTTTTTAACCTCATCCCTGGGTGTTTTCATTTAGATTATAGCTCTTTCTTAAGTAGATTTTCTTTATCTCATGAAATACTTGTTTCACTAGGTTGTCAAGCAAATTCTGGAGTTCCTCAGGGAATGATTTTAGGACCTCCTCCCATCTAAATTGTTTTTGTAGAAACTGGCAAATATGTATTTAAAGCCAAACTATTTAAATTGTTTAAAAAAAAGTCTATAAGAAAAAATTCAGATGTAATTAATGTCAGGAGTTAAATCAGTAATGAAACAGGAAAATCACCAGTTTTGCAGATGATACTGTGTTTTCTTTAACACGTTTTCAGATTTTTCCTGCAGAAATTAAAACTCCTTTAAGTGTCACAGTAAAACCTTCATGTTGTTTATATTTTTTCTTATTTTTACCTGACATTTGTGACGTCATTAAATCAGCCAACCTCATGCAAGAAGATCCAACGTTTACCAGCTCTGTGTTGGTCGGAGTACAAATTTTAGAAATCTGTTATAAATAAAATGAAATAAAAACTTATCCATGTTTACAGCTGTGCTTATTCTGATCAATCTAATATATTTTTACTGTTATGGTTTTGAATGTACGGGTATGCCTGAACATGTTTGTGTCATTAGCGTTTGTTTTTGCTCATTTCCTCTTATCGTCTTCCTGCCGACTGTTTCCTCATTTCGTTCGTTTTCCATAAAATTCTCACCTTTTTGTTTCCACCTCGTGTATTTTACGACATTTCTTCACTTTTATCTCAGCATGTTGCCAAATCTCGCCTGCCGGCTGCTTGTCCACTATCATTACTGCAGCAGGAACACCGTGTGTGATTACATTGGCTTCTGTGGCTATTTTTATTTTAATTTCTATCGTTTGGAGTCACTTTTTCCTGCTTCCTGTTCCTGTTGCTGAGCTGCTTATCGGCTGATTGCAGTGATTATGTTGAATGTTCCTTTTCAACTTGGCCGTAAAGCTCATGAGACTTTCACTCCCAGGCTTAGGATTTTACTGTTGAGGCTCATTTTCTGATTAGGTTCAGGTTAACCTAACCGCCTTGTTTCATTTTTCATGTTTTAATTTGGTTTCCAACTGGATTTGAGGAGCTGTTGGTGTTTGTATCACATTGTGTTTGCATACCTTTATATCTATTTTAAGTCTGTTGTTGCCAAAGCAGTGAGGAATGAATCTGCAGGGACTCATTCAGTCATTCATGTCTAAAACCAAATGTAGCTGAAACCAGAACTGACTTTTTAATGTTTACCTAGATAAACTTTTCTCTTTTTTAATTTTGGTTAAGATTACTTCCAGTTGCTGAATAGATTTTATACATGTCCCTAAATCTTTTTTGGTGCAATTGCATCCAAACTCAATGTTTTAGGTTTCCTTTGAGAGCTTTTCACAATCGTTTGCTGGACGTGTGTTTTCCAGGCGTTGGCCGAAGAAATGACTTTTTATGTCCTAAAGCTGTTTTGTGACCAACTTCATGGTCTTCTGGGACTTATTGTCCGTTTTTGTCCCCAAGCTTTGACTTCCTGGTTGACGTTTTTAAATGTTGCTTCAACTTTCCAAAATTAAGGTCTTTCTAATAATGTCTGCTTGTCGCTCCTGCAGCAAAACGCTGCAAGTCTCTGAAGTTGTACTCATGTAAAAATATCGCCACGTTTTTTTTACTCAAGTAAAAGTAAAACGTAGCCGTCCAAGAAATTACTCTAGTAAGAGTAAAAAGTATTCAGGTACTGAGTAGCTGATCAAAACATCAAATATTTAAAAATGGCATCAATAAATGGAACAAAGTATAAAGTTATATTCAGAATTTCGGTATTCTAAGTAGCAAAATTTCAGAAATAAATTTTTTATCAGAATTTATACTTTTATTTCAAAATTTTAACTTTTCTCTGATTTTTTTTTTTCTCAAAAGATTAAAGTCAAAATTCTGAGATTAAATTCAGGATTCTTTCTTTTTTTTTAAAGTTTTATGGTGATTAGTGGTTCTAATCCTGTTCTGCAGATTATTCTGGCGTTTAGCAGAAACGTGGACGTTTCCTTTTCTCTCTGAAACAGTTTGATAAAACTGCAGCTGGGAGTCGCTGAGCCTCCAGCGGTCCCAGCTGATGGGGCCCCGCCGTTAGGCTCCGCCCCCTTCGGAAAGCGCCTTGACTCCTCTCTCTGGCTCTGCAGGTGTCTGGTGTTGTGATGATCGGTGTTGGATTCTCATCAATTGAAGGAAACGTACCTGTTGCCGAGGTAACCATGCTGACACTTAAACACAACCTCACATTTTATGGCTTTTTTCTGCAATATTTGTGAATTTTATTGACTATTTTATATAAATCTCGCCTCAGTTGATCAAATGAAAGAATGAAATCTAGCTTTTGATTTTTCCCTGGGTTTGTATTGAAAACATTAGAGCTAAAATTTGTTTATTTTAATGTTTTTCTGGACCAAATCAGGAAAAAATGACTTGCTAATCTGAACATTTAAGATGTCCAGTGTTTTGTTTTTACTTGTTTAGCCCTGCTTCTTTTTTCCTTTCACTCAACTTTCCATAAATATGCTTGAATACATCCAATTTCTGTGACTTACTCTTCATTTGGAGTCTCTTTGTAATTGGTAATTGGGGCCATAATTGTTTTCAAAATAATTTTTACTTGTTTTACATAACATCCTAATTTTCTAAGTTTTATATTTTTAATATTCTTAAGCCAAAATCATCAAAGTTACTGAAATAAAATTTCCGGGTTGGTAAAATGAATCTCTCTCATATGAAGCTAACATTACCTGTATAGTTAATTCTGCCAGTGACTGTTTTTCTTTTTTAATCTGTTTCAGTTGTTCGACCAGTTATCGATTAGCGACGACGGTGTTTTGGCTCTGCAGGTGTTCGGCCCGATCACAGTGGTTCTGTCTGTTCTGGGCATCAGTGCTGCGGTTTCAAACCACAAACTTTTGCTGCTGCTGGTAACTTAAAATATATAGTTTTAGTTGTTTTGTTTTCAACATCCACATTGTTTGGGTTATTTTTAAATATGTTTATTTTAAATATTGATTTCCAATTATTCTTCCAGCTGTTTTTAATGATATTTTCTTAGCATTTCTTTCATTAAAAATAATTATTTTAACTTAATAATTTGATCTTCTGCAGTTTTCTGCTCTGATTTTTGTGGAGTTTGTGGCTCTGATGATCGTCGCTTCTCCGTTGGTTCACGTTGAAGCCGAGGTAACGTCTTTTCTGAGTCACTGCTGCCCCCTGCAGGGCTGCACAGGTCATTACAGTAATTTCATTTAAATTTGCATTTTAACTAAATAATCAGTTTAATATTCAACATGTGTTCTTGTTTAGCAGATTATTGTCTAGTCTTGCAGTTTCTTCTCAGTTTGTTCACATTTATCTGGCTTTCCGGTTCCTCTCTTTGACAAGGTGTTTGCTGGTTCTGGTTCTGGTTCTGGTTCTGCAGGTGAACTTCGCTGTGGAGGACATTTTCCTGAACGTTACTCCTCTTCACAGAGCTGAGCTCTTCATCCAGACGGAGCTGCAGAAACTCCAGACCTCAGTGAGCCACATTACTAACCAGAAATTCAGGCTTCAGTGTTTCTGTTAACTTTCATTTTTAAAGTTTATTTTTATTTTTTCCCATTTTTCTTTAACGCATTTTTTTACTTTTATTTAATTAATTTTTTTATTTTTAAATTATTTATTTCATTATTATAATTTTTTTAAAGTATTTTATTTTTTAGCAAGTTACTCTTTCGTTTTAAGTTTTTAATATTTTTTTAAACAATTGTTAATTTTTTAATTTAAATGATTATTTTGTGTATTTTTATTTAATTTATGTTTTATTTTCAGTACTATTTTAGAAATGTAATTGCGAGTTTGCTTCCTGCTGCAACCTTTTTTTCCTGATACTGATTAGCAGTAAAAATCATCTTCATTTCTCTGCGGTGAATATTTTGTTTCCAAGGATTCCTGCTGCGGTTTACGAAGTTTTGAGGATTGGGGGAATCACCTTCCTGACTCCTGCTCATGCTCGCCCCCTGCTGGCCTGAGGTTAGATCAGCAGCAACAATAAATTATGTGACAAATTTTAGGTTTTGGAGGAATTTTTAAATTAATTTATTCCTTAGATAAAATAAATTAAATACAGTTTATGGCATTTTGTGTAATGTATTTTTTCTCTTACCCATATAGTTTTAATACTGATTATGATGCATGAAAATAGAAATAGAAACTAGAAGTTGAAAAATGCATTTTTATTTGGAACCAATCATGCTGAAGGAAGACAAACTTCTTTATTTAGTTCAACAGAAAAGCTAAAGGAAAAACCTCCCAGCAAACTGACCTGGTAGTTATGATGTTTGCATAAAGCAGAAAGTTTTATGAAAGAATAAATCTATTAAAATGTCCAGGGACTCAGGAGAGTTTTGGCAAAACAGAAAATTGACATAAACACAACAAAAGTTAGAAATGTATTTTTTACTTTGCTATTCTTTTATTCAATAGTCTCACAGAGTCAGAAATAATTAACTGTTTTAATTAGCAGGGTATACAGAGCACAGCATAACCCTAACTCTAACACAAGTTCATCACATGTAAGTAAATGCTGCCCCCTGCAGGCCACAGGCTGAATAAAGCATTTACTGCAGAACCGGGAAGGTTTCTCTCAAGACAATTAGGACCAAACTAAGGAAAAAATAACTATAATAATACTTGGACAATAAAGTCGTACAAGAATAAAACTAAGAGGATAAAATCTGAATATTTTCAAAAGAATAAAGTTAGAATTTTACGAGACTAAAGTCATAACATTACGTTGTCTCGTAGTATTAATACTTTATTCTCGTAGATATATATTTTATTTTCTTATCACATCCCTAACTCACTAACTGTTTCCTCCCCATTCCTCAGCGCTCAGACCAGTAACTCCAGCTCACTGGGATCCTGTGTGATGACTGGAACAAACCCTCATCCTTCAGATAAACTCTGGGTTCACTCTGAGGTATCGCCGCTTCATTTACTCACAGACTGTTGATGTTCTGTCCCTCCTTCCCTCTGGATCAGTTTTTTCTGTCGCTCAGCCCTGCGGTCCCATCCTGAAGAGCTACCTGGGATTCCCCATCAAACTCCGGATCGGAATAATCTCCGCCTTCGCCACCATCACGGTAAACCTGCAGCTTCTAGTTTCTTCCTATTATTATTTTCACCGTCTTATGGAGCTAAAAAACTGAAAATATGACATTCAAAATGTCACAAAGTGAAACTGGATTCTGTCTGATGGTCTTATACATTTAGATAAATATCTACGTTTGGAAATTTGTTTTACAAAAAGAGGATGGGAAATTATTTTACAATTTTAAAAAACAAATTGATTCCAACCTAATGACAAGAAAAAAACAGATGTAAAACCATAATTCTGGTTCTTTTACTGTCATTTTGTGAAATTTAATGCAAATATTTCTGGAGAAAAAGTGAAAAATTGTTAAAAATTGAAAACTGATGAAAATGTTGCATATTTCTAAAAATATCTACATTATGATGATTCATCAGTCATTTCTTGAGGTTCACGTGTGTGTGTGTGTGTGTGTGTGTGTGTGTGTGTGTGTGTGTGTGTGTGTGTGTGTGTGTGTTGTAGATAACCGCCATCATTCTGTGCCTGGTTCTGGGTCTGGAGGATCTCTGGAAGAAGCCTCCGGTCGAGACGACGGTCGACGACTTTAACAGAGTCAAATACCAACCCAAACCTTCCCTCTCCTGACCTCTGACCCCTGAGCCAAACAGGACGAACACTGATGCTAACATGTAGCCTTTAAGTGGAGCTAGAGAGAACAACACAGGAAGAGCTGTGAGGTTATGGACTCAGAACCAGAAACGGGTCATTTGGACTTTTTGTAGTTTCCACCATCATAGCTTTTAATTTTAGTTTTTCACAGATTTATGTGTTTAAACACACAACTGAGAGCACAAGTTAGAATTTTCTCTGTAATGTAGATTCACTCTCCCACTGATGTTGGGTAGAGTCTCTCTGATAGTCCAATGGATTCGGTTCGATTTGGGACCAAAGTTGTAACATTTGTTATGTTTTCAGCTGCTGTTTCTCTTTTACAAACCAACCAATAAACCTGTTCCCCTCCTCGCCTGTAGGGGCGCTGCAGGAAGACCCATTGAAGGAAACGCATGAAATCCACTGCGTGCAACTTCCTTCTTCACAAAATGAAAACAAAACTGGAGTAGTGTCAGATTTTAGAGGTTGTAGGATTTTTCTTTAGTCTTTTACAAAAGACTACGAGACATTTCTCCCACTAGCGCTAGGCTAGCATGTCTGTTTTGGTGTATTTACCCAGAATTCCCTGCACTGTAGCAACCTCTTCCTGCTTTTGGAGCAGTCTCCGGTCCACTTGACGTTCACATTTGCATCCAAACCGCATCAAAGTTAACTGTTTTGTTCAGTTTCACATTCACTTCTCTCCAAACAAACCAAACTTTATGGGACTTTGGATTTCCCTTCTCCTTCGAAGAACTGGAAGAGTTTATTCAAATCATTTGGTTTCCAGATGTTTGGTTACCAAAATTTCTTAAAGTATGAACCTTTAGGAATAGTTCGTGCATTTCTGATAACTGCACTGCAAAACCACCAAATGTTACCAAGTTTTTGTCTAGTTTTTAAAAGTCCAAATTGATAACTACATTTATGAAAACATAAAGTTCTAATTAGAACAATTTGCACATAAGATTCATTTTCTTTAATCACACAAATTTCTGTTGTGTTTTTTTGTTGTTTTCTTGGGAAATCTGGTCCTAAAGGGGCTGAAGAGACTCTGGATCAGGATTCCTGCTTTTAATGATGATAATTGTATAAATGGGAGCCAGTGTTGAAAAACTGCTTAACCTTAAAATGTCTCTATGTTTGCAGAATATGTTTTAAAATTTAATATATAGAAAAAAATGCTGTCTTCTTTTCTGAAGTGTGCTTTGTAAATAAAATGAACTTAAAGTTAAATCAGTGATTTTTCTGCAGTTACATCTAAATGCCACAAGGTGGAAGCAGCGACTGATAAATGGGAATTTTTCAAATCTGAACTTTTTTTCTTAATTTTAATGATTAAATAAAAAAGAAACAACACGTATGTAAAATTATATTTAAAGTAATAATTAACTCCTAACCTTCAGTCAGTTTTGATCGAATGAAGGGAGAAAAACATCAATAAAGCATCAATAAAACACACGTTTTATGTTCAGGAAACAAAAACATCAAAACACGTCAAATATGTTGGCCAATGTTCCATTAATTACAGTTAAAAGGCAACTCTAACCACGTTGGTGTTTATTTATCACGCCATCGCCCAGTTCACCCGCAGGCTTCTCGGAGCACCTGGGGGTTTGCAGCTGAGTGGAGCCGCATGCAGTGTAATCTGGGGTTAACCACATCACTCTGCATCAGATTGCTCTAATTCTGCAGTTCTCTAGAACTACAAAAATCAAACTGGTGAACAATGCAGAATATTGTGCTGACAAACTGAACTTTTTTTGTTTTAGGACAGTCAGGATTACCAACATGTTTTCTAAATGTCAGAATAATGAGAGACTAATCACTGAAAGTATTAATCTGGGAATCCCAGATGATGATGTCGTATCTTCGCAAGCATCTGACAGGAAGTGACACGTTAAGAAAAAGAAGCTTTGTACCTTTAGACTCCAGTTGAACCTTAAAATCTACGTTAGCTCGTCTGAATAACGTTGTTAAACTGGACCATGAAGGACAGTAAAACTTTCACCCAGAACCCGTGTTCACCTGGACAGGGAGGAGCATATGAAAGAGACGACCAGATGCATGTTATTAATGTTATAACTGAACCTAAACACGCCAAATTCCACAGCACATCTAAATGTTACAGTTGTCATAGTCAAGCTAGCATAACTGACCAAACTTCCTCTCCTCAGCTATTTTTGTTTTTTAATTAAAACATTTTTCTGACTTCGTTATCTGAGTTTTTTAAGTTTTCTCCAGCTTTCGTGGTTTTTGTTTGACAGTTGTCAGACAGGAAGTGGGTAATCAGAGGGGGCAAAGGTCAACAGGCTGGGACTCAAACCTTCTACTAAGACCTCTGTATATGAGCCGTGGACGATTATATTTCTGAAATCTGACTTCTATAATTGCTCTTTAGTGTAAAACCTTTCTCCATGAAACTGATTATGTTTGTTCTTCTCTTCTCTGTACTTTTCTCTTCTTGATGAAATTTCCCTTTTAGCTGCTGCCACTAAATGGGGTCACTGGTTTTGCTACCAGCATGACTTGCAGAAATAATCTGACTTGATCAGCAGCAAGAAATGTTTTTGAGCCAGTCGCTGTCTCTCTTCATCTCCACCTGTTAGCAGATTTTTTATTTTTTTGTTGCTGGTGTGGAAACCACATTCAGACAGACGTTAACATTTTGTTAACATTTCCTCTTTAAACAGCCAAACTGTTGTAGATTTTGCTCTTTACAGCTTTAAACCACTAAAGAAAACATTTAGAAGCAGCTTAACATATTTTTTATTATATTCTGTAACTTTGCCAAAAAAAATACGTACATTTAGAGAACAAATGTTTTTATTTAGCCAAAACATTTAATAAAAACAAATGTTTTTATTTAGCCAATATTTATTTATTGGCTAAATAAAGTCTGTTAAAAACAAACTGTTTGGGTTTTCAGTGTTTCACCTGTAATAACAAATTATCAGCATTTCTGAAAGGAAAATTTTAGATACTTTTAAACCTACAACTCCCAACCTTCACAACAAAACAACCAACCAAACTGTCAGAAACAAAAACAGTTTAGTTTTTTAGGTAGTTAGGCATGTTAAAATTAAAATAATCAAACAAATGTAAATTCTCATCTGAGCTTCTAAAATGTATTTGATGTTGGTGTCAGTCTAACATTTTTATCTCGTCTATTAATGTGTCCAAAATGATTTTGTCCGTCTTGCCAGTTGTTGTGTATTATTGTTAAAAATATTTCTTTAATTTTGCTTGAAAAAGTTTTGAAGTGTGGAAATGAAATCCTCAAATGAAAGAGGTCGTTCACTGCTCTAGTTTATGTTTTATTTTGACACTTCCTCTTGCTGATCATTGGTCGGTTTCACTGATTGGCTGCAGAATTGCTCTTTATGTGACTCACTCACCTTCGTCTCTGCACAGTTCAGTTCTCTCCGTCTCTGCGGTCTAGTCAAAGTAAGACAGAAAGTATGGAAAAAAATAACTGCTGTCTGAAGAATGGTTTTGTATTTTTCAGCTGTGTTTTTGGGGTGAGTAAAATACCTTTGATTTAAATTAATTGATTATTTTTGCTAAAGTTTATATAATGTTCATTAAGAAGAAACACTTTGAGGCCAGCAGGTAAAAATAACCAGAATTTTGCTTTTCATGGCAAAAATGCTAGAAAGAAGAGGCAGAAATAAAAATATCAAAATATCCATTTACTATTATTTTGATGTCTACGTACTGATATTTATGTTAGATTATTTTATGATGCCTGAAAAGCAGAGAGACAGTCCTGGCCTTTCTGTCGATTTGTTTAGTGTAAGAATTTATTTATTTTAAACTGAGTTCATGTATTGAAATATGTATAATTTTTCAACATCAGCAGTTTTGTCCAGATTTTTGAGGTGTTTGAGTCACTTATTTTTCATATAATAAATGTTTTATGTCCAGCATCGTTCAGTTTGTGTCGCCCTCTAGTGTTTAATGCAGAAACTACACAATTTCTTATGCAAAAACGAAACATAAGAAATTACCTTTTTTAAACTAATTTATTTAAAAACCTGCCTTATGTGGATCAAATATGTGACTCACCAAGTAAAATTATTACGTTCTAAAATATTGAATTATATCTAACACATGATGATTTCTTTAATATTCACAATTTTATTTTTGGAAATGTGATTTTTTTAAAATAATTTCTTTGATTTTCCTTGTTTTTGTTGACTAAATCTATGCATAACTTCTTCTTTAGGTTTTTGGGATTCTCTTTATTTGCCTGTTATACAGAACTGGAACCGGGAAACTGGTAAAACACACAACAAGCTTCACTGTTAAATCTTCACATTTAAAGTCCTAACAGTCACTGTTTCAGAAGAATATTTACTACTTGAGGAGATAATTCATATTTTTAAATGAGATCCTGTGAGTATTTGTGTTCAGTATGTAACCTGCTGTCCATAAATGTTTGTATCCTTTATGTCTACACATTTGTTTGACTGCAAACCTTCAGAAAAGTTAATTTAAATCGTCTCTTCAGACTCACTTTAGTCCAGACTTTATCACACTGGTCTGCAAACTTTAATAGAGCAGAAAAGGATTTTTTGTTTCTGTCAAAGCAACTCGTGTATTTTTTTCTTTAATTGTGCTTCTAAATTACCGATAAACATAAAATGTTATTAAGGCAAACACTTATAGTACATAGCAACTTCTTTTTTGATTTCCATGTGTTTGACATCATTGAAAAGCTTAGAAAAAACTCAGAACGCCACAAATAGACTTGATAATGACAATAAGTGACGATAAGAGACTAATAATTTCATTTCCGGTTGTATATATTGAGATGTTGTGTTATTGTGGGGTAATTACGTGAGTGTTTGTGAAATTTAAGGTCCTGATGAAGTTTGAGAAACGCTGCTTTAGTCCAGCGATTTAAAGTTTCTCTGATGAACTAGAACATCTAATAGTTTTTGGTGCAGTTAAACTTCTACTTTGAATGAAGGCCAATGATGCCAAGATCAACTGATGGGAAGATACTGACTTCTAATCTGGCGCCACATAACCTGGTTGCAGAATTGGATGGACGGATGTTCATCATGTTATGTAACAATCAGCTTCAGCTGTAAGTTTTGTGTTTTTGCTCTCACTGATCAGATGGAAGAACTGAACGCCCCCATGATGACGCGGCTCTGGGTGTTTGCCATCGGCCTTGTCCTGATCTCCATTTTTGGCAGATGTGCAACATGGACCAAGAGTAAATGCTGCTTCATAGCTGTATGTGCACCAGTTCAAGTATTTCATTCAAATAAAAAACAAATGTAAAATTAATTTGATTGTTTTCTGTGCAGTTTGCAGTGATCAACGGCGTCGGAATGGTCGTCATGATCGTCTTTGGGATTAATGTTGCTGTTTTAAAAAGCCAGGTAATTTACTGCCTGCTTTGTTTGCTGCAGGAAAGATAAAGTTATTGTGGCAGATCAGTCTGGGGAGCAGGCATTGAGCTGAAACCAGACGTTTAATAAAAAGACAATAAAACACATTAAATATTATATAAAAAAGAGTTTTAAATGTAAAAGTCGTGAAATGAATACACAGTCTCCCATGATTCCAGTTAATGAAGCTGCAATGACTAAACTTAAATTTAATTTTTCTGTTCTGGATTTCCTGATTTATGTTTGTGTGAATTTACTTTTCACACAAAGAAAATTGGCTAAAATAATTTTATCCTTCTTTTCTGTTTAGGTCATGGAAAAAGGTCAAAGTGCTGAATTTGCCAAGGAGATCCTGAAAAACGACGCAAAAAAAGAATTGCTAAAAACCCGGCAAGAACATGTAAGACCAAAGGGCTCCCCCTGGTGGTGTTTTAAAGGAGGCACACAAACATTTTTAATTAAAGGCGTGATGGATGCTACTTCTTCTGGACAAATAATTATATAAAAGTGAAAGCATCTGTTACGGTTTTGTCTCGTGTTTCAGCTTCACTGTTGTGGATGGACTGGAGTCCAGGACTGGGGTTCAGACATCCCTGACTCTTGTCACTGTATAGACTGCAAACCTTCACATGAATGTAAACCCAGCCCACAGGTGAGCTTAAAAAGGTTTAACAATTATCATGTAAAAAAATCTTATCTGCAAATCTTTGAAATAGTTTTTTTCTGACAGGGATCCACCAGGCCATCACACGTCTACTCCAAGGTATTCAGTCAAACACCCGACTAATTTAGCTTCACCTTTCTGTCACATCTCCAGCCTGCAATCCGTAACTTTCTCCCCACTTTCTCTTCTGCAGCCGTGTGGAGAAATCATTGGAGCTGATGTTGAACATGTGGCAAATATTGTTCTCGGCATCTTTTTTGGATTTGCTGTAGCTGCTGTAAGTTTCTCATATTCTCTTGTTTTAAACTGTTAAATGATGTGGAACAAGTCAAAAGTAAAATATGACCAGATAAAAAAATATCACAGCTACTGGAAAAACGTACATAAAAATGGAGGCAGAGCAGGAGTTCATCTGACAGATTGGACTGTGAAAATAAACTCAGACCATCAGGATCTGAGAACGTCTTCATCTGTTTGATTCCCCTGGATTAAAAAATAAAAGACTTTCAGAACAAACTTCTATGACTATCTACATATTGTATGAAAATACCCAAGTAAAAATACAGATTTCCAGAAACAGTCTGTATTACAGCATATCTGAAGAAGCTTCTGACTGAAGACACTCTGCCTTCCCATAAAGAGGATGTTCAGGGTTTTCCATAATTTTCTTGATTTTATATAAAGTTCTTTGCATCATCGTCTCCAGAGGTTCCACAGTTTCTCCCAGGACTGAACCAGCCTTCTTTATCAGGTTGTTGAGCCTCTTTTAGTCCCTGGTTCTGCTGCTGTTGCCCCGACAGATGATGGCAGAAGAGATGACGTTCAACAACAGACTTAGAGAAGATGTAGCTCCATGAGGCTGGCAGAGAGCGATCCGATCCGTAGCCTCAGCCTGTAGGGCAGCTTCAGCTTCCTGTGGCCACTTTCTCAGTCTTTCCTTTACAGGTTGTCTCTGAATAAGGTCGTTAAGTTATGAGCAGAGAAAAACACGGTTTATAACATACTGTCATCCATTTACCGTTGTTAAAAACTTGGGTTTTTAACAGGTATGAAGCCTGAATGTTTCTTTAAGCAGAGGCGTTTTAGCAGGACGACAGAAACGTGAAAATCAAGAGCAGAAAACTTCTGTTTAGCACATCGTATTGTGAGAATAGAAACTTCCTTTTTCTGATCACTTGTTTATCTACTTGCTCTTTCAGATGATGAGTTTGATCATCGCCATCAAAATGATTACGCAGTTCAGTCGTCATGACAACGTCGGAGAGCCAGATATTGAAATGAGGGTTTATTAAAGTTTTTAATTTTTTTAGGGTTTTGTGCCAGGGTGCAAGAATATTATTCTCACTTTTTCTTTGTTTTGGTAAAAACTTTGACATGAAAATGCTTTGCAAACCAAACATGTCACTGTGTTTTATTCTGATTTAATTTCATTCCTAAATGTTTGTTGGAAAAACTGCTGAGCCTTAAAATGTTCCTGTTCTGTTTGCAGAATCTTAAAAAAAATACAAAGTTCAATATAAAGAAAAAAAAACTATTTTCTTAACGATTTATAAATAAAACGAATTTAATTTATCCTTAAATCTGTTTTTCTGTAGTAACATCTGGTTACCACAAGGTGGCAGCAGTAAAATCTTAATTTTCTTAATTTCTGTCACAACATTGAAATGAAACAAAACAAAATGCTCCATTTACAGTAATTTCTAACCTTCAGTCAGTTCCTCAAACTTCACTGATCGCTGCAGGGAAACTTTTCTGTCCAAATATAATAGAATCAAAATCATTTTCTGAAATCATTTTTAAACATGGACCAGAGCTTTGAGCAAACTTTGTTTTTTAACAGTTCAACGAAAAGGTCATTGATTACTTTCAAACAAACACAATGAATGTAACACATCATAGAAACGTAGTGGAGTAGAAAGTAGATACTTAATGTAAAATGTAAAGGAGTAAAAGTCAAAAGCAGCCATGATTACATCTAGTTAGTGATTTATTATTCTTTCTGCCTTCCCACCTGACAGGCCTCACTTATATATATATATATATATATATATATATATATATATATATATATATATATATATATATATAAAACCTTTTCTTTGACCAGTTGAGATTAAAACCTCTCATAAAGGCCAAAAGGCAACAAATAAAACTAAAATCAACAAATGGTTAAACAGAAGAGAAAAGCTTAAAAAGGATTCGTTCTTCATTAGTTCTTATGTAATTAAACTGGTTTTGATGGTTTATTGATTTCTGGTAAAACTTTAGATTAAAGCAGGGAAAAACATCTGAACCCAATCGGTTTCCTGCTCTTCCTCCTGAGCTTCAGTTTAATTTTCCCCCTGATTTCACGCGTCCAAGTTGAATTTATCTGATATTCTGCAACTATCAGATGAAGAATGACAGGATTTCCTGTCAGACTGGACTCTGAAAGATAAAGTAATCGTGACATTTTCCCTTGAACTTGTTGCTATGTTCACTTGAACCAGGAAAACTCAGTAAGGTTTGTGTTCGGAGACTTTTATTAATGTTTTTAAGTTATTAGTGTTTAGCACATAGGCAGAAGTATGCCGACCACTTCTAGATTTTTCCCCAGCTCTTCCAAACAAGCCAACCTTGTTCAGCAGTTTTTGTGTTGAACTTTAACCTTTAACGTTGGAGTTTGAGAAGGAGCCGTCGGTTGTTTCTGAGTCTGACTTTTAACTAAACCTGTCAGGACTTCCAGTCTGATCAGGAACAAAACAGATTTTATTAACACTAAACATCATCAGTGCAGCAGTAACTACAGAAAACTGCAACACAAATCTTAAATATTTTATGCATTTAAAGCACATTAATATAGGAAACAAATATAGTTGTGAGAGAATCTGCCATCCTTATCATGGAAATGCAGTTATGCATCCGCACTATAAAAACTAATTCATGATCATCCTGCTTTGGTGCAAAGAAAAATGTTTGACTTCTGTTGCATGTAGGACATTAAATAATTCATACTTTTTAACCTATTAGTTAAAGTTTTGTTTTAATTTAAAGTTAGAAAATAGTCAGAACAAACTGGAAAGAGACAATTCATGGCTCTCATGAGATTCTGTATTTATTTTATGCCTTTTTGCTCATATTGCTGCAAAACCTGGTTGTAAGGTAATTGGAGACGTATACCTTCTTGATTTTTACACCTTCAGTTTCTGAACATTTGAGGAATGCTTAATATTAAATATATATATATTTTTCTGCAGCTGCTTTCCATCTCACTACATTTACTTTTCACGCTGAATGAGTTAAACTATAGATTAACTTTGGCTTTCTTCCTCCCACACATGAACAAAAAGAAAACGTCTTTGCAAACCACCATGAGAACATTTCCAGACATGCATGGAGGTTTACATTGTTCTGTTTAATCCCATAAAATCACGACATTCCAGTCCCTGTTTCTGCCTGTTGCACACAAAAACTCTCTGAAGCAAACCTGTCATCAGTAAGAACAACAATCATTAAAGCAGTTTTTGTTAATGCAGCCGCCATTAACTCTCCATTGGTTGACAAGATCTTCTCACAGATTTTAGGGTGTGGTTGTCAAAGCAGAACAAACTGTAAAGAAGTAAAATGTCAGAAGCTTTGAATTACCCACAAAGGGAGGAAGGAAGATTAACCAAGAAATGTACTTATGAAGTATCCATTCAAGAAAATACTCAAATAAGAATAAAAAGTATTTAGTAAAATGGTAATGAGGACATAAATTTGGAGTGAATTTTTAAAATGCCACAAAAACAAAAACAATTCGACAGGTTTTGAGCGAATCAACCAGGTTATTAAAAGCTTAATTATATCAGATGTTGACGCTACGCATGGCTACAGTAAACAGGAAGTAGTGGCTGCAGTAAACAGGAAGTAGCGGCTGCAGTAAACAGGAAGTAGCGGCTGCACGTTAGCATGAACCACACGTCTTAGATCAATAGACAGACTTCCCCTCTGAGCTTCAGGCTTGGACTTCAGAGTTTCATGCCTCTGGTAAGGCACAGAGCCACCAGTGGATGGGAGGATTTACTACCTCAGAACTTATCAAGGAAATGTTTCCATCTCCCCTTTACTGCATTATTTCTTTTTAAGAAAAGCCAAAACTCGCCTCAAGTAAACTGAAAAACGTTTCTGGAAGTTAAAATTCAGGAAGTTACTTCAAATTGTGCCATTTCCATCAGTAAAAACAAAGATCTACCTTATCTGATTTTAAATTACTGACTATTATTTAATGCGAGATGCACTAGCCTATTATCTTTGAAAAGCATTAGTGGAGCCTCCTGCACAATCAACGAGAATGTAAGAAGTGGTTTCTGGATGGCAAGTCAACAAAAACACTTGTCTTTTCCAGCAGCCATTGTACAGAGCATACAGCAGTAAAACCAGCCGACCAAATGTGCTGGAGCTCAGCTTGGGTTGCTAGGTAACAGGTGGAACTCTGCTGAGGTTGCTAGGTAACGGATCAGTGTGACTCAACAACCAGGAAGTTTTTGAAACCGCTCATTTTCCAGATACCAAAAAACCTGTTGGGTTGTTTTTAGAAGCAGCAGAGAAACAAATGGAAAAAAATGCAAAAGGTGAATTTTGAATCCTAGATTTGCTTTCAGCAGCTTTAAAAACCCTGCAAAGCGACTTTTACTGCTGGCCGTTCACCTGCTTGTAATGTGTTGTTGCTTATTATCCTTCACTGTTGTGTTTTTTTTTTTTCTCAATAGTCACTGTTTCCCAGAATGCAATGCAGGTGTCGCCAATGTATCCGTAAAAAGGGAGGCAACATTTCCAGTCGGTTTTTGGTTGCTTCATTAGGATTGTCTGTGTGAGGATTTTTGTGCGAACTCTTTGTACATGAGCCGTTCTCATTCTCTCCCTGCTGGTTTTACATCGAAGCTCTGAAGTTCTTTCTGTTACCAACCAAGGATTTTTCCGTTTCTACCTCTTGTTAGTTCCTGTAATATATTCTTTCGTTGTTTGGATTCGGTTCTATTGTGTAACAGTGATGCATTTCATAACTGTATGGGGAGCCGAAGAGAAAAAACTGGCAGATATTGTAATTTTTCCTATTTGTGTGAAGCTTTGGAGGAGGATGTTGGAGGGCTGGTGCATTACATGCCCATACACTTCTGGACAGAATCCAGAACCCGGTTTCTGGTTTCATTTCTTGCAGCAGCTGGATTCAATTTTAATCAGCTGCAATCATGCAAAGGTTTCATCTTCTCACGGTCTGCTCTCCTAAATGGCTCAGTAATCTACCAACAAAAGAAACAACTTGCAACAAGAAGAAGTAAAAAAAAACTTATCAGACATTTCTGAGTGGAAGCCATCTTGTTTGGAGAAACTGTAAACTGGCTCCACCCGCTCTGTCCAATCTGACAAATCAATCTGATCCTTGACGTCAGTCAAAAACATTTAAACAGCGATGAATCACATCCCCAGGTCGTAAATAAAAGCTATGATCTGCAAAGCAATTTATTCCCATTAAACTACTGATAAAAATGTTGCAAGTTGAGGACGGTGGGGTAATAGGATGTTGAGCAACTTCTGGCAACAAAAGGAAAAGTGTGTGGCCGTTACTCACTGCTGTTACCTGTAAGCAGGAATCAGCTTATGTGTTTAAAACCTCAACTTTACAAACGGTTTCACAAATTTGCTTACAATTTAGGGGGATCTGGATTTCAAAATTCACTTTTTGGACACTTTTGTACTTTGTGTTTCTGTTGGTTCTAAAAACACCTGAAGCATCTGGCCGTTTTTTCAGTTAATATAAGTTAATGTTTCAAAAACCTCCTTATTTAAGTCACATTCTCTGGTCTCTTGGCCGTTACCTAGCAACCCCAATGGAACTCTGCCCGTCGCCTAGCAACCCAGGCCGAGCCAGAACATTTGGTCAGCTAGTTTTACCTTGTGCAAGTTTTTATACTTCCATCTGGGTTTCTACTACTTCAAAAAGCAGCTGAAGCGTTTAAAGACCAGACGTCTTTTGGACATAAATTAATGTTTGTTGGTTTTTGGGAAAGTCTTAAATTTTCAAACTCAGGAATTTCATTGGAATTTTTCTAGAAAATTTTTGAGATTAATCTTAAAATTGAAATTATTCTCTAGCAAATTTTTCATCTCTTCAAAATCAGGAAATTTCAAAACGTCGAAAGTTTTAAACTTTTTCTCAAAAATGTCTTAATCTCAGATTCTGTTTTTTCTCTTTTGGTGGAAGGTTGTCTGTCTGTCTGTCTGCATAACCCTGACACGCCATCGCATCTTCACAAGTTCAGACTTGAAGCTCTACTTTGTCTGTGAAGCTGCTTTCTAACATTTATCTGCGGTTGAGATCAACTCTCATTTGTGATAAACTGAAACTCAAGCTAAAACGAAACCTGAGCCGCTGCAGACGTTACGTTTCTGTTTGCTGTGAAAGGTTTTCAGTTAGTTGGTGGGTTTTGGCATCAGGGATCAGATTACTGGAAAAATTCTCTCTGAATGTTCACCAAGTATCACTTTCGCTGCAGCTCTGAGCTGCAGGCTGGCAGCCAAACGCCGTCAGTCGAGTTCTGTCTAAACGGAGTCCAAATGTGTAGGCAGGCCTTTCCGGTGCGTCACTATTTAGATTTAATCTTTCTGTTTAGCAAACTAAAAGCTAACAGGCCCCAAAAGCCTCATCTGGACTCAGTTTGGTTTGAACTTATTCTATTAAAACACGGAAGGAAAAAGCTGATTTCTCAGACAGCTGCATCGTGCAACAGAACAGAATCCCTCTTGTCACTGGACAAATATATTCATAGAAATAAAATCTAATTAAAAGTTTGTAGCTCTTTGATGTTTTAATCTTTTCACACCTCAAAACATTTTGAAATCTTTGTCCATCATTATGGAAAAACATAAAATCTTACTGAGTGTTTTTGGTTTAGTTTAGTGAAAATGTCTGAGTTCATGTGAAATAAGACAAAACTAACTTACAAGTAACTTTTCAGCAAGATACAGGAGTTTAAGGACAATTATTCCTTAATATAGATTAAAAATGTACCAGTTCTACTGTCAGATTATTATAATATGGTAAAAATATCTTGTTATAAGTGAAACAATCTGCATTTTCTTAACAATATTAAGGATTTATTGACTTAAAACAAGCTTCTATATCATGCATAAAAGTTACTTGTAAGTAATTGTTTTTATTTCCAGTGAACTAAAATATTTGCACTAAAAAACTAGATCACAAATGCTGAGTAAAACTTAGTTGAATTGAGGTTAAAATTAGCATAAAATAATGACAATTGTTTTTAGGGACTGATTTAAAAACTGCTTGTTATGATCTGTAGATGTTTGGATTTTTAAGTTGATTTATGTTCAGTTTAGTTTATTTTTTTACTGATCATTTCTCTTGCTATCTCAGTTTATTCCTTGCGTCAGTTCATTTAGTTTATCGTTTGTGTTTTTCCATTAGTTTATTTAGTGTTTCTTTCTGTTTACTCTTTTTATTCCCTTATTTGCTCCAACCTGCTGCTTCCCTCCACCTGTCATTAGCTCCTCTGACTATTTGGTCCTTTTCTCTCCCTCCTCTGTTTATTTAAGCTCTCCAGATTTGTTTTTATTCAAGTGATTTAGATGGTATTTCTGAAACCACATGGTCTATTTTTTTCTTCTGCTGACTGACTGTACATAGTGGGATTTGGGTTTACTTGGAAATTTGTAGTTCCCAGTGCTGAGGTTTCCTGTAAACCACTGGGATGTCGGGGTTAGAAAAGTTCAGCAAACTACAGTAAATAAAACATGATTGTTGAGGCTGTTTGTTTACAGAGTGATGTTTTGTAAAATTACGCAGTCAAAAATGAACAGCAATAATAAGAGAAAATTTGTTTTTTTCAAAGTCATATTTTTACCATATTATTCATAAATGTCACATAAACATTTCAAGCAGAAATTATCTCTTATTTCCGAACTCCAGGGTTTATCTGCCTGGAAAAGAACCATGTGGCTAAATCAGATTCAGACGAATTACCCTCTGAACCCTAACTCAGAGAGAGATTTATGTTCGCCTTGATGCACGATGAAGATTATTTGACTTTCCAGCAAAACCCAAAGTTTGGACTGTTTTGCATTTTGTGTTGATCCAACACAGCAGTAAACAAAACTTACATTTCTTTATCTTATTATCTAAAGAAATTCTCAGTAATTTATAGTTCCTCCTTTCCTCACATCTGCTCCCTGATGTCTCTGTTAGCGGGTTAACGACATGAGCGTGGATGGAGATGAGAAGCAGCAGCAGCAGCAGCAGCAGCAGCAGCTGCAGCAGCAGCAGCAGCAGCAGCAGCAGCAGCAGCAGCAGCAGCAGCAGCAGCAGCAGCAGGAGTAATAAACTGGATTTTATGTCAGCTGATGAAAACCAGACATGGCAGCTTCTCTCCCACATTGTTATGTAAACCTGAAGGTCTCTGGTAGAATTACATAGCATTCAGCCATGCATATATGGAGTTAAATTCCTGCCAAAACTTTGCAAACAAATAAAAAAATGTCTGGTGTGTGCTTCAAAAAAGTCAGAATTCTGATTTTTAAATTCAGAATGCTGAGAAAAAGAAACTAAATTCTTAATCAAAACTTTGATTTTAAGGTCAGAATTATTTCGTTAGTCAAAATTGTTAGTTTATAATCAGAGTTATGAGGAAAAAAAGTCAGAATTCTGAGATTCCTGAGTTTAAATTTGAATTCTGTGGGAAAAAAGGAACAAATTCTGAGTTTAAAGTGAGAGTTCTGAAAAGAAATCTGAGAAAAAGTTTGATTTTTGAGAAAAAAATGAAAAATTCTGAGAACAAAGTACAAAATCTGATCAGTCAGAATTTGGGGAAATTATATTGATATTATATTTTTAGATTAATTACATTTGTTATAACATTGACAGTCCTATTCCCTTTGTACCCTGTAGCCTAGAACCTAGGCAACAGGGTACAAAGTCATTCTAGCTGCTAGGAGATGACAAAATGACAGAACAGAGAGGAAAAGGTGGTTTCCTGATCGCTGACTAACTCCTTTCCTGGCCGTTTTCATGGCCGGTTTCCTGGCCGGTTTCCTGGCCCGTTTCCTGGCCGGTTTCCTGGCCGGTTTCCAGTCTACGCTCTGATGCAAACAGAGTCCTGAGGACGAAAAGCATCATACAAAAAATCCTCCACGATTTCTGACTTTAAAGTCAGAATTCTGGGGAAAAAATCTGAATTTTTATAAAAATGTCAGACTTTTGATTTTTTTAAAAAGTCAGAATTATGAGATTTCTGATTTGAAAACAAAATTCTGAAAAAATTAAAATTTTTTGAAAAATGTCAATTTTAAGAAAAGTTAGAATTCTGAGAAAAACTTTCGTTTTAAGAAAAATGTCAGAATTTTGATAAAAATGTCGGTATGAGAAAAAAGTCAGAATCGTGACATTTCTGAGTTTAAAGTGAGAATTTTGAGAAAAATTTAATTTTGAGTTAAAATGTCTGACTTACAGTATGAAATTAATGGCAAAATTGTGAGGAAAAATAATGATTTTATTTAGCAAAAAATCTGAATTTTGATGAACAAGACAGAGTTTTTTCAGAGAAAAAATGTTTATTTTTAAATTCTGTTTTTAGATGAATCACGTTTATTAAGTCGTTGATGACGGCAGCTCGGTTTAAAAAGGCTGGATGATTTCCCTTCTGTTGGAAAGCATCCAGTGAGCTGGACGGTGTTTGTCTCTCCTCCACAGCTGAAGCTCATGAAGGCTCTTCAGCTCGAGTCGTTTCCTGTAACAGACGCCACATTGTTTGGCTCAGCTAGTAAACAATCTCACATTGTGCCTTGTTTTGCTCCTCAGATTGCTGGTGCTGGAAGTAAATATTCAGAAATGAGGAAAACCTGAAAAAATCAAGATGTTTCAAAGAATGGAGAGACAGAGAAGCTAAACAAAACCCAGAAAACCACATTTCTGGACGCAAAGTTTTAACTACAGAAGTCGGAGTTGCACTGCAGCTCTCCTCCAATCAGATTCACCTCCAGGATTTACGTCTGTCGCTAGGCAACACAGCTCTTCAGCTCCTCCAAAGGTTTTCTACTAAGTTCAGGTCTGGAGATTGATGAAGCTACTTCAGGAGCCGCTCCTTAGCAGTCCTGACTGCGTTGCGTAATTCACGCACTTGTTTTTAAGTTACTCTGCCTCTGGTTGTAGAGTTCAGAACCAGAAGGTTGTGGCTAAATGTGGGAACAACATAATCCACAACAGTCTAAGAAAAGTGTTGCTTGTAAACTCCATTTAACTTTAATTGCTTTCACGTCTTGCTTCTATACTTCTATTTTTTCCAAGCATTTTGATTTTCTTTCCCTTTTTTCAATAAGTCACCTATTGTTCTTCATTGAACATGTTAGCATAGGCCTATGAGCTCAATAAAACATTTTCATTACATTTTTTACACAAAATCAATCTTAGATAATGGGATTTTAGTCAGTTCAGTAGGTAACCACCTACTACCACCCCCACACAGCCACACTGTTCTGCACTTTGCACTGTCACATCATCTGTACTTTGCCATAATTGGACCTGCTGCTACTTCTTTGGTGTGGTTGAGTGCCTTTAGTTAATTTAGTTGTATATATTGTTATTATTATTATTGTGTGTTTGCTTATTTATACTGTATATATTTGACCTTTTGCACGGGAGCTGCAATGGAAATTTCGTTGAATTCTGTTCAATGACAATAAATGCTATCTATCTATCTAACAGACAGTTCCGCTCGGGTTGCTAGGTAACGGACAGAGTTCCGTTGGGGTTGCTAGGTAACGGGCAGAGTTCTGCTCGGGTTGCTAGGTGACGGACAGAGTTCCGTTGGGGTTGCTAGGTGATGGACAGAGTTCTGCTCGGGTTGCTAGGTGTTGGACAGAGTTCCGTTGGGGTTGCTAGGTGATGGACAGGGTTCTGCTCAGGTTGCTAGGTGACGGACAGAATTCCGTTGGGGTTGCTAGGTGACGGACAGAGTTCCGTTGGGGTTGCTAGGTGACGGACAGGGTTCTGCTCGGGTTGCTAGGTGACGGACAGAGTTCTGTTGGGGTTGCTAGGTGACGGACAGAGTTCTGCTCGGGTTGCTAGGTGGTGGACGGAAGTTGGGGTTGCTAGGTGATGGACAGGGTTCTGCTCAGGTTGCTAGGTGACGGACAGAATTCCGTTGGGGTTGCTAGGTGACGGACAGAGTTCCGTTGGGGTTGCTAGGTGACGGACAGAGTTCTGCTCGGGTTGCTAGGTGGTGGACAGAGTTCCGTAGGGGTTGCTAGGTGATGGACAGGGTTCTGCTCAGGTTGCTAGGTGACGGACAGAATTCCGTTGGGGTTGCTAGGTGATGGACAGAGTTCTGCTCGGGTTGCTAGGTGATGGATAGAGTTCTGTTAGGGTTGCTAAGTGATGGACAGAGTTCTGTTGGGGTTGCTAGGTTACCGGCAGTACTTACTGATTTGTGACTTTACATTCTGGAGGTTTTTGAAATGACTCATTTTCCAGACACCAAAACTTTTTATCAATAACTAGATTGCTGATGATTTTATTGTTTTTAGAAGCAGCAGAAACCCACACAGAGATTTTCCAGCCTTTTTTCCTGCACTGGTTTACAATATTTAGTGTGTCTGTGTTATTTTAACATTTCTGCAAACAAACTTTTTAATTCAGCTTATTTTCAAGCTGTTTAAATGCTAAAGACAATCAAGAACCAAACTGTTTGTGCAGCTTTCTGTTTCATTTTCTGTTGCTTTGCTGAGTCTTGATGGGTTCGTACCTAAGCCTTAGAGCCGCTTGTGCTGATTGGCTGCTGTATTTCCACCCAGACACTCAGACTCTCTGCAGGAGCGTTTGAACGTCACACCCAAACTGCATCTGATCAACCGCTCTGCTTCTCCTCTTCAGTGTCGAAGTGAACAGAAAAGATGGGGAAAATAAACGGATGCCTCAAGTGCCTTTTTATCTTCTTTAATGTGCTGTTTCTAGTAAGTAAAAGTTATTTTAAAAATTTTTTTCATGTTTTTGCATCTCTAAAATCTTAATTTTTAGTAATAATTAAGTTTTAATAAAATGTGTTGATCAACAAGAAGAATCAGGTTTTTTTTTAAAAATAACACAAAAAGACAAAAAAGTTGTTTTTGCTCTTTTATTTTTATTTTGCAGTTTTAGGCTTCTTTGAACTTTTGCTGTATTATTAGTCATAAAATGTATTATCAGTCATTTTATATTAATTATCCTGCATTGGAAAAATATGAAAGATTTTGGATTTCTGGAGTATGGAAAATGTACAAATTGTTCTTGATTCACCTTTCAAACTTATATGTTTCTGTAAAACTTGTAATTTGTTAAATTAGATCTTAGTTGCAATTTAATTATTACAGTTAAAAGTTACATAGGATGAACAAAGTACATGATGTTCTGATGTGTAAAATGTCCACTTTGTGTCCAGTAAGCAGTGACTTCCAGTAACTGTGTGTGTGTGTGTGTGTGTGTGTGTGTGTGTGTGTGTGTGTGTGTGTGTGTGTGTGTGTGTGTGTGTGTGTGTGGAGGAGGGGGTGTGTGCGTGGGTGTGTGTGGGTTGGGGGTCCTGTTACTCTCCGCCCATCAACCCTCCTGTTGTTTTCTCTCTCTAACGGTATTTTAATGCTTCCCGTTGAAGACTTTATGTTCTTTCGGTTTCCTTTCGGATGAAACGGAGAAAAAAGAAAGAAAGAAAAAGTTTGGAGTTTGAGAAATCTTGGAGAAAAGTTTCAGAAAGTTTTTTGGTGCAAGAATAAAACACAAAAACTTAAAAAGTGAATTTATAAAGTTTTTTGTAACTTTTTTTTTGTTTCTTTGATTAATTATATTTCTCCCCCGCGCCTTTTTAATTTTTTTTTTCATCCTCCGTTCCCGGCATTTTTCTGAAGCTGCGTCATTTCACACAGTCGCCCATTTTCTGCTCTCTGCCGCCCTCTCGTGTCCTGCAGCCAAAATTACAGCAGAATTTATTACGCCTAAAATAAACTATTAATCCCCTAAAACCAGGATTCTTCACTTTTTTTGTTCTAATAATTTATTAATAAAATAAATGAAAAGATGAAAAATATGTTTAATTTATAATTTTGTCATCAAATGAAACTTTTTTTGTCTCCCTTTCATATGAGGAACTTTTTGTGAATTTCAAATGAAGCAAAAATTGTTTAATTTGTGTTCAGTTGAGTTTTTCTTTCTATCCCAGATCATCGGATGTGTGCTGATATACGTGGCAGTGCAGGCCACTGCTATTTCTATCCAGGTAAACTATGAAAATATCATACAATTTAAATTATTTAGAGTAAAAGTCTCAAATATATACTTCCTGTTTTGATATGGTAAAAAAAAAAGAACCAAGTAGTTGCATCTAATCCTGTGCATTAATGTAATGACAAGCAACCTGGAGCTAGACACTCCAAACCAACAGGGGGCGCTCCAGAGCGCAATGTGTTTCACACAACTACAATTGACAATTGTCATATTATAAAAATAAAGTAGCAATAATACAGAACAAAGTTGTAATATTACAAGAATAAACCAAAATGTTGTGACTTTATTCTCTTATTATCCTGGCTATGGGCAGAAGAAACCTCCTGTAGCAGTCTGTGTTACAGTGAATCTGAAGAAGCCTCTTACTGAAGACAGTCTGATGTCAGTTTTTTTATTTGTTTTAGTTTTATATTTAGTTTCTAGTGGACTTTGGTTCACTGTGGTTGTTTTTAAATCTCTTTTTGACTCGAACTGAACTGGATACTTTGAAGAAACTGTGATTAATCGTTTAAAGTTTTGCTGTGACTCGTTTCTTTGCTTCCCAAACGATCAGATGTCGACATTCGGAGGCCCGGGCGTGGGCTGGATCTGGGTCATCACCCTCGGCGTCTTCGGCATCTCCGCTCTGGGAATCTTCGCCGCCTGCTCAGAGAAGGAGCTTTTCCTCAAAATCGTACGTAGAAAAGTCTGAATCCTACAGAAAGATGAGATGAGGAGTCAGCAGAGCGCGACCTGAACTTGTTTTGTGCAGTTTGCAGGTTTCATGGGGATTGGGATGATCATCATGCTGATCTTTGGGACTGTTGTGGCTGTTTTGAGAAACTCGGTAACCTGCTATAAACCCCTGGTTCATTATGAACTTCAGTTTGGTTTTATGCTAACAGAGTTTTGATTTTTATCTTTTAGCTGAAACAAAACTTTGACAGTAAAGCCAAAGAATATGTCGAGCCTCTCATGAAAGACGAAGAGTCGCGGCAAAAGCTGGAGGAATTCCAACTGACAGTAAGACTGGACTCTGAATCCGTCCTCATGCTCTGGATGTCTGACGTTTTGTGCAGAAGCCTCCAGTAAGGCGTGTGTGTTTGCAGTTCCAGTGCTGCGGCGTGGTGAGCGCCGAGGACTGGGGCAGAAAAATCCCAGCCTCCTGTCAATGCAGCAACACCAACGGACTCTTCAGACCCTGTAAATCCAAACCTGCGGTACGTCGGGCGGGAAACGTGTTCAGGGCCATACAGAGGCATTTTATTTTATTTTATTATTTCATCAGCTTTATCTTATTTATTTATAATTATTTTATAATACTTAATATTTTTTAAAAAACATTTTTAATAGAATTTTATTTACTTATTTTTACATGAATCTCATTTTTAATTCTGGCCTTTTATTAATTTATTGAAACAATTTTTATTATTCACAATGACTTTAACCAAGAGGAGTGTTT
This sequence comes from Xiphophorus maculatus, assembly GCF_002775205.1. Lineage (NCBI taxonomy): Eukaryota > Metazoa > Chordata > Actinopteri > Cyprinodontiformes > Poeciliidae > Xiphophorus > Xiphophorus maculatus. The sequence continues at coordinate 1,276,621 of NC_036459.1, forward strand.
TCTCTAAACATGAAGGCCTTTTGTTCTACTTTATTTAAACGTTTTAATTGGTTTTATTTTATTTTTTATAAATTTATATTTTACTTATTGATTTTATTATTAATTAATTATTTTTTATTTATTACATGAATTTCTTAATTCTGGGATTTTAACCATTTTTAAAATTTGTCCTTTTAATTCACACAAGTGCAATGATGTTAAATAGCAATATTTTTTAATGAATATATTTTTCATTTTATTTTTATTATTGATATTTTTCATCAGATTTCTTACAGTTTTTAGAAAATGCTGAAATCTGTATTTTCATGGTGTTTCTGGTTTCTGTGTGAATCTTCTGAACGTCGTCTTGTTGTTTTCCTGCAGGGATCTTCAGGACCGGATCTGATCCACTCTGAGGTATTAATTCAGATGATCAACAACGTTCTGCTCATGTTGGGCCAATTCGGGCCTCTGAACATAAATTTCCGCCTAAAAATCTCAGAAATTTTCTAGAAAAAATTTTGTTTTTGCAATGATGCCAGTTTGCTAGACAAACATTTGAGATTTTCTGTAAAGAACTTGAAACATTTCTAGGAAAACGTGAAAATTTTGAGTTTTTAAAGTCACAAATTTGCTAGAAAAATTTTTTGGAAAACTTTTGTTTCAAAATTGCAAATTTTTTACGAAAAACTTGGAATTTTTCAAGAAATGGAACCTGGTAATTTTCTAGAAAACACTTGGTAATTTTCTAGAAAAAAAATGAAATTCTGAGATTTAAATATTACAAAATAGTTTGAAAAAAAAATCAGAAATTTTCTAGGACAGAATTGGAAATGTCTGAAAAATGGCTAATTTGCTAGAAAAAAACGGAGAAAGTTTCTAGAATCGAACTGGGAAATTCTTGGCAGTTTCAAAAGTTGCAAAATTTTTTTACTTCTGAAACCAAAATTTTCTTTCTGAAAAAATTCTGAGATTAATCAGATATTTCTCTTCACCAACTTTTGACTTTTTAAACTGAAAGATTTTCTTGCTTCTTCTAATAGTAGAAAATGTTCAACTTTCCAAAGTTTGCACAAGTTTTTCTAGAAAATGTGAAATTTACCTAAAATGTCTGTTTTCTAACCAAATTTCCACCTTTTCAAACTGAGGAAATTCCTTATTTTTCATAGAAATTTTCAGACTTTTTTTTACTCCTGTTTTTTCTGTCTGAACGGCTCTGATATCCTGTCGAATGTTTAAATCTTATTGTTTTATTTCCGCCTCTCTCCTCTGCAGTCCTGCAGCGGCAGCATCTTTTACTTAGTGGACATTGTATTCAAGGTCTGCCTGGGCTTCCTGTTTGGATTCGCTGTCACTGCAGTGAGTCCCACTGATGGTTTCATTTATAAAATGATTTCTTGCCAGCATGTGGTTGTGCAGCAGAAACTATAAAACAACTGCAGATGCAGTTTCCTGCCAACAAGCGGCAGAGTTTCACAATTTATTGTGATTTAAACAGGTTTTTAAAAAGTACAAATAGAGGATGAGGACTCGGCCAAGAAAGATCAATAAATAAAGTTAAGAGAATAAAGTCATAAAATGATGATATTACCAGAATAATGTCATAATGTTGGTAAAAAGAAAAAAAAGGAAATATTTAATCTTTAAAAGCATCAGATTATGAATATCAGACTGTGTCCTGATCACTGATGGTTTGTTTTTTTAAATAATTTTGATTAAAATCACTAATTTTGTTGAAGTAAGTTAGAAATACCTGCAAGGAATTTTGTGACGTGACTCCGCAGGAAGATGTTTAATAATAAGAAGGAAAAGCAGCTTCAGAACCAGAAAATAAAAACTCTTCATGAGGTAAATATTCAGGTTTTTAATCATTTTGACCTTAAGTTGATAAGTAAGTTTAACAGAGTTTAAAAGTAAAGTTGTTTACAGCTAAACTATGCTAAGCTAAACAGGCTAAACGTGAGCAGAAAAATAAGGCCGTTTTCTCAGGACGGCCACCAGGAGGCGCTGTGGCCTCTGAAAAACGAAACAATTGAATCCCTTAAATTTTTCATCACAATTTTTGTTTCCTGTTGTTCAATCAATTTCAAAAATAAAACGTGAGTTAAAATAATTGATTTAAATGTTATTTCTGACGCCAGCAAAGCAGCAAAAAATGGAAAAGTTGACAAGAAAACAACCAAAGAAAAAAACCTGAGAACAATGTTAATAAAATAATATTTGATGTGATTAGCATAAAATATTACATATTTTCTTATAATCAAAAGAGGATTGTGTTGAAAATTGTATTATCTGGTAACAAAGTTATAATAATCTGATAGTAACATTTAATTTATGTTAATTAGATGTAATATATATGAAACGGTGAATAAAAACATTCTCAAAGTTGATGTTTCTTTACATATTAGGGGTTAATACTCATTGGGGGCATTAAAAACAAATTTATTGCTTATTTTTGGTGCAGAATCGAAACATGTGACCTAATTATTTAAGTATGTTTTAATTTCTGAGTTTGTTTGTCCTTCCAGCTGTTGGGCCTGCTGATCTCCATCCTGATGATCCATCAGGTCAGACGTCACGACGGCATGGGAGGGCCGTCCATCGCCATGAAGGGCTACTGAAGCTAACCTGACCGTTAGCCTCTGAAATGTAACCCGGGACTCAGAGTCGGTTTTTATCATTTAACTCATCCTGAGAGGAAACGTTTCCTCTTTGTTTGTATCACTGATTTTTGTATGAACATTTATTTTTTTACATCTTTATGTTTTGTTGCTGAATTGTATTAATCTGTGAAATGCAGAAAAAATCTGAATATTTCCATCATCATCCGCAGCTGGGAGATGAAAACATTTAAATTCAAGAATTATTTAGAGAAACTACGACCGTGGGATTAATGTTTTATGCATTTTGGGGCCTGAAACTTGCAAACAACTTTTTATAAGTTGGCAAAACAATCACTAAAGCAGATTATATAAAATCTTCAGTCATTTTGATGGAATAATTTTTACAACATAATGACTTTAAAAGTACCAGTAACATTTTTACATCTATTTTCTTATTAGTTTGTTGGAAATAATGTATTTTTTTATTATTTTCTTACATCATTTTTCAGAAATTTCTACAAAATCTATCCACCCTTTTTGCAAAATTTGTATTTTTCTTTACTTTAAAACCTAAAAATCTAAATAAAGTGGTGGTTGTTAAAAAATGACAACAAATTTCCAACAGTAAAAATGAAATATTATTTTTATTTTAAAATCATTTGTGGCCTTTTGGGTCGTTTTGCTGGATGTTCACCTGATAAAAACGAGACAAATCTGTTTAAGCTTTAAAGTTTTACTAATTATGTAAATGGATGTTTTAAACTCCTTATGAAACCAAACATTTCCACTATATTCTGTAAAAGTATTGCACTTTTTTAAAAATAAAAGCAACATTTCCACAAGTTTACTTGATATTGTGTTGAATCTAAATATTTATGACTTCTTAAATGAAAACATCAGTTTTTCAAAATTATTGTGGTTTCTTATGTAAGAGATTCACACAAAGAAAAAATGTTTTCATTGCTTCTTAAAGTTCTTTTCAGATCATATTCCTCTGAGTTTTGTGAATAAATATGCGTATGATTGCATCTATATGTGAAAAATAAATAACAAATCAGAGTTGTATTTATTACATAGAGCCAAACAATATTAATTTACTTAATTTATTGTTTTAGGTTCTCATTTATCTGGAGAGGCATCAAACAAACAAGCATGAATATCATAAAAATAATTGGAAGAAAAGCATTTATTGATCATAAATTATCAGAAACTGAAGTTATTTTCCTTCACTATGATTTTATATTGATTGGCTTCTGGAAACTTGAGTTTATTTTGTAATTGTATTGTAGAAAGTCCAACGTCTCTGTGCTGTAATTCTGCATAAATGATCCAGAGGGAGCAGATGCTAAACCTCACACATAAAAATTATTCAATAATTCAATCTAATCTCTCAGTTATTCAAACAAAACAGATTCAGTAAAACTAAGAAGTAAATTTTAGATTCATCCCTGAGTAGATTAGTCAGTTATTGCTTTATTTTGAGCCATGAAAAGGGAAATAATTCATATTATTCATGTTAATGGGTGAAAAAGTAATTTCTCATGAACATTTGACTTTTCGTACTTCTTCCCTGGAAGCTACCATAACTTTAGGTCACTGGTTTTGTTACGGCCATAATAAATAATAACTAAGTGCAGAAATAATGTGACTGCATCAGCAGCCAGAGAGGTTTTGGGGTCGGTGTCGCTCTCTGTGTCTCCAAATGTTTGCTTTTGATGCTGATGTGAATCCACATTCAGACAGACGGTCATGTGCAGAACTTCACATTTCACTGTTTGGAGAAAGAAATTCATTTTCATTTTGCTCTTTGCAGCTTTAAACCCTTTGAGAAAACATTTAGAAGCAGCACATCATATATTTTATTATATTTTAGAGCTTTACCAATATAAAAGAAGAATATTTGGAGAACAAATGTTTATAGGTTGTGTGAACTGACCTTTGAACTTGTACTTTTATTCTTATAAAGTCTCTTTGCTCAGAGCAAAAGGCCAATTTATTTAGCTAAATCTTTATAAAGATTAACATCAATTGTCAAAATACCAGAAAACACATCAAAAATACATGATTTATTGCTTCAATGCAAATTAAAATAAAGAATATATTGAATATTAAGAAGGTTAAAAGATTACAGTTCTGACATTTGAATTTTCAATAAAAAATAAAACAATGAACCTGAAAAATATGTTTTTGTAATAGAAAAACAAAAATAGCAAGAGGTTAAACAGCAGAGAAAGATAAAAAAAATCATTTTTTTATGCTTCCTGTTGCTGCTTCCTCATTTCACTGACTGGCTGCAGATTTGCTTTAAAAGCCGAAACGTTTCTCTGCAGACGCTTTAAACTCAACATCACTTCTGTTCTCTCTGCCTTTCAACTGTCTAGTCAAAGTAAAACAGAAAGTATGGGGAAAATTAACGGATGCCTGAAAGTTTTGTTCATCATCTTCAATTCTTTGTTTACAGTAAGTAAAATAATTTTGTAAGTAATTGATCATATTTGTGAGGAAATGTTCTTTCCAAAGTTAATTAAAGTTTTTATAATGTTTCTTAACGTGAGAAACTTTGTGAGGCCAGCAGGTAAAATATTTAAAATAATTTTTAAAATGCTTAAAAAGCAGTAACTGGAAATAAAACTAGTAAACTGTTTACTTGTGGTTATTTTGTTTAGTTAATAATTACATGTTAATATTTCTAAGAAATTTATTTGTTTTTAATGTAAATTCATTTTATACTGTTACTGTAGATTCTAGATCAAATTAATCATTTCTGTCCACTTTAATCATTAAACTGTTAATTTAATCTTGACTGCAGTTAAAGGTGATTAACATTAATTTTACATTAATTAAATCTTTTTATGTCCGGTATCCTCTGGTTGAGGTTTTAGTTTTATTTTGCTCTCTAGTGTTTTAATGCAGAAATTACAAATATGTGAGAAAACATTCATTTTAAAAGTATTTATTTAAGAATCCACCATAAAATGATCCATTTATGCTCTGAGATGTGAAATCAGCTTATTTGGACCTGATGTGGATCAAATCCTGCGTCCTGCGTTCACTCATAGAGACTATTATGATCTTTATGTGAACATCTTTCAGTGTTTTTATGATATAAATAACAGGAATGTATTTGTTGAATAAACCTTTCCTCTTTTCTTCAGTGTTTTGGGGCCTTGATGATGTACGGTTTAGGACGCATCGCGGCCAACGGATACCAGGTAAAACAAACACAACTCTGGTTAAAAATGATTTCAGAAGGGAACCAGGTATAGTATCTGTTCACAGAGAGAGAAATAGATGTGGGTGATGTTCTGTAACAATCAGTTTGCTGTCTCGTTTGTTTTTGCTGTTTTGGATCAGATGGGAGGAACGGGCAGCCTGAACATGATCACAGGTTGGATTTTTGCCGTTGGCGTTGTTGGAATCTCCTTGCTTGGGAGCCACGGAGCGCGCACTGAGAATAAATGCTGCCTCACGGCTGTACGTACAGCATGATTCACACAACACAAAGCTAAATTAAAATAAATGATTTACAGTTTATATTGTTTTCTGTGCAGTTTGCAGTTTTCATGGGGATCGGATTGGTTCTCATGCTAATCTTTGGAGTCGCTGCCATTGTTTTAAAAAAACAGGTAATTACTAAAAAGTTCATGTGGTGCAGAAAATGGACAGAGTTCAAACGGGTCGTCTGAGATGCTGCAGGTTCTGTTGGTTGAGCATCAGCGGTGTCTGCTCAACCAACTGAACCACTGCAGAACCACTGCAGAACCACTGCAGAACCCCTGCTCCTGCCCCTGCTCCTGCTCCTGCCCCTGCTCCTCCTGCTCCTACTCCTCCTCCTCCTCCCCCTGCCCCTGCCCCTGCTCCTGCCCCTGCTCCTCCTGCTCCTACTCCTCCTCCTCCTCCCCCTGCCCCTGCCCCTGCTCCTGCCCCTGCTCCTCCTGCTCCTACTCCTCCTCCTCCTCCCCCTGCCCCTGCCCCTGCCCCTGCAGTGGTTCTGCAAACTGCGGTTTGGTTAACTCAGACCACAGTAAACAGTCTGACAGCTGCAGGCCACACTGTTTGGTGCATCCAATCACTAAATAACGATGAAATTAGTCTCTTTGTTTCTGTCAAGTGTCAGAACACAAAACGTTGATTATTAGGAACACCCTCACTAAAGCACTCCACACCAAAGCAATGCAGATATCTCCGGTAATGACAACAGTTCTTGCTCTGGATTCACAACCTGCAACCTATAACTTAATAACTCACCTTCTGTTCTTCAGTATTGCCGTGAAGCTGAGGGGAAATGTGAAGCCGAGTTTCTCTTCAACATTAGCATTGGGGTCAATTTTGGATTTGCTTTCGTTGCTGTAAGTTTTGGTCATATTCTTTTACCACCATCATCTTTTTGTTCTCCTGTCTCTTCTAACCAACTTGTTCTTCCAGATGATGGGTTTGATCATTTCCACTAACATGATTAATCAGATCAGTCGTCACGACAACGCCGCAGTGCCAGCTATTGCAATGAGGACTTATTGACCAATCAAGAACCTCCGAGTCTTGATGGGTTTTATGGAATGATGGAAGAATATTGTTCAGGTTTTCATGCTATTTGTTTTGCCTTTGCATTGGTAAAAATGTTGCCACATAAAAATGTTTTGCTAAAACTGATCCCACATTTTCTCATGTTGTTACCGTAAATGTTGTGTTTTATTCTGATTGTTTGTGATCAGTTTTCAACGTTTCACACAAGCTTCATGTTCCCACAGCTGCTCTCAGTTTTCCTTCCCTTTTTCTCCTACATTTTGATTTTGATTTTGGGTTTAGATGAAACTTTAAAACTCACCACAGGTTGAGGCTGCAAACATTTAACACATCCTGTCAAAAACAGTTACATAAAGTTTTCTAATAAAACAAACCTCCACCTACTTACTTAATGTCTTTTTTTTCTTTTAATCTACTTTACTAAATTTGTAACAAAATCTATAAATTAAATTACTATGGGCATTTGTCCATAGTTTTCTTTCTATTTTGTTCCTTTGTGTTTCTGGTCTTTATTATTGCCAATAAAGGTTTTACTCTGAATCATTCCTTTGTGTTTCATTTCTTACTTATTTCTTGTCTTCTTCCCTCTGTGACATTTGTTTTATGCTGTTGTATAAATGTGAGACTTTTTAAATTTTTCATCTGTAAATCATTTTGAGTCTTAGCTGAACTCCCAGTTGGTTGTTGATTAGTTTCCTTCTCAGGTTTTCTGTTCGTTACTCAGCCTTAGATTAGACTCACCTGGATCCAGTCTGGATCTCCAGCCTTTCCTCAGTCCTGAATCTTATGTCCAATATTTCTTCCTGGATTTTTCTGTTTCGCTCCTCCAGTTTTTATGCCATCCTCATTTTAAACTTGTAAGTAAGTTTTCCTTGTTTTTTGTTTGTCAGCTTCTGCATTTGGTTCCTGTTTCAAAAATAGTTTGAACTTTTAAGAGAACCCCCGACAGTAACAAACTATACATATTCTTCAAACAGTGGCAACAATCTTTGGTAATAAAGTATAACGTTATTATGTGAATAAAAATGGGAAAACATTACTTTAAATTTTCTGAAAATATGTAAGCAGGTTGTGTTTTTGTATAAGCAGACTGCTCCCCACTTCGAGATTCACTAGATGACAGTCAATTAGTTAAAAGTTGAAGCTTCACATGTTTGTCAGGACTGGAGTTTGCAAAATATTTAAAAAAATGAAACTGAAACTCTGGACCTTCAGTGTTTGGAGACATTTCAGCTGTTTGATCATGGAGACATGAGTAAAGCTAAAGGGATAGTTTAATGTCTTAATGTTGAAAGTTCAGCTGCTGACTTGCTCTTGATCCGATCTTTGAGCAGCAGGTGGCGAAAGACGAGGATGGATCAACGATTCACTCCGATCCAAACTCCCGCCTGAATAAAACACAGAAACTTCTTCACTTAAGACAGAAATTTTCCCCGTTGAGTTGAGCTGATCTACATTTTAGACCCCAAACGACTGTTAGTTTTTCCGAACGAAAACAGTAGGAAATGTTGACTCACCTACGCATTTGGTGTCGACACATTTATTTAGTTGGTCAGGAGTGTTAGTAAGAAATGGTGCAAGTAGTTAGTACATTTATATGAATTAAAATATACATCTCATCAAATTAAAAGCATTTCTTGAAACAGAATCACACATTTCTTTATTTAAAATGTTTTTTATATGTCTGATGTAATATTGTAGGCTTAATGTCATGTTTCAGTTTCATTAACTTTAAACTGGAAATAATCGCAGTTTGCAGAAAGGAAGCCAAAAAAGTGTTTAATCAATCCAAAGAATGTTTCATTATGTGAATTAACTTTCTGAAAGAAATTAACTTTTAAATAATATTAAAATCTTTTGAATGTAACTGTAAATAAAAGTAGGCCAATAATAGAGCCTTGAGGAACCTCACACCTAAAAATCACAAAGTACCAAAGAATTTCATGCTTGTTAAATAAATTGGTGAAACCAATAAGGATGTTTTTAATCCATCAGCGACTTGAAAATATGAGAAGAACTTTTCCTTTTTAATGTCTTTGAAACATTACATGGTTCAGTCTGTCAGAGGATTTAAAACGCTTGAGAAATACGACTCAAAATACTTTTATATAAGGGTCCAGACTTTAATAATCTGTCCCAGCTGAACCACAAAATAAGTGCTAATTGTCACGACTCAAAGTAAAACATTTACATATAATGAGAGTCTCTGACGCCAAGCAGTGGTAGTTTTACTGTCAGAGCTGCAGGTGTTAGCCGCAGTCTGATCCTCCACCCATGACCTGCTTTCACCAACCACAAGGGACTTTTGAAAGTGTTACACTGGAACCGTGTTTTTTCCTCCACATTTTGTTTCAAAGGATTTAAAACTAACAACATTATGATGCTGCTTTACTTTCACTGAAGAGGCTCATTTCCTCCCCTTTAACCAGGAAACATGCAGCTTGTCCAGAATTATGTTTAGCTTATTTTGAATGAAATCGCTCATTTGTGTTTTGTTGATGAAGTGCTGTGGAGTCCTAAGAGAAAACTGAAGTTGTAAAGGTCAGAGCGAGAAGCAGCCATGGAGAGAAATTTCTTCTGAGTGTTTAACACATCATCAGCAGCAGATAAAAACCTGCGGCAGTGTTATGGTCCTCCAAACATCCTGCACCACCGCAGCACTTGGATCCACTTCAAACCCACTTTGTTAGAAACGTCGACACAACTTGATCCATTTGTTGTTACCCTGAAATTCTAAATTTGCTCTCAAATTGACATTTTTCACATTTTTCTGCTTCCTTTTCTGTCTCAGCTGCTTCTAAAAGCAGCCCAAACATTTTAAAAACCCCACCCAGCCCCTGTGTTTGGAATAAACTATAGTTTCATGGTCTCTAGAAAAGGAGTCACATTAGACAGTCGCTGTGCCGTTGCCTAGCAACCAAAGAGGAGCTCTAGCACATTTGGTTGGCTGGTTTCTCACTGTATGTGCTTCAAAGATGTGCGGTTGTAAAATTGTGCAACTGTTAGCAGCCATTTTCAAGTGCAAGTGTAAAAATTGAATTGGGTTGAACATTCATAGTCTACCATACCAATTGTTTCTTGTGACCAATTCCTTAATTTTCCAGAATCCAAATGGCTACTAGCAAGTTAGCATTAAGTTAAGTGGTGAGACTTTGCTTCGACCAATGTAGCGCAGCCATCTTCATCTCCTAAGTGACGGCAGGATGAGTAGCTTGTGATAGAGATGGTGAACTGAATCTCTTGGTCAGTGTAACTTTAGTTCACCTTCAGTTTTATAAATGATTGATGCCCAAAGACTCCAAATACAAGCAGCAAATGGATTTCTACGCCATCGTGTGACTCTTATAGTCTTCATGGATTTAAACCTCAAAGTTGTGCCTGGCAATTTTACCGTTTTAAAAGCATATTTAGCCAGTTTGTTTCCCTTCAACGTGTTTTGGTTGTTCCTCCTTAACCATGACTTTCTTAACACCCTTTTTCCGTGAAACTCAGCCTGTCCTTTTCTCTTAACTCTGTGGCATTCTCTGCTTCTGTTGTAGACACCACAGAACTAGGGCATTGGTTTTGTTAGCACCTTAGACCAAGTGCAGAAGTTGAGTGTGCAGCTGCAGCAAGAGATGTTTTTAGCCTGAGCAGTCGATGCTTCTCTTCATCTCAGCCTGCTGGTAGATTTAGTTTTTGATGCTGTTGTGAAAACCACATTCAGATGATTAAACATCTTCCTTAAATAGTTCAGCTCTGCTGTAGAATGTAAGTCAGTGTTAATTTTCCTGTTTACAGCTTTTAACTCTCTGAGAAAACATTTGGAGACAACAAAACATATTTTATTGACATTTAGTGTTTTTTTTCTTGCCAGTTCTTTTAAAAAACTGTTTTTCTTGAATATATATATAATAACACCATATAAACATGATGCCAAAATAATTTAAACTCAGTCTTTTCAGAACATGTTTGTTTAAAGAAAGTCTGTCACTGATTCATTAATTAAACATTAAATATTACATAGTTAATTAAAAATAGTTTTAATGGGCATCAACTAGTTACCCATTATTACCTTTTTTTTTTTTATATATTTTTTTTATTAGGTTTTAACATCAAAATACAAAATGTACAAAAATATATGAACAAGATCTGTAAACTTTTTTTCTATAACAGAACCGAACATAAGTCGTACAGAACACATGGATAAGCCTTCCCAAATAAAATCCAGAGGAATAAGAAAAGAAAACAAGAAAAAACAAAAAGTAGATATGTTAGAAGAAGAAATAAAAAAGACATTAGTCTTGTGTGCAAAGTACAATGATATAAATATAGGTCTTAATAGTGAAAGAAAGAGAAAAAAAAAAAAAAAGGGGGGGGGGAAGGATTTAAGAAAAAGGTACATCAATGGGTATTAATGACAAAATAAATAATTTGATAAATAATATGATAATGTAAATAAAAAGGTCAGGCAAAAGCAAAATTTAGTTGGGCACCATACGGGACGGCAATGTCTGAACAAAATCAAAAAACGGCTGCCAAATCTTTAAAAATTTAGTTGTGGAACCTCGTAGGGTACATTTAATCTTATCAAGTTTACTAAAGTGTAAAGCATCTTTAATCCAGATTTCAAATGAGGGAGGTAAAGCTGATTTCCAGCACAGCAATATTCTACGCCTCGCCAACAAAGTGAGAAATGAAACCAGATCAGCCTCAAGTCTTGACAAAGAAACCGTCTCAGAAAGTACACCAAACAATGCAGTTAGTGGATCAGGCTGGATGGACATATGAGCTACTTCAGACAAGGCTGCAAAAATGTTTGTCCAATATTGCTTTAGTGATGGGCATGACCAAAACATATGGATCAGTGAGGCAGGTGTTTGATGGCAACGATCGCATTCCGGACTAACGTTTGGGTATATTTTAGAAAGCCTGGCCTTAGTCCAGTGAGTGCGATGCAGGACCTTACACTGAATTAGTCCGTGTCTGGCACACAGTGACGAACCATGAACACGGTAAAGAATTCTATCCCACAAGTCATCTGGAAACAGAAAACCCAAGTCCTCTTCCCATGCCGCTTTGATTGAGAGAATTGGGGACTCACGAAGACAGCACAATCTCTCATACAAACATGAAATAGGACCCTTTTTCGGTGGGGAAGGTGACAGAAGTTTATCCAAATCATTAACAGGAGGTTTAGAGGGAAAGAGAGAAGTTTTTTCCTTAACATAACTTCGGACCTGTAGGTAACGAAAAAAGTGGCTCTTTGGGAGGTCGAATTTTGCAGAAAGCTGATCAAAGGAGACAAATGTACCCTCCTCATAAAGGTCACTAAAGCTTTTGATACCATGAGAGAACCAAACGGAGAAAGCATTATCGATCATAGAGGGCCGGAATAAAGGATTCTTGAAGATAGGAGATTGTAAAGAAAAAAAGTTTAATTTAAAATAGCGGCGGAACTGAAACCAAATTTTCAGAGTCACTCTCACCATTTTGTTGTTCGGAATTTCAGCTCCTGATAGCAATTTGGGAGCATAAACTAAAGCAGACAAAGACGATCGTATACAGGATGAGGCTTCCAAATCCAACCAAGCCGGGGCACTGTCCAAATCATTTGCCTTTAACCAATAATTAAGAATTCTAATATTGGATGCCCAATAATAAAACATAAAGTCCGGCCATGCCATTCCACCCACACTTTTTGGTCTCCTAAGATATGATTTACAAATTCTAGAGGGTTTATGATCCCAAATAAATCCAGTGATGATTTGGTCCAGTTTACTAAAAAAAGAAACGGGGATAAAAACAGGGACACACTGAAAGAGAAAAGAAAACTTGGGAAGCACGTTCATTTTAATCGTATTAATTCTCCCAGCAACGGATAAATGAAGCAAAGACCATCTATCTAGGTCTTGTTTGACCTTGTCCACCAACGGCTCAAAGTTAAATTTAAAAAGGTCGCAAAATTTACATTTGACCTTAACACCTAAATATGTAAAACCATCAAGGGCAACCCTAAATGGGAGAGAAGCAAGTGAATATTTTCGAGCCACCGAATTTAATGGAAAAATTTCACTTTTACCAAGGTTTAGTTTATAGCCAGAGACGCGGCTAAATTGATCAAGAGTTGAAAGTACAATAGGGACTGAAGAGGCTGGTTTAGAAATATAGAGAAGCAAGTCGTCGGCGTACAAGGAAAGTCGTTGTTCAATGCCTGATCTTGTGACCCCACTTAAATGTGTATTGGATCTAAGTGAGATGGCCAATGGCTCTATAGCTATTGCAAAAAGTAATGGGGACATGGGGCACCACTGTCTAGTGCCTCTGAAAAGAGGAAAGTATTTAGAGTAAATGGAATTTGTTTTGACAGAGGCAAGTGGGGAAGTGTATAAGAGCTTTATCCATGAAACAAACTTATTACCAAATCCAAAACGTTGAAGTACATAAAAAAGGTAACCCCACTCCACCCTGTCAAACGCCTTCTCCGCATCCAGACTAATCACAAATTCAGCTTCACAAGAATCTGTGGGGTTATAGAGCACATTAAATAACCGTCTAACATTGGAGAAGGCATATCTCCCCTTAATAAATCCAGTCTGGTCAGGACTGATCAAAGATGGCAAGACAGTTTCTAAACGGAGGGCTAAAAGTTTGGCGAGAATTTTATAGTCTACATTTAAAAGAGAAATTGGGCGATAGGAGCCACAAGATAAAGGATCTTTATCCTTCTTCAGGATCAAAGAAATAGAAGCCTGTAACAAGGATGCTGGGAGAGTTCCAGTTTCAAATGAGTGCCTAAACATGTTCAGTAGGAGGGGAGCCAATTTAAGACTGAACTTTTTATAAAATTCGACAGGAAATCCATCCTGTCCTGGGCATTTTGAACTTTGCATATTATTAAGAGCACGCAGAACTTCTTCTACAGCCAAGGGCTCTTCCATTTTAAGACTATAAGTTCGGTCTAGTACAGGAAAAACAAGGTTATCACCATTATTACCTTTTGAAATATGTCTCATACTAGCTGGTACTTTGTGTTCCCAAGTGTCACAAATCTGGTTTGACATCTGGCAACTTTTTTAACTTGGTTTGTTAAAGATCAGATAACAGAAATGTTGTGCAAAACACATCTGATAAAATTCCCTTCTCACCCACTGCGGGTGGTTCTTATCCTCTGAGCTCGGGTCCTCTACCAGAGGCCTGGGAGCTTGAGGGTTCTGCCCAGTATCTTGGCTGTGCCAAGGACTGCACATTTCTGGACTGAGATGTCTGATGTTGTTCCTGGGATCTGTTGTAGCCATTGGTCCAGTTTGGGGGTGACTGCCCCGAGGGCCCCGATGACCACAGGCACCACTGTGGTCTTCACCTTCCAGGTCCTCTCCAGTTCCTCCCTGAGGCCCTGGTATTTCTCTAGTTTCTCGTGCTCCTTTTTCCTGATGTTGCAGTCGCTTGGTATTGCTACATCTATCACAACGGCTTTCCTCTGTTGTTTATCCACTACTACAATGTCTGGTTGGTTCGCCATTACCATTTTGTCTGTCTGGATCTGGAAGTCCCACAGGATCTTAGCTCTGGCGTTCTCCGCCACCTTTGGGGTTTTTTCCCACTTTGATCTCGGGGTTTCCAGTCCATATTCTGCACAGATGTTTCTGTACACTATGCCTGCAACTTGGTTATGTCGTTCCATGTACGCTTTCCCTGCCAGTATCTTGCACCCTGCTGTTATGTGCTGGACTGTCTCAGGGGCCTCCTTGCACAACCTGCACCTTGGGTCTTGTCTGGTGTGGTAGATCTGGGCCTCTATTGCTCTGGTGTTTAGGGCCTGTTCCTGGGCGGCCAGGATGAGGGCCTCTGTGCTGTCCTTGAGTCCAGCTTTTTCCAGCCATTGGTAGGATTTACTGATATCAGCCACTTGGGTTATTTGCTGGTGGTACATCCCATGTAGGGGCTTGTCCTGCCATGATGGTATCTCTGGCACCTCAACCTCCGTTCCCTGTTGTCTGAGACATTCACTGAGCACATTGTCTGTTGATACATATATATATATGTATATATATATATATATATTTGTATATATATATATATATATATATATATATATATAACTGCTGTGCAGTTGTGCAACATCTTTTCTCATATCTTTTTTCAGCAACAGAAGGTTCCAGACAAATGGACAAAGTGAACTATTGCTCCAGTTCCAGAGACTGAGTTCATTCCCACCTGTCCTGTTTGGGTCACTTTAACTGGACTCCAGTCCGTTTGCCTAGAGATCCGGTTCATTTGAACTCTGAAAAAAAAAAACGAACTCTGGTTCGCCTACAAACCTCGGTCTCAGCTCAGTTAAAGTGAACTCTGGTGCGGTTCGAATGAGTATGTGAATGCCAAATGAACTGGAGACCACTCCAGCAGGAAGTGGCATTCTGGGTAAATGCAACCAAAACAAACATGGAGCAGCATCAGATTTTAACGGTTGGAGGTTTTCTCCTTAGTCTTTGGCTAAAGACCACAAGACATTTTTACCGTTTACATTTTGTGAAGAAGTATATTGTGTCGTTTCCTTCAGTGGTTCTTGGTGCAGCGCCCCCACAGGCGAGGAGGGGAACAGGTTTTTCAAAGAGTTCTGTTTGTTTGACTCAGTGCCATGTGAAAAAGAATCACAGCAGCTGGAAATAAAACAAATGGAGCAACTTTGGACCCCAATCAAACAGAGTCTACTGTGAAAACATCCAAAACCCAAACGCCACCAGGCAACGTTAAAGAAGGCCTTTAAAAACTCACTGAAAGAGTTTCTACTGCAGGACATTTTTATAAATCCTGCAGCTGGGCTCACTATAGCCAGCATTCCTCCTCAGCTCCTACTTCTTGACTTTTTGTAGATTTCTGGATTACCCAGGCAGATCTTCTAGCTGATGAGCTTCTTAACCAGTTTAAACTTGATCTTAATCTTGTGGTTTGGTTGGTTTTACCGACAGAACTCAATGTGTGAAAACCAACGGCTGTTCCTCCAATCAGCTGCTCTCGTCTGCTGGTTTACCACAAGACGGTTGTTTCTCTCCTTTACGACTCATTTTATGTACCAATGACTGTCGCACTACATCGTCTAACAACCATTTTGATTTAATATGTGAATGACTGTGAGTCTGGGTCTGCTGTGGATGAGTTTATTTGTTTTGGTGTGATGAGATATTTTACCGTCCAAAGTCCCTGTAGTACTTTCACTTTCCTTAGACTCCTTAGAATTTTACAACAAAAGAAAAGAGAAATTAGCAGGTTAAACAAAATGTGGAAAACAATCATAACAATGAATAACTATATGTTTATATCTGCTTTGTTCTGTTAAATGTTGCTTCAGTTTCCATGTGTAAACCGGAGTTCCTCTGGTATTTTGTTAATCTTTTTCTGCTGTTTGCCATCATCATTTCTTGTTTCTGAGTTTTATTTTCAACCATAACTTTCATAAACTGTATTATTGTCTGTGGTCACATTCTCTGCAGAGGTTTAGTTTCTCTTCTGCGTTCGTCGCTGCAGTTTTCCTCGTTTTCTCAGCCGTTTCTTCATATCATAACCTTTACTATACATTGAACTAATTTTTGAATTTTAACTTTTATTCTTAGAAAGTTTCTTTCCTCTCCTGGCAAAAGGCCAGATACTGCCTGGTTCTCACTGCATTAAGATTTAGCTAAAGATTAGGGTGATGGCAAAGAGGATTTTCATCCGGAGCTCATCATCGAAGATAAAATGTCAAAATACCCAAAACACATGAAAAAAACTACTCAGTAATAATAAGATGAGTTTTATTGCTTTAATGAAAATAAATATATTGTATGGTAAGAACATTTTGGAAATTGAAATTTGTAGTAAAATATAAATTAGAACTTTTTTTTCTTCATAATCACAAAACAAAAACAACCAGTGGGAAAAGTTTAGAAACAGTTTTCCTCTAATCCTTCGTTCTTCTTTAGTTTGTATGAAGCAAAGCAGATTTTAATGGTTTGATTTCTGGTAAAACTGAAGTTCAAAAGCAGGAAGAAACAAAACAATTGAACACAAACGTTTTTCTGCTTTTCTTGTGTAAACTGGAGATGTTTCCTGTTTAATCTCATCTTCTGTGTGATTAAAAATTATTTCTTAAATACTGCTTGAAAAACATTTTGAAGAGTGGAAATGAGATACTAAACTACGGTGAGGTTAATCCTTGTCTTGTTAAATGTATATATTTATGTATTTAGTTTTGAAACTTCCTCGTTCTGGTGACTGACGGGTTTCGTTGACTGGCTGCAGATTTTCCCCTCCGTGTTGAAACGGTTCCCCTCAATCATCAGATTGTCTGCAGACACAGCAGCATAATCACCTTCGTCTCTACAGTTCACTTCTCTCTGTCTCTCAACTGTCTAGTCAAAGGAAAACAGACAAAATGGGGAAAATTGATGGATGCCTGAAGGCTGTTTTCATTTCCTTCAATTGCTTGTTTGCAGTAAGTAAAATGATTTTTTTTTATTTATGTAGAAAATTCAGTTTTTGTTCTTTTCAAAGCACAAAGAATATATAATAATTAATGAGGCCAGTAGGTAGAAATGACTAGATATTTAGATTTTTACTTGTAATTTTTTAAAACTACTAAAAAGAGAGAGCAAAGTAGAAATAAAACTTACACAAATATTCACTTCCTGTTATTTTTGTTTGGTAGTTATACATATTTGTGGTTCTTTGATTTTATTCATTTTTCAACTTTCCTTCCCATTTTTCTGATACCTGAAAGATGCATTCTACTAAATTAGTTTCTTTCTTTGCATAACGGTGACTATTTATTTAGTTATAAGGAATTTAATCATTTGTTTTCATGTCAGTGCATTTTAAATTGAGTCTAGATTGCAGGAGTCACTGCGGATCCTTGATAAAAATGAATCATTTTTCAATTCATTTCATTTTTGTCCACATTAAACTGTCACTTTAATCTTGACTATAGTTTAAATATTTGGATTATTTTTCAATTATCAAATATTTTTATGTCCAGTTTCATTCAGTTTAGCTCTGCGTTGCCCTCTAGTGTTATAATGTAGAAATGACAAATGTAGAGACAAGTAGAGAAAATTATTATATTTTCTTCAGTGTTAAAATATCATTTTTTGTAAATCTGAAGGAAAATAAAATTTTTCTTGGTTTTATTGAATAAACCTGTTCATTCCTTTTTTTTAGTGTTTGGGAGGCATATTGATCTACGTATTAATAAGGTTCAGTCCCAGTGACTATGAGGTAAAACACAAACATAGTTTAATGTGCTTTATTTTGGACTAATGTTTCACAGATTTCTTTCTTTTGAGGAAATGCTGTCTTGCTGAGCAGCCTGGAGACGTAAACATCCTACGATGAGTTAAAAAGTCTCTGCAACGATTCCAGGCCGCCAATAATTTAATGCAGTGGAGAATAGAAAGTTTTGGAAAACAAATAAACTTGGAAAAACTTGAAAGAATAATCAGTAAGTCCTGTGTTTTTGCTCTCTTCGATCAGATGGAAGGGATTGACGCCCCGAGCGTAATCTGGCTCTGGGTGTTTGCCGTTATCACCCTCCTGATCTCCTTGCTGGGGAGCCACGCTGCACGCACCGAAAATAAATGTGGCCTCAAACTTGTATGTACAAGATTTCACAAAATTTACACAAGTTCTAATTCTAAATTGATCAATAATTCAATAATTATTCTTATTGTTTTCTTTGCAGTTTGCAGTTTTGATGGGGCTTGGAATGGTCCTCATGCTAGTCTTTGGAGTTGCTGTCGTTGTATTAAAAAAGCAGGTGATTATTAAAAAGTTAATGTGGTGCAGAGTTAAGATAACAGGTCAGTCTGGGGCGCTGCAGGCTCAGCTGGTAGAGCAGGTCAGTGGTTACTGACTGGTTACTGACGTTAACTCAGCACAGTCTGACACAGACCTCACAGTTTGCTGCATCCAGTCACTGAAAGAATAACCAGCTTACAATGAAATCAGTCTTTTTATTTCTTTCTGTCAAGTCCTGGAACATGGCCGCTACAGCTCTCCACACCAAAGCAATGCTAGCATCTCTGCTATAGAACAATAACCAGATCTCTTCCTGTATGGGGAAATCTAGTGCAGAGATTTATGGCTTACTGGTATGTAACCCATTTCCTGTTAGTAAATAAAATCAGGCATCAGTTTTCTGGGGTCTATTTTATCAAATCTCTGGTGGATGTAGAAATGCGGTTACGCTTTTAGCCTTTTTCATCCAGCAAAGTGCTGATCTCACACCTGTGGAAAAACAATAGCTTCTATGACGGTCCATTGTAAACCCATAAAGATAAGCTGGGTGTTCATAGATCACCAGGGGAAATCCACTTTTTCTGCTGCTTGATTGTTATTAATATTCTTTTTTATAAGTTATGTTTAATTAACCTAAGTGGAGAAGCAACAACTACTCCTTCACATGCCAGCTGAACTCAAATATTGAAACTGATACAATTATAAAAATGTAAACAATGAGGCATAAAATGAACAGGCAGTCTCCATTATTACATTTCCTAATTGTTTTAATCTTGCATGTGTTTTGTCTGGTTTTATCTAATTGTTCTTCCTTAACGTTTAGGAGATGGAAAACTTTCGAAGTCCTAAAGTTGCCCAGGAGTTCTTGAAAGACAATGAGAAAAAACAATTGCTTGAAACCCTGCAGGAACATGTAAGACTAAAGAGCTCCCTCTGGTGACGTTTTAAAGGAAGCACAGACAAACCTTTTTAATAAAAGACAGTATGCATGTTAGTGATGGACAAATAATTATATTAAAATTAAAGCATCGGCAATTCTTTTGTTTCAGAATCTGTACTGTATTGATGCAATGTATAAAAACCCAACAACTCTCCTAATTTTAAAGTCTTGTGTTGCAGCTTCACTGTTGTGGATGGTCTGGCGTGGAGGACTGGGGTTCAGACGTCCCTAAATCCTGTCGCTGCACACTTTCATATGAAGAATGTAAACCCAACCCACAGGTGAGATAACAAAGGTTTAAAAATTAATCTTCTGTCAAAGAATAAACTAATTATCTACAAATCTTTGAACATGTCGTTTTCTCACAGGGATCCATTGGACCTTCATCTGTCCACTCCAAGGTATTCAGTCAAGCAAATTTCACTTCACCATTTTGTCAGATCTCCAGGGTGCAACCCTTAACTTACTCTCAACTTTCTGTTTCCAGTCCTGTGGTGAAATTGTTGGGGATTATGTTGAATATGCCGTAAAGATTGGCTTATGCATCATTTTTGGATTCGCTTTTGTTGCTGTAAGTTCCGATCATATTCTCTGCCATCATCTACAAACAATCTTCACTGCACAGCAACACAAATCATTTAATCCTGGAGAAGGGAGACAAAAATGTTTTGGTCCTAAATTTCTTCACTTTCATTGTGAAAATTAAAATTGCATCTCTGTCAACAATTACCACTGTAATTATTTCTTCTTTGGGAGCTAGAGTACTCCTTAGCAGCTGTAAATAGGTAGCCTTAAATAAAGCTAATAAATAACTCAACACCAAGCATGTGGCTACATGTACACAATGTTTTTGTTTTGGAGAAATGATGGATTAAAAACAATCCAATTTTAGTCATGAAGGAAAATTAGAAAAAAAAGGGTTTATAGGCCATTTTAATGTAAAATCCAAATTCTACACCAGCTGTTACCATGTTTGAATTGAATATGTGGAGATTAGCGCTCTCATGCTAACCCCCTCCTGCTAGCTCTTTGCTAAGCTACAGCTGGTTCACCACAACATAGCCTGACATGAATGCTAAAGCTAGTTAGCGTAGCCAACGAAGTCGGCAGATAAATGGGTTTCCTGTAACAAATTGTTTCTCTGCCATTAGCTCATTTAGCAGCAAGTACATGAGGTGATTGACAGCACTAAGACCCTCCTCCTAGCTCTTTTTGTTTTTGCACTCCTGCAGAGAGCAGTAGTAGTTCAGGGACGAGGTGGAGGAGACCGAGCTTTTCCCAGAGTATCTGTCACAACATGGTGACAGGTTTAATAAATAAATACATTTTTGTAAAAATTACTGCAGCTCTAAGTACAACATGTTTAAACTAATATCCCATAGTTCAGTATTTGGTTGGTGTACAGATATAAAATTAAATAGGTGTGAAACAACAATATGGATCAAACAACTGTACAAACTGGAAATGACTCGACATATTTATGCCCAGTATTATTGACTTCTCATATCAAAACCAGAGGAAAACATGACCTGCTAATATGTTTCGCCAAGCAGTGGTGCTGTAGAAGAACAGCAGATTGACTACCAAACAGTGAATGTCAATTTAGGAGGAGAGTAGGCTGAAACATTTAGAAGAAATCCAACAGTAGAAAAACATTTCAGCCAGCAAACCCAACAGGAAGACTAGAACCTTCCTTTTGTTCTGGCCTCATGTCTCTTCTGACCAACTGTCCACTTGTTCTTCCAGATGATGGGATTGATCATCTCCGCTAACATGATTAATCAGATCAGTCGTCACGACAGAGCAGGAATGTCAGCTTTTGCAATGAAGGCTTATTGACATCAACCTCCAAGTCTTGATGGGTTTTATGGAATGATGATCAAATATTGTTCAGATTCTTACTTTTTAATCTTTACTGTCGCAAAAATGTTACCAAATAAAATGTTTTGCAAACGTTTCCACACTTTGTGATGAGTCCACCATAAATATTGTATTTTATTGTGATGGATCCCTTCTCTAACACACCTGAACCAAATAAACATGCTGTCACCAGGCCTCTGAGTCGTCACTTTCACAAATAAACATGGAGCTGTTGGAGTAGTTCAGGGTTTTTTGTAATGGAGTTACAGAGCCACCAACATTCCCACTACATTGCTTGTGCGGATGTAGTGGGAATGCTGGTGGAATGCTGGTGTACCGCCGACCACCAGTAAAAAATAATAAAAAATCAGCTGCTGTCGGGCAAAAATCCAGCTGCACCAAAAGTTAAAAGTTAAACTTGAAAACTTTTTTTTTTGGGGGGTTTGCTGAGTTGCTCCCATCTACAACAAACACCCAGGACACATCTCCCCCAAACTACTGGTAGTTTAATCTTTCAGTCGTGTGCAGGACTGATGTTTGCACCTTGCAGTAATTTATTTTATCATGTCTCCTGTCATGTGGTTGCACATTTTGCTTAATAGTTTTTGAAAATGTACCATGTTTGTTTTGGAAACCCCTTTGATAGAAACACATAAAGTAGTGGATGATTGTACATTTGAAGTTGAAGCATGTGTGAAGTTACCAGAGTGGATCTGTTATGTAAGGTTTACAGATGTTTTTTTAAGTCTTGTTTTTCTTTTAGAATTCGCATCTAATAGCTGCTAATATTTGGAAATTGCTCTCATCTGATGTTATCAATTCTTGCTCCTCTACATCAAAACTGAATCATGACTATTACCACATGTGCTGTGGTCAAAGTAAAGTATTTGTATATAAAGTGTGAGTTTAAACTGAAATAGTTTTACTCTAAAAGCTGCAGACGGGATTGTGTTGGCCTCTCATCAGTCTGCTTCGGAAAACCATGACCTTTCTTCAACAGTTCACACATGGTACTTTTTCCATGTTGTGCTTGTATTTTTCCACCCATCCCCCTCCACACACACACACACACACACACACACACACACACACACACACACACACACACACACACACACACACACACACACACACACACATGTTTGAGCGGCTATCTTTGTGGGGACTTTCCATTGACTTCCATTCGTTTCTACACCCTTACCCTGACCTTTACCCTAACCCCCTGCGCCACCACAGCACGCCCCTCATTTCTAATATTTGCAATGTTTAGTTGCAATTTTAGTTGACGTGTTTAGTTGCCGTTTTTAGTTGCAACTAAACCAAAATTAGTTGCTAAAATTGCAAATAAAATTGCAATTTTAGTTGCAATGTTTAGTTGCCGTTTTTAGTTGCAATTTTAGTTGCAATGTTTAGTTGCCGTTTTTAGTTGCCATCTTTAGTTGCCGTTTTTAGTTGCAATGTTTAGTTGCTGTCTTTAGTTGCCGGTTAGTTGCAATGTTTATTTGCAATTTTAGTTGCCGTTTTTAGTTGCCGTGTTTAGTTGCAATTTTAGTTGCCGTTTTTATTTGCAATTTTAGTTGCAATGTTTAGTTGCCGGTTAGTTGCCGTTTGTAGTTGCAATTTTAGTTGCCGTCTTTAGTTGCCGTGTTTAGTTGCAATTTTACTTGCCGTTTTTAGTTGCAATTTCAGTTGCCGTTTTTAGTTGCAATTTTAGTTGCAATGTTAAGTTGCCGTTTTTAGTTGCCATCTTTAGTTGCAGTTTTTAGTTGCAATGTTTAGTTGCTGTCTTTAGTTGCCGTTTAGTTGCAATTTTAGTTGCCGTTTTTAGTTGCCGTGTTTAGTTACCGTGTTTAGTCGCAATGTTTAGTTGCCGTTTTTAGTTGCAATTTTACTTGCCATGTTTTAGTCTAGACGCCTGACGTCTAGACGAATGACATCAATGTCTAGACGCCTGACGTCTAGATGCCTCACGTCTAGACGTCTAGATGCCTCACGTCTAGACGCCTAACGTCAATGTCTAGACATCTGACGACTAGACGCCTGACGTCTAGACGCCTAACATCAATGTCTAGACGCCTGACGTCTAGACGCCTGACGTCTAGACGCCTCACGTCTAGACGTCAGGCGTCTGGACGCCTAACATCATTGTCTAGACCCCTGAAGTCTAGACGCCTGACGTCTAGACGCCTAACATCAATGTCTAGACGCCTGACGTCTAGATGCCTAACATCAATGTCTAGACGCCTGACGTCTAGACGCCTGACGTCTAGACGCTTAACGTCAATGTCTAGACGCCTGACGTCTAGACGCCTAACATCAATGTCTAGACGCCTGACGTCTACACGCCTAACATCAATGTCTAGATGCCTGATGTCTAGACGCCTGTCGTCTAGACGCCTGACGTCTAGACGCCTGACGTCTAGACGCTTAACGTCAATGTCTAGACGCCTGACGTCTAGACGCCTGACGTCTAGACGCTTAACGTCAATGTCTAGACACCTGACGTCTAGACGCCTAACATCAATGTCTAGACGCCTGACGTCTAGACGCCTGACATCAATGTCTAGACGCCTAACATCAATGTCTAGACGCCTGATGTCTAGACGCCTGACATCAATGTCTAGATGCCTGACATCAATGTCTAGATGCCTGACGTCTAGACGCCTGACGTCTAGACGCCTGACGTCTAGGCGCCTGACGTCTAGGCGCCTAACATCAATGTCTAGACGTCTGACGTCTAGACGCCTCACCTCTAGACGCCTGACGTCTAGACGCCTGACGTCTAGACGCATGTCGTCTAGACGACTGATGTCTAGACGCCTAACATCATTGTCTAGACCCCTGAAGTCTAGACGCCTAACATCAATGTGTAGACGCCTGACGTCTAGACGCCTGACGTCTAGACGCCTGACGTCTAGGCGCCTGACGTCTAGGCGCCTAACATCAATGTCTAGACGTCTGACGTCTAGACGCCTCACCTCTAGACGCCTGACGTCAATGTCTAGACGCCTGACGTCTAGACGCTTAACGTCAATGTCCAGACGCCTGACGTCTAGACGCTTAACGTCAATGTCTAGACGCCTGACGTCTAGACGCCTAACATCAATGTCTAGACGCCTGACGTCTAGACGCCTGACATCAATGTCTAGACGCCTGACGTCTAGACGCCTGACGTCTAGACGCCTGACGTCTAGGCGCCTGACGTCTAGACGCCTAACATCAATGTCTAGACGTCTGACGTCTAGACGCCTCATGTCTAGACGCCTCACGTCTAGACGCCTGACGTCTAGACGCCTGACGTCTAGACGCCTGACGTCTAGACGCCTAACATCAATGTCTAGACGCCTGACGTCTAGACGCCTGACATCAATGTCTAGATGCCTGACGTCTAGACGCCTGACGTCTACACGCCTAACATCAATGTCTAGACGCCTGACGTCTAGACACCTGTCGTCTAGACGCCTGACGTCTAGACGCCTGACGTCTAGACGCTTAACGTCAATGTCTAGACGCCTGACGTCTAGACACCTGTCGTCTAGACGCCTGACGTCTAGACGCCTGACGTCTAGACGCTTAACGTCAATGTCTAGACGCCTGACGTCTAGACGCTTAACGTCAATGTCCAGACGCCTGACGTCTAGACGCTTAACGTCAATGTCTAGACGCCTGACGTCTAGACGCCTAACATCAATGTCTAGACGCCTGACGTCTAGACGCCTGACATCAATGTCTAGATGCCTGACGTCTAGACGCCTGACGTCTAGACGCCTGACGTCTAGGCGCCTGACGTCTAGACGCCTAACATCAATGTCTAGACGTCTGACGTCTAGACGCCTCATGTCTAGACGCCTCACGTCTAGACGCCTGACGTCTAGACGCCTGACGTCTAGACGCCTGACGTCTAGACGCCTAACATCAATGTCTAGACGCCTGACGTCTAGACGCCTGACATCAATGTCTAGATGCCTGACGTCTAGACGCCTAATATCAATGTCTAGACGCCTGACGTCTAGACGCCTGACATCAATGTCTAGACGCCTGACGTCTAGACGCCTGACATCAATGTCTAGACGCCTCACGTCTAGACGCCTGATGTCTAGACGCCTGACGTCTAGACGCCTGACGTCTAGACGCCTAACATCAATGTCTAGACGCCTGACGTCTAGACGCCTGACATCAATGTCTAGATGCCTGACGTCTAGACGCCTAACATCAATGTCTAGACGCCTGATGTCTAGACGCCTCACGTCTAGACGCCTGTCGTCTAGACGCCTAACATCAATGTCTAGACGCCTGAAGTCTAGACGCCTAACATCAATGTTTAGACGCCGGACGTCTACACGCCTAACATCAATGTCTAGACGCCTGATGTCTAGACGCCTGTCGTCTAGACGCCTGACGTCTAGACGCCTGACGTCTAGACGCTTAACGTCAATGTCTAGACGCCTGACGTCTAGACGCCTAACATCAATGTCTAGACGCCTGACGTCTAGACGCCTGACATCAATGTCTAGATGCCTGACGTCTAGACGCCTGACGTCTAGGCGCCTGACGTCTAGACGCCTAACATCAATGTCTAGATGCCTGACGTCTAGACGCCTAACATCAATGTCTAGACGCCTGACGTCTAGACGCCTGACGTCTAGACGCATGTCGTCTAGACGCCTGACGTCTAGACGCCTAACTTCATTGTCTAGACCCCTGAAGTCTAGACGCCTAACATCAATGTCTAGACGCCTGACGTCTACACGCCTAACATCAATGTCTAGACTCCTGACGTCTAGACGCCTGACGTCTAGACGCTTAACGTCAATGTCTAGACGCCTGACGTCTAGACGCCTAACATCAATGTCTAGACGCCTGACGTCTAGACGCCTCACCTCTAGATGCCTCACGTCTAGACGCCTGACGTCTAGACGCCTAACATCAATGTCTAGACGCCTGACGTCTAGACGCCTAACATCAATGTCTAGACGCCTGACGTCTAGACGCCTGACGTCTAGACGCCTGACGTCTAGACGCCTAACATCAATGTCTAGACGCCTGACGTCAAGACGCATGTCGTCTAGACGCCTAACATCAATGTCTAGACGCCTGACGTCTAGACCCCTGACGTCTAGACGCCTGTCGTCTAGACACCTGACGTCTAGACGCCTAACATCATTGTCTAGACCCCTGAAGTCTAGACGCCTAACATCAATGTCTAGACGCCTGACGTCTAGACGCCTAACATCAATGTCTAGACGCCTGACGTCTAGACGCCTGACGTCTAGACGCTTAACGTCAATGTCTAGACGCCTGACGTCTAGACGCCTGACATCAATGTCTAGATGCCTGACGTCTAGACGCCTGACGTCTAGACGCCTGACGTCTAGGCGCCTAACATCAATGTCTAGACGTCTGACGTCTAGACGCCTGACGTCTAGACGCCTAACATCAATGTCTAGACGCCTGACGTCTAGACGCCTGACGTCTAGACGCCTGACGTCTAGACGCATGTCGTCTAGACGCCTGACGTCTAGTCGCCTGACGTCTAGACGCCTCACGTCTAGACGCCTGACGTCTAGACGCCTAACGTCAATGTCTAGACGCCTGATATCTTGACGCCTAACGTCTAGATGTCTAGACGCCTGATGTCTAGACGCCTGACGTCTAGACGCCTGTCGTCTAGACGCTTAACGTCAATGTCTAGACGCCTGACGTCTAGACGCCTAACATCAATGTCTAGACGCCTGACGTCTAGACGCCTGACATCAATGTCTAGACGCCTGACGTCTAGACGCCTGACATCAATGTCTAAATGCCTGACGTCTAGACGCCTGACGTCTAGGTGCCTGACTTCTAGACGCCTAACATCAATGTCTAGACGCCTGACGTCTAGACGCCTCACGTCTAGACGCCTGACGTCTAGACGCCTGACGTCTAGACGCCTAACATCAATGTCTAGACGCCTGACATCTAGACACCTGACGTCTAGACGCCTGACGTCTAGACGCATGTCGTCTAGACGCCTGATGTCTAGACGCCTAACATCAATGTCTAGACACCTGACATCTAGACGCCTGACGTCTAGACGCCTGACGTCTAGACGCCTAACGTCAATGTCTAGACGCCTGATGTCTAGACGCCTAACGTCTAGATGTCTGGACGCCTCACGTCTAGACGCCTGACGTCTAGACGCCTAACATCAATGTCTAGACGCCTGATGTCTAGACGCCGGACGTCTAGACGCCTGTCGTCTAGACACCTGACATCTAGACGCCTAACATCAATGTCTAGACGCCTGACGTCTAGATGCCTAACATCAATGTCTAGACGCCTGACGTCTAGACGCCTAACATCAATGTCTAGACGCCTGACGTCTAGACGCCTAACGTCAATGTCTAGACGCCTGATGTCTAGACGCCTAACGTCTAGATGTCTAGACTTCTCACATCTAGACGCCTGACGTCTAGACGCCTAACATCAATGTCTTGACGCCTGACGTCTAGACGCCTGACGTCTAGACGCCTGTCGTCTAGACACCTGACATCTAGACGCCTAACATCAATGTCTAGACGCCTGACGTCTAGATGCCTAACATCAATGTCTAGACGCCTGACGTCTAGACGCCTAACATCAATGTCTAGACGCCTGACGTCTAGACGCCTAACGTCAATGTCTAGACTCCTGATGTCTAGACGCCTAACGTCTAGATGTCTAGACTTCTCACGTCTAGACGCCTGACGTCTAGACGCCTAACGTCAATGTCAAGACACCTGACGTCTAGACGCCTGACATCAATGTCTAGACGCCTGACGTCTAGATGCTATAAGAGCGAAAATACTCCTTATAAGGTTATTTATGAGACGGAAAGAATGTCTGAGAAATAAACTGTTTCGACAGATAAGAATAATAATGGGCTTGTTTTGCACTTTTGAAATGGTGCAGATGTTGGAGGTTTAATAGGTCTTAACACTCCCTAAGAAACCCCAATACACACTCATGTGAAAGCTGATAGAATTCTTACGTAAGGACACACGTCAAACACGGGCAGAAATGCTATTGGTCGAAACTTACGAACTTACACCAATGAAAATGAGATTCTATAAAACAGACTGACACTAAGAATACAATGAGATTTTGGGGAGAATTTTGAGAATTGACTTTGTACTGTAAATTGATCTGTGGAACAGTGTAATAAATCTCCACCCGCCGTGGCCTGCAGTTGAAGAACTCGTCTCAGAGTATTATTTCTCATCTATAATATAATTAAGACCTTTTCTGATCCAACATAATGGTGACCCCGACGTGATTTGATCGTTTCAATCGATGGGTCGAAGCAGTACCATCAAAAACCTTAGGAGCAGACACAGTTATCAAATTCCTGACAAGAGAAGTGATTCCAAGATTTGGAATACCATCTGAAATCAGTTCAGACAATGGCTCAGCTTTTGTACAAAAAGTCGTTAAAGGCATTTTGCAAAAACTACAAATCAAACAGCGTTTTGGCTCAGTCTACCGTCCTCAGAGTCAAGGTTTGGTTGAGCGCATTAATGCTACTTTAAAGGCAAAACTACGAAAGATTTGTGCATCAACTAAACTAAACTGGGTAGATGCTTTGCCACTAGCACTAATGAGCTACCGCATGCAAATGCACAGAAGCACGCATTTAACACCGCATGAAATGCTAACTGGCAGACCGATGCCTGTACCACAATGGAGGTTACCTTTTAAAGGACCTCCCCTTGAGCAGTTGCAAACTGAGTTGAAAGACTATGTTGAACAACTAACTGCTATCCATAGAGCTATCTATTTGCAGGAAAAATCCAGAAGTCCAGAGTCGGCAGTGTTGGAGCCATTGGTGAAGCCAGGTGATTTGGTGTACATCAAGGTGTACAGACGCAGATGGCATGAGGCCCGATGGGAAGGACCTTATGAAGTCAAAAGAGCCACCCCAACGGCTGTCCAAGTAGAAGGAAGTATCACTTGGCATCATTTGACTCATTGCACTAAAGTTCAAAATAAAGACAGAGTTAAACTTGAGTTTGACAAGGAAAATGAGCAGAAGCCTCACAGCAATGAGATTGATACTGATAAGTGTCCAACTGTGGATGTTGACAGAGGTGATGAGCCATGCAATGGTGTCGACAGCAGAGACGAACTCGTACAATCTGCAGCCGACACCACGGGACAAACCGACCACGACGAACCAGAATGACAGAACGTGGACTCAACAGCCTCCAGGGGGGACAAACGGTGACCTAGAGATGACTAAAGATCCACAAGATCCATCTTGTGGATCTTTTCACAAGATGGATCTTGTGAAAAGATCCATCTCCAATGAGAAAGATAAGTACCACACAACTTATAAAATTCCAGACAAGTACATGCCAGTGTTCTTTCCAGTAAATGTAAATTTAGATGTTTCCAAGAAATTAATTCGCAAAACCAGAAATGTGCACTTAGAATGGAAATGGATAGCAAGTTTGACAGAGACTGAATTTCAATCAAAGTTAGAAACAGAGTATGAAACCCTTGTGAGCTATGCTAACCGAAAACTGTGTAACAAGGCTATAACAAAACAGAGGAACAACTATATCACGGATCAATGTTCAATCATTATGTACATTAGAGATGACGGATTTGACATAGAAGTAAAAATAGGAATAGCGTCTCAAAGGGGCGGGGAAAACACTTCAGTCACATGATTGCAATGCAAATACTAGTCACTAACAAAACACATGGTATCTACATACTAGATTATTCTGTTCCAGACACAGGATAACACACAGCAAGTTGTACGTCTTCATGGCGACAGTTTTATATCTAACAGGTCAAGGATGCAGACATTTCTGCTGAGCGATAACCTGTTGAAAACAGTTTCTCTGCTGTTCCTCAGAGGCCTTCTGAGAAAGGAATCAAAGTAATTCAACAACACAGAAACTTTCTTTATGCTAAGATGAAGCAAATAAAGGCATATAAGACAAGAACATTATAAAGGCACATGAAACAACAAATATTTGATAATAATATATATAATTTACCTAACATTTCCCCCATGTTTATCATATACACTGCTCAAAAAAATAAAGGAAACACTTAAACAACACAATATAACTCCAAGTAAATCAAACTTCTGTGAAATCAAACTGTCCACTTAGGAAGCAACACTGATTGACAATCAATTTCACCTGCTGTTGTGCAAATGGAATAGACAACAGATGGAAATTATTGGCAATTAGCAAGACACACTCAATAAAGGAGTGGTTCTGCAGTTGGGACCACAGACCACTTCTCAGTACCTATGCTGTCTGGCTGATGTTTTGGTCACTTTTGAATGTTGGTGGTGCTTTCACACTCGTGGTAGCATGAGACGGACTCCACAACCCACACAAGTGGCTCAGCTAGTGCAGCTCATCCAGGATGGCACATCAATGCGAGCTGTGGCAAGAAGGTTTGCTGTGTCTGTCAGCGTAGTGTCCAGAGGCTGGAGGCGCTACCAGGAGACAGGCCAGTACACCAGGAGACGTGGAGGAGGCCGTAGGAGGGCAACAACCCAGCAGAAGGACCGCTACCTCCGCCTTTGTGCAAGAAGGAACAGGAGGAGCACTGCCAGAGCCCTGCAAAATGACCTCCAGCAGGCCACAAATGTGCATGTGTCTGCACAAACGGTTAGAAACCGACTCCATGAGGATGGTATGAGGGCCCGACGTCCACAGATGGGGGTTGTGCTCACAGTCCAACACCGTGCAGGACGCTTGGCATTTGCCAGAGAACACCAGGATTGGCAAATTCGCTCTTCACAGATGAAAGCAGGTTCACACTGAGCACATGTGACAGACGTGACAGAGTCTGGAGACGCCGTGGAGAGCGGTCTGCTGCCTGCAACATCCTTCAGCATGACCGGTTTGGCAGTGGGTCAGTAATGGTGTGGGGTGGCATTTCTTTGGAGGGCCGCACAGCCCTCCATGTGCTCACCAGAGGTAGCCTGACTGCCATTAGGTACCGAGATGAGATCCTCAGACCCCTTGTGAGACCATATGCTGGTGTGGTTGGCCCTGGGTTCCTCCTAATGCAGGACAATGCTAGACCTCACGTGGCTGGAGTGTGTCAGCAGTTCCTGCAAGATGAAGGCATTGAAGCTATGGACTGGCCAGCCCGTTCCCCAGACCTGAATCCGATTGAGCACATCTGGGACATCATGTCTCGCTCCATCCACCAACGTCACGTTGCACCACAGACTGTCCAGGAGTTGGCGGATGCTTTAGTCCAGGTCTGGGAGGAGATCCCTCAGGAGACCATCCGCCACCTCATCAGGAGCATGCCCAGGCGTTGTAGGGAGGTCATACAGGCACGTGGAGGCCACACACAATACTGAGCCTCATTTTGACTTGTTTTAAGGACATTACATTAAAGTTGGATCAGCGTGTAGTGTTATTTCACGTTAATTTTGTGTGTGGCTCCAAATCCAGGCCTCCATTGGTTAATAAATTTGATTTCCATTGATGATTTTTGTGTGATTTTGTTGTGAGCACATTCAACTTTGTACAGAACAAAGTATTCAATGAGAATATTTCTTTCATTCAGATCTAGGATGTGTTATTTGAGTGTTCCCTTTATTTTTTTGAGCAGTGTATTTGTTCCAATTCTCATATCCCTCCAAAACAGCCACTTCAAACGATTTCCAGCCGGGAGTTCATTTTTAGGAGCACAAATATGCTTACACTCAGGGACCGTACTCAGTCCAAAGGTTAGGATATCTGTGCCATCCGGTCCTCCATGGGTGAAATTGCTGTGGTAATGAGACGGTTAAACAAGGAACGCAGACAAGGAATACAACAGCATCCACACAAGGTTAGAATGGCAGCAAAGACTGCAATTGATAGTAAGACAGAGGACACAAGGGTTCGGTACTTTCCCAAAACATCCATCCATTCACTCCAGAGAGTTCTGTCATTTTGCCATTAAAGGTACGGAGCCCTGCAATGGCCTTCGTCAGGCTCCCATTAGCTGCTGTGTTTGGCAGAAATGTGCAGCACCTTTCTCCAAAGATGGCACACACACCCCCTTTTTCAGCTAGCAGCATGTCAAGAGCTATGCGGTTTTGGAAAGCCATTACTGAGGTAGCGGCCAGCTGCTCGTGCACCGCCTCGAAACCAGCCTGTGTCCAGTTACCCAGTTTTGTACGTTGTAATGGATGTAATTAATTCTGTCTACGTTTTTGTTTACCGTACACCACCAACATCTGCACGAGAAACAGGGTTAAAGTCATTGTTTACAGTGATTACATTAGAACACATGGTGTCTGAAATATTTCCCAATCTTTTCCCAGACCCTGTTATATTTACACATGAGAAGTTACTCGGAGCTATCTTTAAAAAAAAAAAAAAAGGTTTCTTCTCATCTGCTGCTGTAAGGGGAAATATTGAATCATAAATCACACAGGTGCTATTATGTTTAGTTTTAGTCATTACTTCTAATAGACATTGTTTTGTGATGGTTGCTGGAGTCACACGAAGTAGAGGCCTTGGTTCCATACATACTACACAATACAACAGTCGTTCCCTGATGAAAACACAAAAACAAAACAACATATTTACTCGCCATTTCATTAAATGTGCAAGCTTGTTCAGCTCCTAAAGACACTACAGAGTTGTGGACAATCTTCGCCAGTTTTGAGACGACTAAACTATTTGGTTTAGCCCCCTGTGTACGCTGGACTTCGCCCAGTAGGTCGGCGAGCGTCCTAAGCTGCTTTTTCTACTTTTGAAATGAAATGACCTTTTTACAGTGTGTCAAATGCACCCAAGTGGATCTTTCTGCTATTTTTTACAGCAGTGGGGTGTAGTCAGCAACACCTGACTACAAAAAGTTTTTATTTATTTATTTATCTGTTTTATTCATTTTTTAGACTTTAACTGTCTTTATTCATCGGTGCACAAAAGCTTGACTAACCTTCATCCTGAAAAGAAACATTTAATTTATGTATGTACTCATCTTAAGATGGTGAATTTAACAAACATGCCATAATAAAATGGTAACTATAACCTTGATAAGATCAGTCACAGAGCAGTCAGACCCCTAATACCTTTTTAATTTAAAGCATAAAAATGGAGAACACAACATTTTTGATCTAAAGAGATATAAATGAATGCACACATAATTAGGTCCTTTATAATGCAATAAAATGTATCAAGTAAATAGTGATGGTCAGTGTTTCTCACACTACGTTACATATTGTGAGGTTGGTGTGCCTTCATTCCACGGCAGTGCTTCACTTATTGCTACTTATACCTCATAAATAACCCTTAAAAATTCTTGTAATGAGTTCGTAGCCCTTCATATCTGCGAAACATCAAGAAATGAGAAAAACAAAAACAATGTGCAACAAAACTACAGATAAATGCACAGATGGACTAAGTACATGATCACAACTCAAAAGGCAGAGGAAAGCACTTTAAACTTTAGTTTCAGCTTAGAAAAGAGCATACAAAAGTTTTGACTGTTTGTATTGTTTCTGAGATAAGTTAGGAAACTGTCTAAAAACACAAAGAAAACCTCAAAAAAAAAAAAAACATTTCTAGTAGTCATTTGTAAACATCCATAAAAATTCCTTCTCCCATCCTACAAACAAGCTTTAGCTGAGCTGAACCAGGTGTTTATGTACAGATGTAGGAACATCTGCGATAGCTGGTAGGTGCAGCCTAAAATACCTTAAACAATAATCATTACATCAGGATGAGACAGAATGGAAAAAAACAAAAAAAACAAAAACTAAACAATTATATAACAGAAACACTTCAAGTTGAAGCCCGAGGTGGAAAACAGGACTTATTCAAGATCTACAAACATGATTCCAGGAACTGGTTAAAATAAGATCTGATTTTACAAATAGATACCTGTATGGATAACTGCTAAAATTAAAAAAAATTTTGCTGACAATATACTGGGTGAGCCTGGTGGAGAGGTAACAATGTTGCAGGATTTAAAACAGTGCATCTTTCAATAGTTAGATGGGGTTGAGGTAAGAGAGTGGACATACATGAGAGATGCCTGGCAGGTGATAAGAAAGTCATATTTGTTTGCAATAGTAGTGCTGAGACGTCATGTGGTACTTTTAATGTTAATGGATGGAACAGAACTATAGGAGCACTAACTTCTACTGCCATAGAATGACGGCTCTCACACAGCGAGGCAAGGCACACGCCACACTATCTAGTTTAGAAGAGAAATATGCTACTGGTCTCATTTTATCACCATGTTGTTGAACCAGTACAGAGGTCATAAAATGACCTTTACAATCCACCATCTGAACAAAATGTTGTTTTTGGGTTTTTTTACAGTTTGGTAGAGCCAGTGCTGTACTTCATACGAGGGCCTGCTGTTTTCTACAAAGGGCCTCTTCTGCTTCATCTGTCCAACCCAGAGGGGAGGACATTTTACGTCCATTTTTACTCCTGCCAAATGGCCATAGTTGGTTCTTCTTACTTCCTCAATGAAAATGAACCATTCCAAAATTAAATCAAGTTCTCAGATTCCTTAATTTCCCTCAATTTTATTAATTTAATTATCAATCAAATAATCCCAGATTAAAGATTTCTAAACTCCATTCTAGAAAACACATTACTTTTATTAATTTTTTTTATCAATTTAGAGCAACTAGTTACATTTACTAGGATGGCTCAAAGTATCACATTTCACTGAACTTTGCATTTCAAATTCACTATATTTTCAAATATCAAATGGTTAATAATTTGATTAGTTACTCAGTTCCTATATACAGTTTGTTTGCTATTTTGCAATAACACAACAAACAAAGCATGAAACATTTAGTCTAGTCGTGGTCAGTCATAAATTGTCAGTCCATTCACAACCAAAAATCTACATCGTCATACCCTTCTTTGCTCATTTTCTTTGGATTTGACTTTTTTTGTTTTTTTTTTTATGTTATACTGCAGTAAAGTTAGTTGTTTTTATTTTTTCTAATTTAGACGGCCATCAAAGTTATAGTTTGTTATCCATTTATCTAAATGTTTTATTTTACGCGGATCCTGTTTTTCGACTTTTTGTAACGGGTATTCGTCGGGCCCCGTCTCCCTGAGCAGGAAGGCACCAGGCTCCGTCCACCTAACCATGGAATTTTGCGCGAGGACTCCGCCGTCCTCCACGGATTTCGTGCAATAAATTTACCTGTTAGAGTCTAGAATTGACAGGGTTTTCTGTGCGCGCAATGACCCTCAGTCACTCGCCACTTTTAAACAAGAATCACTCACCCCTGTTGTCTTTCCCTGGAGCACCGTCAACCATCAGATCCCAGCAGGCAGGCCGAGCGCCAGCCCTTGAACAGGATCTGATAAGTTTCCACTAGGAAACTTGCCGTGCGCACGGACTGCACTGGGGTCCATCATGCCTGCAGGAATCCTTCTGGTATATTGGCGACCGGCAATCGAAGGACCAAGTAAATGTCAGGTTTAAACACCTATTAAAGACAAATTGAACAAACACAAGAAAGACAAGAGAGTTAGATTCTTTTGTCCTCGCGAGGAGAACAGCCAGAGATATTTTCAGTCACACATCTCCTCCGTTCTCAAAACATATGTGTCCGTTCTCCCTTTCTATTGCTGTTAGGATCCCTGTTACAGAGAGCGTCTCAAAGGGGCGGGGAAAACACTTCAGTCACATGATTGCAACGTAAATGCTAGTCACTAACAAAACACATGGTATCTACATACTAGATTATTCTGTTCCAGACACAGGATAACACACAGCAAGTTGTACGTCTTCATGGCGACAGTTTTATATCTAACAGGTCAAGGATGCAGACATTTCTGCTGAGCGATAACCTGTTGAAAACAGTTTCTCTGCTGTTCCTCAGAGGCCTTCTGAGAAAGGAATCAAAGTAATTCAACAACACAGAAACTTTCTTTATGCTAATATGAAACAAATAAAGGCATATAAGACAAGAACATTATAAAGGCACATGAAACAACAAATATTTGATAATAATATATATAATTTACCTAATATTTTCCTACTGCAGTGTTTCCTGTGGTGTTTCATCCTGTCAAGTGGATGCAAATGTTTTCTTTGTCATTTCAGAAATGGGCCGTATTTGTCTCCGGATGGATGAGGCCTTTGACAATCCTTTCAAATTGTAAATTAGAAGAAATATGATGGATGATTTAAAACAATAAAAACAAAAACTGTGTCATTTAATTTGCAGCTGATCCAACTTAAACATATTGGGTTAACTGGTCACAATTAATTCAATTCAATTTATCCACATAAGTTTATTAAATTGTCATGTTAAACAAATGTAAATAAAGTAAGTTTGACAAACATGATTCTACTACATGTGACCAATTAACACGATATTTTAAAAGTTGGAGCTTTTTTTCAGCATCACACATTGGATTGGGTTTTGTTAACAAAGTAGGTCTGTTTCATGACCTTAACTATTGGTTTACATAATTTCTCTGGGCATTATCTGATCTTATCAATTCTTTTCCTTTTTATCTGCCAAATTTTCCACCTGGTCACCACTGTGAATAGAAACAGGAAGGGAACAGGGCGAGAAATAATAACTTCCTGAAAACCAAGTTGGAAAGTTCAAGTCGTATTTAAGAGTACAGGTTTTGTCACAGTTTAGAAAAAGGAGAAAAACTATTTAAAAATAATTTCAAAACCTAAGTATGTTCTAGAAAATATGAACCACGCAGCTGAAGCATTCAAACGTTTCTTAAAATCCTGATGAATTCCTAGAATTTTATTTTTACTTGACAGAAAAACACGAGAAGAATCTCCAGTTTTTTCATGCTGACCTTTGTTTCTTTCTGCAGCCTCATCTGGAAAAGAGAAACATGGACAGGAAGTCATTCATTTCTATGTGTGAGGTGTTTCCTGTTTTCCTGATGCCTGTAATTGGAAATGTCCGTTTGTCCAACTTTCCTAAGTCTGCACAAATATCCACAACCTGCACAGGATGTCTTATAGTAATAATATTGTTTTATATGTGTATTATATATGTATATGTTTTATAGAATAGCAATATTGCAATGAGAAACCATTAGTTTGTATTTTTCATTCTTTACTTTTAAAATATTTTCTCATTCAAAGATGAGGATCCAGATATTTGCTGTAGATTTTTTAAATCTTCTGCATCTTTCAGCAGCAAAAGGAGTTTAACATATAAAGCAAAAACTAAACACAAACACAACAGAAAAGAGAGAAAAACTCCATGCAGCTATATTTATACCTAGTTTCTGTCGACGTTAAAAACTTAAAATTTTCCACTTTGATCTTGGAATCTTGTCATAATCTCAAAATTCTGAATTTTTATTTTTAAAACACTGAATTTAAGCTTAAAGTTCTGATTTTCATTTTATATTTTTACTTTAAATTCTGAATTTACTTTTATAATTTAAGTTTAGAAGTCACCATTTAATGTCAGCACCCTGAATTCTGACATTATTTTTGGATTTATGACTTTAATCTAAACATTTTTACTTAATTTCAGAATTCTGACTTTAAACATGAGGATTTTATTTTTACTATTTGCCAGTAAGTTAAATACATAATTCTGATTTTAATCTCAGAATTTGGACTTTAATCTGGGTATTAAAATTTTTACTTTGCTCTCAGAATTAAAGTTCAGATCTGATCATCTAATATAATTCTGACTTTAATCTCAAAACTCTGACTAAATTGTGAGGAAAAAATTCAGACACTGAAGTTCGAATTCTTGCTTTAGCTGCAGAGTTAAAGTTTTTAAATCCTCATTAATTTCCTAATTCTGACTAAAGAAAAGAAAAGGATTCACTGTTTGCTTTACAAACAGTGAATCCTCCAAAGCAGTGACTCTTTCTGCTGCTGGTTTCTGGTTATTCACCCAGATGTAATTTAAATGTGTTATGTTATTTCAGAGAGTTACTCTGTTTTACTGCAGCGGCTGGAGAAAGCTGAATGTTTTCGATGTGAACAGAAATCATCCAGAACTCCTTGTGGTTTTGGCTGCAGATGCTTAAATCTTAAAACTTTTCTAAGGAACTCTGAGCTCATGTTTCCCATCCTGACTTTCGCCAGTCGGGCCCCTTCAGACCTGAGCCAACCACAGCAGATAAACTGAGACCCACTGGAGAAAACTCTTCTCAATCTGTCCAAGATAAACAATCATCATCCTTCGTGATTTTCTTGTTCTCTTTGCCTCTTGTTGATTTCTTTGACCTTTTATGGATTTCTGTTAGACCGTTTCCCTCCAGTGTTGCTCAACCTGCAGTTGAGCTGCACTCAACCTCTCTTTCCTGCCAGTAATTTTCTCTAAAAAATGCATATGCTTTCCAGTTAACTACTCAGGATGTGATGTCATTTTGTGCCGCCGGCCCATATATTTGTTGGCAGAACCTTCCAGAACCTTCCAGAACCTCCCAGAACCGTCCAGAACCCTGACCTGCAGCATCCAGAGCAAAGATGGGGAAAGCAAACTCCTGCCTCAAGATAGCTTTTATCCTCCTCAATGTGTTTTTCGTGGTGAGTGCAACTATTTATAATTTCTGATTCTTTGGCAGCTTTATAAACAGTGGATTCTGAAACGGTTTGAAAACTTTTTTGGACATTGGAAAATTGTGATCATTTCTGTCATCGTTGTGAACTTGGTTGTTTTGTTCCTGCCAATCTGTGGACCAATCTGATGTTTCCCATGTATTCAGTCTCTCTGTACTAAATTCATGATGTGTGTGTTTGAAAAACCTAAAGTTCAGCAAATGTTAGTTCAGACTTTTGTTTCCCATCACGCTGATGTCCGATCCGGAAGAAGAATCAACCACTGAGGTAATCTTGATTGATCCCAGTACTCTTGATTCAAGGTTTAAAATGCCATTTGTGCTAAGAAGTGACCAGCAAGTGAAGAAGTACGACTTTGTGTAAACCATTCTTGATTTTCTTTTTAAAAGTTTTGAAGTGTTTTCATTTTGTTTTCTTTT
Organism: Xiphophorus maculatus; assembly: GCF_002775205.1. NCBI lineage: Eukaryota > Metazoa > Chordata > Actinopteri > Cyprinodontiformes > Poeciliidae > Xiphophorus > Xiphophorus maculatus. Next base: position 1,316,235 of record NC_036459.1, read on the forward strand.
TTTCATTATTTGCTTATTTTCCACTTTATTTAGCCACATTTATTAGGGGCCTATCCCCGCAGAAACAGCTGACTTCTAATAACATTTGTGATTTTATTGATTTAAAGCATCTAAACGATGAAGGTCAATGATTGAAGTTTTTGATTATTATTCCCTCTTTCCTTTTTGCCACATGTGATGTGAAGACGTTTATTTTTTTATTTATTGTTTCAACATATATTTTTTATTTACAACCATATATTCTTATTTTATCATCATAATCATTTACCGTATAATCCTTTATTATTTTCTTATTCCTTATTTTGAATTTTCGTTTTTTTCCTTTCAGTTGAAATCTCTTCCTATTTTTGAGATTTTTTGTTGTCTGTTTTATAGCTATTTCTTTTCACTTTAAGAATAATTATTTTGAGTTGTTTCGAGAACAAAAAAAAGTGTGAAATTGTCAAATGAAATAATTATTCATGCATTTCTTTCTTTCTTTAATTTTGTTCTTTCATTTATCATGTGTGTTTCTGGAAGTTGAGCAGCAGCTCAGAGCTGCAGCTTTTGCTCCGTTTGGGGAAATTGTCATTCTGTCTGTGAGAGCGGCTCGGTTCCCTCCAACAGACTCATTTCTGTATAAACACCTCACTGCTGATAAAGATAAAATAATATTCACACTTGCTCCGATTAAACTGTTGAACACTCAGGGTGTGATGCAAGCAAGGCGATTATTAGAAACCACACGTCTGTTATCTACTCTGACTATATGTGGAGCTGCGGTTTGAACAATGTCATTATGTTCTGTCTTATTTTCTGCTTGACCTAAACCTTGCACCTGATGACCTTGTTCCAAGAAACATTATTTTTGGTTGACTTCCTGGAATTGTTTTTGCGCCACCTAGGGGTCTAAGATGTGTATAAAATTGATGCTCTGCTGTTGCCTGGCAGAGTTTGTTTGACAGCCTCTGGCTGAACAACTTTCTCTCCCCTGTGCAGGTTTGTTCTTAATAAAGAACAGTGTTTTCTGTGTTTTCTGTGTTTTCTGTTCTGCCTTTTAAATCCTGGTAATAAACTATTTTTCTGGGTTAACAGGTGAAAAAAGCAGGTAAAATCTAAAATCTGACAAAAATCTAATAACTTTAGATTTTTAGATTTAGTTTTATTTTAATGTAAATGGAAGCAGAACTGTTCTCAACTCTTTGTCTCCCTCTAGTGTCTTTTTGTTGCAATTACGTCTTCCACGATGCATCTGCGTAAACTCCCTTTAAAAAGTCTTTGCAATCCACTTTTAAAGTCTTATTTTACTCTCAACCCCTAATCTAACTATTCAAATGAGGCTCTATCGTTTTCATTTTATGTAATTTGTTAAACTGACACGCAGTATTTAACTTTCTGCTCGCAGGTCATTGGATTCGTGATGATACACGTGTCCGTGATATCCGGTACCAACACCTACCAGGTAAACACGAACAGCGTTGCTATTAAGCATCAGGTTAGATGGAAGAAGTGAAGCAGACAGTTTCTGCACACACAGGGCGTTAAATTATCTACGAATGGCGCTGAATAAATCATTGTGTAGCCAGAAACTGTGTGATGTTTATTCAGACACGTAGCGCGTTTTGAAAGCAAAATCAGCTGATGGACTAGAAATTATGTTTTTGCCATAAAATTTTTAATGTTACAATATATTATGCTGCTTCTTGAACTCGATTTGCCTGCACTTAAAAATATTATATATGGATTATTTGATTTAGCGCCGCCCCTATGTGTAACATTTAGCGCATTTTTGCGCCAGTGGCTGCGTGTGACTGGGACTCAGCTGTAATCCGGTGTCTCTGTTGTTGTTTCAGGTTTCTGGATTCAATGACCTCAACCCGCTAAAGATGTGGGTGTTTGCCCTCGTCATCCTCTTCGTCGCCGTCCTGGGAATCTACGCCGCCATCGCAGAGAACAACATCGCCCTGAAGATCGTACGCAAAAAAAAAAAAAAAAAGTTTACCACTTCCGAAATTCTCACAAAAATGTTAAACTTTTTTGTTTCCATCAGCACAAAGTCTGAACTACTGTTTGGTTTCATTTACAGTTCGTAGGTTTGACGATAGTCATGATGATCATCTATCTGTTTATGGGGATTTCATTCACTATCTATAGAAAAGTGGTAATGTATCTGATTAATGTTGTGTTTCTCTGCAGTATTTTGTTCTCTTTTATCTGTACTTTTATGTAAGATTTCTGACTTTAATCTCAGAATTTAAGTTCTCAAGTCATCATTCAATCTCAGAATTCTGACTGGACACATAAAGCATCTTTTATATTCTCACATGCAACCTAAATTACATTTTGAGAGAATTTGGTTTCCGTAGTTTTCTCGTTTCAGTCACTAGAGTCTGTTTTAACAATACAATCCCAGCAGAAGTTTTGGTTGTGGAACATAGACCTTTACCAACTTTGGTCCATCTAACATTGAAAAGTAAAGTTTTGTGATGAACGGACCGACAGGAATCTGTTGGGAACTTAAATTACCGGACATCTTGTTTGTTGTAACTTTTGTGCTCATTCTAATCTGTTCTTCTCTTGTCTAAGATTCTATTAATGCAGTTTTTCTGACTTTGCAGTTAACGGATAATTTCAACAACTCTGATAGAGAAATTATGAATTTCTTAATTAACGGGACCCAGTCTGAAGCGATTCAAAGAAACGTAAGGCTTTTTACCAAGATAAACTAACAGTTTTTACACAGTTTTGAGATGGATCACGTACTTAAAGTCGCCTGTGGTTGCAGGGCAAATGCTGCGGAGCGTTTCGTGCAGAAGACTGGGGTACGAAAATCCCAGAGTCCTGCAAATGCACTGAATCTGACTCGAAATGTAAATCCAAACCTCAGGTTGGTTACATGCAATCATGTCACAATGTAATTCAAGCATTTTCAATGGGGAGCATAAAAGATATATAGAAATATTGTTCTGAATCAAACTTTCACTGTGTTTATATAAGGTCCAAATATAAACACAGTGAATTAAAACCTTTAATTTAAGGTCCAAACGTCAGAGCAGGATGATACAGAAATCTAACAACTAGAAAGGTTTATTTATGTTTCAACTTTTGAAACATAAATAAACCTTTTTTTTTTTTTGGAACATTTTTGAAATTATTGTCAACATTTTTGAGTTTTTAAGCAATTTGTTTGACTTTTAAATGCAGAAGTTACCTTGTTTTTCTGGAAAATTTCTGAGATTAATCTAAAGATTCTGGCTATTTTTCTACCAAATTTTAAACTTTTGAAATTCAAAATATTTCTTGTTTTTTCTGGAAATTTTCTGAGTTTAACCTCAAAATTTCTTGGCGAACATTAAATCATTTTTTTTAAACTACAATGTGCAATAATATAAGACTGAATAAAAACAATTTTTTAAATTCATTTTTTTAACAATACACCCATAAATCACATTTAATTCTAAAATTTGATCTTTGTCCCAACAGGGAACTGAGGGTCCAGATAAGATATTTTCTCAGGTATTTAATCAGCTTATTTGCAAATTGTTCTGAATTCAGTCATCATTCCCATTCTGTCATGGTTTTGAAAATATTTAATGTTTCTGTCTTTTCTTCCACAGTCCTGCAAAGACGTTTTGTTAATGGTATTTAGACTGCCTCCCACTTTTGCCATGGCGCTTTTCTACGGATTTGTTTGCATCGAAGTAAGTTTGAACTCTGATCTCTTTTACCATCAGGGGTTTCCAGCCTTTGTTTCAGACGTTGCAAATACAATGTGCCCATCGTTTCAAGCAGCGTTGTAGTCATCAATTCCACGGATAAACTGGTAGTAGCACTGGTTTACGGCATTATAGGACCATTGTAGATTTTAGAAAGAGTAAATATCTGCCAAAAAAATCTGAAATTTTGAAATTAATCGCAGAAATCTTCTAGAAAAAAGATGGAAATTTCTGAGCTTCTTGGAGCTCAGAAAAATGACTATGACATATCTTTAGAAAAATCTTTGAAGCGGCAGAGTTTCAAATGTCAAAAATTTTCAACTTTTGAAACTCAGATTTTTCCATGATTTCTTAAAAGAAAATTTCTGGGATTCATCTCAAAAGTTCAGATTTCTTTGGTAGAAAATGACCTTGTTTTGCTCTTAGAAGCAAAGGCTCTTAGAAGGTGTCCTTTAATAATAATGGTTAATAATGTAATAAACACTAAATTCGCTCTGACATAATAAGAATCATCCCAGAATCTATTATTGTTATTTTATTGGCTGAAGGCTGCCCCTATATGTTCATTGCACCAGTTAAAGATCAGAAAACTCAAAGCAGAGGTACATAACAGGAATTAAGGGCAGATTTTTGCTTGTTTTCCTCTTGTTTTTGATCTTTAACAGTTTTCTTGTTTTTACAGATTCTGCTTGTGGCGCTCGGCTTCCTCCTGATCTATCAAATCAAAAAATCCGACTCTGGCCGCTCTTTCACATGAGGAACCTTGAAAGTCATACGTTCTTTCTGTCTTTTCAAGAAAAAATGAAGACATCATCAACTGACTGGTCCATATAAACTGTAAATTGGTAAAATGTAAATAGAATCCCACCGTAAACTAATGGTGGGAAACTAGTAAGAAATCTGCAAATAACCAACGAAAATAAAGTTTTAAAATGATATATTCTTGTCAGAGGTTTTGGCTTTGCTGTGGATTAAATCTTTTACTGAAATATAATCATAATCTGCCTGTTTTAATAGTTTGTATCTTTTAAATGCATTAATGCACGGTGGAAACCATCTTAGCGCTACTGCAGAAACATCCACCATTTTCCTTTGTTTGGGGGTTCAGCCAATCAGCACAAAGGAAAATGGGAGGTGATCTCGGATTGGCTGCCAATAGACTTTTACAGCCAATAGCGTGTCAGCTAGTATTTCAGCTTCATAAGCTGCGTTTTCTTTTGATAATATGCACTATAAAAATAAGAGAATAAATCCTACGAGAATAAAATCAAAAATAGTTTGAGAATACAGTCGTAGTATTACGAGACAAGGTCATAATATTCTGATTATTGGTTAAACAATAATATTGGTGAAAGACTTAATTTTTGTAATATTACAACTTTATTCTTGTGAAATTGTGACTTTATTCTATTAATTTTGACTTTATTCTTGTACAATTTTATTCTTTTAATTCTATGACTTTGTTCTCATATTATGATTTTATTTTTATACAACTGTACAGTCAACCCCAATGTATTTCTAGATTTTTCTGTAAAATTACTTGCAAAAAAATCAAAAATCTACCTATTTTTGTGACCCAGGACTTACAAAAAAAAATACATAAATAAACTTATGAGAATAAAGTGGTTCCAAAATGTTTTACAAATAAAAATCTAATGAAGGTGTGTGTGCATTCAGCTCAAATGAATGCAGTACTATGTTTGGTCGGAGTTACAACAGTAACAGTCATTTAATGTCACATAGTTAACTGAGCCAATCCGCGGATCCAGGTGCCTACAGGGGTGAAAGGTCAGGGAAAGGAAAACAAACACAAGAGCCGACCAGAGGGCGTAAGGACGGTGGTAGCTACTAGCTAACAGTCCCGTGATGCTTAGTACACAATTTTCTACTTAAATTAACAAATAATTTTCATTAATAACATCGTCTAGAAAAATATACCCTTATATAGCAAGGAGTATTTAATTAATATAAATAAACGTTATACTCTTTTATGTAGATTTTAAGAAGAATACGGAAGTATTTCTTTAGCGCATGCGCAAATGAGTCAAATGTACGGATAGTGCTTCCGGAACAGGTCGTGAAGTGGCAGAATCTAAAGAAGCTTGTAATTTGGTTCTATATAAATGAATTAAAGTGAAAGTTTATTTTCTAAACATTGACATTTTGATCAACACTCCATGTCAAAAGGAGGCGGTTATGCAAACCAGACATTTCTCGGATAAATTAATTTGGCAGAAAGGCTACGTTTTAGACTTTTATTTAAAACAATGTGGATTCGTTTCTGTACACATTTTTATAATCTCGATTTTAAAAATGAGTCAAACTTTGTAGAAACTGGCAGCGGAAACAGATTTACTAAAACAGAAAGAAGCAGCTGCTGTCGCCATTAGCCACGGAAGCCGGGAAGACGCCAGGCTGCGTGGTGGGAGGATAATTAGAGGATTGGGAGCAGGTGTTCCCGTCGGGTCAGGAGATGCTGAAGGCGGGAATGACTCAGGACAACCGCTGAGCAGGAAGAGTGAGTTTCTGGAAACCAGCAACAAGCCTCATAATGTGAGTAAACCGTTTAAAACCTTCACACAGTTGTTATTTCCAGCACTTTTGATCTCTCAAACTGTGACTGATTGTTTGCTCTGGGTGCTAAAGCGGAGTTTTTATTTTGCAGTGTGATGAAATATGATTGTTTCTCTTAAGTTGAATTATGTATCTTTAGATCTTCTGCTGTGTTTCTGGTAGATTTCCCCCTCTGTTTGTGGAGCTTTACTGGTTACACTGGCTTTACTTGGAGTTGGTTTAGGAGCACAGTTGGGCTCCTGGAGGTGAAGTTGGGGTGTGAATGAAACTATTTTGGTTTTGTTTACCTCTTGGCTGTTTGGGCTGCAGTTGCTCCATGCTAATTCAGCCCCGGTTCAACCTGCCAGCAGATGCTTTTCACCGCAGGTGGGCTCAAAGTTTTCCGCTCCGTGTTGTTTTCCATGTCCGAGTCTCCTTGTAGCAGTTCACCTTGCTATGCTGCCATGTCTGTAGAACTGCTGCTTTGGTTTTGTTTCACTCTTATGAGGTCGCTGTTTATGTAGATGTGAATTTGGGTTTATGAAAAATACTGCTTACTGAATATTAACTGTACTTTGCTTGACGCGTCAATAATGAGCTTTAAAAGGAAAGAATAACATATCAGCATAGCAGCTGTTATAAATGTGGGCAAAACTTTGACAATATTCCTCTAATCTCTGAAAATCACAATTGTGATGTTTACATTAAATAAGAAATGCAGTTAAAATCACATATAAATATGCATGTTCATGCCATAAAGTCATTAAAAAAACATTCCTTGCCATCATACCACTTCCTGTCGTCTTCTTAGTGGTTTGCGCCAGTAGTAACATCCGGTTTTTGATCATGTGATGAGAAAGTATTTCCTTTGCACTTTTGCGAAATAAACCAATTTTGATACAGACAAAAAGCCTCATCCTAGCACATAATGCGACTTTATTCTGGTATTAAAGTCGTAACGATACGACTTTATTCTTCCACTTCTCTTAATATTTTCTTCTTTTTATTTTCTGTAGCCTTAACACTCTGTCATAAAAAAGAAACACAAAATACCAAACTGCAGTTGGCAAAGGGACAAAGGTCCTCATTTCTGGAGACAAAAAAAGCCGTTATCCCCAATTCTGAGCAAAAGTAAAAATGTCTGAATTCAAAGAATTACAAGAAGACTTCTTATTTTTAAAATTTGTAAAAAGAAAAAAGGCTGAGATCCGATCATAAAGAACCGTCGGGTTTGACTCTTGACTCTGATCTTTTATTTTATGAACATGTTCAGCTCAAACAGGGAGGATCTGGTTTTGAAACCTTTTTCTGTTTTTGTTTTGACACGTTTTTCTCGGAGTATTCTATATATAGAATATTTTATATATGAATAAAAAGCATGAAGCATTACATTTAAAGAAAATATGAAAAAATCTAAATGTGATATTTTTCAATTTAAAATATAAAAGCACTGGGATAAAAGAGCGACTTTCCATAACCGACCGCCAGATGGCGGTAAAAGCCAGAAAAACAGCTGAAACCTGACATAAGGAGGATCAGAGGTGTTTGTTTTTGAGGTGTCAGATTTAACTGAGTGTATTTTAAGTTGATGCTTTTGTGCGGCTGATCACTCTGTCAGGCTTCCTGTGATTTGATGGACGATCTGAACACGGCGGCTCAGCAGCCACGTCCCGTCTAAACCTCCTCCTTCCCAACGCTGTCAGCTGAGCTGCTGCTCAGTGAATCTGTCTTTGTTTGGGGGTGATGTGCTCTGTCAAACCTGTTCCTGCTACAAAACAGCTTCTCAAACCTGATCAGACTCAGTGGGAGGGATGCTTGGACTCCCAGCTGATCCGCAACCACAGGTAGATCCAAGCTGCTCCTCAAACCAGTTAAAGAATTAACATCAGTTTTCTAGAGAGGCATAAAGAATTTAAAATTAGCTGAACATGAAATAAAACCTGATGCTACCTCTAAAAACATTTAACTTTTTGTTTGTAGTTTAAACTTTTTATTTCTTTTTATTTCTTTTCTGCATTTACTTTATAATAAAATTTTCTTGCGTAGATTGTCTATTTCTGTTGCATATAAAATAAACACCTTAAATTATACATGCTAATTCAAATAAGAAGATGTAGTAGATGCATAATTAATTCAGTTTGTACTTTATTAGTTGCTTTATATTCAATAAATTATAATTGAAAAATAAATTGGAGAAAAGTGACTAATTTAACTTTGACTCATTATCTAGTTGTAGAGTTTGTTGTTTTGATTCTGTTTGTAGCTGAGGAAACAATTTAGTTTTTCATGAAAAAAACTTTGGAGTAAAACCATCAGGAAATTTTCTAGAAAACTTGGACATTTCTGAGCTCAAAATAGAAAATTTGCGAGAACTCAAATCGAGATTAATCTCACATTTTCTTTTAAAAACTTTGCTAGAAAGTAAAGAAACAAAAGGGGGAAAAAGTCAAATTGTCAACTTTTAAAACCAATTTTTTTTTCTGAGCTTAATCCAAAGATTTCTGAGGCTCCTTTTCTTGCAAATTTTCAACTTTTGGATTTTATCTAGGAAATTTCTGAGCTCAAAATTTGAATTAACTTTTGTTTTTTCCTGTCTATGACTCGTTATCGTAGATTTGTCGTCTTTTCTTTGAGCTGCAACCTGTTTGTATTTCTGCACATTGAGAGGAAATGGAGACTTGAACAGTAACGGCTCCCGTGTCTTCGCTGTTTTGACGGGTAAAGAATCTGATGATTCACGTTCAGGGTGAATGTCTCGCTCAACAAATACCTGGGAAAAAAAATCTCATTTTATCACCAACAGAACCGGAGCCATGTAATCGTGCCAAGAGGCATGATTAGTATGAATGAATCCACAAGCATATGGAGTCAAAATGTCTGCCAGGAAAAGATGCCAAACATCAAAAATGCATGAAATTTCATTGCCAGCTTGGGTCAGACGCTGATTAATTCCTGGCGTTCCGGTAATAAACGTCGATCTGAATTTCAGGAGCAGCGCTGCAGAAATTTGAAGACGTTTTCTGTTCTCAGGTCAGATTGGACTCCCATTAACCTCACTGCTAATGGTCACTTAAACCTCAACAAGGAGGAGGATGATCTGGACTAATTTCAATTAATTTCATGCTGTTTCCAGCAGTGAAGCGCAGAACTGTGGAAATGTTTTTGATATTTCTTTGTGTGGAGCAGAACTTGAGAATGATAGTTTTGGAGAGTTGGCCAAAAATGTAAATCACTTTCTGTCTTTCTTTCCATCCAAATGATTTCTGTTTTTCAGAATAAAGAGGGTTTTAGCAGTTGAACGTCAAATGTTTCTCCTGAGATTTTGGCTCTTACCTCGCCTCACCTGGATGGAATGTCTCTCGGGAAAATCATCCAGATAAACGAGGCGTCCTTAAGATTCTCCGGAGGAAATCTCTGTTTTCTGCAAGATGTGGAGTTTTTCACTGTTACTGCATGGACAATTATGGAGCAAAATTATTAAAGTTTTTATGTAGCTTCAATATATTCCTGAGCACAATCTGATGGAACAACTGAGCAGGTTTCCCAGATTTCCTGCAGCAAAGCGATTTAAATTAGAACGATTTTTACTACCTGGTATTCATGGAGTTTCTTTAGTCTATCATAACTTTTCCTGGAGGAGAAATTGTTCCGGAAATTATTGTGATGAATAATATAGTTAAGTGTTATAACTTAATAATGCGAGAACAGATTCTCACAGATCAAATTCTTCTGAGCGTTTAAATCTGGAAGACATTTTTGAATATCCCAAATAAACAAAACAGAAACAACAAAATATATTATGAAATCTTTGTAAACAAAATTATCCTTCAAATAATGTTAAAGTTGAGACCAAAGGACCAGACTGGAGACGTTCATCACCCAGTTTCTGGTAGAAAGAGAGAAAAGAGGAAAATGATAAATCATGCAAATGGAACTTATTGAGTTTGTTTTAATTGATCATTTAATTGATTTATTGCGACAGCCGTAGCTGTGGTCCAACTATTCACTCCTGAAGCAATTTTAGAAAAGATCTGGATCATTTAGAATAACCACCAAATCACATGCAGTCAAAAGTATTCATACTCCTTGAACTTTTCCATATTTAGTCACATTAAAATTACAAATATATTTCATTGGAAATAAATGTGAAACATGATTCAAAAAAATTTTTTACTGGTTAAAAACTGGAACTAGAATGGTCCAGTCAAAGTCCAGACCTAAACCCAACTAAGAATAACTGCTGTCTAAATGTTCTCCATCTAATCTGAGTTTGAGCTTTTTGGTAAAGAAAGTTTCAGTCACTAGACGTGAAAAGCTGGAATTAAATCACATTTACTGTCATGACTTCCAGATTCTAGTAAATATGTAGAATTGGTTGCATAAGTTAAATCGAGCACAAAAATTTCCATTTGCATGATTTATTATTTTTGTCTTTCTACTAAAAACTGGATGATAAAACTCTTCAGTTTGGTGTTTTGGTCTCAACTAAACTTATTTTTTGAAGGACACTTGTGTTTAGAGACTTTATAATTTATTTTATTTGTAGTTTATTTATTATGAATATTTAAAGTATCTTCCATTTTCAGTATGAAATGTTCAGTAGAATTGAAAGCTTATTTATCTTGTTTTCATTTTGCCAGTATCTTTGCATTACTGTAAAATGGTCTCAAAGCAATAATATTATCATTTATCGCAATAACTTCTGAGACGATTTATCATCCAGCAAAATGTGTCGTGACAGTTCTACATATGTGCAAATACTTTCTCTGGTTAGCAGCAGAAGCAGATTGAGTTTCCAGAAACAACAAACTTGTCCTCCGCCATTGTTTCACGTTCTGTCATCATTACTGATAATCATCAGCGTAGAGGAAACGGCCATCTGTCTCACTTCTCCAATTTAAACCATCGTATGCACAAAATAAATTACAAAAAGGCCATTACTAATATCCAAGAGGTGTCGATGCTGTTATAAATTCACAACATTAGTGCAGTCATTAAGAAATCTGGGTCAGCACACAGAGTAGCTGGAGGGTTATTAATGTCATGAAGGAGTCCAACCAGGCGGGATGACTGAAACCAGCTCTGTTTGTAATGGATGAACTCAGGTGAGTCCAGACCCGCCCACTCGCTCTGCAGTAAGAGATTAACAACAGAAATGAAGCGGCGCAGCATCGTTCGCCATGTGAGTCCGCCACTCGTCCGCAGAGACGCAAACCGCATTTTGACTGGAGGAGACGTTCCTCAGTCCGATTAGTTTAAACTCCGTTCGGTCCAACAAACGTAAAATCCTCTAGTTTATCAATCAATAAATAAATTAATACTCAACAAATTATCTTTATTTTTGTGTCTCTTCTCTTCTTCCCAAACCTCCAGCCAGTTACTTTTTAAAGGGGTGGTATTATATATTTTCCAATCAAATAAAGTAAATTCCAACAACTGCTACCTTCTGCTTTATATATCAATTTTTTTTAACGCCTTGAAATTGGGCCTCAGCCCCTTTAAGAAGCTCCAGCTCTTTCTGAAACTCCGCCTTCAGAAAAACATCACAACATGGCTGCTCTGTTGACCATTTAAAGAGGCAGTTTTATGTAAAATTAACTTTTTTTGAGCTTTACATCACGCCAGGTTATTCCCTTATCAAAACATACCTGCTGTGTTGCTTTAATGCGTATTTGAGACATTCCTGAATCTCCATGGGAACCATTCAGCTGTGTAAAACAGCTGGGTGGACCTAGCCCCGCCTTCGAGGCACAGCTCCTCCTCCAGGCCAGCAATTAGCAAACACATCTCATTATACCTCATTATAGGAGCTATTTCTCCATGAAATGCCGGTAAAAATGTTGTTAGAGTTAACAGAGGAGCCATGTTGGGATGACGTCCTGAAGGCGGAGCTTCAGAATGAGCAGAAGCTTCTTAAAGAGACGGGCCCAATTTCAAGGCTTTAAATTACAAGTGAAAATTTCTTCTAAGTCCTATTTGATATATGTAGCATTATTTTATCAATTGAAAATAACATAATTACCTGATTGTGCTATAAAATGGAACTGTGACTAGAAAACACATATTGTCCCCTAGAAGGGAAGTTTTTCCTCTCCACTGTCGCCTCATGCATGCTCGGTACCAGGGATTGCTGTAAAGTCAAAAACAAAACACAAGCAATCTTTCTGCTGTTGCTACGTCCAGGAAAATCTAATTCTCCAAGTCAATGACTTGATGCAGCCTGCTGGGACGTTTTACCAGTTGGCTGCATTGTTTTTCTACTGGGATCATACTGGAAACATGTAATGGACTTTGAATCCATCAGTGTGACTGGATTGAATTGCCTGTACATCAACGGGAACTGTTTGTTTTCCAAACGGCTTTCAGACGACACTTCATGTTGTAAATAAACTGAACTGATTTGGATTTCAGTCTTTGTGAAGCGCCGGGGATTTTCCTCTGGTGAATCGGTGCTTTATAAATAAACGCCGCTGAATAAATGTTTGTGATGAGGAAACTTCTCCTTTTACAGTTTAATCTGATTCCCAGCCTTCATCTCCGGCTGGATGGCGTCTTATGGGCTTAAAGCTGCTGCTCTCAGGCTGGCTGGGGGAACTTTGAGCTGGTGCTGTTGGTTCTGATTGGAACAAGCTGTTTGGACCTCTGGCATGTGGGTCAGAACCAGGTGGGATTATATTTCCTCTCTGACTCAGAAACACCAGCTAGCCAGTTATTTTAGCACAGAACCTGCTGTGGATGTTTGTTTGTGTGAAATTTGAATTTATCTGATGTTGCTTTGAGTTTTGGATTTTATTGTGCATATGGGTTAAAGCATATTGTTTTATTGTGTGCATTGATGATTAAATACTTTATTTTAGACAACTTAATGATTGCTAAATGGTCAGTTTATTGTAATTTTAGTAAAATAAGAGGAAAATTTAGAATACAGGCCTAACCAGCTAAAAACGTCTGTTTTTAAGCTTCCATTGACTAAAATGTGTTTTTATATAGTAAATACCTTATTTGATTATACAAATATTATTTGATAAAAGTAATTCTTAAAATGGGTAATTTATTGATGATCATCCTTTACAGATGGGAATTGAAAACATATGAATTAAATGTCATTATGAATCAAACTGTTTTGGATTTCTTTTTTAACCTCTGATGTTTTGAGATGATTTAATAAAATGATGGAATGAAAAAAACCAACTAATCCCCGTTGAAAAGGATGCAGTGGTAATTTCAGAGGAATAAATCGTTGATGTGTGATAGCAGCGTGGCTTTTTTAAAAATAACAGAGCTCATCTTGTGGATAATGGCGTTATGTTTTGTAGAGTGACCAAGTTTATTTTTACTTCTCCTCTTGCTTTTTAACATTAAAGCCCACTGAGCAAGCTGGGAGCGTGAGCAGAGACATGACAGGATGTACTTTCTTCTCCTTTCTACTCTGTTGACAGCAGAATTATGCTTCTTTAAGTCCGTATTCTTCAGCGGTTCGGTTTGATTTTTCTGCGAATAACGCAGCCTTTAATGTCAAACAGAAGCTCCCACTTCACGACGCACCGAGTGGGCGACGAATGTCCTCAGCAGGTTGTCTAACAGTCTTTGATTTCTTCCCATTGTGTGTTTGTTTTTTTCTCACATGGACATTTACATAGAGCATACATGCAATCGAAACCACATATTTGCCTTCACTGAATAAAGACACAAACACGTTTTATTTCTCGGTCTGAAGTTAAACCAGACCAAATATTTCTTGTTGTGTGAGAAATATAAGAATATTTCTATTTTCCAGAAACCTGGATAACATTTTTTAAAGGATTTTTTGTAACTTTCCTCAGTTTCTAAAGTTTACATTTGTAACCCTTATTTGTGTCTGAGCTCCAGTACATTGACTTTACAACAAAAACACTTGGGTTTATTGAATTTATTTAAACAAGTGGTTAACATCACCTGGTACATTAAATAAAATATGATAAATAACCCCAAACTACAGCGCAATGGCTGCTAATGAGCACCAACAGCTGTGAAATTAAACAGATAAAATCGATTGTAACAGATGAAAATGTATACAAAACACAACAGAATGACACATAGACTCTTTATGACATTTTGTCCAAAATATAAAACCTGTAAAGAAAACAGAGCTGATCCCAAGAAATGCAACAGAAAAAGGAGGAGGATATGTCAGTTACTGGTTGCTATGGTAACCACCAACTGTCGATAGCAGCAGCTTATAATTTCTATACCAATAAATGTGAGGAGAAACTAACTTTTTGACTAAACCAAATTAATTTGAGGAATAAATAATCCAGTTTTGACAAAATACACATTTACAATATTGTTAAAATTAAACTCTGTTGCATTTACAGTTGGTTAATCTCGGGGATGCATATCTTTTTAAAATGTCTGACTTGGGTCAAACATTTTGGGCTTCCTTCCCCAAACTTCTCAATAGTGTGTGGAGTTCTGGTTGGTTCCTCTTAAAAGAACTCAAATCTGTCAGCAAACCTGTCAGACGTTTGTGGAAGGAAGACTCAAAAAGTTTGGATATTAACCAAATCTATGTAAAACTTAACCAAAAAAATTTATCTCTAAAAAAAATTTTCTTGTCAAGTCTTCTGGCATTTAGTAAATGCATAGTACTCATGTGACGTCACACTTCTTTGAGCTTTGTAGCTGACAGCCATTTTGGTAGGTATTAACAGTCCTGTCCATAGCAACTGTTATGGCAGTTGCTATGACTGTTAATACAGTTAATACAGTCCATAGCAACTGTCATAACAGTTGCTATGGACTGTATTAACTGTATTAACAGTCATAGCAACTGTCGTAACAGTTGCTATGACTGTCCATAGCAACTGTCCATAGCAACTGCTATGACAGTTGCTATGACAAGAATAAACAAGCCACAAGCTTAGAACTAGCTCTTACTCAATTCCAGTTTGAATACTTTACCCACCTCTGTGTAATACTAAGATAAATATCAGTGATATTTATTGTATTAGCGAAATGGCAAAATTAGCTTAGCTAATGTAGCTTTTATCTGCTAGCTAAGATGACATGTAGCCTACATGTTTATTACTACATGTTCTTACTCTGCCATTTACTAGAACCTTCTTATTCTCACGAAGAGTTGCTACGTCCTTTGCAAATCCATTTAAACATTGATTATCCATGTAGCCATTCTCTCTCATATGAGTTGATTCCAAGAGCAGCCATTTTGTTGATTATATTTTTTTCTTGCACTTTGGTTGAGTGTGAATAATTTTTTTTTGTTGATGTCAAAGCTGTGGTTGAGCTATGATTTGTGCTGCTCTTGCCTACCAAGATGGCACGGATCACTTCCGGTTCAGACTCGTGGATATCATGTATAGAAACAATTTAACTAATTCTAACTAAACTAAAAGTAGATGGTTTTGGTTTACTTTAGCTTCAGACCATGAAGGTTTTATTGGGTGTATGTAAACATCTGGTTTGGGCTGTGTACGTATGTGCGGTTTTGTGTTGAGGTGTCTCTGGTTGGGTTTTCCGTTTCAGTGAACTGTAGTCACTGTACCTGCAGGAGTCGTACAGACTGAAGAGATTGAACAGATTTCACGGTTGAGAGAAAGACGGAATGAAAACGGGAATGGGAGGTGAAAGGAGAAGGGGACCGAAGGCGGGTGTGTGTGTGGGTAATGAGGCCTGACTTGGTTAATACCTCGAGGCGAGCTTTTGCTTTCAGATGCTAAACACACACACACATACACACACACCTGCATGCTTTGAAGGAAAGGTAATTTTTTTAAATGTCAGTGGTGAAATATACTTTCAGAGATCAATGCCAGGCTGAGGATCCAACTGTTAAGAATGTTGCTGGTTTTTTCCTGCAACATGAAAACCTCTCTGCAGGTTTGGGTAAATGCACGCCGGTTCATTTCTCAGCGGGTCCGTTCGTCTGACGGGCTGATGGATGGAAAACCTCAGCGCTCGCAGCAGCAGGTGGATTCGCTGATTCAGTATCGCTCAACTTTACCATCTAGACTCCAGGGAGAGGTCCAACCAATGTTCTACTCCGATGCTGTTGTGCTGCAGGTTACCATGGCAACTGTATGGATGCGCCATTCAGGCTTATCAACATGGATTACTGTGGTTTTCTTCAATCACTATTGCCACTACTGGAGGTAGTTTCTATTGGGTTAGGTTCTGCATCTTCAGTCACTGCAATGATCCCTGATGCGATGGATCCTGGCCGTGTGCCCTGACAGGTCATTGCTAACATACCGCCATTATGTTTGCTTAGTAGGTTCCATTTTTCAACCACTCTATGGTTCTGCTCAGTAGAATTAAAATAGGGCTTTTTACTCCTGGAGCAAAAAACCCAAGAGTCACTGAAAAATCTCTTCCAGTCCAGGACTCGATTCCTCCTCTATTATCTTCCAGGGAGATGATCTACTATGACATGATGAGACAATTCACATTTAAATAACATGTGAATTATGGTGTACATTATACACCATAATTTGGATATATAATGTACACACAACTGCAGTAGAAGTGTTTTTCAGTTATCCCTGAAACCACTACGGTCCAGAAATGTCCCTGGTGAATAAATCCAACGCAGCTTATCGAGTGCGTTCACACCAACCCTGTTTAGTTCATTTTAATTCAGCTCCAGTTTGTTTAAGTTTGATTCTTTTGGGGAGGTTTGAATGCCTACAATATAAACCTTGGTCTCGGCTCGATTGAAGTGAACTCTGGTTCAGTTCAAATGCGTATGTGAACCGGAGGTCGCTTCAAAAGTAGGAATTGAACTACGGCGCAGGGCATCCTGGGTAAATACAATCAAAACGCTAACTAGCTAGCGTTAGCTGGAGAAACGACTTTACCAAAGACAAATGAGAAATCCTCCCGCCGCTAAAACCTGAGCCTACTCCATTTTTGCTTACATTTGGTGAAGAAGGCAGTCGTGCTCTGTGTTTTCTTCAGAGGTTTCATGTTGTTTTCTTCAGTGGTTCTTGGCGCAGCGCCCCCACAGGTTAGAAGGGGAACCGTTTTTTTTTCAAAGGTTGGTTTGACTCGGTGCAGTGTGAAAGAACCACAGCAGCTGAAAATGTAACAAATGTTGCAACTTTGGTCCAATAGAACCGAGTCTACTAAAGTATATATAGATATGTCAGTCATGGCTGACTTGTGGTAGCTAGCAGCTTGATAATAGCATCAACATAGAAACTAATATTTAGAATGAACATATGGAGTAACTTCTCAGTTTGATACATTTATAATAAGAGAGAATTCATAGTTCTCATTGTCTAAAGTCAATCAACTTCATTCTTTTAGGTGAAATAGAATCCAGTCATCAGCGTAAAATCGCTCTTAAACATCAACAACCCGACCAACCAGGTGAAATGCAGCTTCAGGTTTGGTTTGTGGTCCGACTGAGCGCTCGGAGTCGATGGGTTTCCTTTTAGTGTCGACTTCCTTTCTGCAGTCGATCCGACATGGAAGCACATTTAAGCTCTAAAGACAACTAATCCTAAAATCTCTGACTTTCACTGCTCTCTACTTGATTCGAGGAACTCTGAGTCCTTGGACACAATCGATTTGTCCTTTAGTGGTCTTTCAGGGTGGTAACATTTCTGGTTACAGTTTCTTCCTTACTGCTGTGGTTTAGAGACAACTTTTCACTTTTACTTACTGTGTTTTCCCCAAGTAGTTTCTTACTTTATTTACTTTGCATTCCTCATTCTAACTCTGAATGTTACAAAGTTTTTTTTGATGAATTTGGATGTCATTAAAAGATTTATTCAGTAATTTAGAAAGCGGAACAAATCAATTTATTCCATTTTGTGGTTGCAGTCGGAGCAATTTACTAAAAGCAAATCAGAATATGTTTCAAACTTTCATGTTTATCGTAAAAAAACAAGCTTGAACACAACAGATCTGTTCCCTTTGAGACGGACTAAATACATTTGGAGGTTTTCATATCTGCAGCAGAGAGCCGTCGGTTTGCACAGGTCGTGGTTGTTTACTGCATCGTCCCACTCAGATGAAGTCAGGAAGAAATGTGACTTCTGCTCTGTGCGGCCGTGATTTTTAAGAAATTTTGACATTTACTCTTTTCTCTGAAAGGTGGAGAAATCTCCCAATTTGAAGCAACATTTTCTAAAGTGTTGATGTTGTAGCAAACAGACCCTCTGGCTTCAGGTTCAAACCTGTTGATGTGGTTTTTCTGACGCCTGTGAATCATAAACACGAGGCTGTACTTCCTCCTACTTTCACTTTTAATAAAATTAGTTGTGAATTTGTGGGATTTTGCAGAATAATTTTCTGGTTTAAATTTATTCATCCAGGCTTTGCTATATCCTGTTGGTACTCATGTCAGAAAACATTTAATTGATTAAAATGCATGAAGAAATTGTCCCGTACAGCAAAGGGTGCACTGCAAAAACACAAAAATATTTCAAAAGATTTTATTTGGTTTCTAGGCCAAATATCTTGGTACACTTGAAAGAAGACGAAACTTTTCAGCAAGACATTTTTCTTAATCTGCTGGTTCCCCTGTCGGATTATTTCACTCATGACATTTTCCCATATGAATCTAATATTTCTCCAACAATATTATGGACCTAAAACAAGCTCATATAAAAAGTTTATTTTAAGATTGTTTTCTTATTTCAAGTGTACCAAGATATTTTCACCAGAAACTAGATCAAAAATACTTGGAGCAATACAATACAATGGAGCTACTACTTAAAACAAGTTCATATATTTTGCTGAAAACTTTGATATTGTTTATTTTAAGTGTATATTTGTACAAGAAGACCAAAGATATTTGGTAAAATCAGTAGAAAATGGATGGATGTTGGAAACAAAATGTATAACGCAGATGGTCTGGATAAACTCTGCTGCAGCTGCTTCACATTGAGTTTTTCATTGGTTTCTGTGTTATATTACAATTTTTACGTACAGGCGTTACCGTGACAACCCTGTAGAAACTCATCAGCTGCGTCCCCTGCTGATTTCAGGTTTTATGCCTGGGCTTCTTTCTCTCTTTATGCCATAACTCTGCAAAGTGCTGGAAATCTAAATATAGTGTTTGATGATCTCGACACGTTCTGCCACGGCTACCTGTTCCACTTACTGCTGATCTGCTCCTGGAAAAACGCTCAGCGGGAGCTAAACGTATCGCCGCGGGTGAGCGTGAACAAAGACGCCTTCCTGCTGTTGTAGATGAAGCTTATAAAACTTGTAATGAATGCTTCGGACTCTCCATAGCTGCTGCTTCAGACGACAGCCACTCGCTGTTTGCAGGTTCATTTGCAGGGGCTGAAGAGCAATTCACTGTTTTCACGTCTTTTCAGTCTTTGCTCTCAATGGGGATAAAAACTAAACCTCTTAAAGCTGCGGCGTCACTCATTTTATTTGTGGCATATTAAGATTATGAATGTTTTCAAAGGGCCAGTGGTGGCAAAATGTATTGATGTAATCCATCTTTGTGTTCTATGATTTGTTCAACTCCAAGAATATATTTTCACATTGATGTACGTTTGCAAAATACAGACGAAAACTTGAAATGTGCTTTTTGTACAGCACAGGAGTGTCGAACTCATTTTCGTTTTGGGCCAAATCAAGATTATAAATGTTCTTAAAGGGCCGGTTGTCCCAGAATGTATTAATAAAACCTGTTCACAAACTGTTAGAGATATTAATGAATTCTTAAAAAAAATGTTCCTTTTTTTTTTGCAATAAAACACAAAGTGTTTGTGGGAATAATTAAGAAATATTTGATATTTTTATGCTCGCTCTGAAGATCATGGGATTTGATCTGACATCAGTTAAGGCTGAAGCAGCTGTTTAGTATAAGTCAGAGGTTTTTGACAATTTTGGTGAAAAATCTGTAAACTCCCAATTATGTACTAGTGCAAAAAAGTGCAGAGATTTGTTGATTTTGGGTGAATTTCCATGATAATTCACGAGAAACTGACTCAACTGATATAATTCGGCATTAAACAGATGAAAACTGTATTGATTTGATTGATAACATAATATTTAAGCAAACTTGGTGTTTAATTTAGAGTCCAGAGGGCCACATAGAAAGCTGCGGCGGGCCGGATTTGGCCCACGGGCCTTGAGTTTGATACATCTGGTGCAGCACATTTCAGCAACAAGGCAGTTTAAAGAGCTTTACGTCATAAAAACAAAACAAACACATTGTATAATCTTCAAAATCATCAATACACATCAAATATGTTGATCAATGTTTTTATGGCTCAATAGAAACTAACGGGAGTTTTCAATCAACGTTTCAGCTGTTTTGCAGTTTTCTAGAAGTTTTTCTAGCATAGCCTGTTGGGAATGCTAAGGCTAGTTAGCATAGCCCCCATGGATAAGCGGTTTTCCTGTAATGGTGAGTTGTTTCGAGGTTGATTGTCAGCGCTAAGCCCCTCCTCCTGGCTCAGATTGGATGTTTTTGGTGCATTTCTTTTGATAATAATAATTTACATCAATGATTCTCATAGCAAACTGTCACAACATGGCGACAGTTTTAACAAATATGCAAAAAAACATTTACAAAAGTTGCATACTTCAGCTTCAAACTACCAAACAGTAGATAAATGTGTAACATTGGATGCAGGAGGTAATGAGGTAATTAATTAATGCTGCTAATTAGCTAAAGCTAACTTAATAAATAATTCCAGTGTTCAGTAAACCAACATGTTGAAGCGTCACATGGTTTCTTCATTTGGCTGCAGAGTTTGGATTCATGCCACGTTGGTTAAAATATCCTTCATGGTTTTGACCTTTTGTTGCGTTTCGTGAGTCTCTTCCTGTCTCTCTTAATCATCTATCATTTAAAGGCAAAATGGCCACCTAAATAAACCCTGGCAGGTGAGCCGGCTGATGCTCGCTCTGTTTTTCCTCCAGCAACAACACCGACTCGGATGCTTCAAAATCCAACACGCAAACTGATGTGACATTTATACCTTCCAATAAGAAGTCTTTTTATTTTACTGACATGACCTTTTCTCTTTCATCTGCAGGGCAAATTCTCGCTGCACCAAATTTAAAGCTTATTTAATAAATTTTAATGAAATTTATTCTCTTATAAAGGAGGTAATAAACACCAGAGGACTCCGGGAGTCGGGTTGACTCCTGGACTTTTTAATGTACAAGATTGCAAAACTGATATTTCCTTTCTTAAATTAAAGAAAGTAGAGGAAACCATATCCTCTTACATTTTTTACATCTCAATTTAAAAAACATAAAACTACATCATTTCTTTGCCTCAGTGTTTGATGATGGCAGTGAATAAATCCCTTCTGTGCCTAAAATATTCAAGGATTGTCGCTAAAAACATCTTTATCTGTCGTCACTTTGGATGAACTCATTTTATCCTCTAAGAAAATGAGATTTGAAGTTTCAGAAGTGGCAGCTTTATGTAATTCTACTGGGAAAAATATATTTATGTAGAAAAATGGCCCCCGTTGGCCTGAGACAACAGTGAGTCACATCGCCATGGCAACGTGGCGTTTCCTGCATATGTTTAGGCTTATAAGGGTTCAAAGGTGTAACATCCACTGGAAGTGTGTTTACAATTTCATAAATCTGTTACTGCAAACATGTAGAAAGTGAATTCAGTGTGTGTGTGTGTGTGTGTGTGGGTGTGTCTGTGTGTGTGTGTGTGTGTGTGTTCCCCTTGGGATGGTGTTCAGTGTAGAGACCTTGTGTCAGCGAAACCTTGAGTCCTAAATAAAGTCCTGTAGTTTACCGATCTATTCTCACATGAACGAGTTTTTAAAGCTCAACAAATGCTGCTAAAGTGCTGAGTCACCGTTTAGTCATAACACCTGGTTTAATTTGTAAAAAATGTGGCATTTTTTAAAGACTAAAATGAAAAATAAGGCATACAGTGGCATGACTTTGGTTTGAAGACTCCACCAGCTGGTGCAAAGTTAGTGACTGTTTTTGTTTTATTTATCGCCGGACCAGGTGTCGTTTCTATGGAGACAGAAACTGAGAATAAAAAGTTGCATGTTTTAGATGAGCCTCTATTCCAGAGCAGCTGATTCAAATGATTGCATGACCATCAAGTGCTGCAGAAACCTGTTGATCACCCATAGATTCAATCCAGGTGTGTAGCAGAAGGGAAACACCTAAAACATGCAGGGCAGGGAGGCCTGAGGACCGGAATTGGGAAACGCTGTGCTAAGGATTATATGGAGATCAGGTGATTATACAGTAAAATAACATTAGATGTTTCTACCAATATTGAGTGAGTTGACTAGAGATGAGTATTGCTTTGAAATATTACTCCAGTAAAGGTGAAAGTAGGATGGATCTACTCCAAAATGTACATTTCTTTTATAAAAGTCACTCAAGTAAATGTAGCAGATTAAATCTAATTGGTTTCCACCTTATAGGTGGATCAAGTTTCTATAGATTATGTTTATTTGATCCATTTTAAGTCTGAAAACCAGACTTTTTCTAACTGGCTTCTCAATATGCAGCACAGATTGAAAGTAATTTGATCTCTGACAAGCCATTAAGGGCCGTCTGCGTGATGAGGAGTGGCGCTGCGGGGCGAACGGCTGCTCTGTGAATCAGAGGTTTCATTTGTGTCCAGAGTCTGCAGAAGGTTCCTGCAGAGCATTAGAAGTGACGCCATTCAGATGAGTAAAGCTCGTCTGCAGCAGCAGCAGCAGCGTGTTGCGATGAGCTGCAGCAGCAGCAGCGTGTTGCGATGAGCTGCAGCAGCAGCAGCGTGTTGCGATGAGCTGCAGTGCTGCTGCAGCTCTTTACGCAGTCCAACTCCTCAGCCTGAGCAGTCATAATGTTGACGATACGGAGCTGAATTAGTGCCGAAGCTTTTACTGTTTCATGGAGACAGAATCGCCTGTAAATGTTTTAAAATGTCGTTACTAACGTTTCATTCAGCTGCTGCATGAAAAGTCATTTCAGTGAGATATTAAAAAGCGACTCCTCTTCCTCGTTTACCTCTGCCTCCATCCTTCCTCCATCTGTCTCTCGCCAGCTAAATGCCAGCTGAAATGAATATGTTAATCCAGAGCGCTGTGATCAATGAGGCCGCCGGTTCTGTTTCTGCTCGGCAGCCATACGGGCCGGATCAATAAAACACAAGGACAGAACCGGGCTCGGGCCGTTCTGATTAAAAAGATCGCATCAGTCGTCATGCATCACAAAGATAGAGGCTTCAGCGGCTTTCCGTTTGTTTCTCCCTCCGTCAAATTAAATCTGTTTTCATATTAAGCTAAATTTTATCGGCGAGCCGGAAGGAAATTATATCTGCAGAAAGATTAAAATGTGAATGAAAACAAAATAAAAATCCTAAGAATAACAAATTTTTCTTATTGAAGCAGCATATCTGATATTTTCAGCTTGCTGCCACAGCATGACGCGTCCTCCACCGTACCTGGCAGGCTTGAACTTTTTAACACAATAATTTGTGTTTTAAGTAGGGATGAAAGTTATTGATCGAGTTAATCTAAAGTTGATTGGCAGGCCTGTCGCAATAATTAGTTCGTTGGATAATAAATTAAAACTCAATATTTTCAGTTTGCATGATTTGGTGTTTTTCCAAAAACTGGATGATAATTCTTCAGTTTGACCGTTTTTTTTTTTTAAGGCAGTTTTGTTTGCAGAGTTTTCATAATTCATTTCATTTATTTAGGATATTCAAAATGTTTTCCACTTCCAGCGTTTAATATTTATTAAAGTTTATTGATCTTTGCAAATGTTCTTATGCCGTTATATTCATTAAAAATGGTTTTAGAACAACAATATTATCGTTAATCGCAATAACTTCTGGGACAAGTTATCGTGAAGGGCTAAATTTTTCATAAAACAATGAATTTAACAAAATAAACGACCGTTTTGTCTCAGCTGTTAAATACTGGCTAAATAAACTGAAATTTATATATTTTTTCTCCTTATTAAACTTAAATATATTTTTGAAATAAAACCAGAAGCTCTTAAGTTGGAAGAAATTAAACAAAAGAAAAAGGTGAAATAAAGCCTGAAATAAAACTGGTTTTATTCTCGTTTTTCGACTTTCTCTGTTTATTGTAATACTGCGACTTTATTTTTTAGTTTGTTCTCGTAATATCTTCTCATAATTTTGACTTTTAGTTTCTTTTATTTTTTTTATTTTTTCCCTAACTGTCATACTGAGCCAGAATCTGAACAGACGGATTAGAAACCAGCTGCTGCAGAGTCGGGGTTTTGTAGAATGAAAGGCTGTTAGTTTGAAATGAGGAAGTTTTGGTATAAAAAGCTTTTTAATGGAAAAGGAGCGGAGTGAAACGCGAGTTGGACGTTGTTATTATCGCAGCTCAGCAAAGTGCATTCTTCCTGAGAGTTTTTCCTCTTGCTGCCAAAGGTCAGCGGATCAGCTTCTGCTCCGATAACGCCGCCGCCATTATTACAGGAAGGTGATTTATCGAGGTGATGTCCGCCGTCGTCATATAGAAGAATAAATATTCACAAGGCTTTCCGCTCCTCTCCATCATACAGGTGGCGAGTCGTTTAGCAGCAAACCTTCCCTCTGCAGGAATAAAGCACAAGCAGTCAATAAGGCGTTAATGGAAACACAATTTATGGCTTTAATTTAACCAAACCGGGTCAAGCTTCTGTGTTTTCACCTGCAAGGATCATAAATTGGCAAACACAAACACTTTAAGCTGATGTAGATACAGAATATAATGCCTTAACTCATGTTATTGATTATTTTATCTAATTAACTGATTAGTTGTTTAGTGGGTTGTAAGTCAGACTGCAGTTTTCCTGAGTTTGCAGCTTTTCCCGTCTCTCTGGGGCTTCACAGGACTTACAGCCGATATATCCGACATAATTACTGTGACCATGGTAACAAGGTGACGTGTTGAAGGGGAAAAGTTAAAGTAATGGGCTTTTAGTAATGGCAGGAAACTTACGGTAGCGTTGGAAATGTATTTAGACTTGGATCAGATGGTTCACGGTTCTGCTGTTTCTTCAGGTGTGACTAACTTCTTTAGCCAGACATAATTTATGTTAAAGTGAGACCTCTTGTTTCTACACAAGCTTTGTTTTGTTACTTTATATCTGCTTGTTTGTCATTTAGAGATGAAATAATAATAGATTTTATTTATAATGCCCTTTATCCTGAGATCTCAAATGTCTACAAAACAAAATGAGCATTTAAGAGCATAAAGATGAATAAATAAATAAATGAATAAATAAGAGAAATATCTGAAGAAGTGGACCAGAAAACTGTAGATATGGTCACTGGAAGTATTTTACACATATTATGGAAAAGTGTACAAAAGCAATTTTCTGAATTTAGACACTGATTGTTATATTTTTAAACAGTTTTATTTTTTACAATCCTAGAAATTGCACTTTAGATTTAGACTTTAGCTAACTTTTGATTCTTTTATCTTTAATTAAATCGGATGTTGCAGTTTCTGTTTCCATCAGATTGTCCTGCGAACTTTGAGCAGAATTTTAAAATGTTGCAAAACGACCTGAATGTTCTGGTTCCTCTGGTAAGGCTGTCAGGATTCATTCGGAAATGTTTCCGTCGTTTTAGTGCTTTTTCAGAAAGATCAAAACCGCTTTGGCTCGTTTTAATTGTTTTGGGATAAATAATCTAACATATTCCATCATTACATGAGGTGACCTGGCTCATTTAGGCAGCCATCTTTGCTGTACGGTAAACCTGAAATGCCAAAAATTTTAAATGTAAAAATCAGCTTCTGTCTGAAACTAAGCTAAACTTTACCTGTTTTTAAGTCAGTTAAGTTTAGTAACATTATTTCTATTAGCTAGATTTTTGAATGAATGTGAAATAACTGGAACAAAAACATTTTTAATGGTAATTTCTTGCCTAAAATTAAATCATGACAGTCAATAGTTTTTTTTGTGTGTGTTTTTTTTAAATGATCTTATGGGGTTTCTTTTAGGAACGTTAAATGAGGGATTGCAGGAGCATAATCTCACAATGAAAAATCTAACATTTAATTCAGTTATTTAGAATCCCAGATTAAAAAATGTATTTTACTACAAATCACTGACTCTTCCATTGTTGCTACTACTAATGAAACCTTTTAAAATAAACATCATTTATGTTTTTCTAATATTTTTGTTTATTGGTCATAAAATCTCCATAACAGTTTTATGCATGTGTTGGCTGAACTCAGGGTTATTTTATTTCTTTATAAACAATCCAATGCTGATCAAATTGCTCTGTCAAGATATCGAATAACATAAAACATCTAAAATGATTGTATTAACAAAAAATATTAACTTTTTACAGACATTTAATAAAGCTTCATCATTCATTGTCTCTGTTTTGGATCAAAAAATCCACATTTTTGTGCTGAAATATTGCAGAAAATGTTAACATTTATTTAAGCCGTTTCCACCACTGCAGCTAGAGGGCGCCGTTTCCTGCTCTGCTCACCAATTAGAGAGCTGCAGGTTGCCCTGATCGGATCAGATTTGTTTTCAAAGCAGTTCAGTCTTTCGTGAAAGTTAATTAGATCATGGAAACGCGGCTGCACACACGCACAGACGAACCGTACTCTTTCAGAGACACAAACGGCGAATAAAACATCAGCAGAGCGATAATGTCCTGTTTGGACGCATCCCAGTGGATCCCAGTGGATCCCAGTGGCAGCGCTGGTACACCACCACCACCACTGACCTGAATCTACCTGGTTTCTTTCTGCCCCCTTCAGGCTGTATTCCTGTAATCTTGTGCTTTTTTTGTCAAAGCGTGTCCTGTCGAGCCGGTTGCCATGGGAACGGTGATAAGGTTTCCAAAATGGAGCTCAATAATTCATGAGCTCTTGATAAGACGGCGAACAAACAAACAGGCACGCGGGCGCAGTGTGTAGAGGAGCACATTCTGATACGACGCATGTAATTACAGCAGGAAACAAGACGGACATCCTTCCACACACACACACACACACACACACACACACACACACACACACACACGGAGGTGAACACTATTTTTAATAAAGCTGAATTTTCTCAAAATTTCAATCTGAGCACATTAACAGAGAAACTTTTTGTTTTGTCACTGACACCGGTCCGGTTTTAAAGCCGGTTCCCTCTGCAGCGGGTGTGGATAATAAATTTATAAATAAAACAAATAAATAAATAAAAAACGTCACCTCAGGATCCATGACTCTTACTGCACACACAGTAGACGACCTGAAATCTGATAGCAGTGGCCCAGAAAACTGAAATATACAAACTACAGATTTCAGGATTGGATAGAAAACTTTAAAAACTTTCTGCACTATAAAAACACAAAATCTTACCAAGTACAAACATCTTAATTTTGTCTTATTTAAGGTGTACTAACTTACAAGTAGCTTTTAAGCAAGGTATGGAAGTCTTTTTGCATCAAAAATTCCTTAATATTGATTAAAAAGTACCAGTTTTGTTTTTAAGTGAAATAATCTGCCAGTGAAACTAGTATTTTTCTTTAATAAGGGATTATTTACTCTAGTCTACAATGAGTGGAATAGAGATCAGTTTTAATTTTGACATTAAACTTTTTTTTTTATCAAAAAGCCAAATTTTGTTCTACTTTTTGTAAAAGTTTCTAAAAAAGAATAAAACATCCAAGGGTTTGAATACTTTTTATAGGTACTGAATGCAGGATCTGTTTCACCTTCATGTTGAGAGAAAGATGGTTTACTTTATTTACAGAATATAAAACTGAGGAAGCAAAATGGAAAGCAACCAAAATCTAATTTGGGGTTCCTCAGGGCTGTATTCTCGGGACATTTTCATTTATTATACCAACTTCTTCCTTCTAGTTTGCATTTCAGAGTTTGTAGGCCATAATTTATCCCATTTTGAAGCAGAAAAGTTGGGACAGAAAAACTGATGAATAGTTTGAGTTTTTTTAAACATTTAGATTTTCTTGCTTCTGTGTGAACGGAGGTATAAACTCCTTTAACCTCCTGTAACGTATTTTCTTTGCGGTTCTTTTTAGTGTTTTTGTTGTAAGGTGTGGAAGCATTATGATTGATTTTCTGTGAACTAAACTCAAAGATGGCGGCCTGAGTTGCGACCCCTTTCAAACGCCAGTAAAGCGCGCGGCTAATGTCGTCTAATGAATTTCCGAACGGTTTGCCGTCTGCTGATTGGACGGCGTAACCTCAAGGACCGGCTGATCAATCGGTCAACCGATTAGCTGATCGGGCCCGAAGCCGAGACGGCCGGCCAATAAACCGACCCAGCGGTGCCAGAGCTCCAATCACAGACAATGATGAGGTAATCGATCATATGCCGAGGAAGGAAAAGGCTCATTTCCCTTCTCCTTTTTAACCTTCATCTTCATCACACCTTCCCTCTTCTTCCTAATCAATGAGGTTTTTCTTCCCTTACGTTTCCTTTTCTCCTGTAATTATCTTTTTTTATTTTCTAATGAAACTTCCTTTACCTGGCTCTATTTCCAGAATATACTTCTCTGTCTCACCTCTCCTCCTCCTCTTTCTGCTGTGATAAAACTAATATTAGTCCTTTTGTCTCCTCCTCTTCCTCTGACAGTGATGGAGAGTGTTTTCCTCCTAAAACCAGCGTTTATCTGAAAGACTCTGTTGGTTTAATTACACTTTTCCAGATTCTTTTTTGTCCCTCAACTCATTTCAGGACGAACAAGCTGTGTTATTAAGAACAGATACTGGTGAGACGAGGCTCATTTATTTACAGGTGGTCCATAAACTGACTTGTATCTTATTAATAAACATTACTTTGGCAGTTTGCATGAGTTTGCGTAATAGTATATTGACTTTCGTCTTGTAATGTTTGTCTTTCTTCCTGTGGATCTTAGCGATGGTTTGGGAGGAGGCTGTCAACTGCTGTTAAATCTTCATGAAGACGGATGAGGAGTAAATACGGGAGTAAATAAATGACAGGAAATGAGTGCAACCCCTAAACCTCCCCCATATCTGAAGTCGTTTGTAAAATGTGTTTTTATTTAGACAAATAGATTGAGATTGTGTCACTTTTGAATGAATATGAAACTTTTCTCCTTTTTTGTGGGCATACTTACCCTATAAATAAGTGGCATCTCTACGGAAGACAAGGAATGCCAAAAATTAAGAATAAATGGAAAATTCTATAAACAGTTAAGTTAGTGGACCCAAGAAATATATCAACAAAAAACATCAAATAATTACTGATATCACTTTCTCATAACTAATATTGTAGTTTTCTACTTTTATTTGCTTTTCATTTAAACATTATTGTTGCTGAAAAAATTGAGAAAGCCTAAAGCAAAGGTTAAAATCTTAACAAAATAACCATGAAAACTGAAAATCAAACAAACATGGACATTTAAATCAACTATAGATCATTTAGTTAGGAATGGAAATAGTCACTTTCTAAGGTGCCATTAATGCCAAAATTCCTGAAAATTTTTTCACAAATAAAATAAGTGGTAAGTGGATCTGCAGTGTGCAATAGTTCAAAACTATTATTTCCAGAAGTCAGTCTTAAGTGGAGTAAAGATGCATAAATCCCGTTTGCCATGCCACCCTTTCTTAGTTTTCTGCCTGGTTTTTGCTCTTAGTTTTAAATTTTTCAACACATTTAATATTGACTATTTGAGGTATAATTATCACTTTGTCAGATTCCAGATCAGTAACTGGAAAAATTGATGTATTTTCTGCGTTTATTGTGAGATTAAATGGATGATTTAAACCAAGGGCGTAGGTTTGGTCTAAGTTTTGGTGGGACCTTACAACTTACTCACCAACTCACAAGCATTTAAAATTAATGCTACCACTGCGTAGTATATTGAAATATTAAACTAATCAATGTAGATTTTCGTTTATTTATTTTGTTTTCGTTAAAAAATACATATGTTTTTTTTTTTTTTAATTTATATGGCAAAAATTGGTCGGGACTATTTTATATTCCTTGAATATTGGTCGTGACATGTCACGACCGTCCATACCCAAACCTACGCCCATGATTTAACCCATTGTTATAGTTTTTTTCTTAAATTGGGTAATTTTACTGTTTTGTACCGCTCTTCAATCTTTTTTTTTCCAGTTTTAAACTGAGATGTAATTTTTTCCTCGCACGCTGTGGTTTGTTTTCTTTCCCATCTCAGACTCAGAGCATGTGTCGTTGTCCCAGCATCATTACCAGTTGCATTCTGGGAGTTGTGGCTCAGGTAATGGACTCATTAGTGTCCCAGTTCACCCTCAATCACTAACCTCATCAGTGCTGGAAAATGGAAATCTAATTTACTAGAAAATTATGCTTCTTTTTTTTTATCACAACTCTAAATGAGATCCGAGACGTAGTGGAGAGCAGAAACAAGTTTTCCTTTTCGAGGTGCGTTTGTTTCGGCGTGTCGGACGGAGTCGCCTGGGAACGTCGGTCCTCGTAAACATGGTGGATCAGTTCAGGGCTGTGTGAGCTGCAGGCGGTTGCGTTCGGTTAAAGGGGGACGCGCTGTAGCGTAAATGAAGCGGCCCCCGGCTGCCGGGCTCAGATGGTGTTGGGTTTGTCCGTCTGCTGGCGCCTCCGGGCGACTCGAGCCGGGTGGAGCTAAGTGATGAAGAGGAGGAGAGACGGATCTGCATCTGTGGCTCTTCTTTCTGTTCTCACTTTTTATTTTTCCTTGTTTCCCAGCATATTTTTTTACTTTTTAGTTTTATTCCAAACATAAAATGTAAAATTCTTGATAATTTGGTCAATTTAAAACATTTGTTTGACTAGGCCACGCTTGGTTTCACACCGGTAGTGGACTACAGTCATGAGTTATCGAGGGAAACCAGAGACTTTTTTGCACCTTTTTTCTTCTGATTATTTAATTAAATCTTCTCAAAAGAAACATTTGTCATATTTTCAATTTTCTGGAAAAAATAAGGACATTTCTGAGCTCTTGGACAAAAATTTGCTAAAAATAAACGCAGAATTTTCCAAGTTGATTTAAGTTGCTTTTTTCTCACAAGTTTTTTTTACTAGAAAATTTATCAAAAATCTTTTCTAGCAAATTTTACATTTTTCAAGTTCAGAAATGTCCAAGTTTTAAAAAGTATAAAATTCACTATAAAAAATCCCCCAGAAATTGTGAGAATAATCTCAGAAATTTTCTAGGAAAAAAAACTTGGAAGTTTTTTTAAAGCAGATTTTTGACGTTTCAAACTCAGAAATGTCCAAGTTTTTTCCTGAAGCATTTTTCTTTTTTTTAGAAAAACCTCAAAATATAAGTTAGAAAAGTCTAAAATTGGCTAGAAAAAAACTCTCAGAAATATTAAGATTGATATCAGAAATTTTGTAGAAAACATCTTAGAAATTTCTAAGTTTGAAAACTCAATAATCTGCTAGAAAAAAACTTTTAAATTTCCCAATTTTTTACAGAACATTTCAGAGATTAACTTTAAAAAGTTTGTTTGAAAAAAACAACTTTTTTTTGGATTAATCTCAGAAATATCGTAGAAAAAACGGTTGTCAGTTTTCAGGAAAATTTCTGGCCTTTCAAGCTCAGAAATTTTCAAGTTTTTTTTTTTTCTAGAAAATATCTAAAATTAATCTCAAAATTTGAGCATTTTGGCAGAAATTTGTTCCTTTTTTTAATCTAATACGGTAAAGTAGACAGGTGTTGGTATGACCTTTGACCTTTAGGTTAGTTTGTACTTTATGTATCATCTCTGGTAGATTCACTAACTTTCTAAATGTAAACTCTTATATTTTGAATGAATTTTCTGAGCTTTTAACCGTTTTGCCGTTCCTCTGAACTCTGAGCTGATTTAATCTGCGGTTTGTCTTCTGATGGTCCAGCGACAGGAAACGAATCGCTGCTTTACCTGGAAACAGGAATTAATCCGTTAATGTGACTCAGCTGCTGTTCGTCGTTAAAATGAAACCTGACAGCTGAGATGAATGTGTGAACAGATTAATCATCGACAGATAATAGGAAACATGAATCATTCCTGGATCTCCTCACTGACTCTCCACTGTGACTGGAGAGCTGACACTGTGCAGAGGAAAGTTTAAAGGAAGGACGATCTCGAGTTCAAGCTGATACTGGTGTGCAAACTGTGGCTCAGGGGCTATTTGTGGCCGCTGGTCTCATTTATGCGGCCCACTGACTGCAGTTTCAGGTTGATGCAGGTGGAGAGTTTTTAATTTTATCTTTGGCAAAATTAAAAAAATTTTAATCACAACACAAATATGAATCTCTTAAATAAAGCTTTTTCACATTCATTAATTTATTTTTTATACTCAAGTGTTTTAAAAAGGAGCAACTGAGAATAAGCTACACTTATCTCTATTTTTTACTGTTAAGCCCAAAATAAGTTGCAAACTGAATGACTTTCATGATGTTCAGATCAGGGGAGAAATGAAAATATTATTATTTTGCCATTTTAATGTATGAATATATATATTTTTAGCACCCTGAGATCGGATCAATTTTGACTTATATAACATTAAAAAATCATCTGAGGGAGTTTGGGCTTTTTTTTTGTTAAAGATGCAAAATTAGATATAATTTTTAGGAACTTGAGATAATAGAAATGAGTTTTTGGTTTGTTTTAACTGTTCAGACATTTGATTCTTACCTAAATGATCAGATGTTTATTCACATGTTAATATGTGCGTAATACACTTTTTATTTCTATAAAAAATTCAACTTATAAATGTTTTAAAAAGCAGCTAAAGTGACTAAACGTCATGGATTGTGCATGACAGCCATTAGTTCCTTCTTTTCTGCTTCACAAGCTGCTGATTTACCTGGAAAATCTGCTGCATCAGCAACAGAAATGTGATTAGTCTGCAGAGGACATGTTCGTTTTTTACCTGCAGCAGGAAGAAGATGCTGCTCCTTCCTGAACTGATCATCTGAGGTTTCCCTCTGAAACAATCAGCCGGTTTCTTCTGCAAAGATTCAAAAATAAACCAGTCGACATGTAAATCTGCAGAAATGGTTGGAAGGGATTAAAACATTTATATTCTCTGTTTTTAAATACTAAAAATCAACTTTTTCCTCCGGTTTGCTGTGACCTAAATCATCCGCCTCTGCAGCTTCAGCTAAACTTTCCTAATATTTGAGTGGTAATTGATCTCCGGTCCCTGCAGCGGTTGGCTCCGGTTGTTTCCAGGTCGGTTTAAAGCTTTTAAACTTTTTTCTGACCTCCTTGTTAAGCTGTCATTGATGAGCCGAACTTCCTGACTCATCATCTCCTCCCTTCCTGCTGTGATCAGACTCTCTTCATGCACTTTAATTTGGAGTCCAAACTTCTTCTGCAGTCCTGCTGCTGCTTGTTAGTTTTTTGTTTTTTAATTCCTCAGGAAATTCTCTGCTTTTAAGTGGAAAATCTGGTAGTCAATCATTTAATATTTAAAAATTGCATCATTATAATAGATCAATTTAAGTGGAAATTTTGGTAATTTATGTGCCAAAATGACGACGATTCATGTAACGAAAAATAAAGCAAAATAATTTTTTTTTCCTTAAATTAAAAAAGTGATGAAACTTTAACAGAAACTGCAGGTGTGTTTTTTTTTGGTTATAACATGTTTTTCATTAATTGGGTAAAAAATCCAGACATTTTACTCAAGAGCAGAGATACTTCAAAGTAAAGTTACTCAAGTAAATGTAACTAGTTACTGCTCAACTCTATTCAAAAGCTATTATTCGCATCTCTTTAATTCTGCACACCGTTTCTTCTTGGAAACGATTTAATCTCTTAACATGCAAACAATGGCAGATAAACGAATAATTAAATAATTCTAACATCAGGAACCAGATCAACTAATGTTTTAAGTTATAATTCACAGATTTTGTACAAATTAACATTAATTTCAGCTTTTTAGATATTTTTGTAGAGAAAATGCAGCTTGGGAAGCTAAAGTACCTCAGATTGACTCGATATTGGCTGGCGTACTCAAACCAGCCAATCCAAAGCTTCCATTCATTTCTCTTGGTGCTGATTGGCTGAACCACCAAGAGTGGAAGTAAGAGACTGTATATTTGTATATTAAGGGATATTTGAATGATTAAATTATAACCATTTTCAGATGAAGTCTCGTATATTGGCGTGTTTCAGCTGTTCTCAGGCGGCTTAAATGCAAACTTTCTCTTTTCTTGAAATTGCTGGAAAAAACCAACAATCACTACATACATGCTTTCTGTTTCTGTGGAATCGAATCTTATTTAAAGCATAACTAAGCCCCAAGTTTACTTTGATTTTAGCTGATAAACTACCTACATGGGTTATTTATGGTTCTATCTTTACATTAGTTAAAATTTTCACATTTTTATGTAAATTTGATATGTTCTGCAATGTTTCGCCGTGTTTGCCAGAGTTTTTTGAAGGTTTTTCTGATGCCTGAAAGAACCGGCCTGAACTCTGAAGAAATATGGAAAATATGGAAGAGAAAAAAAAAATCAATCTGATACAAATACCCAACTTTCAGGCCGAGTAACAAATGTAAGGTTTCTGGGGGGAAATAGCCATTGAAGCTGTTAGAAACGACATGTAAAGTGGTTAAAATTTACCAGAAGTCTCACTTGCTTCCATAAAGAGAGATGCATAAACATTTGAAAGCAAAATTGTTCTGTTTCGGTCTAATAGAGGCATCAAACATTTTATTTTGAACACATCAGTACTGTATGTGACTTAGAAATCATTTCTGAAAGGAAATCAAACTGGAAGACGCTGTAAGGCGTCGATAAAGTTGGGAAAACCTGGCGGCAGAATAAACTTTTCAAGAAAAGCCATAAAACTGGAGTTGGGAGGCAATGAGAGGTAAGAAAGAGGCTGAAGGGAACCCTGAGGGATCTGCAGATCCTCGCTGCGGAGGTTAAGTTTCTGCTAAAATGACCAGTTCAGGCTGTTCTCTGCATAAAGCCCAGATTTAAGGTTGACTGTCCAGAATACCAGATTTACAGCTGGTGGAAGTTTTTCAAGTTTCCTATAATGTTCTCAAAAGTTTAGATATTTAGGTTTACCAACTTAAATCCATTAAATGAAGCTTTATTTTCATTTTTAAGGGCTAAATTGGCCAGGATTTGATTTGTTTTCAAGCTGAAATGGAAGCAGAACCAAAAACTACCTTCGCCGTCCGGGTCAGAGTCCGGTTGAACTCTTTACTACTGACCGTTTAAGCTGTTTGTCAAACAGATGTTTCCTCTTCTACGTTAAAGTTCAGTTCGAATTGGGACAAAAATTGCAACATTAGTTACATTTTCAGCTTGAACCCTTTGAGCTAGCTGTTCCCCTCCTCACCTGTGGGGGCGCTGCACCAAAAATCTCTGAATAAGTCGCAGAGCGAAACTTCCTTCTTCACGAAATGGAAGCCAAAATGGAGCAGCTTCACATTTTAGCAGTTGGAGGATTTCTATAGTCTTGGGTAAAAAAAACGAACAAAAAACACACAAACAATTTCTCCTGCTAGCGCTAGGCTAATGTGTTTATTTTGGTTGTATTTACCCAGAATGCCTTGCACTGTAATCCACTTCCTGCTTTCGGAGCGGTCTCCAGTCTGCTTGGCGTTCACATATGAATTCAAACCAAACCAAAGTTCACTTCAACCGAACCCAGACCGAGGTTTGTAGACTGATCCGTTTGGCTCTCAGTCTGACTGAATTAAAGTTTAAGGTTTTCGACACGTTTTGTACTTTTCCTGTACCTCTGTTCGGCCTGACCGAAACCTGAAACCCGTTTGGCTCGCAGCAAACTGTTTTTTTTTTTCACCTTGGTATCAAGATGTAGCCCAACTCGCCATCGATCCTTTATCGGCCTGTTTGCTCGAATTAGAGCGTCTCTGCCTGGCGCTCTGAAATGCGAGAACCTTACCTGAGCTGAATATTGATGGCGGACCACCGGGCCCGAAGCCAACCCAACCTCATGGATTTTCTTTTTAATGTAAACTGAAATTCATGCGACTCCTGAGCTGAATTTCATCATTTCTGTAATTCCGTCAAAGCAGAAGCAATCACTCATTTTGCCCCTGCAATGACTTGAGGTTTGTCCACCAAGGCCAACAGCTCTTGATGAGATTCTCATAGTTCGCAATCACTTTTGGCTTCTTCAAACTTAAAGAAACTGAATAAAATTCAGTCTCTTCACTCTGTCCTATTATGTAGTTTCTCAAACTGATTGGTGGTTTCCATTCTTTGGCTGACTGTTGCTGAAAAGC
The DNA here is from genome assembly GCF_002775205.1 of Xiphophorus maculatus. NCBI lineage: Eukaryota > Metazoa > Chordata > Actinopteri > Cyprinodontiformes > Poeciliidae > Xiphophorus > Xiphophorus maculatus. Next base: position 1,352,633 of record NC_036459.1, read on the forward strand.
GGTTTTGAAATCAAGTTTGTTGATGGACTCAGATGGTGGGTGAAACCGCAGAGAGCGGAAAACGGGAAGTACTGAAGGAAACTACAAATGAGAACCTAAAGGACTACAAATCAAAATGCTTGAGAAATCCAACTTATAAACAAAAAGACAACTGCACCATACATTATGATGTAAAACTCTTCGAACTGCCTTGTTGCTGAAATGTGCTATAAAAATATTCATTGATTGAAATCTTGTCTGTTTGAAATCATAACTTGTTGGGTTAATTGGGTTTTCTAAGGCTGCATTCACACCAGTTTTGTTTAGTCCAGTTTAATTTAATCCAACTCGAGTCTGTTTGTGTAGAAAGTCCAGTTCGTTTGGTGAGGTGTGAATGCTAAGCTAACTCTGGTCCGCCTACAGGTCTTGGTTTGTTTGAAGTGAACTCTGGTTTGGTTTGAATGCATATGTGAACACCAAGCGGACCAGAAACTGCTCCAAAAGCAGGAAACAGACTACAGTGCAGGGAATTCTGGGTAAATCAAAACAATCAAAACAAATGTGTTAGCATAGCGCCAGCAGGAGAAATGGCTCGCGGTCTTTAGCCAAACACAAATCATCTAAATGCTAAAATCTGATGCCACTCCACTTTTGAAGTTGAGCTCAGTGTCTTCAGAGGTTTCTGTCGTTTCCTTCAGTGGTTCTTGGGGCAGCGCCCCCACAGGCGGGGAGGGGAACAGGCTCCTCAAAGGGTTTGGTTGGTTTATGAAAGGGAACCACAGCAGCTGAAAATGGAACAAATATTGCAACTTTTGACCAAAATCAAACCACTTCTACTGGACTATCAGGTGTGAAAACAGTCTGAATCGAAGCATTTATTGAGAAATGTGAGGTTTTGATAAGGAAAAACCTCCAGGAAGCTTGAAGAGCCACTGAAGAAGAACATTTCTGGCTCAATGCTTTGAAGGTTAAAGCAAAACTGGAGTATTTGTGACAGCAAGTCTCCCCTTATCAAACCTAAAATGTGGCCTGAATCCAGCGGCGGTGCACTTATCAGCTTATCAAGTACAAGCTCCAAATCAGAGCGCGTCTCTAAGATTTACTCGCTTCAGAGACGGTAACAAGACAGAGCAGCTGAGCGTGAGTTCAGGACTGCGTCTCTACAGAGGAAAACTGACACCAATCTGTCAGACATCCCACACATAAACACACTGCTACAATAATGAAGATAAAATGAAGACGAGTGGGAGAGGAAAGCAACGGCGAGCAGGAAGAGCAAACCAGTAGAGACGGTCTGTCAGTCGGTGACGGATGATGTGTTGAGTGTTTGATTAAACCGCGGGGTTATTTCTCTCTGTCCGTCTCTTTACCTCCAGCTCTTCAGGCTGCAGCTTTTCAATCTGTCTTGTTTATATCTCATTGTTATCGCAGCGGCCCTCCGCCCCGTCTGTGTTCGCGTTTAAACTCCTCTGCAGGTGAGCTGCGGCGACAGCTCTTAGATCTAATGAAGCGGCTGGCGGCAGATATAAATATCACTTCAATTTATTAAGAATCGGTGCGCTGATGGCTGTTTGTGTGGGAGAAAGAGACGCAGCAAACGGAGCTGAGATTACGGATGAGAACGAGCGTCGTCACGAGTTTAAAAGTAGTGGAGCCGGATTTTGATGCTAATGCAACACATTGTGCACATCAATATTAACTCGACATGATTCTCAGAAGAAATAACGTCGTAATAAATAATGAAACGATCCACTCGGCCTGTCACTTCAGCTTCTTGACTTGAGACTCAACACTTTCTGGAGATGTTTCATCATGAAGGTACCGCAGGAGATTTCATTCTGCCCAAAGAATCTGATTTTACTGACAGATCAGGTTCTCCTTCAGTCCATGTAGCCTTAAAATGTCTTAAAGTCATTAGAAAACTAAGTTGATTTTAAATTTTGTGGTTGTTGCCGGACTTTTGAGTCATCCACAAACATCTTCATTTTGTTCTGTAAGGCGTTGCGGCTACTGCTACCTAGCTGGTAGCTCCATGTGATTCGAGTCACTGAATGCAATAAATATGTTTGCTAGCTAGGAGGGGCATGTTAGCCACAGCTGCTTTTAGTCACAAAACGCACCAATTATGTTTGCAGGTGACTCAAACATTTGCCTGACAGAAAAGTTTGAGAGAAAAATAAACGACATAAAAGACGGGAAAGCTTCTCCTAGCTTAGCATCTCTTTCTTTTTTTTCTTGCTCTTTCTCAATATGTTCTCATCTGAAGGAAGTGATGTCAACCATTATTAATTCAGCTTTCTGCAGATTTCAACAACACAAAGACAAAAAGAAGAGCTGGTTAGCTAGGGTACATTAACAGCTAGTTAGCTAGCTAGCTTTTTTGCATCGATCATGGGAAAAGTCTAAATTTATCTCCTGTAAAAAGTTTAATGCGTTTTTTTTTACTACTGCTGGGACTTTAACGTGTTGATTTTTGATTAAATAGACTTTAATGTGTTGCCTGTAAATCCGACGCTCAAGCTACAAACAAACAGATGGACGATGGAGCCGCTTTTCTCGTCCCGCTGGGGGTTAATTTCTACTGCTAAACGGATCTGATTGGACGCTGGGAAAGACTATTGTTGTGGTCAAACTAAATTAGTTAGCCTATTAATGAAATTATTCTAGTCTAGAATAGCATCTCGATGCTAAAAATGTTGCTAATGCTAATCTCGGCGTTCTTGAAACACTTGATGTCACTTTGCACCAATTTGATGACTAAATAATCTAACATTTAAAACAAAGTCTTTGCTGTTGAGCTCATATGTATATTTATTCCCTAATTTAGTAGAAAATGGTTTCTGTAAATGTTTTGTCTGTATTCAATGAAAAGGTGATTAATTACAGATTAAGTCAATTAAAATTTTCATTTGTTTTATTTATATTATAATGAACTTGTTTAGTTCATTTCTCTTTTTGTTTTTTCTGCTGTTTCTTATACTTTAGTTTCCAAAGTCTCTCCTGTAAATTATCCAGAGAGCAGAAGATCAATTTAATAATCCTTGATGCTTCTCACCTCCTCCTCAACTTTGATACCTGATATTTCCTTGGTTCTCCTCTCTCTACTTTACATTTTTAATTCACTCTGCCCGATTTACTGCCAGAGTTTACATACAAATACATCGACTCATTCCAGGATACCTGGTCAAATTTAATGGAGCAATAATATATAACTAAGATTGGGCAAAAAATCTGGGGAAAGCAGCTAAAGGCCAAAAACAAGCGTCGCTTTGAGGCTGTAGGAAGGTCTCACTCCGGCAAAGGAGAATAACGATATTTTAAAACATAAAACTGTATTGTTTATATACTGTATATATCTATCACTATTTTGTCTCATTATACATTAATTGGCTCTTTTTCCATCTGTTTTTCATTTCCAATCCCAGAAGCATTTCTCTAACCAAGCTGAGAACAATCATGACTTTGTTTTGATATTAATAGTTAGTTGAATGTGTTTTGTGTCAAACTGTTCATATTTATACATAGTTTGAACCATAGAAATCATATTTCTTGATCTTGTTTCTTTAATCTGGTGGCCATTTTGAAAAATGGCCACCATGACTGTAATTGAGTATCTGTTTGCTCTAAAATAAGGAGTAGATGTTGCTAGTAGCGGGCACAGCTAACCAAAAGGCTAACCACTAATCTGCTAAACGAGAATCTGAACTGTGCTAATGCTAAAACGCTAACGCTAAGTCTGTAAAATGCTACATTTTATTACTTTGAAGTTGTATGAATATACTTACTGGAGTTGAAACCATATGGTGCAGCATAAGGTTTATCCAAGTTGGGAAAAGTAGTGACATTTTATGCTAATTGCTTCAAGACTCAAATGGCAGCCATTTTGAAAAACTGGCTCCTTCCTTAAATTTAAGTGGAAAACATAAATCTGAGCGGTGAGCAGTAAAAATTTATACTTGTTTCCACATTTGAAAGATTTTATGGTAACATGCTGCTCTGTTAAATGTTTAATGCAGATTTTTGTTCACCTGACTGACTAAAAACAAATGTAATTGTTTTTAAGTAAAGATGGTATTTTAGATGCACAATGCAGTTTTTTAATGGAAAACCAATTTAAATGTAATTCTGTGGGGTTTAAGTTTGGAATTATGTCTGATTTTAGGCTTTTAATTGATCTAAACGAAAATGAATCGAGATACAATATATTCTTTGTGTTTTAAGTTTCTTTTTTCCAACTAGTAGGAAGCTACACTTGTCGCCTCCTCACATTCAGTTGAACCTTCTCCGACTTGACAAAGGTGTTAAATTTATAATAAAAGCCTGCAGATTCACAGATGAAGTGTTATGAGCAGACAATGATCCAGGGACTAAAGTGCAATATGTCGGCAACAGGCCTGAAAGGGAAACTCGTTCTCTGCGGAGGTAATGGAGGTTTTCATGTTGCACTTCAAAGCGGCTGTAACAGGATGCAACGCAGGAGGAAAATCAGGCTGGAAATGAGCGAATTGAAAGCCGCCGTTCAGAGCCTCCCTGTCGATCCGCGGCGTCGCCCAGCAGGAGGCGGGACTCGTTCGGGTCAGAACCGGAGCTGGAGTCCTGCACAGACACAAAAAGAAAACCGGTGCTCCCACCGTTTTCTTCAAAAGTCGGAGAAAAGAAGAATCTCTTTTCTGTCGACTCGCGTTTCTGCCTGAAATGATCCTTTGAACTCCAAAGCCACCGACTCGGCAGCAGCAACAAAAGGAAACGACTCTGACACGGAGACGCCGACTCGGACGGAACGTCTCGTGTATTTTCATTTTAATGAGCAGAGTTGCATGTTTCTAAAGCCACTCTTCTGACGGGACGTGACGTCTAACGAGGGTTTACAGAAGGAGAGATGTTTGGATGTAATGAAGCCGTGAGCAGATATCCAGCGGTTCTGGACAGAAAGACAGACGTGTCCTCTCATGGATTAAGTCTGTCCATCCGACCTTCCAGTGGAAGACGGATGATGCAACAAGTAGAAACGCTCCCGAACACACACTCTGTTTTTATATGAGTGAATAAATGAACAGGAGGCTGTGTTTCTGCGCCTGCTGCGGGAAAGCTTTTCCTCTTTTTATTTAAAAAAAAACAACATGCCGACACGCTTCATTAATCTGATTCTGTTGGTTTGATGCCTCCGTGTCTGATGGACAGAACGGTTCGATTCGGACCGACAGTTTGTTTGTTTGGTGGGTGAAGCTGGGTGGTCGCGTCATGCAACAAGGAGTCACCATGAAAAGCTGGAAAACATCCACTGAGTTTTCTAAACTCCATGTTTTTATGAATCCATGACGAGTTTAAAGGCCTCTGTCACTTTAAACCTATACAAGCTGCTGCTGGCCACGCCCCCAAAACTCAACGTTTACACTCTCATGTGAAAATAACACAAGAACAATTATACAACCTGACATCTTTGAAAAGCAGAAGTGGAGCCTCCAAAAAATGCAGCAAGTGGTTTCTAGATGATGAAAGTAGCCAGTAGCCATTGTACATCAGTAAATCCAGCTGACCAAATGCTCTGGAGCTCCTCTTGGTCAAACCAGGGACAAACATGGTTTACAGCGCATCGTGCAGAGAAGGTGATTGGCTGCGACCTCTGACCTTTACAGGACAGGTTGGGATGCAGTCAGCCCCTCTCACCCTGCAGGCTGCTGACGCTCCTCCCCTCAGACAGGAGACGACGGTCCAACCGGACCGGAACTGTCCACCACCAGATCGGTTTCTTTCCCTCAGCCATTAGACTGTTATTAACTCTGACATAAAATTCTGCTCTGCACAACGATACGTATTTACTTTTTCATATTTATTTAATCTTTGCATCATTACATCAAAACAATGTCCTAGCCAGTGAACTTGTTCACTGGCAATGGCAATAAAGCAATGCTGATTTGGTTGCTAGGCAACGGGCAGAACTCTGCTTCGGTTGCCTGGTAACGGCGCAGTGTCTGTAAAATGTGACTTAACAGTTGGGAGATTTTAAAACAGCTAATTTTCCAGACACAAAAAACACGAACTTATTACCAAAGAACTTTTATTTTAAGTGCTATTTTAAAACGGTAAAACATTAAACTGTTGTCTGAGGTTATTAATTACAAAAATGTGCAAAGTTAAAGGAAACTTTTGCAGGAAGAGAGATTTTTCTCTCTACCTTTAAAAAGTGATTCATGTTCTGCTTTTAATAACATTCTCCTGTGATCATTTATTAATGTTTAGATTTTAATTTTTTACCAAAGCCTCCTTCTGTTTGAGCCATTAGAGGATGTAAATATTAAACGGGTTGTAAAAATTGCTGCTGCCTGAAGTTTACAGCATAATGTGATCATTTTCATACAAAGTAACTCCAGGAAAATCTGAGAAGAACATCAAGTTAAAGTCCTGCAGCTGCTGCTTCAAACGGCATCACAGAAACATTCAGCTTTCTGCAGGAAACGCTGCGAACGATTCATCATTCATGAGGCCGAATGAGTTGGTGACACCTCTGCAGTCATCTGCATCGCCCCGGGTCGCTGCAGGAGAAATAAAACAACCGGGAACACGGAGCGGATCGCTGCCGAGGCCCGGAGGATCCATAACACCGCTGGCATGGAGGAAAACACAGACCTGACGTTATCAGTCCCAACTCTGAATTCAGGTTCTGCTTTAATTGATTAGAGAGAAAACAGCAAGTCACTTTGAGCTCTCTGCTGCTACAGGTCCTGATGAGGGTCATTTTTCCTCTTATATTATTTATATCAATCTGCAAGAGAGATGAGTGGATGGAGCCAAATGGAGACGAGAGTCTCAGACATACGACAGCGTGTTGCTGGGGAGGGTAAATTTCTGACAATTTTTCTAGAAAAGACATTTCTGGTTTTGAAAAGTTGCTAAGAAAAAATCCCAAATTTTTAGATTAATTCACAAATTTTCTAGAAATAACTTTGGAATTTCCGAGTCTAAAAAGTATAAAACTTGCTAGAAAATAAAACTAAGAAATTTAGATAAATTTCCCAAATTTTCTAGAACTAAATAAAATTTCTGAGTTTGAAAAGCCAAAAATTTGCTTTAAAAAAAACCCTTTTCATTTCGAGATTAATCTGAAATTTGCTAAGAAGAATTTGGAAATTTGAGTTCAAAATGTTGAATATTTGCAAGAAAACATTCCAGAAATTGATTAGTTCCACACATTTTCTAGAAAACATTTATGTCAGTTTTACATTTTAAAGATAAATTTTTCAACATTTACAAATCACAAATTTGCTGTTTTTTTTCTATCGATTTTTCAGATTTATCTCATAATTTCTGGTTTTTTTTTTAGAAAATTTTAATATTGGAGCTCAGAAATTTCCTCATTTTCATTATATTTTCAGAGATTCTCAATTAGTTTTTTCCTGCAATTTTTCAACTTTTTAAACTGAAGTTTCTAAAAAAAAAAAATTTGAGATAATTATAAAGTTGACTTTTTTCAACTTTTCAAACTTGTAAATTCCAGCAATATTTTTTTCTCAAATTTCTGAGATCAGTCTCAAAATCTGAGTATTTTCTTTCAAATTTTCACTATTCAAACTCGGAAAATTCCAAGATTTTTTTTCTACAAATGTTTTTATTTTAAGCTCAAAATTTGAGCTTTTTTTGGTGTAAACTTTATTTTTTTAGTGGCCCTAATGGTGTCCCGTACCGGTCAGCCCAGCAGGTTGTCCATCCCGTCTCCATGTCCAGATGACAGATCGGTCGGATCTATTTGGATGATGTTTCAGAACCGAACCCAGCTTTAAGCCAACCTGCTGCAGCGGGCCGGCTGGACGTCACACATCTGATGCAACAATGTTGATCTGAGAGATCAGGGAGGAAATGACTTGAACATCCAATCAGAACTCGTATTACTGCTCCAACCGTGACAGGAAGCTGCTGCAACCGGCTGCAACATGGAGGAAACGATGCGGGCTCACCTGAGGCTGCAGCATGTGAACGCCACATGCTAGCATGTTTTCTTCCTCGCTGCTTCTTCATGTGAGCTAATATTGGTATGAAATATGTATTTATCGGGAGCAGCAGTGGGTATGCTGGGCTCTCCCGCTGTTTCTGATTCTCACCCGTGTGAATAAAGTTTATTTGAATTTAAAAGAGGCTCTGACAGACAGAAGGGAAATGTTCCACTGTGTTTTCCCTGCAGGCTGCTCTTACATTTAACTGCGTTCAACCCACAACATTCACATGACATAAATTATTCATTTCAAACACAAACTGCTTGAGAGAAAGGGAGTGTGTGTGTGTGTGTGTGTTTCCTGTCCTTTAGACTTTATAAGTGTGTGTGAGCTAACAGTTCATTTCTGCAAACCATTTTTCAGTAGCAGCAAATTTAAAAAACGGTGAAAGTGAGGCGTGTCTGAAACGGAGCGAGGGAAAAAAGCTCGACTGGACCAGGATCGATTTTTCAGCTGCAGCAGTTTTTCTTTTATTATTTTTCCAGCTTGGAGCTGAGGGTGGACTGGTGTCGCGCGACCCGCCTTATCTCCACACACTGAAGGCGCTTTCCGAGCCGCTGAGCGCTCTAATTATGGTGTTGGGTCATGCAGATGGAGGCGAGGGAGGAGAGGTGATTAGAATCTGAAATCCAAACGAGGAAGAAGACGCCTTCAGTTCTCAGTTTTTGAAGCTCAATAATGGAGATTCATGACAATAAAATCAAGGTTCCTGTGTTTTTATGTATTTATGTCCTGGAGACCAGAAGCAATGCGTCTCGTGTCAAACTCCACAGGACCTTAAAGATAACAGTGTTTAAATATATAAACAGTTTTATCCGTTTAGTGCCAAATTAGATCAAGGTGAAAAAGATGCTATTGATATTTCCTCAAGAGATTCTCATCGAATGCAGAGAAAGTTATTCATATTTTGACTGTTTCTAAAAACAACTTTTAAAAAACTCAAAAACCAAAGTGATCGGCGCCATCTTGGTAGGCGTAAGAAACGTAAAGCATAAACGAACCAATATGGCTTCATGACCAACAAAGGGAAAATATACTGACACTCTTAGCCAATGTGCAAGACAAATATATCAACACAATGGCTGGATGAGACGGAGAATAGAAACATGTCAGACGATGTGGACATTAAAGTTTACTACTTGGTGAACAGGAAGAGTGCGAACACCAATCAATGTTTAAACAAACTCTTCTGGTGAATAACCAGGTTCTGGTGACTGGCAGAGTGAGTACAAGTAGCACCAAACCTGCAGGCTACATGTGCGTCTTAGCTACATTAGCTAAGCTAATTCTGCTAGCTTGGCAGTAAGCACTACAGAAAACATCACTGATTTTTATCCTAGTTTCGCACAGAGGTGGCTAGAGTACTCAGGTAGTTGTAATGTACTCATACTGTTAGGTTATATAGGAACAAGATGAGAGATAATTCTCAGCAAGTGGCTTGTTGTCGTAGCAACTCCATAGCAACTGCCTACCAAGATGGCTGCCGGTACAAAGCTAACTGAAGTGTGTCGTTGGATGAGAACTGTGGAAAAATACAGGTCTGGAAAATGAGCCGTTTCTCAAGCCTCACATTCTACTGGCACTCTCCCGTTACCTAGCAACCCCGGCAGAGGCCAGCACCGTTACCTAGCAACCCAATGTGAGTTCCAGATCATTTCTTCTGATTTCATTTCATCAGACCAAAGGACTTTTTTAAACCCTTACCTGCTTTTAGGGCAGTGGATTCTTCCTTTCTGACTGCCCATGTTGTTTCACTGGGTAAATACTGCAGCTAGCTTTGCTACTGGGTCAAAGTTCACAGCTATTCCTCCATTAAAGTGAACTTAATGTTGTCAGCTTCTGATACTGAACTTAGCCAATCAGAAGCTTTGAAACAGTGACATCATCATCTGGGTTTTTCCCTATGGGGTCCATTTCTTTCATCTTTTTGTGTTTAACAAATAAAAGTAATTTGTAAAATTCTTACAAATGTAAAACAGGAAATGTTGAGGTTGATTTAATTCCACACTGAGGGAAAAATATTATTCCTTTTTTCCATGGAGGTAAATATCTGGTCAATTTCAGGTTTGACTTGGATTGCAGCTAAATTATTCACCACCACTACAGTGCCGCAAGCCTGGGTGGATTAAAGATACTATGGAGGGCAAAGGTCAGCAGGTCGGGAGATCCCAAACTGATGAGAACAGCTAAAATATGCGAAGTAGCCCTGGAGGTTTTAAATAATGTAATTAATGTTGAGGTTATTTGTGTGAGATATTTCACAAACCAAGCAAAAACAGAAATAAATATTTCAGTTCAAGGCCAAATTAATAGCATCCCAACTGACTGCAGAGGTCAGATGTTTTAATGGCGGCACCAGGCAGGATGTGATGGGCTTTGGTGTCGATGACGTTTGATTATGATACTCAAAGTACATAGAAACCGTTTGCGAGGCGCTTTGGTCGTTTTAGGAAGAAGGCGGGAAAAATGGAGCAGTAAATTTCTGTCAAAAAACTCACATTTTTAGATTAATCTGGGATTTTCTAGAAAGAAATTTTATCATTTAAATTTGAAGAGTCAATTCAGAAATTCTAAGAAATGTTCCTAAAAAAAAACGATGTAGAAAATTTTTTTTGCAGGACATTTTTAAATGTCACTTGGAAAATTGGAAATTTCTGAGCTTGAAAAGTTTAAAAATTGGTAGAAAAAACTGACATTTTAGATTAGTCTCAGAAATATTTGAGAAAAACAAATTTGAAGATTTAAGTTGGAAAAGTCAAAAATTTGGTAGATAAAACAAAATTGAAAAAAAAAATTGATAAAAAAAGCTGAATTTTTTAGATTAATTTCAGTAACACAAAAGTTTTTTTGAAAAAATGTGGAAATTTCTGAGTTAAAAAGTCTAAATTTTGCAAAGAAAATGTCCAAGTCACAAGATAAATCTCAAAATTTGTGTTTTTTGGCGTAAAGTTTCTTTCTCAATGTTTTGAGAAAAAAACCTGAAATTTGAGTTTCAAAAGTGAAAACGTTTTGGAAATTTTCCGAGTTTTATTTATCTTGACACGCCTCCATGACTGTCTTTATGATATCAGAGAAACATTGTTGTTTTCTGCTGCTTTCTGGATCTTCTGACCCATATTTGGGCCGATGAGTGATCAGGATTTTGGATTTCCTGTCCTGATCTGCGTATTTAAGCGCCGCAGTGAGTTTGTGCTGCCATCATGTTCAGCCCCGCTGACCTGTGAGGTTTCTCTCTCCAGCAGACATGATTGAAAGGGGGACGCCTACATAGAAAACCCGAGTAAATGATCAGTCATCGCATTAATTCAGCACATAAAAATATTCCAGCCTGTGTGGGAGAAGACTGACAGAACAGAAATCACGTCTCCAGGCGCCGTCATTAAAACTTTAGAGAAAGATGGTGGCGATTCCGATCAGAAACTTCTAACTTCTCAAACTCATCTCTGATTAATGACGCATGTCTGGGTTACATCTGTTTTCACAGCAAAACGCCTCCAGATTAATGCTTTTTGACGGCAGTGGAGCTTTAATTGTGGGTAAAAATACCCAGAGCTCCGCCGCTTCGCATCGTACTGCGACGAACGGAGACGGACTTAAAGCTGTTTTAGAGAAATCAGTGTGTTTGTTTAGAAACTCTGTGTTGGAAGGAAAACGCAGAATTATTTGGTCACGAAGCAAATTTGGAGATTTTGCAAAGTTGTGAGATGATTAGAGTTGTGGAAGTTTTAATGGCAGCTCAGTGCAGCCCAAGAATCCTGTTTCCGGTTGTGTCTGCAGCGGACTCCGCTTGTTTTTGGTGGGCGGTTTAAGAAAATGATTCTTCTCAGATTGTTTCTCCTCCATCTGTCACCTCCTCTTCATTCAGCCTAATCTACCTGGAAAGTTGGTGGCGCTCAGAGAAGACAAACGGCTGGTTTAAAGCAACAAAGGCAGAGCTTTATTTATTAATTTCCATCTCTGCTGCAGTTGTCACATTTGCCTGGTTTCCAAGGAAACTGCCTTATTTTCCTGATCAGATGTCTTGATGCTGTAGTCTCTGTCAGATGTTGAGCAGATTTTCGCTTCGTGCTGCGAGGATAAAGGGACGCTACATACAGCGAACAAACGGCACGGTTCCACAGACGTGCCGCTTGCAGAAAAGGCTTTAAAGGTTAAACTTATTCATTGCCGCAGACGTTTTGCAGCTCTGACAGCAGAACGGATCAAAAGGCTGATCGCTTCATTCGCCAGTTCTTAGCATTTCATAAAATCTAAACGAAAAGGCTGCTACATTTATCAGGAAAGTTCACAGAAAGTATCATAAAAAATCCAAAATAAATCCTTCATTTTCTTCCATCTGGGCATAAAATTCAACTTGGCATCATCATTCAGTCAAAACCCATATTTACCAGTTTTAACTAACCAGTTTGGCCACATTTAGCAGCTGGTACACTGGTGTTTCCAGTGGTGAGCGCCGCTAACTAAACGTTAGCGCGCTAACCCTAAAGCGCTAATTTTAGCATTAATTACTCTAGCGCTAAAGCACTAATGTCATACAAGTTGATACCCAGTGTGTGTCAATAATGATCTTAATATCAAACTTTCATCAACCGAATGTTTACAAAGCAATGAAGTAAATAAACGCTTTAGATTTTATCCAGAAAAAATCAATTGAAGCTTTTTTTAGCTTCAATTGATTTTTAAAATGAAAATGTTTAACTCTTTAGTTTTATCAAATTTATCCAGAACAAAATGAATTTAAGGTTTGCTCAATATTTCCAAATAACATTTAGCAAACTAAGCTTACCTTAAATTGATTTTCAAAATAAAAGCGGTCTTTAGTGCATGCTAACCCTAAAGCGCTAAATTCATCTCCTTTACGACACCCATGTTGTTCAACACAGATGTCAAACTTTTGTCAACTGAAAGTTTATAAAACAGCAAAATATGTTAGAAATCATCCAGAAAGAATCAATTTAGGATAAAATAAGTGAGCTGATCGCTTTCAAGATGAAAACATTTATCATGTGACTGTATACTAATGCTAAAGCGCTACACCAACATTGTATTTACTGTATGCTAACACTAAATGCTAATCTCAGTTGGTAACTGCTATATGTTGTGGAGAAATAAAAATGTAATGATCAAGTTTATTCCTCTCACCTTTTGAATATCAAATATAATGCTTCATATTTCTACACGGTGTTAAACCCTTTAGAGACTTTTATTCCCATTATAGTTTGAAATGTTTTAGCTAATGATGAAATGAATAACCTTGTTTGTGTGCATCAGTTATATACGGAGAGCAAACCTTGCCAGAACAGGATGCAGCAGTTCATGTTCCAGCAGCAGAAGTAAAAGGTGAAACATCTCGTAGGAAGGAGAAAAATCAACTCCTCAAACGGTTAGCAGCCAAGAGGGTTTCATGCAGGAGAGGATTAGTTTGTCTGCGCTGAGCGTTTTCAAAATGAGCAATAGTGCTAAGCTAAAATTTAGCTTTCTTAGTTTACAAAATAAGTATATTGATGCTTTAGAAGTAAGTTAGGGTAATCTAAGTTTCTAAATGTTTTCATATTGAGCTAAGATGCTAAGCTAAAATTTAGCTTTTCTATTAGCACATTAGCATAAGTGTGCCCACCACTGGTTTGGCTTAACAGCTCAATTAAACCATAAAAAGCTTTTATTCTGTGAAAAGCTGCAAATTTAATTGGGAAAATGTTTTCCACTGAGTTTTAGCTCATTTATAGGAATTTCCTTTTGCTTCTCAGAACAACAACACACCGACGGAGGCAGAACAAAACAAGACTTTCTGCAGTGTTCTTTAGAAAAGGCTCACACAAAGTTTCTATGATGCAAATATTTAATAAACCACCTTGCATTTTTATCATTCTGTGCAGTTTATCCTTCAAATCCTTGTAACCAGGGTGCTATGTATTGCAAATTTTTTGCTCAGGTCCCTCTTGAAAATGAGATCTAGATCTCAACGGGTTTTACCTGATTAAATAAAGGAATATATAAATCGTTCTTTATTTGAAGTGAAGCTTCTTGACTAAAAGCAGCTCAGTTCTGCATGGAGAAAAGGATCAAACTGTGAACAACATGAGGAAAAATAAAGGGAGGGGTTGCATTCTGACCACTGGACAAAATAAACACGAAGCATGCCTCTGGTTGTGAAGAGGAAGAGTTCAGAACCCGGTCTGCTGTTGGATCGGCTGCTTTGGTCTCTGGTGCTGAATGTGAATCGATGTTTTCTTTGATGGTGGAATTTCACTTTTAATGTGTTTAGATGGAAATCAGCCTCAAAGTCGTGTTGTCTTATCATACTCATGACTGCAGCAGATAATGAAGCTTTTTTAAATTATTCTTTCAAAAATCAAAACAAAAAAAACGCTGGCCATTGAAGAATTCAAAATGGCCGCCATGGTCCTCACGGAAAATTTATTTTTGCACAAAAACTATCAATATTTGTTACAGATGAATATTTTTGGTATTAAATTATCCATGAATGGACCCACAGAAGTAATATTTACTTTATTAAATGTTTTTCAATAATCAAGATGGCCACTGTGGTTGTCATGGAAACTGCATGTGTGCACAGAAATCGCCAATTGGATGAATGTATTTTGTCAAATCAACCATATTTTGAATTATAAAAATCATACAGTCTTTATCTTTTTGTGTTTGTAATATATAATACATATTTGCACTAAAAACGCCATCAGGCACAGCTAACCAGAACGTTCACTAACCACTGACTCGCTAAAGACGAATCTTAGCTTTGCTAACGCTAAACCGTCTAACGTGACAAAAGATTAGCTGTGCTAATGCTAACCCGCTAAACACACAAAAAATTAGCTGTGCTAGCAGTAAACCATTAAGCACATGAATATCAGCAGAAGCTAACGCTAACGTCTGACACATCTTCATTTCCTTCCTGTTGAAACTGGTGTGAGCCGCTAACGACTCCGGTTCTGTTTCTACATCTGGTTTTTGCCTCGTTCTATTTAAAGATGAAAACTTTTGATGGACCATAAAGTTCATCCAAGTCATGAAAATGGAAACATTTTAGGGCAATAATTGGTTTAAAATACTCTTTAAAAAGTCATCCTGAAATTCAAGTAGTTGATGGGAAATATGAATTTTTATTCTTGTATCCACAGTTGAAAGACTGATTAATTGTGATTAATTAGATTAATTGTAATCAGTAAAATTAATCAGGATTAACAGGATAAATTGCAATTAATCAATTAAAAATGACCATCAACTCATTTAGTCTAAAAAAGAGACATTTACTGAAAAAAACATTCAGAGCAGTAAATAAACCAAAACTGTACAAAGAATATAAACATTTTGCATTAAAGATTTTAACACAACTCAACCTGTGTAAATTTGTGGTAAAGTTTTAGCTTCACCTGGATCAGTTTCATTAATGTGATGCTCTTATTGAAGTTTAGACAATAAATGGTTATTTTGTTAATTAGAAAAAGGAACTGAATAGTTTATTTACATCATTGAATGTATTTAAGAAAGACTTGGAGGTTAAATTAAAAGTCTGTAATTTTTTAGATCAGATTAATCGTGTGAATAACTGATTTCTAAAATGGTCGTTATTTGCAGTCTGGTTGTTGTTTTGTTCTTGTGAGGCTGAAGCTGTAAAAATGCCTTAAAGCTGTTGGTGGATTTGAAGGGAAAAAGCGTTTTTGAGTCTGTTTTTGCTGCACGGCTGTAATTTTTCTGTTTTTAATGCAGCTGTCACACCGCCGAAGCTGTAATCCTGCGTAAACGTGGCGGCCTGCGCTCCGCTGGTTTCTGAAGGTGTAACTTAGCCCCGCATCGCCGCCGCAGCCGCCGAAACCTTCTTAAGCTGTCAGCCTCGATATCTGCTGTTTGCAGCGGCTAAAAGGCGCCGTGTTTACCAGCCGGAGTCGGTAAAACAGCAGAATGAAGGGAGTGGAAATCTTAAACGACCTCTGTGACCTTCAGCTCATTTCCTTAAGCTAGCGCACACGCGGGAGCACACGCAGAGCGCCATGACAGCTGGGGTCGCGACCTCAGATGCAGAGTTGTTTCCTCAGTAGCGCTAAAGTGCTGCGGTGTCATGAAAAAGAGAGAAATGTCAAAGCACAGCACTCGAAATTCAACTGCTATGACCCGGAGCTCTTATCAGGGCCGGACTGACAGTGGGGTCCATTTTTATCTTTTAGCTACAAAATATAAAACTGACTTCGTTTTGAAGCCTCACGCCACAGTTGGGTCCATCGCTGCTTTGTGATATCTAGAGATAGAGGAGGTTATTTATTTTTACTTTTTTCTTCCTCATCAGCTTCTTTCCTTCATCATCTTCCTCGTCCATTTGGTCAGGAGTGAAAGTGTCAGAAAAGGATCAAATGTGAGGAATCCAACTCATTCCTACATAAAGCTTTACTAACTGTCTTTCATCTGGTTTCTAGTGAAAATATCTCAGTAACTATAAATGAAGCAAAAGTTACTTTTTAGAAGTAACTTCATCAACATGTAGGAGCTTGTTTCAAGTTCTAAAAATTTACTTTAATCACTGAACTCTGATGTTTTTTTTGGTCAAAATTCAGAATTTTTTTTCTCAGAATTCTGGATGTTTGCAAAAAAAAATCTGAATTCTGACATAAATCTTAAATTTCAGAATTTGTTTTCTCAACAATAAAAAAATCCATATATTTGTTCTGACATCAAAAGTCAGAATGTATTATTTTTGAGTGGCACTAATGGCCTTCCGTAGGCATGAAGACCAAACAGCGGTTTGGATTGTAGCTAAATGTTGGTTTGCTAATAATGAAGAAGCGAAGCTGTAGGGATCAGAGTCCAGGCATCACATCTGGAGGGAAGCCGTTGGTCCAGTGTTCGCCGCGGTGTGCTTTGTCACTTCCTGCCGGCGGCGGCAGCGGCGGCCCGTGAAGCTAACGTCGCTGTGAATCGGTGACAGCAGAAAGCAGCAGTCAGGCTGCATGGTTCTGCTTCAAAGCCCGTGTTGAGTCAATGGGTGTGTCATGACGGATTTCTGTCAGCCCCCTGCGGTGATCCGAGACTCCCAGGGTCTGTATCCATTGGCTTTATGGGTGTGTGTGTGTGTGTGTGTGTGTGTGTGTGTGTGTGTGTGTGTGGCAGCTGACTCAGTTCCTCTGGGTAAAACCTCAATGCTCTGCTGTCAAACCCTGTTTTTCTCTGCCAGCCTTTTTGTCTCTTTTTATTTCCTATCACTGTCTAATTTTTCAGTTTTTCTCCTCTCTGGTGTCATCATAAGAACTCTGATGTTTTATTTATTCTGTAAATAAAACGGCGGACCTCTACGCCTCACGCCGTCTATCACTCCATTTCGATGTTTTTGCTCCTGACTTTTCGTCCTTGCTCTCGGTTTCAGGACCCGACAGACATCTTCATTGATCCGTTAACTCCTTCCCCTCTCCGCCCCCAGGGGGCCCCGCGGGTCCTTGAGTCGGAGCTTACCGTTTCTTTGCCCTGAGCTTAAAGTAGAAGTGGCAGAGGGTCATGGCTCCCAACTTAGAAATTATAGTGACTGACTCAAACTGTTGATCCTGCAGGATTTTTATTCTTTTAAAGGTCAAATTTAAAACCAAACTGCTGAGAATTTAAGAGATTTAGGATGTTTTTCCACCTGATAGTTCAGTAGATTCGGTCCGACTGGAACCAGAACATCTGCTCCACCTCCAGCTGCTGTGGTTCTGAGTCAAACCAACCTGTTCCCCTCCTGGACTGTTGGGGCGCTGCACCAAGAACCACTGAAGGAAACGACACAAATTGACATTGAAAGCAACTTCCTTCTTCACCAAACATAAACAAAAATGGAGGCGTCAGATTTTAGCAGTTGGAGGATTTCTCTTTAGTTTTTCGCTAAATACAATAAACGATTTCTCCTGCTAGCGCTAGGCTATCACATTTTTTTTTCTGTTTTTACCCAGAATGCCCTGCTCTGTAGTTCACTTCCTGCTTTTGGAGCGGTCTCCGGTCCGTTCACATACGCATTCAGACTTACCAGAGTTCACTTCAACCAAAACCAGACTGAGGTTTGTAGGCAGACCAAAGTTCAGTTTGTTGTTTACGTGTTCACACCTCCTGAACTGAACTTTGACTAGACAGACAGACTGGAGTTGGACTAAACAGGGTTGGAATGAATGCTGCCTTAAAAAGATCAAATATTCTGTAAAATCAAATTTTTTAATCTTTCCATCATGTTATAATGTTTTTCGCTCATTGAAACGAACATGGAGGGTTGCCTTTAATCTCCATGGCAACCATTCAGCTGTGCAAAATGCCTGGGTGGACTTGGCTCCGCCTTTGAGGCGCAGCTCCTCCCCCACTCGGCTCCTCCAGACTAGCCAGCAGCAATTAGCAAACAGCTGCTGGAACTTGAGCTTATTATAGGAGCTGCTGCTCAGAGGAGCCACGTTGGGATGACTTCCTGGAGGCGGAGCTTCAGAAAGAGCAGGCGCTTCTTAAAGAGACAGAGGCCCATTTTAAGGCATTAAATCAGGAATTAAAATTTCTTTTAACAACAGAAGGAAACATAGTTAAATGATTGTGATATAAAAATCTTTTTCCACAGCATTTCAGTCTGATTGTGGTCTGGACTTTGACTGGGCCACTGCATTGATTTCTTTTCCAGAAACTCTGTGGTTTAATTGACCCAGTTTGGACTCGGCTTTAGTTGTTCTCAAAATAAGTTCCAAGTTATAAGTTGTAAGTTGTTTATTTTTCTATGGTTAAAGTTTAATTTCAGCCATTTTAGAACCGAATAAAAACCAAATAACTTCCTGATGCATCAAATATTAAGAATTAAAAGAGGGCGGAGTTATTTTTATAATGATTTTACATCTTACTCACAGCGCCTCATTTTCAAAGAACTATTAAAAGCCGAGAAGTGAGCTGCTGTGCTGCCTTGGGACTCATATTCTAGCTATTAGCATATGCATATGTATTGTAGTGAATGTGGACTTAATCCCCCAAACAACCTCCTGCTGTCAGACACTCAGTGAAGCAGCAGGATTAATCCATCACCGGAAACACTGCCCCCGAAAATGCAAAACCTCACCGAGTTTCCTGCAGCAGTTTAATACGTTCTAGCTTCAATATATATTCAGAACCGCTTAAAAACGTCTCAACTTATTTCACATTAGAATTTCTTTAATTAAAGATTTAAGTGAAGTTTAAAACTCATGCAGATGAGCTGTAAATTTGTGACGACAGTCCACAGAAGATGAATTATAACACCATTACTCCAGAAGAGAGAAAACGAAGCCGTCCTCCGCCTGCTCTGTGCCATTAATGCAGCACTGCTGGTGATAAACATGCAGAGAGTAATTGAATATTCAAGGAGCCGAACCTCTCAGCAGAAAGCCTGCTGGGCCCACAGTGCAGCCAACACCTCTGCAGCCTCACAGCTTCTGCTTCAGCATTCCTCCAACGGAGATCAGGAACTAATCAGGAATTATGAGGCGATGCAGATAAATGATTCATATTTCCACCTTTATTCACTTAATTCTGATTGTTTGTGTTTAACATTAAATTGTGAACCAGCCAAGCGCTTTGGTCAGTAATCAGTTTTTTAAATGGAAATTAGCATCTTTCTATGTGTTCCTGCAAAATGTCAAACACTGTAGGTCAAATTAAAATGCAGAGTAATTAAATCATAGAGACAAAACCCTGAAACTTGACCCCATATTGTGTCTGATTAGATACAAACTAATAATATCAGTGGCTGGATTATGGAGATTAAGAATAATTTGATAGCTCACTATGTAAATTATGAAAATCTGTAGTTTTTAAATGTATTTTCACCGTTTTTATTGGTGTGGAATAAAAACAGTTATTTTTAAAATGATTCAAAACTGGTTTAAATTTTTTACGTTTTCAAAATTTCAAAAATTATTTATTTGTTAAAAAAAAAAAGTACAAATAAATCCTTAGCAAAGTCATGCTAAAATATGCGAACGCTTTGTTTATCTTGTTGACAAAAAAACTTATTTTGACAATTTGATGCATTGGCATGCTAAGTCTTTTCAATTAGCAACAGTTTTGGCAGGTTTTGCTTTCCAATTCATACAAAAGCTGAAAATAATGTTTATTATTGTGGACAGGAATAAAACCAGGAAATCTTTCACACTCGTTTTGTCAAATTTGTCTAATTTGTTAATATAAAACTAACCTATTGAATCTTTACAATATTTGCATGCTAGCATTAGCAAATTAAATATATAGCCTTTGCAAAACCAGGAACTTTAAATTGTTCTATCGGTGACAAGTAATGCTGTTATAGAAATAATAAAAGTATGAATCATATTTTAGCACTTTTATCCTCAAATGGATGTTTGGAACATTTTTAATTATTTTAAAATGCAAACGCAGTGCTCATGTTTGCAGCATTAGCATGCTAACACTTGATTCAATATAAACTTTCTGGCAAAGTTTATAGCAGGAGCTTACAAAAGACAGTTAGTTATAATTTAGAGTTACTTAATCAGTCATTCTTATTTTAAAATCTTAATTTTATTGATGCTTCCACATCTTGTCAAATAAAAAATATAAAATATTTAAATTAACTCAAAGATAGCATGAGTAAATACAAAATGACGCTTTGCATTAGCGTCACATTATTGGACAGTTTCTACCATGCAGTTATTTTTAGATTCAATTAGAAACTCATTGAAATCGTGAGAGTTTCACATTTCTGTTGGTTCCTCATTGATCCAGTGAGCAGCTCCACAGATACGGCTAATAAAGCAGATTTAGCTCATCTTATGGTCACTAAGTAATTCCTGCTCTTGCTGCTGCGCCAGTCAAAGTGAAACTGGGATGAAGGCAGGAAGTTATGATTAAATTGTGCAGAATGAAGTGTGTGTGTGTGTTAGGTGGACAACTTGGCATTAAATCTCATTAAGGCGTGTGGATGAGACCTGAACACACACACACACACGCACACACACACACACACACACACACACACACACACACACACACACACACACACACACGGGGGTAATTTAATCACTACAGCTCCACACACACTCCCATCCGGCCATTCAGATGCGTCTGGCTCCATTTAGTGGAACATCCCGTGATGAGGGCGGTCCGTCCGTTTGGACAAACTCTGTTCAGATTTATTGCAGAGTTTTCAGAAAGTAGAACTGCTTTACAAACATATTTTTTTTATTTTTCTGCAAATGATTAATAAGTAATTATCTTTCTGTGCTTTACCAAAAGCAGCAGTCAATTGTGAAAGTTCAAAAAACAAATTAAACACGGAGCGCGGACAATGAATCACCCGGCAGCTGAGTCTAGTAAAAACAGTTTGTAATTGTTGTGTTGGGCGGTCGCCAGGTTTCTACCCAACAAGTTTCTGCTCGGATAATTAAAGCCCCATTATCAGGAAAGAAAAAAACGGTTTTCTGCCATAAAAACGTACCAACAAACAAATCTTACTGGTGAGATAAAATCTTCTGTTTCTGATTCTTAATCTAATATAAAAAAGTACAGGAAGATTTTTATTGGCTTATTTGATCCCAAGTGAGAGAAAAGACAAAAATATGGAGGCTGAAAAAAATAATCTAGTGAATGGATGATGATTATTGAGAACATGAACGTTCTTAAAGGGCCGGTTGACCAGAATATATTGATAAAACCCATTAGAAAACTGTTAAAATATTAATAAATATGTCTCTGCATTCAATAAGTATTTCTGAAAATTGAACAATATTGAACATCTTTTGTATTGACTGCTTTGTGATATTTTTGCAGTGAAAATCACTGAGTTTGTGGAGCGTTGATGAATTTTGAAATATTTGCTCTCACATAAGGAAATTTGCTGCAGAAACTCTGAAATTTTGAAATTAATATAAAAAGAATTCTAGAAAAATTTGGAAATTTCTTTGTCTGGAAAGTAAAACAAGGAATTAAACTTTTGAAACCCAGAAGTTTCCTTTGTTTTTTTTCTAGAAATTTCCTGAGATTGATTTAAGAATTTCTGAGTTTTTTCTGACAAATTCTGATCTTTTGAAACTCAGAAATGTTCTTGTTTTTATTTTACACTAAAATTTCTGAGTTTGATATCAAAAGTTCAGAGCTTTTTGGTCAATTTAATTCTTACCTAACCTTCTACAAATCCTATAGGAAGTAAAAAACAGTCATATTGTAGATAGATTGACACAGAATTAGAATCCTGAATTTAAAGCTAAAATTATTGGCCCCAATAGCTTTCCATATATCTATTAATTTAATAATTTAGCAGCAAAAAAGGCTTTTGAACTGAAAACGTTTATGTATTGTGGTATAGTTTTTGATGAACTTGTATAACTTCATGTCTTAATGTCTAAAAATGACTTATAAATGTGACAAATTTTAATATATTTTAATCGAGTCCTGCCACTGTGTTAATGTTTGTGGTTTTTCCATTAGTCTAGAGATCCGTCTAACTGTTGCTTCCTGCAGGAAACGCTGCTCCACATTACTCCACAAAGTACAGTTAAAGTTTTACACGAGTTGATTTAATTTCAGAGGCTGAGAGTTTCTGATCGTTTTTTCAACGTTTCATGATTTACCATCACTTCATAAGACGTTATTGAACCAGTTGCATCAGATTTGACATTTTCTTCCCAAACACGGATAATAAATTGTCCAGTTTGGGAGGCAATAAGTGGTAAACGTCAGCAGCCACTCGCTCCCCCGTTTAGACGTGGAGGTAACACTCAGTTTTGTTCGGATGCGTTCTGCTCGTGTGAATGGCTTCAATAATGTTTTTATTAATCATATTTCAGTCTGAGACTTTTATTTTGTTGTTTTATGAGAGCTCTTTTGCCTCTCTTGGTTCCTATGAATAATACATTTATATAGTTGCAGCATACAGTTTTAATTGGTCGGCATCAATCTGTGTTTTATAAGCCATAAACCTGGAGTTCAAGTCATGTTTGTGCCTTTCTGGGAAATAAACTGCAATAAACTACAGAACATATAGCACATTTCCAGTGACTGCAGCTAATTTAGATTAATAAATGGCTTCACTTTTATAATAACTCTGCCTGTTTATGGAAACACATGCAGGCTTGTGAAACAGGAACAACCATAATAAAACTCACATTTTTAGTGATTTTGTAGAGATCGGATATTTGCTGCAGGATGATGACCTCTTGATGATTATCTCACAGTCACACGGTTTTAACAGTGAGACGGTTTTTCCTTTTTCTAAGATGTTTTCACACCTGATAGTCCAGTAGATTCGGTTCAATTGGGACCAAAACTCTGCATTTAGTCAAACAAATCACTTTGACAAACCAGTTCCCCTCCTGACCTGTGGGGGCGCTGCACCAACAACCACTGACGGAAATGACATGAAAACCTCTGAGCGAAACTTCCTACTTCACAAAATGTAAACAGAAATGTAGTGGCGTCAGATTTCAGCTGAAGGGATTTTCTATCTGCATTTCCTGTGACCAGGTAATTACACAAATTTGAATTATGAAAATAAATTCAGGAAGTGACTTAATGTGTGATTTCAATTGCGTTATCTAATGAAAACATACCAATTTCAAAATTGTGTCTTGTTTTTACCTTAATGGAATATTGACAAACTTTTATAAATATTTGTAATGAAAACAAATTTGTTTTGTCTTTGGTAAAAGACCACGAGCCATTTCTTCTGCTAGTGCTGCTAGCTTGTGTATTTTGGTTGTATTTACCCACAATGCCCTGCGCTGTAGTCCACTTCCTGTTTTCGGAGTGGTTTCCAGTCTGCTTGGCGTTCATATATGTATTCAAACTGAACCAGAGTTCACTTCAACCCAACCGAGATCGGGGTTTGCAAGCTCCTCTAGTTTGATTACGCCAAATGGACCAGGTACCGCTCCAAAAGCAGGAAGTGGATTATAACGCAGGGCATTCTGGGTAAATGCAATTAAAACAAACATGTTAGCATAGCGCTAGTGGGAGAAATGACTTGTGGACTTTTAGCAAAGACAAAAGAGAAATCCTACCATTTTTGTTTCTGTTTGGTGAAGAAGGAAGTTGCTCTCAGTGTCCTCAGAGGTTTTTGTGTCGTTTCCTTCAGTGGTTCTTGTTGCAGCGCCCCCACAGGCCAGGAGGGGAACAGGTTGCTCAGAGCGTTTGGTTGGTTTGACAATAAATGTTGCAACTTTGATTCCCGATCAAACCGAGTCTAAAGAATGATCAGATATAAAAACAGCCTGAATCTCATAATCATGCTGCAAAAATGCAACAGCAAGAAAATGTAGAAAAACATCAAACTTTTTAATTTTAGCATTTATTTTGGAGAGGCTTTTTTTTTTTTTTTTTTTTTAGAAAAAAGCCTCTGAGGATTTCATTAAAAACATAAATTTTGAACATTCAGGAAGAGAAGCTGCATTAGCTGAGGACGACAGATTATCTTTGTAGATAAAAGGTCAAATCTGAACGTTTTCCTGACCATTAAACGAATATTTCAGTTGCTGTGCAGCATTTTTCCTGAAGCAGCAGAAACGTGGAGCTTTCCAGCATGTCACATCATCAGAGCTGGAATAACAGAATAAACGCTCAGACGTCTCTCACGCTGTGATATCGATCTGCTCGCTGTTTGATGAGGGATTTCTGCACTTATTTCAGACGGAGCGTTAAATAAACCCAGACGACCGGCTGGCTGTTTAAAGGTCAGAGGTCGTCATGCAGAATGAAGCCTCTTGTGGAAATTTGAAGGGGTTTTTTCCTCCCTGATGATTCTGGTGACTTTGTGTTTATCTCTGAATTGTTCATTTAAGTTTTGTTTTTATCTCTATTTTCATTGGTTGTTGGTTCCAGGCATTAAAATGTTTCTCTACTGAAGTTTACTGCAGAGTAAAGTCACTCAGCAGGTTTTCATGCCCTCCAACTTTTTCTGTTTTCCTCTCAACATCAGCATAAAATGGATGGATGGATGGATGACCAGCTGTTTTTATTCTGAGGCTAAATTTCACCAATGAAGTGTTTTTATCCAACTTTTAACTTTTGGCTGAACTTTATTTTCTTATGTCGGCATAAAAAGGGAAATGATGAATTCAGAAGCACGCCGCACTAATCAGATTCAGATTCTCATTTGTACCAAAAATAGAGCATCATGTGTTGTCCTGTGGTTGATCAGTCCGATTAAAGCCACTCAGGTGAGGAAACGTAACTGAAAGCTTTGTTTTCACGTTGTTTAGCGACTGTGTGTGAATATTTTACAGTACGGAGCAGATGAGAGCTAAGCGGTTTGTTGTTTAAAGTGCAGAGAGCCTGACGGGGTTAATGGCTGCCACGGCTCGGGGGAAACGCAGCTGGCTCTGCATAATGGAAGTGGCAGGAAGAGGAGAGGCCCACCAACACACCAGGACCTGAACTCACCACCTTTAATCACAGCCTGAACTGATTTTACCGTTTACTCATGGATTTATGCAGCGACACGCAGTAAAAATCAGATAAATTCATGTTTACTTAAAGCTGTATTGGTGACTCACACCACCAGGGGGCGCCCAAGAGCATCCAGCTAGCATAATTTACAACATATTATAATAATATAATAATTCACCTGAATAGCATCTAAATTAACAGGTAGCAAAGGGCTGTTGCTATGGAAACGACTTAGATTTTTCAAAATTTGTCAAATTTTGTTTTATTAAGTAGTTTTTAAAAGAAATGACACAAAATCTTGATTTTAGTTGCAACCTTAAGTCTTTAGACAACAGCAGCTCTAATGAGTTAGAAAAATGTGATATTTTCAAATAAAATATGTGCCGTTTCTTCTCAGACATTAATGATGAAGCAAACGGATCTGGAGCTGATTCAGAACCGTTTGTTTCCCAGCTCTGGGTTTTGGGTTTAAAATGAGAGATGATGTTCAGAAGATGAATAAAATCTGGAGCTGCTTGTCATTATAAATGTGAAGAGGCTGCTGGTGTTGTGACCTCGTTTTAATTGGCTGTTGGTTCTGTTTGTTTCCCAGCGCCAGCGGTACCGGGGTCAGTCTCTGTCTCCACCGGTTTGTGAGCAGAAAGCTGAAAAGTCGGGTTGATATCGACTCCTGCAGCTAATGGTTGGAAACCAGCACATGTGAAATCACTGGAGACTCCAGCTAGCAGTCATACTTTGTGATAAAATTCCCCGTATTGATCCGATATTCTGATTGGTCTGTAGCTCTGGTTCAGGTTGAGCCTTTCAGAGCAGCTGAGCAGAAATGGCAGTAAAATGTTTTCATCCTCCCTCACCGCTAACTAAAAAGCTAAACTTAAAGCCTTAATCATAATAATTAGCTCTGCTAATGCTAGAGTGCTATAAAAACAGGGTATTAAGCAGAAGCTAATGCTAAAGGGCTAGACAAGGAGCTAATGCTAAAGTGCTTTATCAAGAATGTGTTTAGCAGAAGCTAATGCTAAAATGCTCATTTTTGACCATATTTCTGTAAACCATGCGTTGGTGTGTTATATCGCCCTCCACAGACTGAAATTTGCTATTGCACACATTTTTTCACAGTTTCACTTTAGAAAATGATTCTTTTAAACCAACATTCCACATTTAAATGTTTTTGTTTTTATATCCAATGTCAGTATAATCAATAACTAAAGAAATCTTTATCTGAAGGCCTGGATTGAAGGATGTCGACATGTTCAGGTCTAACAGTCTGTAGATGTTTAAACATTTTGAATCAGAGCAGGACAAAATAAATGCTTTTTATCCAGCTAACGGCTGGTTGTTGATGTAAACATTTAAGGGAGCGTTTCCTGTGGCTGTTTGTGTTTTTAATTGGCTTGTTAGCGATCTTTGTTGGACTGAGCCGGAGTCAGCAGGTCAGGAGTTTCTGTCAGACGAGTTTCCAGAGCTGGAAGCTGGAAATGTTTCTGCGGCGGCGGCGGCGGCGGCGGCGGCGTTGGTTGTCAGGACGAACTGCCGGTGCTTCTGCACGCCGGGTGGATGTGGGCGTGGAGAACGCCGCCTTCAGCTCGCCGCGTTGGAAGCTGACAAGTCATTAGCAGGACAAACAGTCGGCTGCGTGCAAACACACACCAACACGCCGCGCACACGGACACACTCTCACCGCCGGCAGGGTCAAGAGGGGTCACAGGAAGTGACACCATAATAAGTTTCTGTCAGGGTGATCAATGACTGCACACACACACACACACACGCCAACACACACCCACCGGCGCCGATGGCAACAAATGGAAGCAAACAGCGAATTGTAATTAGCCAACAGCTAAACGAGGCGCTGATCTCATTTTCTGCTCACAATAAAAGGAGTTTTAGTTTTTTATCTTCAGTTCAGCCGTTTGTCAGAGAGAAAACAGAAATTAATCAACTTCTGTTTGTCCAACAAAGTCGGAATCAGTTTCAGGAGAGGAATGAAGGAAGGATGGATTTCCTTCCTAATGTTTTATTTTGAGCTTTATTTTGAATTTTCTTTCAGTGTCTCTTCAAATTATTTCAAACTTTCTTTGTGCTCACCCTTTTGCAGCTGCTCACCCAGAAACTTGAATCTTTTTGGGAAGCTAAAGATTAGGGTGATGGCCAAGAGGCTCAACATAAAGGATACATTTATTTTTATTTCCTTTATTTAACCAGGTGAGTTATTCGAGCTCTTTGAACTAGAAAAACGTAAAAGTTTCTTGGATTTGCTGCTTCTTTAACTACCTTACAATCACCATAAATAAATGAACTGAGCTGATGCGCGGCTGCTGTGCCGTCTGATCGCCATAGAAACCAAAGCGTCTGGTGGTTTGAAGCTGATGTTTAGAGATGCAGGTTTGGTTCTGGGAGCTGGCTGCCGTCCGTTCGGGCCCCTGCGGCGCCCTCAGGGTGCAGTAAACACAAACATCTGAGCGAGCTGCAGGTCCAGCTCAATCATTTCTGTTTCATTTCTCCTTATTCACCTGCTGCTCAGCCTTGGATCTGCTTGTTTTCTGTCCTAACTTGTGTGTTTAAGTTTCTGCGCTGCAGTTATTAATATTAGCTTAAAACAGCAGAAGAACCTGAATGAGCCGGCAGCCGACTTTAATGCAAACCTTCTTCCTGTCAGGAGGAAACCAAGAAACCTTCAGGCTGTGTGAGAACAAACCCAGTGACTCCCTGGAGGATCCTAAAAGCTGCTTTTACTTTATTTTACTGGGACTTTATGTGACAGAGAAAAACAAAAAGCTTCTTCAGACAACAAAGAAACTAAAACCATGCAGAACTTTTTAGGTTTTATTGGTAAAAGGGAATTAGCTGTGCTTTTATTACATAAATTGGGATTATGGAAATAGATTTGCTTAATGGAAACAAGTCAGTTTGAACAACTTGTTTTTTTGATCAAGTTTTTCAGTGTTTGGTTTTCTTTTGCAAAACTCTGAAATTGTGTTTTTTCGACATTAGTGGAAAGTTTTATAAACATTGATAGAGGAAATGGAGCTGAACTGTTTATCCACAAAATACACAAATCCATGTTTGGTCACATAAAACTCCAACAAAATACAGTTTTTGGTTTAATCTAATGATTTTTTTAAAAGTCCAGCTGGTAATGATAATCTTACTCTAAATAAACCACATTAAACCGAATCATGATAATCAATAATTATTGATTAGTTACTTAAACATCTGCTGTCCTGATCCTTCCTCTTTTATCCAGTTTCTATTTTTAAGCAGCTAAGAGGTGAAACTTTAAAACTGCTGCACAAAAGGTTACTCAAAATGTCGTTGCCAGGCAACCGAAGTTTATCAGAACTTTAAACTGCTTGTTACCCAGCAAGCTGTTGCTAGGCAACCAGAGAAGGAGCAAGGCATCTGACGCTAACTTGCTTAGCTAACTGCGAGAGGTTGAGCAGCTAAAGTCTTTCCTCTGCCTACATGTCCCAGAATGCTTTGCGGTTCGGCGAATAATCATCCTATCAGATTATCTATTGATATTGATCACGTGTCTTTTGCTCTATATATTATTGATTTGTTGTTCAGCCAAAAATACCTAAAAAATCCTTCAGTCACATCTAAAAAATGTTAAATATGAAATCTATTTTTACATCACAATAATGTAAAATAATGAAGAAAAAGAACAAATTTGAAACAAAAGTTTAAAATTTTTATTAAACATAGCCAAATTATACAAGTAAAAATGGATATTTTATTTTAAAACGTTTTAAAATGAAGGCCCAGCTTTTCAGAGTGATTTGCCTCAAATCTTGTTTTATTATAAATGTTTTGCTGTTTGTGTGTCTGCGGCCGTGTGTGTGTGTGTCCTCTTCCTCACCCCGCTGCCTGACGGAGAGAGGAAGAGGAGGATTGATGAAGGCAGTTTTTGTTTGGACGGTGATTAGCTGACGCTGACTAAACCGAGCTCTGCAGCATCATCACTATTTACCGTCTCACTTCTCACATCGCTGTGAAAATCCTGGATTCCTTCTGATCAAATCCAAACTATTCAAACACGTCACATCATTTCATTTTATTACGTTTGCAGAAAAAAAAAACTGAATTTGCACGACTTGTATTTGTTGTCCTGAGTATAGGTTAGGAAAATATCTGCAACATTAAAGGTGCTTTTGTCATAAAAATGTTTTAAAATGAGGAATGTTTATTGGTCTTACTAATATGGAAATGCATCATCTGTTAACACATCAGCATTAAGTTATTATCAGTAGTTTGAACATTTGAGTTTCAAAAGTTGAAAATGTTGAACTTTTGAAACTCATAAATTTCCTCTAAGATGAAAATTTCTGAGTTTGATCTTGAAATTTCAGTGTTTTTCATATACATTTTTTTAATTCTGCAAAAGTTTTGAGATTTTTTTTCTATCAATTTTTTGAAACTCAGAAATTAATCAAATAAATTCCAGAACATTTGCGAGGTTAAATTCAAATCTTTGAGTTTTTTCTGGAATATTTTGGATTCTAGAAGTCAAAAATTTCTGAGATTAAATTTTAAAAAATTCAGATTTTTTTTCTGACAAATTTTCAACTTTCGAAATACAAATATTTCAACATTTGTTACTGAAGATGAAACTCAAAATTATATTTTTTCTAACATATTTTCAACTTTTGAAACAAAAAAATTCAAGTTTTTTCTTCTTTAAAATTTCTGAGATGAAACTCAAAATTCCTAATTTTTTTCTAGTAATTTTTCAACATTTGAAACTTTTTCCTGGAATACATTTTGTCCTGTAGAAATGTTTAAACTTTGACCCTTTTCTCGGCTGGATTCCCAGCGTCGTTCAGTCGAAACAAGACCTTGAATTTTCACTGAGTCCTTCAGTTTTCTGAGTTTCTGAGTTTGAGCCACAAACTGACCGTTGAGCTCAGTGATTTTCTGAGGCTGCTCTGTTATGAGCTGCAGCTAATAAAGCAACATTAACGTCGTGCACTCTGCAGGTTTTCTCTGTAACCGCATTAAAGCAGATTTTCTTTGGGCTCTTCTTCTCAGATGGCATCAAGGCCGCTCTGCATCTGCTGCTTTTATTGTGTTTTCATCATAAAACCGTTTCTGCAAACCAAATCGTCCGCGCAGGACAATAACGTTTTTCAATTCAATCAAAGCTTTTTATTCAGGAGAGGCTGCCGCGGAAAGACGCCAGCCGACAATAACTTCTAATGGGTTTATATAGAGGGAGAGGCGGGGGCCGTACTGTAGCGGCGAAAACCCCGGCTGAATATAAACGAGTGAAAATCCAATATGGATCCGTCTGAAACAAACACACAGGCTCTGCAGCACTGACCGCTCCTTCAGCGGACAGATCGCTTTAAACTGCTGCTGATTCTCACCGAAGCCTTCTGGACTCCAACGAAACCCGGCAGGCCGCCAGACTGTCCAGTAAAAACCAGTAAAACCACTGAGTGTGTGGTAGACGGGAAAAATAATGATAAAATAGGGTTAATTTCTGCCAAAGAACTCAGAAATCTTTAGATTGTTGCCAGAAAAGTTCAAGCAAAAACAGAGATTTTTGAGTTTGAAAGCTCAAAAAGTTGCTATAAAAAATCTCAGATTTATTTGAGAAAAAATTAGGAAATTTCTAAGTTTCAACTGTCAAAAATCTTTGACTTTTGTAGGGAAAGAAAACAGTAAATTTCTGAGTTGGAAAAGCAAAAATTTGAAAAGTTTGAAATCAAAAATTTTAGTGATTTGTTTTAGTTTTCGGGGGATGAGGGAGATTTTCTGAGTTACAAAATGGGAAAATCTTCCACTTTTGTAGATGTAAAAAAAAAAAAAGATTACATTTCCACCAAAAAACTCAAAAGTTTCAAGAGTAATCTCAAACACTTGAGAAAAAACTGGGAAATGTCTGAGCATGAAAAGTTAAAAATTAGCTTGAAAAAGTTTTGAGAATATTTTCAGAAGTTTTCTAGTTTCAAAAGCTGAAAATCTTCAGATTTTGCAGATAGAGAAAATTTTATTTCTACCAAAAAACTCAAAACATTCTGAGATCCTCAGAAATTTTTGTGAAGAAAACTTTTTTTAAAGTGGAAAAGTTTCAAGTCAGATTTTCGGCTTTTCAATCCTGAAGTTTTTTTTCTAGCAAATTTTTGACCTTTCAAACTCAGAAATGTTCTTTTTACTAGAAACTTTGAGAATTTTTAGCAGAAATTTACTCTAAGCACAAATTGTTTTTATTTCACAACCGAGATTTTTCTTCATTTCACTGGATTTATCACATGAAATTCGAAAAATGACAAGTACAGACATGCAGAGAGGCCTGTCATGATGATACATTTTTGCAGGATGATAAATTGTAACAGAAATTATACAATAATGCAATTTCACCTTTTCAAAGATTAATAAACTTTATTTTTAAAAGGACAATCTTCATTGGACCTGCTTTAAATATCCAAGATAAAATTTAAAAACTGAATGAAAACAACTGTAGTTTGTTTGCTTTTCCACATTTTCTCCTTCCACACAACTTTCTAATGAAGATTTAATGTTCTGTTTTTAAAACCTTTTTTTATTTTTCCCATTCATCATCCTGCTCTCATAAACATTTCCACAGGAGGTTGTTTTTCCTCCCAGAAGCTGAGCGGACATCATGTTGAGAGAAACCGCATCAGCCTGTGACTCACATTCATCAAAAACAAAAACTTTGATTTGAAAAAAAAACAAGACAAGAAAATTCAGAAACCAATAAGTAAGAAAACAAAACTCTTCTCCTCCCTCTGCAGCCATGAAATGCCGTCACCTCGACGCGTCTCAGTGCAATCATGTGGAAACTAGCAGGTAATTGTCCAGAAAATTTACACTGAGCAAATGTGCATGTTGATGAGTGTCTGCTGCTCTGTAATTCTGCCTGCCTGTCAGCCCGTCCTCTGGGCTCCACTCTCCCACCGCGTCCAATTCCACGTATTAATAACACAATAGAAGTTATCATTACAGGTGAGTCATTATGCTGTGATGTCAACAAACAGAAAGTGTTCGGCGCTCATCCACCTCTGCTTTGTGTTTTTGTGTGTCTGATTAGTTATTGACTCTAAAACAGAATCTGGGTTTTCTTGCATCGTTTCAGATTATTATTCCTCTGACCAGGACTTCAGCTGATTGGTTTGGTTTCCAAGTGATTTCTCTCTTCTGCTCTCCATCAAGTCCAGAAACTGCTTCTAGTTTGACCTTTGCCCTCAGGACAAATCATAGTTCTCAACATGAACTTTGTAACTGACGGCCATCTTGGTAGGCAGTTCCTGTGGAGTTGCTATGACAACAACAGAACCAGCTCTCACCTCGTTCCTCTCTAACTTATAAATAATATGAATGCTTCACAACTATCTGATATCTGATACTCAGTATCTGATATCTAGTACTCTACCCTCCTCTGCAACACTAAGATAAATATCAGTAACATGCTGGAGTACTTACTGCCAAGTTAGCAGAATTAGTTTAGCTAATGTAACTTTTATCTGCTAGCTAAGACGGACATGTAGCCTACGTGATTGTTACATGGACTAGTCACCAGAACCTTGTTGTTCACCTGCGGTTAGTATTTTCTTTACATTGGCTGGATGAGTCCATGATGTAGCACTTTGTCTTTAACCAGAGGAAGCTTGTTCACATCGTCTTACATATTTTCCTTCTCTGTCTCGTTCAGGTCGGCCATTTTGTTCACGTATCTTTGTCTTGCATATTGGTCAATAGTGTCACCATATTGTCAGTTTGTTGGTCTGGAAGCCATGATGCTTTGCGCTGCTCTTGCCTACCAAGATGGCGCGGATCACTTCCGGTTGGAAACGCGCCTCCTGCCATTTCCTCCTCTTCTCATCAGACGTCGATGTTTTAAGAAGAAACTTTTTAAAACCAGACTTTCAGCTCCGGGGAAACATGGCGGAAAGCCAAACGGATGTAACGATTAAAAGCCGTTATGATGCGGCTTCCTCCTCTCCTCTCTGCGTCTCGTCTGATTTGTGTTCATCTGTCGTGTAAATGGCCTGCAGAGACGGAGCTGATGTCCTCCATCCATCATGTTTGCAGAGATGTAACCTGAAGAAACGGCCCACACTGCCGAACGGCGTGTGTGTGTGTGTGTGTTTATAATGGAGGTTAAGCAAAAAGGCAATGTGACTTCAGGCGCCTGAAGGGAAAGGAGAGGAAGTGTGTGTGTTTCAGCTGAATAACTTTCTGTTCCATTTGTGATGAAGACCCGAGTGTTAATGTATTCCTTTCTTCCTCCGTCGGCTTCATACAGGCCAGGTGTCAACATGACGACCTCACACTGTTCACACACACCCCACTCACACACACACACACCCCCACACACACACACACACGCCCCCTTTGAACAGACTGAACCGTGTCTGACTGCAAAAACACAAAATCTAGTTTCAAATGCGAATATCTCATTATACTTAAAATAAGAAAAACTGACTCATCAGTAACTTTTTAGCTAGAATGTGTTTGTTTTACGTCAGTAAATGACAGGAAGTAGATGGAGGATGATAAACTTTCACGTTTAAAGAGTTTCATTGTTTTTCTTATTTAATAGAAACAACAGCTCCAAACTTTTGTTTGACATTAGTGGAGTATCGACATTTTTACGTTCATTTGTAACGGAAAAGCAGCTCATGGATTATTTCTCTGGATCAATTGAACTCAACTGTAGATATATTTTTTTACCCCTCCAGGGGGTCTTTTTGTGGCTCTAGTGTCCCTTATATGACAGCAGGCTGACAGGAAACGGGGAAGGAGAGGGGGGAAGACATGCAGCAAATATTGTCGGGTCCGGGAGTCGAACCCGCGACGGCCGCATCGAGGACTGAAGGCCTCCAAATACGGGTCGCGCTAACTGCTACACCACCACGGCACACCCAACTGTAGATATTTTAATGTTATTTTTTATTACCCATAAAGGTAACCACTGCATAGTCTCCAGTATAATTGTGCGTTGATAGGATTTTATGCATCATCATCCCCATAAAACAGAGCGACAGCCTGACCTTGTGATTTACAGTCTCTTTAATTTCCTGTTCATATCATAAAAAAATGGATGGAAAATATTAGCTTTGCTCCCAGGATAGCAGTAAAGTTTTTTCTGTCCATTAAAACAGGAAAGATTCAGATAATAAGGAGGCAAACGGACAATAAGGAGGATGTGAGACCTGCAGCAGCTGAGTCAGCAAATTTCCACTCCAGTTTATCCGTCAGTGAGATTTTCTGCAAAACCTCAAAGGAATCAGCAGAAAAACCAGATTCCTGACGCTCCGTGAGAGCAGATGGTCCGGCCTCGGGGAAGTGGAGTTTACCATCAGACATGTTTGAGTCGAGACTTGAACATGAGGCGACCGGTGCAGATACATGTGAAGAAGATTTGATGGGTTTATAACGGACATCAGCTGCAGGATTCCCAGAAAACTGACAGCAGCTGGACTTTATTTATTTACACAGAAAAACAGCTTTGACTAAACTTGTCTTTGAAACAGTGAGGAGGATGTAAAAGGAGGACTGCTTCGTTGTGACATCATAGAAAAATCAAAAGATTTTAAGGAAAAAACTGGGTCCAGTTTCTAAATCATTAATCTGTTTGAACATTTAGTTTGAAATCTGAACATCTGATGATATGAATTCTGCAAATTCACCTTAGAACAAAAGAAAATGACGGTTATGTGCATTGAAACATGTTCTGCTCCAAAATACAGTTTAAACATAATCAGAGAAGAAGAAGTCGTTACTTAAAGAGCAAAATAAAATGTCAGCTTGACAAAGATCTTTAACTTACAAAGATCTGCAGTCTGGTGAATCTAAAACTGAACCTGTGAGCAACCTGTTCCCCTCCTGGCCTGTGGGGGCGCTGCACCAAGAACCACTAAAGGAAATGACACAAAAACATCTGAAGACACTGAGAGCAACTTCCTTCTTCACCAGATGTAGAAAAATGGAGTGGAGGATTTCTTTAGCTGTGTTTCCACTGATCATGTAACTGCGGCAATTGGAATTACGAAAATAAATTTGTTTAATGGAAACACAACAATTTTGAGCATTTTGTTAGTTTTTGTACTAGGATCAGGTGGTTTTTCAGCTGTATCCACATTTTTAGCTTCGACAACCAGATGTTACTCCTGGTGGGAAACCAGAAGACGAGGAGCGGTAGGAGGACGACGACATGGCTCGTTTTTAAGGGCTGATTTTAATTAAGCTTCTTTTTTAATGGAAACATTGCAACTGCAAAATTGTAGATATAGTCTGCTAATGTCGAAAAATCTAAACTTTGTAATGGACATGCAGCTGGGTTTGTCTTTGGTTGAAGACCACAAACCATTTTTCCGGCTGGCGATAGACTAGCATGTTTCTTTTGGTTGTATTTACCCAGAATGCCTTGCACTGTAGTCCACTTCCTACTTATGGAGCAGTCTTTAAATATGCATTCAAACCGAATCACAATTCACTTTAACCGAATTGAGCTGCATCGCAGTTCGATTAGCATTCACACCTGTTTCATATTCACTGAACTTCAAACCAGAACCACACAGCATTCTGGGAGATGTAGGCAGAGGAAAAGGCTTTTCTCTGCCTACAAATTGCTGTTCAACTTCAGCAATTTAGTGGCCTCAACTAACTCACTCAGTCTTTGGTTGCCTAGCAACAACCTGTTCAGTAGCTGGCGCAGCAGCAGTTTAAGGTTTTGCCTCATAACTCCTTCCAGATAAAAAAGAGACAACAGGGAATACAAACTGTAGATAAAACTGAAAAGATCACGACAGTTTGGCTGCATTTCAAATATTTAAAACAAAAAAAACTCATCAATAATTATCAATATTGACTAAAAAAATTATAATTTAAGTTTTTCAACTATATCATCCACCTCGAAGTTAAAGTGGTTTAAGAACGACAGTCAAATTTCTGAAGATCTATTTGTTATTCTACCAAGTGCTGTGGAAACTCTTTATTTAAAAGATGAAATAAAATAAAAATGTCTCCTGTTATGCCAGGAAACAGAAGTGGTCGTTAACAGAGCATATTTTAAACGTTTGGAGGTGGAAGTGTGTCGGCGGTCAGGTGATCTGGTAATTAGTTTGCTGCATCTTGATCAGCGCTGAACAAACTGCTGCATGAGGAGCAGCTTGCTCTCATTTGCCTGTAATTTAATTAAAACAAGGACAGTTGTGCATAATGTCTCTGCAATCCGACTGCATCTTCTAAATCAGATTGTGCAGATTTATTAATGCACGACTCCCACAGCCTTCAGAACGCTGCAGGGACTTAATAAAGCAGCAGAAAGCAGCCGCAGGAAGCTGAGAGTCACTTCCACTGGTTCACAAATCGATGCCGGATAATAAACCGTTGCAAAGTTACGCCAAATTTCATCGTTTTTTTTTCCCTTCAGGAAGGTTTCTCTTAAAAGTCAGCGTATCCACATCAAACAGTTTTCTTCTGACTGTAAATGCAGAGAAGTTGACTGGTGAGCTTTTGGGTTTGGATTTTATTTAGTTAAATGTCTTGCAGCAACTTGGAACCTCAACTTTATGTGTTTAGTTTACAAACTGTTTGGAAATGTGAAAACTTTTCTCATAAAATTGTCGTCTGGGTTTGGATCAGACTTTTGTACTATGATGAAAAACATTCCAGATGCTCATTACTGTACTGATTCTTAAGGTCCAAAACCAGTTCTGGTGACATGTTTTAGAAATAATGCAGTTTGTTCCAGTTATGATTAAACATTGAAAAAGATTCACGTCTGAAACTCTTTGCCATCAGTAAGGAAAAACTCTGGGTGACTGCAGAAGAGTTGAGCGTTTTAGTCGATTCTGTTGGTTCTGTTTGATTGGGAACCAAACTGGCATCGTTTAGTTTCTCTCTTTGATAAAAGACAATGAGGCATTTCTCCTGCTAGCTCTAGGCTAGCATGTTTGTTTTGGTTGTATTTACCCAGAATGCTCTGCATTGTAGTCCACTTCCTGCTTGTGGAGCGGTCTCTGGTCCGCTTGGTGTTCAGATATGTATTCAAACCGAACCAGAGTTCACTTCAAACGAACTGGACTTTCTCGGCAAACGGACTGGAGCTGGATTAAAGCAGACTGAACTGGGCTCCTTTAGACTCACGTTGAGTCGTTCAAACCAACTTTCCCACCAGAAGACTTTTGATTTGTCCATGTTTGGAGCTGCAACTTGCACTTCAGCTTGAAGGCGTTAATTCTGGAGCTGCTCTTCTTTCTTGGTTGCCGGCGTCTCAGGCCATGGCGACTCTAAAGCTTAACTGTTTTATTTAAACTAATGGTGCATTTAGTTTCAGGATGACCTTGACCTGATGCTTAATAGGTCAATGTTTTAGAGTTCTGGACTTGGTTTGGTTCTGCGGAGAACTTTGTTTACCAGGATCTCTCCAGTCCGGATAACTTTCTGAGCATCGTGTTTCCAGCGCCGCTTCAGCCGTCTTCTGACGAGTTCGGTGCTTCATCTGAAGTGCTGTATCTCCTCAGTCCTCTTCCTCAGCTGGTTGCCATAGGAACGACACCAGGGTCACAGCAAGGCAGCTGGGTGTTACACGGAGGCATCGTAAGGTTTAATCATACAGACAGCCACTCAGACACTCCTGCCAAGCTCCAGATGCATTGTGGGTACCGAGGGGACAATTTGGTTCAAGTGCCGCTGTCTGAGCACGACACACACTCAGATACACTCACACGAGCCTGACATGATTCACTGCGCTGACTTACAACCCAATTTGCAGGGAAGAGTTTTACTGATGACCTGGCAACCCGCCGCTTTTTTATTTACTATCTGGCAACGTGACATCACATTTCCTTCGACGGGCCGTTCCCCCCTGAGCATCCATCCTTCCAGCTAAAAGCTGCGTGTCAGGACAAACACTTGAGCCGAGTCGTTTCCACAGCGACAAGAAGCCCAATTAAAGCCAGCTCGCCAATTTACCCATCATGCTTTGCCCTGGGTTTTATGTCGTCTCATTACAACAAGCGGTGTGTTGTCGGTACATTCTGCATTATCACAGCGGTGAGTGTGTTCTGGTGCCAGATGGTGATGCATTAACCATGCAGCCATTAGGAGGACATTAGAATAATGAACAAACTGCCTGACAGCAGCAGAGACAGGAAACCAAACGCCGGCTGCCTCTTCATTTCACAGAGAAAAGTTTCAATAATCGCCTCCGATTATCAGGAAGGAACCAAATCAAGGAGGAAACAACTCAGGAACTCTTGGCTCAACATCAGCAGCATTAACTCTCCTGGATTCATGACTCCTCAACATTTAAATCAGGTTCTTATCTGGATTTTGATTAGGCCATTGCTTTGTAGAATTGCTGCTGTTTGAGACGATCTTCAGATTAACTGGAATTTCCTGCAGTAACAGTTGGTTGTGTTTGGTTCTCTCCAAACGTGCTGCTGTGGATACATTTAGTTTTTGTTGAAACACAAATTTGATCTTTTTTTATTCTGCAGTAAGTGGCTCTTAATCATTCCTCCACCATCACACCTTTTTTATTCGTTTAAGTTTTCTCAAACTTTCTCCATTGGAGGACTGGTGGTTTCGCCATCGGGTAAAATCTGGCCAGGTGACGCACACCTGACGCATTCAGTCTAGGAAAACGACTCCAGTTCATTTTTCTCCTCCAGCGTCTGCCCTGCAGGTTTTAGGCTTTCCTCTGCTTCAGCTCACATGAGTTCAATTGATGGCTGATTAAGAGGTTTTGCTGAATTTCAATCATCTGAAGGCGGTGTGTTAAAGCAGGGGAACATCTACAACATGCAGGTCAGTGTACCTTGAGGTCCAGTTCTTTTTGGGAGGTGTGAATATGTAATTGGACCAAAAAATCAAACTTTGTTCCGCCTACAAACCTCGGTCTAAGTTCGATGAAGTGAACTCTGGCTCGGTTCAAATGTATATGTGAACGCCAAGCGGACCGGAGATCGCTCCAAAAGCAGGAAGCGGACTACAATGCAAGGCATTCTGGGTAAATACAACCAAAGCAAATGTGCTAGCCTAGCGCTAGTGGGAAAAACGACTTATCTTTTAAAAAGACGAACAAGAAATCCTCCATCCACTAAAATCTGACGCCTTCATTTTTGTTGTGGAAGTTGAGCTCAGTGTCTGAAGAGGTTTTTGTGTCATTTCCTGTAGCGGTTCTTGGTGCAGCGCCCCCACAGGCGAGGAGGGGAACAGGTTAGGGTTTGGTTGGTTTGACTCAGAGCAGAGAGAAAGAGAATCCCAATCAAACCGAATATTCTGGACTATCAGTTGTAAAAACACCTTAGAGTTGAACCATTTTGATTAGTCGTCTTCAAATTCTGCAGATTGAGACTCAGTAATGGACCATTCATTGGATTCAGCTGCTGAAAAATAAACAACTTCAAAATTGGGAACCACTGACTGATACCAGAAACCCTGAATAAGAGGAAGTATCTTTGGAAGACGTGAAAATGACTATTCTACCTTTTAGCTGAAATTTAATGTCAACTCGACCTTCCTTGTAATTTATTAAGAGCTCTGAGTTCTTCATTCGATATATTTAACTTCCTTTGTCTCTCTGTCCTCTCCTTGAGTGAAAAGCTCCAAACAAAACTATCACACTCAGTGTTAGATAACATCTCTCCCTTTGTGCGTCTGTCTAAACGTTCTGCCATCAGATCAGAAAAGCGGCGAGCGGCGAGCCAACCGATCCGCCCAGAGACGAGGATGGATCGGCTCCCAGTCCCTTTGGAAAAAAACGGCGAGAATTGGCTGCTTTTTCTGCGATATCTGATCTTTCTTTCTGCTTGAAAACGATCAAATGAAACAAACTGAGGCTGTTTAAAATCCCAGTTAGCTGCAGGTTTTACTGGGCGATTGCAGAGAGCAGCCTCCAAGCACAAACCAGCTCATTCATCCTCCGTTCTGCCTCATCTGCATGCATTTAAATACGAAGGTGAAGTGTTAGTTTGTTAGCTCAGCACTGAGCTCCTGGGTTGGATCCCGTTACATGTAATGTGGAGGAGAAATCCTCAATTACTCCGGCGTGCGCGCTCGTGCACACTTGTGTGTTATATGCTAATAATCCCATGGAGGGTCGAGGCAATCAAAAAGCTCTCACTTTTAATCAGCGTCACACAGAGCAGCTCGCGCACACACACGCACGGTTTGTTTGAAACCAGCCTGACAACTCCAGCACGGTGAAACACACGCACACAAAATGACAAATTAAAAAATATAATGGCTGTCAGAGGCTGCATGTGAGTGAGTAACGCACTGTGACAAACACTGCGGTGAATTTACAGTAGGGCCTCGTACGCTTCCACACCCACGCAGCTGTGCAGACGAAACGGGGAGGAATGACAGAGCAGACAGGTAGCTATCAAAGAAAACCAATCTGGATCATATTTGTACAGGGAGCTGTCAAACACACTCTGCTGCTGCAATTCCTGTGTCTGCTTTGGTCTCTGAAGTGAAGCCGGACTGATGGTGGACCTCAAAGAGGAAAGGAAAGGCAGCAAATGCTTAAAAAAAGGAAAATTTGAGACTATGTGGAGCAAAGATAAACGCCTAGACCATCCCTGTCCCTCCGGAAGACACATAGTTAACGTAATATATGCTACAAATGGTCGTCTTCATCCAGATATTCTATGGCCTGTTTATTAAATGAACATCCTGAAAGAACCGGGAAACTCCGGATTCATCCCAGATTCATTAAAATATTGGCTCCTGTAAAGTTATGGGAGTGTAAACACCCAGAAACCCAAAGTCAGGACTGGACCCTTCCCAGGTGATTAAAAACGAACTGATCAAGAATCTGTCATCTACAAAACGCTGGAAGGAAACTTGTGAGGCTGTAAACATTTTCTCCTGGTAAACTGAATCTAAATGTAGCAGAAATAATAGATTAAAACGGGTATTTAGTCTGCAAGTAAGGCTTAATCTGGTACAACTCCGGCCACTAGGGGGCAGTAAAGTGTAGTGTGCTTCTTGGTATGTGTTAATGAAATAACCACACAACCTGACTGTATGAAGGTTGGATGTGGTATGAGGCAAATTTACGACAATAGTCTACAACGGATTAAAGTCGAGCCTCCAGGATTGGATTTAATTTGTCCATCGTCCCTCTGATCAACTGGCATCATGTATGATAAATCGATCCAGTGGGTTTCTCAGCTACTGATCAATCAGCGGTTGCAAATTGTCCCAATGTAAGAGCCATTTACCTAGAGGAACATCGTCGGTGAAGAACATGCATTCAAGTTTTTCATTTATGATTCGTTTCTCCAGATCATAGGAGATGGTTGGAACGTCCAGGGTCTGGTCAATCGAGAGTCTTGCTTTCTGGTTCAGCTCTTTCAGACAGGACAACGCCTGTAGTACCTAATCCATCTTTTGGTCCAATCCATATTGAAACAATCCACCGTTTTCCGGTTGAGGACCTTTAGAAGCTGAGTTATTTAGTGTTGGCTTGTGGGTAGGGTGTTTGACCAGCTGTTGGGACTTGAGGGGACCAGAGGAGACAGATGGTGCTAATGCTGATCACTCGTTTCTTCGCCAACGAAGCCCAGGAGACTTCTTCAGTGACAAGTCCAGACATGACAGGAGTTAAGAGTCTGTGAAACCGACATTAAAGCGAACTCTGCTTTATTTCCCTCATCATCAGACATCAAACATCATCAGTTATTAATCTCACCCAGAAACAGCAAGGATCTGACCACAGGATGCCGTCGGTCTGCATCTGCATGGCTACAGCTTTCATGTTCAGAGACGATGAATCATGGATGGATTTGTTCTTTCAAGGAATTTTTAAAATATTGATGTTTAGATCCTGCTTGGCTCTACTTCCAACAAGCTCGCTCCTTTCTTTTTTTACATTTCTCAACTGCTGCCGTTAGATTGGTGTCAAGTGCAGAGACCGCACACACACGCACACACACCCTCACTATCTTTCCTAACAAGTGATACACATTCATTACATTTTCTACCCACTGTGTGTGTTCTCTGCTCTTGACACCAATCTTCCCTGAGGCGGAAGAGTGTGCCGCCCACTTAGAGCTCTCTCTATCCTTCTCTCGTTCGCTCAGTCTTTCTCTTTTGCGGCTGTCTTCCACCTTGATCCAGTTGGCTGAAATAGGACTCTAATTGGCCGTGCAATGTCAAAGTCTGTGTGTTCGTCAGGGTGTATGCACTGACCATAAAAGCTACCATCCTGGCATTAAATAAACCCCTATGAAAAAGTGTCTCTCTTCATCAACATTAGATATTAAGACATATATTTGCAAGAGAATAATCCTATCATGCTGTGAAGTGCCTCAGATGTAAATCTGAACCTTTTGTCTTGTATTGGATGTGGATCTATGAATATGCAAATCTCTCCTTGCCTCAGACTCTGCAGCTCGCCTCCAGCTGAATCTTTCTCCATTCACTGCTTAACAAGTAAGTTGTAAGTTTGGAGACTGTTACATGTTCAGACAAGTAGTCGGTTTGGAAGTAAATGAGGTAATGGCACTAGGATGCCCACAAGCCAGCACATCAGCTTTTCTCTTCATCTGCCACTCTTAGCTACATGAGAAATGCAACATTAATGAACAACAGCAGCCTACGGCCTGGCTTTGATTTTCCAGTTATGCTCTGTGTGTCGGTAATGATGGATAAATCCCATTCACATTTGGCTGATCTGTCAAGTAACGCCCTACGAGTTGGCAGGATTGATTCTTAGGTATATTTGTAAATGAGATGGATGTGGGCTTTATCTTAAAACAAGAATTTGTTCGAAGACTTTTGTAAATGTGTTGGACACCCTTGTTTTACACACTTTACAGTCTGTGAAGTTGACATTTGCTTGAATGAGACAGTGAGGCTTTAGATTGTCCTCAGTTTGCTTTGCTCATGTCCTCTTTGGTATAAATGGGTAAAGGATATTTCTAGACGGATTCTTCAACAGTTGGCTGCTGGCGGTGTTAGCAGCAGGTGTTGTCGGTAACCTAGTTGAACAGGGTTACTTCAAGAATCTGGCAGAGCCAATACACTTATAACACCTCATGTTTGTGAAATGGTCAAACGATGATTAAACCCTCGGATATCTTGATGAAGATGAGCACAAGCATCTTCAAGGCCAGTAGTTCTCAGTGGCTTTATGGTTTTGAATTCCATCCATCCATCCATCCATTTTCTGTTCACCCTTGTCCCTAATGGGGTCGGGAGGGTTGCTGGTGCCCATCTCCAGCTACGTTCCGGGCGAGAGGCGGGGTCATCCTGGACAGGTCGCCAGTCTGTCGCAGGGCAACACAGAGACATACAGGACAAACAACCAGGCACACACACACTCACACCTAGGGAGAATTTAGAGAAACCAATTGACCTGAGAGTCATGTTTTTGGACTGTGGGAGGAAGCCGGAGTACCCGGAGAGAACCCACGCATGCACAGGGAGAACATGCAAACTCCATGCAGAAAGACCCCGGCCGGGAATCGAACCCAGGACCTTCTTGCTGCAAGGCAACAGTGCTACCAACTGCGCCACTGTGCAGAATTCAAAACCTGTGCAGGTTTTGAATTCAATTTGTTTTATTAAACACTCCAGAA
This sequence comes from Xiphophorus maculatus, assembly GCF_002775205.1. Classification (NCBI taxonomy): domain Eukaryota; kingdom Metazoa; phylum Chordata; class Actinopteri; order Cyprinodontiformes; family Poeciliidae; genus Xiphophorus; species Xiphophorus maculatus. Next base: position 1,396,545 of record NC_036459.1, read on the forward strand.
TGCCAATTTTTTTATGTGATCTCAACTGTATGCTCACACCAGCCCGATTTACTCTGCTTTTACCAAACTCTAGTTTGTTTGCCTAGAAAGTCTTGTTTGTTTTGGGAGGCGTGAATAAACCAACAATGCTAACCGTCTACTAACCTCAGTCTGAGTTCGGTTGAGGTGAACTCTGGTGTGGTTCAAATGCACCAATTGGACCAGAGACCACTCAAAAAAAGGAAGTAGCAGGGTATTCTGGGTAAATGCAACCAAAACAAACGTGTTTGCTTAGCGCTAGTGGAAGAAGTGGCTATTGGTCTTTTACCAAAGGCAAAAGAGAAATCCTCCAACAGATCAAATCTGACATCACTTCATTTTCATTTACATTTTGTGAAAAAGTGGTTATGATCAATGACCTCTCTGAAGAGGCACAAAAACAATTTCTTTCAGTGGTTCAGGCTGCAGCGCCCCCACAGGCAAGGAGGGGCGCAGATTAAAATATATATATAGCATTTAGAAATGTTAGCGGTGTGCTTGAGGTCAAGAAATGTATTTTTGATAACGTACAAAAAAAAGACAGAAATTATTTATTTGTAACCATGACAGAATGTTTAACTGTCATTTTTAAGGATTAGCATCATGCTAACACTTAGCATATTAAGGTTAGCATCGCTATGCTGTTATTACCCACACATGTACATGTTAGCTAACTAATTATAACTACCAAACAATTTAAATAAGTTCATGGTGGTGATGAAAGGACTCTGGCTTCCTCTGTAGTCTTTCACACAGTTCATGTCTCCTGTTGGTAAACACAACAAATTATAATTACTCTGATTTCATATTAACTGAATTTAATCATTCATATTTATTCCCTTTATATTAAAATAGCTACAGGTTATACAAAAATTGTTGCAGCATAAAGCACAACAGATACTAAATTTATTCTGATATCCATGCTGTAAATACATGCCTCATTAAATTTAAACTGGTAGAAAACTAGGAGAAATGTCAGTTTCCTGGCAGGGATTTTTCTACTTGTTCAAAGTCAAAACAGGCTGGTGTTGCTGGGTTTTTCAGGCATTTTTGACCATATTAGTTGCAGCTTTTGTTTTTCACATGCAGTTGTATTTTTGTGTTCAGATCCCATGCTGAAAGAATTGTTTGTTGGATTCAAATCCTTTGTGCTGAAGCGCAACCATCTTCAAACAACAGAATACTGAATTAATGCTTTCTCTGACTCCTCCGAGGTGCAGGCCTCTGTCTCCTGCCAAGCTTGTTCTGTCTGCTAACACCCACGTACTGAATGCAAACATGTCATCATGCTCCACACTGTGGGATAAAAAAATTTGATACCTTCTCTTCTTAACAAGGGGTAGGTCTGATCTCCTCCGTAAAGCTGTCGGGTTGTGATTCAAGCGACGGTGTATAACATCGTTTGGCCTTTGAATCTTTACTCAGAGCACAAAGTTACTCAGCAGAGCTCTCAGTTTGGAGTGGAAGAGTTTGAAGGATGTGTACGCAGTTCTGACGCTAACCTTATCCAAAAGTGCCGTTATGGATCCAAAGGAAACAAAATGCTGAAGTCAAATGTCCCTCTAGGATAAGTAAAGTACTTTTTCTATTCAAATCAGACATTGTTGTTGGCAACAGAGTCTTTTGGTCTTTAGCAAAGGCTGTGCACAAAAAGCAATCTGATTCTGGGGTTGTGTACAAGACTCTGCCAGACAGCAATTGATCTTTGTTGGTGTCTATTTAATCTTGGGGACAGTACAGGAGAAAATACTGTATTTGTTGCCACCACTCATTTATCTTCGCCTGTGTCCAAGCATTTTGGACTTATTGCTTCCTCCAGCTTGTGTTACTTTAGGCACAAATTACAACATGGACAGATACTATTAGAAGGTACTGACAAATATTTATTAGTGCTGCCTTTTGTGTCTTTAAAAGACTTTATTCAATAAAACCAGCTTTGTTGAAAGGTAATTCATGTAGCTTTTGAATGAATTGATTACCACCAAACTCCACCCGACCGGCTATGAGAATTTTGTTGCTTGTATTTTAAATTACAAGAGCAGAAAGCAACAGGAATGTGAGTTAACAGAGAACCTACCCACTTTTACAGATGGTTCCTTAAAAGCTGGCAGAAAATCAACCCTTTACATGCAAATAATGATCTACTGCAGCACAAAAAGTTTATTGGCTAAAGTGAGATGGCCCTTTGCTATTTTTGCTCAGTCAAACTCTAGAAGTGTCTTTGTAAACCTTTCCAAACTGATGGATGCCAATCACCTTCTCATTTTTAGGTTAGATTCTTCAGGTGGAGACCATTTAGCCTACTTCGTGTTGTCAGACAGGCCCTTCTGAAGTGATTTTTCATTGTATTACTTGGATCGGAATATATAATGTTTACAAATATTACAGTCGTAGGACAGTAAAATCATGGATTTTAAAAAAAAAACTAGCGAAATTCTGACTTTTTTCATAGAGCATACAAAATATTTGGCAGGAAGCTACCTGACGCGCCATTGGCTGTTGTTTGCAAAGCAGCCAATCTAGGAGCTCCATTTATGTTGTCTGGCACTGATTGGTTGAACCTCCAAGAGGGGAAGTAAGTTAGACCATAGATGCTAAATTCTGGTGTTGTGCTAAGACAATTTCCAGTGTGTGTATTGTTGCATATTAAGGTAGATTTGTTGTTTGAACTGAAGAATTAGAAATATGCTGAATACTAGAATACTAAGCAGCCACTGTATTGCACAAAAATACAAACCTTTCTTTTTCTTTTATAGCATCAAAACACATGCTGGTGGAGTTCTTCCTTCCTGAAATAATGCAACTTTTAACCATTTTGCCTCAATGTGATGCATCACTTTCCATCGCATAGTCAAGACTTGACCTCATTCTTTGGATCAAATCCCAACGGTGTAAATTTAAATGAAGTCAGTAAAGTATAAACTTTGGCTTAAAGAAGGAAGTGGAGCTACAGGCTCCAGACCCGTATTAGTGTACATGAGGCATTTCCTGCTTTAAGCTCTGAAAAATGTGCAGAAACACAACAATCACTGTAAAATTACTGGGTCATGTGAGGCTCAATGAAGCGCTCAGCGGCCTGTGTAAACAGCCAAACAGTTGGACGTTTGGATGCTGATGAGGTCGCCGTGGTAACGAGAGGAACGCCTGAGCTCCATCGCAGGGCCAGGTAGCGTTTCACAGCTAATTGGCTTAATAAAAGGAGCTTAAGGTTGCAGATTATGGTTAAAAAATAACAGGAAGTGATGATAATGTTGGCTCCAATCAAGTTCAGATGAGGTTCATAGTCATATTATTACAGTACAAACACACTTCACTGTGTTTTGAGCCTTTCACGTGGCAGCAACACAAAGTAGTGCATAACTGTGAAGTGGAAGTTAAAGTAACTGGTTTTCTAAATATTTGTTATATTCTCTATGTTTATACAAGTAAATAAAATCCAACTTCTTTCAGTAGATTTGGTGAACAGAGTCCACTGTGTCATTTAGTTTCAGAATAATCCCTGGTGCAGACAGAGAGGAGTAGAAAGTTGTGGGCTTGATTCCGACCCCTGAGGTTTGAAATCTTTAGTGAATAACACTAGTTATGTAAAAACACTTTGTGGTCCACATTATGAGATAAATTACATGTAAAATGTGCAGAAGTGATCTAACTCTTCCCCATTGTGAAACATGGTGGTGGTAGCATTATGCTATGGGTCTGTTTTTTCCATTAGGGACATTATGTTATGTCATACCTGCTTGTCTCCATTAGTCCTTGTGGACAGCTTTATGGCTTTATGCAATTTTTAGCTCTACTTTGAGATGTAGTTTTTATTTCAGCCTCTTGGGGGCGATAATGTGCTGGTTTGTATAATGTCCGATCAAAGAAGAAGAGCAAGTGGGAAATTGTTGTTCATTACAGTAGAAAAGTTGCAATTTTTGTTGGCTTGTTGTCTCTTGAAAACACCAGATCTATCTTCATTTCCTTAAGATGAACTTTGTTGTTTTTCTTCTTCTGCTCGTCATCCCACCTGTTATCTTTGGCGCCACCTTCTGACCGGGATGATAATTGTCTCTGAAAACATATGCAGGTCACAGAATCGGGTCTCAGGTGTCCACAGAGACAGGTTAACCCTGATGAAATTTACATCTTCGCGGTCTTGATTCGGTGGAAGTGAACTCTGGTGCGGTTTAATGTACGGCTCTGGTCCACCAAGTGGACTATCAGGTGTCAAAACACACTCTGTCCACACAGGAATGTTTCTTTTAGTTAAAATCATTTCAACCGTTTTTGCCCTGGTTCCTGAAATTGTTACCAGTATGAAAATGTAATACTTAGCAGCAACAATTACGTGTTCGTCTTCTGGTTCATTAGTTTTATAATCCAAGAAGAAGCTCGACTTTGTTGTTCACTGTTCTTGTTCTCTTGTGTTTGGAGACTTCATGCCCTGCACTCCACGCTTAGCGCCACTTACAGGACTGGGGGAGGAAAAACAGCATCTTGAACCACTTTGTGAATGAAAACATTTCTGTAAATGGGTGACTGCTCAACAGAACACCACATAAAAAGAAAACAAAAACTTACATTTTGTGGACGTTATGTCCCCAAGTAAAGTACATCCCCTTCCGCCATCCTGTGACGTGTATTGGTACCTTTATTTGCGCACGTGAGCGTGAAGACTTCAGTTGTCTTCATCAGAGGAACACCTAAGCGGGGTTTGGTGGGTGCAGCTCTGCATCACCCCCCCTCTTCCCTCCTCTTCCTCTCTCTGTCAGCGCGTGCCTCTCGGATGGAACAGCAGCTCGCAGTAAAGGCACAGCGCGAGCTCACTCACTCACTCACTCACTCACTCACTCACTCACTAACGGCTGAACAGGAGCAGTGACAACTCTTCCTCCTCTTTCTCCTCCTCCTCCTCCTGGCGGGATGGAGGGGTGCTGATCAGGAGCCGCTTCATCATCACCGTCATTACTGTCAGCTCCGCCATCACCATCATCATCATCAGCACCGGGAGCGGAGCGGAGAGAGAGGGAGGCAGCGAGGGCGGAGCAGCCGCTCTCTGTGGGCTTAAAAAGTTGAGGAGGATCCGGTTTATTACCGGAGCACCGGAGGGGACTCGGACCGTATCCTTCCCCCACCCCGCTGACACGGACGCGGTGTCTCTGGATTCACCGGGAAACCCACCCGCCGTGGTTCTGGATGGATTCGTTCTGGATTCCGGGTCAATAACGGTCCTGCTTTTTTTTTGTTCATCACCCAGAACCTGATGTCCGGTGCTGTGACGGATAGATAAATACTTTGTTCTTAATTATGTTCCGGTGTTTTAACGGTTCGGCGGGTTGGTGACTGTTCCCTGGAGGATTTACGGTGATCTTAACGGATCAATAACGGATTTTCAGACGCGAGTCCGGTCCGGCGGCTTTCCCGAACGACTTTCACCGAGCTGTGCCGGGTCCAACGGATCCCTGGACGGCTCCTCGGTGACCGGCGTCTGGCCTCCGCTTCCCCCCGGGGACTGAGGAGGAGGCGAACCGCAGGCAGCACAGCAGGTGTCAGGGAGGGAATGTTCCCGGGACTGGACAGGTCTGCCGCCCCGGAGGGACCGAAGATTACCGAACGCTTCCGAACGAACCCAACGGCGGGAAAACGGGAGAAGTTCTCCGAGGATTTTATTTCTTTAAAATTAGCACATTTTTATTGAGCAGGTTAGTCTATTCTATTGCTCAGTAACGATCTAATCAACCTCAAAATAGCTGCAGGATAAATTTTCCAAATTTTCACCTTTATTCTTAGTTCAAATTGTCTTATAATCCTGAATATAAATCCTATTTCTGGATTTAAACTCACAACCAAACAGTTGAATCAGTTTTTATCAATAAATACCTACTAAAATTTAATCTATCAATAAACCCTAATCCAATTTCAATAAATGTCAATTCCAGTTATCGATACGTTTCAAGTCTCTAAACTTCAGTTCTAATCCCATTTTAATCAACATCAACCGCTGCTATCCAACCCTTTCAATTCTGGTTATCAGTCGGTTTTAATCCTATTCATCAGTGGGTTTTAATCCCACTTATCAATCAGTTCTAAGACCATTTCTGTTAGTTTTAATCCTGATTATCAATCGATTCTAATCCCATTTCAATCCATCTGCCACATGAGGCGGGAGGAGTGAACGGTCTCCTCCTCTGAAATAAACCCACATGCTGGCTGTAAATTATCCACTTAAACCTCTCCAGAGAAGAAACTGTGAGCCAGAGCCTGCAGTGAGGGTTATTAAGCGCCACATATTAGCACTAAATGCTCTGATTGTTTCTAATAAGGGCAGACAAAGCTTAAACTGCTCATCTGGGTAGTTTTAACATTTTTCCAATAAACTTACGCTAGAAATGTAACTTAAATCCTGAATAAATTGAGCAAATCCTGCAAACAATAACTTTTGTCTCTATTAGAATGAATTTATGACGCAAACTCTGTTGGTAAATGAGATTTTGATCTAATTTAAAAGTCCTGACTCAAAAGCTCCATGCTGACCTTAATGTTCAGGAAGGCGTTTTAATCTCCAGCTGTGTCATCGTTTTAAACCCAAGAGGGTCCGAATGGGCTTTATTTATGCTTTACTGCAGGTCTGGAGGAGCTTTAACTCTGAGCAAATTAACTTTACAGTCACCTGCGGACAATAAGCCGAAGCCTCAGGTCTCCTGCGTTTAGGGAAGCTTTGGTTGATGATCTCTCTTGTTGGACGTGTAAAACTCAGCTGAACTCTTTTATCCTTTCTGTTGTTTTGATGCAACTTCTGCTAAACTAAAAGTCAGGAAAACTGAGTATTTTTCCGGTGGAGGTTTCTAATTTAGCTTCGGCAGCTGGTTTCCTGTGAGACTCTATGGATGGTGTTCTTGCTGGATATCCACATCCTCAACAGCATACCTCCTCCTCGTCCTCCTCCTCATCGTCTTTCACCCTCTCAGTGTCCTGCACAGGAGAAATCGAGCCATGAGGCATTGATTTTCTTCTCGCCGCAAAACCAAAACGCACACGACCATCTCATCCATCCTGGCTTGTCAGGTTTGTTGGCTGAAATGAAAGAAGGGGTCAGTACTGAAGGACGTTTATCACCGTCCGACAGTTAGGTCAGAGGTCATACCAACAAGCAAGCAGCTCAATCACCTATCAAATCATCTGGAACCAGTCTGATTGGAGCGTAGATGAATGCTTTTCTGAACTGGTTTCCATAGGAACGTTTAATGCTCAATGGGACTCAACGACAGCAGCCCCGGCGCCATGCGGAACGGCCGCGGCCTCTCCGACCAATGGGCAGAGTCGGTGGTGGTCCGGCCTCGAACCACAGAGCGCCACATCACGGTGCACAAGCGTCTGGTTCTGGGCTTCGCCCTGTCCATCATCACCCTCATCATCGTTACGGCAGTGGCCGTGGCGCTCAGCGTTCGCTTCGATGATTGCGGTGGACGGGATCGCGGTGGAGGCAGAGGGGAGACGGGTTCCAGAGGGTCCGGAGGGTCGGGAAGACTCAACGGGAGCAGAGGGGAGAGGATGGGAGACAGAGGGGATGAAGAGGTGGTCCAGCCATGGAAAAACTCTCGGCTTCCGGGGTCAGTGAGGCCACGGCACTACGACCTGCGGCTTGCCGTCTACATGGACAACTTCACCTTCTCTGGAGAGGTCAGCATCGAGCTGGAGTGCGTCAACGCCACCAGGTTCATCGTGCTGCACGCCGACCGCCTCGAGGTATGTTGGCATGAGTTTCCTCTAATCTCAAGGGAGGTTAGAGGAAACTTTGTGTGTCTGCAACAACTCAGCTTATGGGAGAACTTGTAATGCAGAGTAAACTCCTGAAAACATCTGGAGCTACCTCAAACCCGATCCAGGTAGATTTAAGGCGACCAATTGTTCCAGCGCACACTTAACCTGATGGAGTCTGTGCTAGAACCTTACATTCAGTTTTTTAAGATTAAAAATGTGGTTTTATTGACCCTTTGCAACTATCACCAAATCACATTGAGGCGCCATGATGAACGAGAGTATTGAACGCAGCGCCTGATTATTTTTCCCACTTTAGCCGTGGCTTTAACTTGTTGCAGTTAAGCTAATTTGTTTTTACAAAAGTTGGAAATAACTAGATTGGAAACTTATTCATAACTTCTCCCTCCTGACATGTTTGTTGATTTGATCAAATCAACAAACATGTCAGGCATAAATTAATTTGTCTTAATTTATGCCGCATGATTTATACCACTGATTCATAAATGCTGTTTCCTTTACGTCTGGCGCAAACTTAAAAGCATCCAAAAGTCTAGATGCTGACAAGTTTTCTTCATACATGGTAGATTAGAAACATATCTTCTCATAATGCAACATTTGATTTCATGTTACTAATCCTACAAAAGAAGTATAAATGTTAATCTTATCATGTTTGCTCCAAAAATACCAGTGCTTAAGATTGACGGCTCCTTTCTAAAAGGTTTACCATAAAAAGTTTGGCTTACATTGAACAGAGTGACAGATTTTTTCCCAGGTTGTTTTTGGCAATATGTACGTCGCTCAGAGACGGCAGGTTTTAGAAAATTTGGAAATAGCTTAGAAACTGACCTACCTGGGTTGTGCTGGAGACCGTGGAGTAACTTTAGACCATTTTTACAGTGAAACACAACAAATATATTAGGCTACCTACTGTCTGTTTTTGACTAGCTTTTTAGCTAGCATCTAGCTTGTTTTGGCGTCCGTCATGGCGGAGTGGGGCGCTTTCTGAAGAGCGTGACGTCACATGCAAAGGGTCAACACCTCAAATGTCCAGATGTGACTTTTATTGCACAGAGATTGTAAACTTAAATCGATCTGAGAACCACAGTGGTCCAATAAATCCTGACTTTACTGAGTAAAATTTGGAGCCTTACAACTTTGGTAACTTGTCTTGAATCCTAATAGTTGAATTGTCTTGTAATAAACTCCATATCCCACAGGCAATCTTTCGTGGCCGCAGATTAATCTTGAAATTATAATTGTACATTTGTTTATGAAATCTTTATACTTTTTATACTCGGCAATAGCTTTTATGTTTTCCATTTTTGATGCTGAACTCCCCGGCAGAATAAATATTCATTGGATTTGTTCATCCGTCTCCTACGCTCCCGTTTACAGCAGCAGGTTGCAGCATTTATGACGGCATGAATTGATTCAGAACTGTATTTATTTTCCAAAGCAAACAGCATCCAGAGGCTGGAGAGACACTTCCATTACATGGCGAGTTTAAAATTTGCCTCCGAAATTCAAACAAAACTGTAAATTATCAATCACAACAAACCTCCTTTATGTATTTTATACCTCTGTATTTGGAGCTAATTTTGAATTTTTCATCCATGTTGAGAAAGTTTTGGTTTTGGCTGCCACCATTTCTTGACACTTTAGCCGTATTTTATTGACTGTATTGAGATATAATTCAACATTTTCAGTGAAAAAAAACACATTTTAACTCTTTATTTATCTTTCTATAATCGCCTGAATGAGTCGTTCTATCGAAGTGATCAGCTCTTCTGTGAAATATTCAGTGGAAATCATGTTGGTGACATTTCTGGACCAGACCAGTGACCTCATTCTGTAAAAACCCTTCCAGTCAGAACTGATTCTTGTTATGGTTATAATGGGGCCAACATTAAGTTCAGTTCATTCAGGTTAAAAAAGAAGGAATTGGTGTTTATGGTTCACTACCAAATCATGCTGAAGTTCACATCTCAAACATGAACTTGTTCTTCTTCATTTATCATATTTTACTTCATTCAACAGCACATCAATTATATCATCACTTGGTCTCTTGCCACCTCATTTATCTCTGTTTAATTATGTCCTGACCAAATCCACATCTATGCTGTTGTTTCTGCTACTTACCTAAAAGTTGGATATGATGTCAGAAAAAGCTGCTTGTACTTCAGGTTTGTCATGTAGAAAACAGCCTGAATCTAGAAACTTGTTACACTGCGTTGTTACCTAGCAACCCAAGCATAGCTCCGCCCACGTCGTTATTAGACTTTGTCCAAACATAGAAGAGTATTTCTAAAACAATGGGATAGTTTTCAGAAAACCCACACAAATATGCCACTCACTTGTTTTTAACATTCCAAACCTATAGGGGGCACTGTAGTGCAATGCCAAAACCTATATTAGCCAATCAGAATCCTTCAAGGCAACCACAACTTCCTGTTAGGAATAAAACATGTCGCCAGGAGGTTTATTAATATAGTCTGAACTACTTTAGAGTATTGTTTTGGAATATAAAGTTTATAAGACACAAATCAATGTCCACTGTGAGTTGTGTCAAAAGAAGTAAGGGATATATTGGGGCAAGATCCCGAAACTCTTATTCAAATCTCCACTTCATTGAATTTTCATAAAGAATCATTTTTAGTGACATAAAACTGAGTTTTCATGTGAATGAAAGTCTAAAACGTATAAAAATGTATTTGTTTTTCTCAGATATCTGGTTACATGTGGACTATGCCTTCGAAGACGAAAACATTTGGTCAGCTGGTTTTACAAACGCACAATGGCTGCTGGAAGAAAAAAAAACAAGAGTTGCTGAGTTACTATCAATCAATCAATCAATTTTATTCATAAAGCACCCTTCATACTAAAAGCAGCTCAAAGTACTACCCAGAAGTCGCTTTCTGCATCCATTTTCATGTGTATAAAGTATTAGTAAACATTTAGGTAGGGGGTGTGGCCAGCAAGAGCTTATTTACATAAAAGTGACAGAACCCTAAAAGGTTTCATTCTGAAAGGAGAGCAGAATAAGCAGAACTGAGCAGATTAAAACCTCATGATCTGAGAATCATTTTGAGCAAAATAGGTAAAGATTTGAGCTATTTTAGTTTGTTTTAAAAGAAAGCACAATAGATTCTCTTGAATGATTACATTGTCCCCATAGCTACTACTACTAGCAAGGTCTAATGAAGTTGGATTCTTGTGGCAATATGAGGACATTGTGCTGACCCATTTGGACCACCAGGAAGGACTTGCAAAGATGGATCGTCATCATCTGTGACCTGAATCAACCAAACGTGAACAAAACTCTGGTATTTGTCAGTTAAAGCCAAACTTAAACCTTACTTTAGTTACAGATTTACATCATAAAATGCTGCAACTTCTGAGTGTGGTTTGATGCATTTTAAATGAAGCTGAGCTAAAACAGCAGCTGAAGCCTTCATAAGCATTTCCTTAAGATGCTTTTCTAAACAAGAGTGTGTTTTCAGCCAGATGTCTGCTCTGCGTCTGGAAGAAAACCCCAAACAAAGAAACCCTATTCCCACTTTCGGCCTCCCGGATTCCTCTAACGAGGCTAATTAGCTGCCAAAGTTGCTGCTTCAGCCCGAAGTGGGATGGCAGGAGAGCGCCTGGGAGAAACGCGGCGGCAACGTGATTTTTCACAGCGTTCATCTGGGCTAATGTGAGAGATGGATAAATGTGTCTAATTTGGGCCAGGGCCAATTAGGAGCCCTGCGGCCTGCCTGGTGTTTGTGTCCGGCTGCAGGTGAATTAATGGCTGTTGCTGGGCATCAGGCAGCCCTCCTAAGGTGTCCTCACACTTAATGGAGTCTGAAAAGGTAAATGGCCGCCATGTATAAACCCAGAAAGCAACCCTCCCCCCAAAAAACTGTGTAAATATAGCAGCAGCTGGTGGGGGAGGAGGAGAAAAATGTTGAGATCTTTGGATTTTCGAGCGATTCCAGGGAAAAAAAGCGGAGAAGATTCTGCTGACCTTTTTAAAATGAAAGGAAAGCCCTGCAGGCAGCCGGCGGTTCAGCTCATGTCAATGATAATGAACAAGTGGCGCCTCTTTCCGTTCTAATTTCTGCTTCCTCCGGTCGCGTCCTGCCGTCCTCCGGCTGGGACGCTGGGACGCTCCGGCCCTTTAAATCACGGATCTGGCGTTGGCGTTTTAACACCCGGCCCGTCTTAACGTGCGTATTGATTGGTCAGCTGATCTGACAGGACGGTGAGAGTGCAGAGAGGCTGCTGGGAAGCAACTTCACCGCTCTAACCTTGGCTGATTCCTAAAGCAGCGTTTTTATGGTTTTTCCATTATAGCCGGGCCGCGGTTCATTACCGGGTCAGACGGAGCCGTCAGATTTATGATTATTCAAACGGAGGCCGACAGGAATGTCAGCGTACGCTCTCCTGCGATCGCAAACCAAATCTATTTAGGATGGAGAGTTTTCAGTGACAGGAGTCTGAAACCAAAGGCTGCTGGAGCACGACAATCTGACAGCCAGCGCCGCTTTTCTTCTTCTTCTGCTCTCGGTTGATTGATGTTTTCATAGATACTCAGTTGAACTTGGGCCACGAATCAACTTTGATCCAAGCCATCCCATAATACTTCTGGCTGAATGTACACCAAGTGACATCCAAATAGAGAAACCCAATTCATAGTTTCTGTCAGATTCTTTTTTTTCTTTTCTTCAGCAGTTTAGTCTGAATCCCATCAACCGGCTACATTTCTGGGATCCGTTAGCAAATCTGTTAGCTTAGGCTACGTTCATAACAGGCGACATAGGGCTGGACGACAAATCAGAAACAATATAGGTGGACATTTCATCAATATCAATGATTAATATGCCTAATAGAATATTCAAAATATATTTATTGAATTCCGATCCAAAACCACACAGCATTCTGGGAGATGTAGGCAGAGAGAAGGTTTAAGCTGCTCAACCCTAGCTAAGCAAGGTTGGTGGAATCAACTAACTCGCTTGTTCTTTGGTTGCCTAGCAACAAACTGCTGGGTAACATCAGTTTCAAGTTCCCCCCAACTTTGTTTTTCATGACAGTCTGAACGGCCCGATTCAGTTCTTTGCCTCTTCCATATGTGGAGCTAAATCATATCTGATCATTTTCAAAGTTTCTGAACTCATAGAATCTGGAGAGGATCTTTACTTTAGCTGTGAGATAAAACACAAAGAGCTGATTGATCAGTGTTCATGTCCTGGACTGTTGCTCTGTTTCTGTTATTGTATCATGCAGAAAAACTCATTGATTATGGATAAATCTGGATTTCTGTCCTCTTTTTTCACAAAAGGAGGAGTGTTCAAATAAAAAAATACTATTGCTCCCAAAAGAAATGGAATAAAAAAATTGTGATGCATCTGCAGATAGTCAGGTTATTTAAGGCTGATATTTATTCTTTTGTCCTCTTTGTAAGGGAATTAAGGCCACAGCAAAAAAATAAAATTCTGACTTTTGTTCTCTCCGAATTTTGACTTTATTTCTCAAAATTCTGACTTCTTCTCAGGAATTTTTTCTCCGAATTCAGTCTTGAATCTCAGAATTCTGGGACTAAATTCTAAACCTTGATGGGGGAAAAAAAGAATTTTGAGAAAAAAGTCAGATTTGTTCTGCAGTGGTCCTTCCTGTGTCCTTCACTTTCAAGTTGGTCCAATAGTTCAACATGCAGGGACGAGGACCAAAATGACATTAAAAAAAAAATCTGTCAAAAGGGTTTAAGTCTGCCTGATTAAAAGGACTGACTGGCTTTAAATCATAGTGTTTTCTGTTTGTAACTTATTGAATATTTTTGAGGCACCTGGCTCCCCAGGGGGTCTCCCATCCTGACTGAATCACACCAAGCCGTCCTCAGCGGCTCTTTAGCGGCAGCTCCAGGTTTTTACAGCCAGGATAATAAAGAGTTGTGTCCAGAAACGTGTCCGTGTTTCCAGCGAGGAGCGTCTCCAAGAGTCCGGCCAAATTAAAAAGCAATTTGAGGCGTTTGAAGGCGCCTCGGAGCTGCAGACTCAGCAGAAAAGCCTGAAACAAATCCGTTTAATCCCAACGTTTCCTCTCCGTGTCAGCAGAGCCTCTGTCCTCATCGACCCATTCCTGAACGCACCGCGCTGCGGGACCAAGCAGCACTCTGTCTCTAATTGGACCCAGAGGTTGGGAAGAGCCCGTCCCAGTAACACCAGTTAGTTAATGTGGGCTTCATTACTGGCTTATAAGTGGTTGATGTTTGATCCTTCCTTCTGCCGACTTTCAGAACCACATCTGCGTCGTTTTATGTTGTGTTTGGGCTCCAGGGAGCGCCGTAACTGGGCCAGTCTTAAGTAAATATTAGCAGTGCAGGAGTATTTTGGTAAGAAGGTCAGACGGAGAGTATGCAGCGAGTAAAACCAGGCTCGGCTTTGTTCTCTGTTTACGTTCAGAGCTGCGCTGCCGGGCCCGTCTGAACCAGCCACGGATTTCAGGAGGAAATGCAAGAAAGGATCGAATTCAAAGTGGAGCAGAATCAGGAAGAACATTTCTTTAATTTCATAAATATGACTCTGAAAAGTGTGGCATGCTTTTAGTACCTTAAAGGGCTGAAATGGTGAACTGGATTAATTGTAATGAGTCTATTATTGAAATAACCAAATTAATTTAGTAATCGGTTATAGTAATAGTAAGTAGTAGCAGTAATTAAGCCAAAACTGTACAAAAATATGTACATTTCCGCGCATGTGTACGCTCCAGTAGCGTCTGCGTGGCGACGTCTGCGTGGCGACGTCTGCGTGGCGACGTCTGCGTGGCGACGTCTGCGTGGCGACGTCATGACGTTCGGCGTAGTTTCAAAATGGTCGCCGACGGACATCAGATTTTTTTACTTTTTAACATCGATTTTGGAAACAATTTCAATCGATTCTGATTAGAAGTAAATGAGAATCAATAATATGTAAATCGATATGTTTAAATCAATACTTCTTGGGTTTTTTATAACCTGACGGCAGCTCCTTCCACTGTTAGCTAGTTTCGGTAAGTGGCTGAAGAGGAAGAGGAGCTGATGAAGGCAGAAAACGCTTCAGTGAGGGACCGATTCTGCTCCAGTCAGGAAAACACTTTAAACTCAGCAGCTGATTAATTTTGGAAAGGCTCCTTGTTCTTGTTGCATCATCTCACCCTTGAAAAGAATCAGAGTTTAGATGTTTTTTTGTGTGAAGTGTCGGGTCCTGCTCCGCCCACAGAGCTGACCCACGGAGCCTGGTTCACTCAGCTGCCGATTAAACCGCTCAGGACTGAGTGGGAGAGCCGCTTCTCTCCTCCATCTTGTTAGTTACTTTGCACCTGCTTGCTTTGATGATTTTTTTTTTCTCCAGCCTGCTCCGAGTTTGGTGACATTTCATTTAATTACCATCCAATCCCCAGTCAGCTTGAACCTGAGCTGCCGTCTAATCAGCCGGGACAAGTGAGAGCACCTGTGATGCTCTGGGCCTGTGATGAGCCGGGCGCGGCGCGGCGCGGCGCGGCGCGGCGCGGCGCGGCGCGGCGCCGCTGTCACATGTGACTCTCTGCTCGCTTTCACTGCTTCTGTTTCTTCATCTTATGGTCACTTTCAGTTCACAAACGCCCAACGTTTCCCTTCTGCTGCTATTTGGGGAAATCTGTCAATTAATTCAGCAACATGTCCGCCAGTCAGAGGAACAGCTGCTGTTAACATTAAGTAATGTTGCAGTTTGTCATAGTTTATCCAAACAACAGAGGGCGCTGTTCTGGGACTCACCAAACAGATCTATTGTTTATTTTAATTCAGATGAAGAAACAAAAACATTGCACATTATTTCCATTTTATTATAGATAATTAAAACATAATGCATTCATGATCTGTATGTAATCATGGAGCAAATTGTTGCTTTTTTTCATTATTTTAAACTTGAAAACCAACAAAGTTTAGTTTGTTGTGCTGCAGTCGGGACAAATCAGGCAGTAAGTAAAGTTTTAAAATGAAATGAAGGGGAAATTAAACGGTTTGTATTTAGTTTTGGTGTAAAATATCATGTTTAGTGATGTTGGGCGACATGATTCACTTTTGTTACCTGACAAAATGTCATGTTTAGCTTTATGTAATGAAATGCACCATTTTGTCTCGTTTCATTTTTGTTGCATGACAAAATGTTTTGTGATGTTAAATAACAAAATGCAACATGCAGTTAAACCGTTCAGTGTAATTCTGGATTAAATGCAACTTTTGGTGTCATTATTCCATAAAATGTGTTTTAATGAAGCAGCACATTCTTTATTTGTTGTCTGGGTAGAAAAGTCAGATTCTGTGACTCCATGGGTTGAAATATTGCCTCCAAATCAATGAGCTGAACTTTTTGAAATAATTGCAGATTAAAATGTTGCTCTTCACATTGTTACAGCTTGAATATTTTAAAATGGTTCCAGATAAAATGTTTCTGTTTGACATCACTGTAGGTTGATGTCGTTGCTTTCGATTTGCTGTCCTGTCGAAATGTTGCCCTGGCAATAATTGGCGATTGACGTTGTTTCAGGTTGAGATGTTTCTCTTGAATTCATGTCTGGTTGAATTGTTCTTTGACATTTTTACCATTGAAATGCCATTTTTAATGTCATTATTCATTAACATGATGGTTGAAACGTTGCTCATGTCGGGTTGCGGTGCTGCGTTCAGCAGGTTGCATGTCAGTGAGTCGATCTGAAATATCACAGGTTGAAATGTTTGAATCTGAGGAAATTAAACATTTTATTCCTTTAGCGTTTTATTTCAGAACAAAAACCGTTGATGATTTTTATAGTTTTGTTCTTTAAGATGTTTGATCACTAAGTGAAGACTTAGAAAAGTTACACATGAAGGATGTTTGACAGATGATCCAAACCTCCTTCCCTGTTCAGGTGGACCGGGTTTCCGTGGCAGCAGAGAGCGGCGCCGGCGGCCGGGCCGCCAACAGGCCGGGGGGCGGAGTCATGCGCGTCCACCGCCACTTCCCCTTCCCGGCCAATCAGATGTACGTGGTGGTTCTGCACCGCGAGCTGAAGCCCGGCAGGCTGTACCGGCTCAATGTCAGCTTTGACGCCGCCATCGAGGACGAGCTGCTGGGATTCTTCAGGAGCTCCTACACCCTGCAGCGGGAGAGACGGTACACACACACACACACACACACACACACACACACACACACACACACACACACACACACACACACACACACACACACACACACACACACACACACACACACACACACACACACACACACACAGAGCAGCAGGTGGTTCCACTAGAAAAGGTCACAGCCTCACACCCACGACATTGATTAACTCTCACACACCATAATGTGTGTGTTGCAGCTGTCAGACCATACACACACACTCACTCCCTCTTTATGAAATTCCCAGAAGCTCTTGTGTCGTTTCCACGTCGGGTCTGGTCCCCAAGGGACTGATGGGAAACCGGCTTTGAGCTGATGCGTGTTTGTGTTATCGCTCTGTACTCAAACAGCTAATTGGCTGGAATCCAGTTTCCAGGCTCCTGATTGGCTGTTGCTTTGGGTTTCTGATCTAAAATGTGATTCTGCAGCTAACACCTGAGACAGATCACTGAATCATCTGGGCTCATAGCTGAGCTGTGACTCAGCAGCAGACGGAGATTATTTACTGAATATTTGACTGTAATCTGCAGATAAAGATGATGAGTTTGGTGCTCAGGTTCTAAAAACTAAACCTCACCTGAGAGTCAGGCTGGAAGGAGTATAGAGGAGCCTTATTTTAGTTAGTTTACTCTACCGCATCCCACAATGCAACACAAACCTGGCAGCCGCTTCCCTGTAAGCAGCTGCTAACTCTGGAGTTTGTCTCAGTGCTGAAGTTTACTGAAGTACAACCACAAAAACCTGAAGACTGAAAACATTGAGATTCACTCGCCGTGTTTCCATCAACTTATTTTTATTATATGTACAATTTTGCAATTTTGAAGGATTGCAAAATTCAAAGTTCCTCAGCAGAAAAGTTTCTATGCTCACTAGAGGTGCTTTTTATGATTTCTAAAAAACAGTTTGTGTTCTAAAAATTAGACGGAAATTTATTTTCTGAATAAATTTTGACGTAGTGAATTCTTACCAGAGCCACGAAACTCTGGAAAACCTTGAAGTCTGATCCACGCTAATTCATGTTAGCTTGTAACTTCTACTTCCTGTTTATTACAGCCAATAGTGGCGTCAACATCTGAGGAAATTGCGCTTTACGTGGCCAATGTTGATTCACTCCAAACACCTAATTCACATTTTCTTCTTAGCGATATTTTCCAACATTCACCTGAGAAACAGTTTAAATTTAAAAGCTAAACTTAATTGTGACACATACGTCTGTGGTGGGTGCTGTAGAACTTTTTTATTTGTGCAATATTAGCTGAAAGCATTTTAAGTTGTAAATAAAACATTTTGCTGGATGATAAATTGTCTCTGAAATTATTACGATAAACGATAACATCGTCGTTTCGAGACAATTAGCAGAATTACGATGTAAGTTTGCTCTCTCAAAGACCAATATTATACTTTAATTTAGTAAACACTCTGGAACTATAAGATATTTTAAATGTCCAAAATAAAACTAAATAACCAAAACAATAAATAAAACGGAAATAAATACCAACTATGTCAATGTCAAATTTATTTATATAGCAATTTTAAAAACAGGTTTAAAACCACACCAATAGAGGGAAATAATAATAATACAAATAATAAGTAAATGAAATAAAAATAAAACATCACAACAGAAAAGTTCCAGTATCAGGCCTCAATTAAATGGCAACGAATAAAAGAAGTGATTTAAAATGACCAAAAACATAAACATTAATAAAATGTTTTAGAAAGTCTGTAGACAAAATTTTACCTTCAAAAAATATTAACCAGAATTGAAATGATCAAACTCATTCTAACTTATTGTGAATAATTGAATTGGTTTGTGTTATAAGCTGGACATTTCAACTGTAACACAGTTAAACTGTTTATGTGGATAAAAGTGAGGTTTGCAGGATTTCTGGGGTTAAACTGGTGCTGGTTGTTGGACGGACCTGCTGCCCTCTGTAGGCTGAACACTGCGGTGCACTCTGCTCCTCCACAGGGTGCCGGTTTGTTTGGTCTCCAGTCCTTCTCTCCAGATAAATCTGAACTTTTTAAACTGAAATTTGAGCTGGGATCTCTTCTTCTGTGGTTGTGCATCGATTTCTTCTGCAGCTTTCATCTTCGTTCTGCTCCGATTAATTTTTTGCTTGAAAGTTGTTTTTTTTAATACTTTCCTCAGTTTTTATCGTGGATGTAACTGGTGTCCTGCTAACTTTATGGAAAGCTGTAAAGCACAAATGATCAACCGTCCAAGTTTAGTTTCCAGAGCTGAAAGTGATGAAAACATTCATTGTAAATTGATTTTATGGCACTGGAGCCAACCGTGTTTATTTAGCTCAGTAATGTGTTAATTAGTGCTAATGAGTCGGAGTTCTGTACCTGCCAAGAAGCTGCTGCTTGTTTGCTCCAGTCAGACAGCAGCTGATGTGGTTCTGTTCAGCAGAGAGGAGGAACGGGACCGGATCAGAACCAGAGCAGGACTGTCCAACGTTAATCGTTGTCGTTTTAATCTGCCACTCTTCCGTTTCTACAGTAACGTGATCGGTCCGGTTTGGCATCAAACAGGCAGCGATCTGACTCAGTCCGACTTGGTGATCACAGCGATCGGCACCGATCCGATAGAAATAACAGCAAACATCAGCAGCAGACAGTTATTAACGCTTAGAGAAAGCTCCAGAGGAAGATGTTCTGTCTTCACAGGTTGTTTTTTTGTTTTTTTCCTCTAATAGGTGAAATTATGGCTCCCACTTCAGCTTCATGCTGCGTCGTCAGCCTGAGCTGCTGCAGCGCTGTAGGTTATCATTTTAAAACCATTATCATCAACAGTCAGAACCTTTCAGTCAACGTGTTACAAACCTCCAGGGAATTATGGTCCAACTTATAAAACACAATATTTATCCCATTAGTTTAGTTTATTGGTTTGTTCTGAATGGAACTTAAAAAGAAAAAACTAATAAAAGTTCAAGTAGAAAGAAGTTGCAGTAAAAATCTTTATTCCTGCATTAAATCAGCTGCTATTAATATTTACATCCCAAACAAAACATGAGCAAAATGTTCACATACTGTCACATTTTAATAAAACACACTGCATCACAACAAAGCTTTCGGTTTCAGAAGAATCTCTATAATCTAAAAAAAAAAACATTCACAAGAATAATCACCAATGAATCAAACAGGAAGTGCTTTTATTTTGTAAGAACCTGAAATATCCTCACAGATTAGCAACAAAAGACGTTAAGTGAAGCTTGACCAGGTCGTTATAAACTTGGTAATAAGTTGAATCTCAAGTCTTTAGAGTGCAAGATAAAGTTTTAATTTTTGTTAACTAACTTATGACTTGACATGTCAAAAAATACAAAAAGCAAATAAACAAAAATAAATTCTGTTTATTAAATCCTTTTTAAACTAAAAATTCCAACATTTCTTGCTCTGTAAACGCATGTAAAAGACATGAACATATTTAATGCCTTTTTTAAAGTTTGATAAAAATCTGATAGAGTTTTTGTATGGAGTTAATTTCCTGCCATAATGTTCCACACAAATAAAACTTATTTTACAAACAAAGTGTCCCTCCTTCATATGAACCTCTCTGCTCTCACATACATGAACTAGAACCAGATTTTACTGTAATTTTTGGAAATTGTCCTGTAGATGTTATTGGCAGTTGTCTCAGTGGCGCCCCCTTTTTTCATAGGGGAGTGAATACTTCACTCAATTTTAGGTATTACGTGACTTTTGGCAGAAACTTTCCGTAGTTTCGGATTGTTCCGTATGTGATTGGAGATCAGTTTAAACTCTATACAGTTTTATTTGTTTGCAACATTTTGGCAGGAAATTATCTCCGTATTCTTTGATCCAAAGATTAGAATAATGTAATTTAAATTTTTTTTCTGTTGGATTACAAACTACCAAATAATCTGCAGCACATTTTTTGCTTTTCATTAGTATCTGTTACTGTTTGTTTGGATTAAAAAGTTTATTCAGGTGAGTTTTTGTCTGACTGATTTAAAATAAAACCAGAGAAGTCTCTGTGCTTTAATTTAACCATAGTTTGACATATTTAAGTTTTTTACATTAGCAATCAGCAGGATTCACTTCATGACTGTCGTGTCTGTTAGTCTACACCGTAGAGTAAATGAAGGAATCCGGCTGCGGTTTAAACTGCTGATGTTTTTCAGTCGGTGTGAAAACATCCAGGAATATAAAAATGTTTTGCTGCTGAACAGATGAATTTAATTTCTGCTGCGTTCTGATGATTGATCTGATCTGCAGGTCAGGATGACAGGATCCGTCTAACGTGTTTTTTCTTCATCATATTTCTGTTGCCTGCAGGCGTTGATGTGAACAAAGAGGGAGATTATAATGAGGTGATATAAAACCCATGTAGAAACTGGTTTTATCTTAGTTCATGTTCTGGTTGCCATGGTTTTGTTCTTTAAAGTGTATTTGCAGCAGCTTGTTAGAAAAATGAAATCAGGTCTGATTTCCTTTCTGCCAGACATTCTGGCACACACTGAGCTAAAACTCTGCACCAATCAGATCCCTCCTGTGTGTGTGTGTTTACTTTTCCCATGTTCCCCGGCAGCGTGTATTGGGATCGATCTGGGATCGATGTGGCAGCTGCTGCACCAGCGCAGCTCGATCACAACACAACGAGCGGCTAGTTAAAGTTAAACGCAGCTTCTGGGGGGAAACCTGCCCACTGTCCGCTCCGTGCACAACCTGATTGGTTTAATGTCGTATGAAAGACAAACGGGCTTTTCTGAGCAGCGCGGTTCGTGTTTACACCAGCAGAATAAAGATTTTTCACACGGCGTTGCTGAGAGCAGCAGTTGGACGGATTTGTTGGAGTTAATCTGGTAGAATATGGGAAACCAGAATCCTAATTTATCTGAGGAAAGCTGATTAATGGGTTCTGAAGGCTCTCCCCTGGTCCATGCTGCTGCTTTCTAGTTATCCGCCATCTTGAAACAATCGAAACATTTCTGGTAACTGACCAGAAACAGGAAAAGGATGTTCTGATTTATTATCTGGTGAATAACTTTATGTTGCATTCATATTTACACAAAGGTAGGAATGTAAAAACACACAATAAGAATAAGTTTGTACACTAAAGTCAAATTTACAGCATATGAAAATGATACTGTATAGTTTTTAAAAATAAATTGCAACTGATCATTTGTGTATTTATTACAGAAGGTGATTAGTGCCACTGTGAAAAAGAAAAAGTATGCAGACTATTAGTCCCCCAAATTCTGGTATAAAAGTTGAAATTCTGCGGAAAAATTTTTACATTTTGAGATAATTGTTGTTCCGAGTGGCTCCAACGCTCAGCAATTATTAAAAATATAGAAAACAAGGCAATTTTATTTATGTAGCACATTTTCAGCAACAAGATAATTAAAAATGTTAGAAGTAAAATTAAACATTACATAAGTACAGGAAAACAAGGACAAACGAACTGATTTATCAGTTATCAGCGACTTGATTTACAGCAAATATACTGTTGGAGAAATTGATTTTTAAATCTAATTTTCCTGGAGAACTTCCTGCTGCAAGCAGCCTGTGTGTTCTGGGTCTGTACAGTACTGAGGTGTGTGTTAGCTTCAGGATTAGCTTGATGCAGCCATGCAGCTAACGCTAACCCACTGCGAGATTAGCTTAATATGTGGAGCTCCGCTAAACCCCAGACTGAGTTTAGATACTTGTGAAGCTGATAGAGGGAGAATGAATTAGTCCAGTTAAACCAGTTTAGTTCTGCTCAGTCCTTCTTTCTGTAGCTGAACAGGAACCATCAGCTGGACTTTAATCAATCAATCAATCAAATTTTATTTGTATAGCACATTTCAGCAGCAAGACATTTCAAAATGCTTTACATCATTACAAACACAGAAACACAAAGCAATATAGAATCAATAATCAAAACAAAGCATTAAGTCAAGTTCCATCATACATTTGTAATTGATTACATTTCAAATTCAATCCTAAACAGGTGGGTTTTTAGTTGAGATTTAAAAGAAGTCAGTGTTTCAGCTGTTTTACAGTTTTCTGGAAGTTTGTTCCAAATTTATGGTGCATAGATGCTGAAAGCTGCTTCTCCTCGTTTGGTTCTGGTTCTGGGGATGCAGAGCAGAACCAGAACCAGAACCTGAGAGGTCTGGAGGGTTGATACAACAACAGCAGATCTTTGATGTATTGTGGTGCTAAGCCGTTCAGTGATTTATAAACTAACAACAGGATTTTAAAGTCTGTTCTTTGAGCTACAGGGAGCCAGTGGAGGGACTTTAAAACTGGTGTTATGTGCTCTATCTTCCTGGTTTTAGTCAGAACGCCAGCAGCAGCATTCTGGATCAGCTGCAGCTGTTTGATTGGTTTGTTGGACAGACCTGTGAAGACGCTGTTGCAATAATCAATACGACTGAAGATGAAGGCATGGATGAGTTTCTCTAGATCTGGCTGAGACATTAGTCCTTTAATCCTGGAAATGTTCTTCAGGTGATAGAAGGCCGACTTTGTAACTGTCTTTATGTGGCTCTGGAGGTTCAGGTCAGAGTCCATCACTACTCCCAGGTTTCGAGCTGATCGCTGGTTTTCAGTTGTAATAACTGAATTCAGTTTGTAGTTTTCTGGCTCCAGGTGGTTTTGAATTTAGTGACTTCTATCAGTTTCTCCTTTAAACTCCTGAGTGTTTCCTGGCTTTTCATTTTTTAGACATCAACATAGAGAACCAGAGATGGTCAGAGACGATAAATGCGATTTAACATGCATTAAAGGTGACCTACTTTACAAAATTTCTACTTGGAGTGTCTTTGTACTTCCACTTGGTTTTCTAATTCTTCTAAAAACAAACTACCCAGCTGTGTTTTAGTAATAAGTTTATGTTTTTTGGTATCTGGAAAATATGCCGTTTCAAAAACCTTCTAGTTAAGTCGCACTGTGCTGTTACCTAGCAACCCCAGCGGAGTTCCAGCACGTTTGGTCAGCTGGTTTTACTGCTGGACAATGGCTGCTGGAAAAAACAAGCGTTTAGTTGTTGACTTACCATCCAGAAAGCACTTGATGCATTCCTGTCGGTTGTGCAGGAGGCTCCACTTCTGCTTTTCAAAGATGTACAGTTGTATAATTGTGGATCTGTAAGCAGCCATTTTCACATGCAAGTGTAAACGTTGAGTTGGGGGCGTGGCCAGCAGCAGCTTATTGGATTTAAAGTGACAGGAGGCCCTAAAACGGCTTAACTAAAATCTTACTTAAAAAGATTTTGTTCAGAAAAATGTAATGAACATGTTTTGTATAGGCCATAGACCAACCCTAACCCGTTAAAGGAAGCATAATAGGTCACCTTTAGTGATAATGTCTCACTAACGTAAATCTGAACAGTGAAATTATTATTACTTGATGTATCAAACCACACTGAGCCTCGCACACGGAGGATGATGATGATTTTAGGACAGGTCAAAGTTCGTGTTCTCCTCCAGACTGGAGGAACTCCAGGGAAGAAGAGCGGTTTAAAACTTTTGCCCAGCAGCAGCGCTACGTTGGCAGGACAAACACGATGGTCCCGGAGTCTTCCTGGCCGGATCGTCAGACTAATTTCCCAGAAATTTCTCCCACACGCTAAACGATGTCCATAACTGCGCTTGGTTAGGCAGAATTGATCCCGCCTGAAATTGGCCATGAAACGAAACTTAATTCAATTCCTCGCAGCATCCTCATCCTCACCTTCATCCTCCAGCCTGAGAGGAAAGGATCACAGCAGGAAGTGGCGGTGGCTCCGCCCCCTGCAGCCGCAGCATTCCTGTTCCCAACAACTTCCTGTTTAAACTGACAACTTCCTCTTCGGCGTCTCAGGGAGAAATCCTCTAAAGTTTGTTCCTTTCTGCTGAGAGGAAGAACAAGAAGAGAACAAACTTCTTCACACAATTAGTTCAAACTTTGTCCGATCAGTCAGAGACGCATAATCTCAGAGATTCTCAGTTGGATTTAAGTCTGGACTTTAACTAGGCCATTCTGACATGAATGTCTCTGACTGTTCAAAATCTGTGGCAGGGATCAGAAACAGAAAGAAGTGGAACTGAAAAAGGAAAAACTTCTTCATGTTCGTCTTTTCTAACAAACCTGTGGAAGAAAAACGCTCCAGAGAAGAAGAGGAGAGAAAAAGATGAGTGGAAACGAGAGAAAAGGATGAGGAGGACTGGGAAGAAAATGTGTAAAATAAATAAAAATCGATGGATTATCAAAGGAAAGAGGAGGAGGAGGGAACGAGTGAAGCCAGGCGAAGGTGAAAAAAGAAGTAAATTCTCAACAGAGGTGAAGAAGAAAAAAACATGAAGATGAGAAAGAAGAGAAGAGGAGTCAGTGATGAAGAGGAGGGATTACGCTCAGATGATGGACTGCATGAAGAAGAAGGGAAGGAAATCTGAAAATGAGAAGGAAGGATGAGGAAGGAGGGAGAGATAAACGGATGCAGAGAAGCAAATTGAAAGGAGCTGTGGAGAGGTGAGGAAGAGGAGGAGGAGGAAGAGACGAATAATAAACAGAGAGGCAGGCGGAGGGAGAGAATAATGGAGGGAGCCTGAGAGGGACGAGATAAAGAGAGGATCTATTAGAGAGGAGGATGAGCCTGTTACACACACACACACACACACACACGGTGACATCCTGCTGCCACGGTAACGCCTGTTCTAACAATAATCCTGATTGACTGGCAAACACACACACGCACACACACACACACACACACACACTCATGAAGTGATACTCTGCTTAATCTGAACAAGAGTGGAGAAGTGGATATGACATCACTTTCTGCTGAAATCCAACGAATGCACCTTGTTCAGAATCAGAGATGTGAAGAAACTGCTGAGTCAGCGGTGTGTTATTATCTTTCACACACACACACACACACACCCCGGACACACTGATCGCTTTAAGCAACATATCAAATTGCGATTGGGACCCGTCACATTGAAACTGCGGCGCTGCTGCTGATTCATCAGCTTCACAGAGATCTGGACTGGATCAGGAGTTCAGTCAGATTCTCTTTGATTCACTGAAGGACACGATGCTCCTGTTCTGAACTGGAACTGTTCTGACAAGTTTAAACTTGTCAGCAGGTTTGCATCATTTTAACTGGAGATGCACCAACCAGTCATTTTGGGACCAGCATCGGATCAGAGATTTTGTGAATTACTGTCGCCCTGGTAGAGTCAACTTATCGACCTAATCCTCCATTCTGAACAACAGCTGCATGCGCACAGACTTGGCAGAAACTTCACAGCCTTCCTGATGAAAACCTGCCCACTCTAGATAAAATATAAATAGATTAACGCAACTTTACATCGTACATTCTTGTTTGGTTTTCTCTGTTGTCTTTAGAGACGGGCTCAATTGGACCCAACAAGCTTTTACCCAATGTTCAGTCCGGCAGTATCGACTCACGTGCAATTTTGCAAGTTTGTGTGTGCTGTTACGGGCACTGATGGTCTGAAGGGGAAATCCCCATTGCTTCCCCACTGTCCAACCAGTTACATCTGCTGCTCTTCTCCTGAGCGTTGCTCTAAAACCACAGGAGGGTTAAAGACTCCTGGACACCTTCTGAAGAGTTTACACATTAACAGGATCCAGTAGTTCATCTTCAAAACCTTGAGAACCCAATGAAACCATCGCCTATAGGGGGAACCGCTAACCTGCAGGTGTTGAGGCTAGCTGCTGACTTTATGTGGAAGGACGCAAACACCAAACCTGTTTCATCTTCAGACTAAAATATACTTTAACTCTGTTTATTAAACTTTCAGAAATAAACCTATATTCCATATTTTGTGGCTTTATTCCTCTGCTAAACGTCTTTAATGGAACATAAATTGAGTTTTAACCAGAGGGGATTGTAAAGCAACAGTGGTAAGTTACTGGAACAATAAACCAGGATAATTAACTGATATTAAATCTGATAGTTCTCTAAAAATCGGCAGCCTTTGCTGTTTACCAATTAAAAGTTCTGTCAGCATTTAGAGCAACAACTTTCACTGATTTATTAGGGAGGCAGGATGAATGTTCTGCTAAGCTGAAACTTTAAAAACATGTAAGAAGAAATAACTGGTATTTCTAACAGGATTTAGCTTTAAAATGGGAGTTCTGGCAGCAAAGCCCCGATCGAAAGGCGGTTCAAGAGATGAAGATGGTCAAAGGAGGGACCAATTAAAACCAGGATGACTAAAAACTGTCAGTGAGCCGGTGGAGGGCGAACTGCCAGATTCATCCGAGTGGTTTTGAGAGAGAGCAGATTTCCATCCCTGGAACTTTAATTAATGTTGTACCAGGAGACAACGGAATAATCTTCCAAATTAGCAGCCATTTATTCTGAGGAAAATTACCCACGAGGTGCAAAAGCTAATTAATGCATCTGAGTTTCTTAGTGAAAGGAAATGAAGATCTGACTGAACTTAAACTGCAGTGTGAGACTCTGCAGCAGGAATCTGCATCGTAACGCCGCATGTTGGAGTTTAGCTGCAGAGGCAGAGAGGCGTCCTGCTGGCATAAAACAAGCAAACCGAATGCTTTTGATGAAGACGAGCAGCAACATGCAACCTGAATGATGAAGAGCACAGAGTCCAGGGGTCAGGAGGTCACCATCCCCGATTAACTGCAGGGCAGCTCGAAAAATCTGGATCTCATGAAAAAGTGCAACATTGTAGAAAATGAACCTCTGTACTATAGATCTATCACATGTAGAGTGAAATATTTCAGTCTTTATTTTTCTAAGTCAGTTGATTCTCAGAATGAAAACCCATCAGAACTTTACATCAGATCAATAAAGATGTAAATGTTTTGAACGCTCATGTATGTCTGGAAGACTTCACTGTTTCCTTCCACTCAACTTTCTATGAATATTCTCAGCCTCATTTTATGACCCAGACTGAGACAGTCACTCAGGAAACCTTTACAGGTGTTTTAATCAGCTGATTAGGGCGTGGCATGTTGAACGTTTTCATAATATTCTGATCATCTTCGATGTTGAATTTTGGGTTTTCATTCTGTGAGCCAGAACTCTGATTACCTGAAACAAAGGTTGAAACATTTCACTGTGTGATGGATCTATAAAACAATGGGTTTTATTTTCTGAAATTGGTGATGGATTGATGAAGCTGCAGACTTCTCGTTTGACCTTGATCTCTACTAATTTATCGACATACAGTAGATGCCTAATTAAAACCTTTAAAAAGCACAGAAAGCTGGTGAGTCGCTCATCTTTCTGCTTCTCCTGGGTTTGGTGGTTGAATGGCAGAATGTGGCTCCGTATCGCTGCGCTCTTCACCGTGAGCTGCACTTTAAAGCTGCTGTAATAGCAGCCATTTTCTCTTACAGGGAAATATTTACCATAAGTGCACTTCAGCTGGATTGTTGCTACTTGACTCCTCCTGGAGAACATAAAGACCTGGAAGGAGGATGTGAAGGTGAACACTTACAATTGCTGATTTTTTGAGGAGTTTCTGCTTCAACACCACAGAAAAACAAACTTTCTGGGAAA
Organism: Xiphophorus maculatus; assembly: GCF_002775205.1. Lineage (NCBI taxonomy): Eukaryota > Metazoa > Chordata > Actinopteri > Cyprinodontiformes > Poeciliidae > Xiphophorus > Xiphophorus maculatus. Next base: position 1,424,964 of record NC_036459.1, read on the forward strand.
ACTCGAGCAAACTCTCAGATCAGAAATGAACAAACACACGGAGTAAATCTGGTGAGAGAGAGTCATGATACACCCAACACCATCAAACTGCTGGAGGAACGAGAGCTGGTTGGGCCATTGGTTCATTGAAATAGCTATGATGCGTATCCATGGCAACAAGGTATTGTTTTTCTAGCTTGGAGCAGCTAATTACCAAATAATACCTGACCTTTGACCCCAGATCCCAGAGGAGTTGAGATGAAGGAAGACAGTTCATCTCTTCCATCCATAATAATGACTATAATCCCCTACTCCAACATCTCCGCCTAATGGCAGAGATGCAGCGGCAAAAGCAAAGGAGGCTGGTTAGCAGTGCTAGCTAACAACTGATGATGTCATCCAATGACTCTGAAGATACTAGATTATGAGTTATAACATTTCATGTCCTTTTGGGATGAAGTATTTTTGAATTTGATTTTATCATTTTATTAACCTTTATTTAAATCCCTGATGATCTTGGATTTAAAGTAAGCAGAGAAAACTCCCATCATCAGTTAGGACCTTACCAACCCGTTTAAATGAATCTACTGAATTCTGCCAAATAAACATTCTTGTTCCTCCATGTTCTAACCAAATCATCTCCAGAAATCAAATGTCCTGCTTGTATTTTAGTTTTTAATAGATGGGATATTCCTGAGTGGTAAAGTGATTCTGCAGAGTGGGTTCCCACTCGGATGGAGTCCTCCAGTGGGACTGTGGAGACCTGTGTGACCGTCCTGCAGCGCTTGGGTCCAGAGACACTCAGGGACAGTTAGTGCTGAGAAGCAGCCTCAGCTGGCGGCCATGTTGGGTTGATTGCTCTCTGACAGCCGCGCTGCAGAGTGGAGAGGTCAGTATTGATCCACATCAACTCATCCAGCACTGGATTACTGCTTCAGCTGGAGGGAGAGTCACAGAGGAACTGCTGCTGCTGCTGCAGCTGGTGATGCTGCTACTGCTGCTGCTGCTGCAGCTGCCACCGCCGCCGGTGATTAGAGGAGGTAGATCTGTTTGACCAATCAGCTTCTTCCAACTCTGGTCTCCTCATAAAGCGTCTCGTCCATCATGAAGTCCGATCCGTCCTCGTTAACCACGATTCTCCTCGTTAGGAAAACAACAACGCATCGTGGAATCCTCCCAGCACAGTCACTATCAAAATAAAACAACATATAAAATGAATTATGTTGAAAAAGAAAAGCTAGATGAGACCAAAACACCAGACTGAAGACTTTTATCATCTAGAAAAGATAAACTATAAAGTATTGAGCTAATTTTAATTTATCATGTGATTAATTGATTTATTTACAGCTGATCTTTCTTTGCTCTCCACCTCCTGTATTATTACGTTTTGTCACATTAGAGTTGAAATAATGAAACTTCTCCAGCGTTTTGTTTTCATTCTGCTGTGAAAAGTTGCTGCAGAGTTTATTGAATCTCCATCTTTGCTGCATTATCAGGTTGAAGGGCTTCCTGGATGTTAGACTGTAAATGTCACACAGCAGATCCACAGGGGGCCCGTCAGGTTGGACCGCTGCTGCTCTGCAGAGGTCATGCAGAGGTCACGCACACGATGCATCTCCAACACGACGCGTCCCACTGAGCTGCTGGTCACCTGGCTTTAAACTCATCCAGGCTCTGCCTTCACATTCATTTGTGAAAAGCACCTAATCCAGCATGAGAAAACTTAATTAAGCAACAAAAACACCTTTGATTGGTTAATTCCAGGCTTCATTTGAGTTCAGCTCAGATTTATTTGAACAGCAGCAGCATTAAATGTCACGACTAGCAGAGAGTGAGGATGAAGGTTTGGTTCTGCTCCAGTTTAAACCGGATTACTCACAATTTAAGATTAGTCAGCTAATGAACCGAAACACAAGTTTATTAAAGACAAACATTTTGGTGAGTTGAATTAATTTTTTACTGTTGGATGTAGAATTACATTGTTAAAAATGTGAGATGATGTTTGCTTTTGTCCAAGACAACTTTTACCTTCAACATTTAGCCGTTATTTTATAAGTTTGGTTTTTATTTTTAATTAAACCATTAAGAGAAGAAACCTTTACAGTAATGAAATGACAGCAGCTTTTGGCTGCATCCTTTTCTTCTCAGTTGATAAAACTAATAATTTTAATCAACTTTAAAGAATTATTGACCTGAAACAAACTTTTTGTTTTATTTCAAGTGTAACTGGAAACTAAACCAAAAGTACTTGGTAAGATTTTGTGTTTTTACAGTGAAGGCAATTTATGAAAGCATAAAGTGAAAAGTCAACATAACAGCAAATGTTGCAAAATTGGAGAGTAGTAGGAGAATTATGAAGATGCTGAGATCTTTATGAGTTAATCTTGTTTTTCTGTAAATTAGTCATCTTAGAAACATTTTGAGACTTTCTGACAGTGTTTTGTTGTGTTTGCTCAGGTTTTCTATAAGATGTTGTTTCTCCCTGCTGGGGTCAAAAGTCACGGTCAGGTTGACAGAAATGAAATCTCTTTGGATGTAGATGTGATGCAGAGAACCAGTCTCTAGTTCACTGAGCTGCTGAAGGAGTTTTGTTCCACCAGATCAGCAGCTGGAGGAGCAGCTCGCTATTTTTCCTCTGTGTTTGGCAGAAAAAGGCAAAGCTTTTTTATTGTGGAGATGATTGCTGCTGGACCCAGCCGGCGGCGGCCATATTGACACAGACCTCTGTCTCTAACAGAGGGAGGTCAGAGAGGCGATTGAATGAAAGCAGAAGAGATAAAATAAGGAAAAAAGGTGAAATCTGGCAGACAGGGTGTGAAGTTTTGTCATTTCCAGTAAAGGTCTGAGTTTTATTAAAGAAATACCGGGTTGAGTTGCTGACTTTAGAGCTCTGTGGGTTTGTGTTGATGGATTTTTCTCATCAGAATCACAGGAAAATGGTTTTACTGTTGCTGACATTAATAAAGTCCAGAGCGGTGGAACCAACCTGAGGTTCGTTTGGATCAGAACCGCTTGGATCCACTTCCACAGCTCAATCTGTAGATTGTGGAGAACGTCCAAGACGATGAGGCGCAGAACCGTTTCAGCCCAGGATGAGTTGGACCTTCTGGTGCTGATGTTTGTCTCCCTGTCCAGGTACCTGGCAGTGACCCAGTTCAGCCCGATCCACGCCCGGAAGGCCTTCCCCTGCTTCGACGAGCCCGTCTACAAGGCCACCTTCTCCCTGAGCCTCCGCCACGACTCGCAGTACACGTCTCTGTCCAACATGCCGGTGGACAGCAGCTGGCCGGACGAGGACGGCTGGGTGACCGACCGCTTCGCCCGGACGCCCCGCATGTCCACCTACTACCTGGCCTGGGCCGTCTGCAACTTCACCTACAGGGAGACGCAGACCAGCGGCGGCGTGGCGGTGAGTCTCAGCCTCTCTGTCCTGGGAACGCCGTTTGTTTGTTTGTTTGTTTGTTTGTTTGTTTGTTTGTTTGTTTGTTGGAAGTGGAAAAAATGTCTGAAACCGGCGCAAGAACGACTCCAGCCTGTTTTCTCACATATCCATCAGTCCTCATTTCTGGGGTTGAAGCAGGAGATAAGAGCTGCAGTCATTATCATCACACAATAATTGACATAATTAAGCTCTGATTGGGGGAATAATGGCTTTATATCAGCAGCCGGCAGGAGAAAACAAGTGAGGATGAATGAGTGACGGCGCAGATTCAGCTCTTTAAAGCTTTTAGATGTTGGATTTGTGCTTTAAGAACGAACATCTCTGGGATTTAATTTAAATAACTCTGACCTCTGAGTGTTTATGGAGAAAATCACCTTAAATAATCTCAGATGTGTTTCTTTTTCAGCTTGTTTTGACTGAATGTTTTTCATGTTTAAGTCACAAAACAGAAAAACTACCAAGCTTGTCCAGTTTGATCTGATCAGTGCTGACAGACGTCCGTTTAAACACCAACAGTGGAAAATGAAACTCATGTTGTTTCAGCTGAAAGTTTGTACAAAATAAACTCTAAAGTGAGAAAGCTTAACTTCCCCTGATGACTTGGTTATAGTATATAGTTAGGGGTGTGGCCAAGTAACTCATTAGCTCTTCCATATGGTGCGTTCACTTGTCAGTAAAATGTGAGACTTTTTCGTTCCCTAAAGGTTGATAATCAGAAAGTTCTGTCCACCAACTAAACTTCTGTTGTAAAATGATGAAATCTGGAAAAGTTTAAGGGTGTGGATATTTCTGAAAGGTGATGCTGCTGGTCCGTTGGGATAAAATGAGACGTTGAAACGACGGTTTATCAGAGCTGCAGCTACTTTACCTGCAGTCTGTGGAGCCGAACCTGCAGATATCAGTGGATTGTCTGCAGATGATCCAATAAAATCAGCAGCTGCTCGTTATCTGAGGGTGAAGACGGTAATTAAGATGTGAACAGGCGATAATCTCCTGATAAGAAACTTCCTGCCTCGCTGCTGTCTGGGCTTCATTAGGCTGCTGGGACTCCCATCCACTGTTACTTGTGTTGTTATTTTAAAGGTGACCAGCATGGATTTCTTCTTCTTCCTTAGTTGAATGTAGAGCAGAATTTTAAAATCGCTGCATTAACGTCCAGCTGGGAACCGCAGGGATAAACCAGGCCGATGAATCTTTGTCCTTATGACAAGACATTTTTCTCATGTTGTAAATGAGATAATCTGCCAGTGAAACTAGTATTTTTCAGCAATATTAATGAATTATTTACTCAAAACAAGCTCCCACATCTTGTTGAGGAATTACTTAGTTTTGTCTCATCTGAAGCGTAGTGAGAAATTTGCACTTGAAACCAGACAAAAATACTTACTGCAGAGTAAGAACTAAGTCAACTGTTTGAGCTGATAAAGGATTTTGTATTAAATCAGCAAACAATGCAACAGTCAGCTCAGAAGTAAAGCTGCAGAAAATTCCCATCAACTATTGGGATATTTTAGGTAAATAATAACAGGAGCAGCTTTAGACGGGATCCCAGATAAGCTGAACTTTGGTCTCAGTTTGATTTTGTTTCTCTGGATTCTGATTTGAAAGTCAAATCGTTCTGCTGTCGCTGTTTTCACCTGATTTTCTCCTCATCTGTTTCCAAACGTAACGCTTCGAACTCAAACATGCACGTCGACGCGTCGGACTTCCAACACAAGGACACAGACCAGGCGCGACCTTGTTCGCCCCCCATCATCTCTATCAGTGTAATTACAGCTCATCCATCTCGTCTGCCAGGAGCTCAAGGACGACGCTCCGACACACGCAGCCTTTGTCTCCTTGTTACAGAATTATAATTTAGGAGGAATTTGGCTTTAATGGCGCCTGGTATCTGGGTCGTTTATAACCATCAGCAGCCTCCAGCGCTCTGAGACGGAGGAAAACGCCAACAGATCCATCTTTATTTTTGCCCTTCTCCTATTTTTTTACCAAACCGTGGAAACGTCAGCTGACGGGAAACATGCTTCCCAGACGACCCCCGTGTTTCCAGTGGAGATCTGCGGGTTGAGGGCAGAGCATCCAGAAACCCCGGCCTCTTTGTTCCTGCGGTGCCCGGCTGCGCTGCGGGCCCGACACGCCTCTGATGACACCAAAACATCCTCTGGGAGTTTGTTCAGCGCACCGCTAGGTTCCCTTCCCATTTTCGCTTTTTACCCCTTTTAAGCCTGAAGCTGTTTTTGTTTTGTTTTTTTTTTGACATTTTCCACTTGAGAGAGAAAGAAAACATCCCTCAGTTCAGTCGGTAACGGCTCCATAACGGTGAGGCCAAAACGAACAACCGCGACTTGAAAGACACTTCAGGGAATTCTGAAACACACGACCTGAAAACTGAAACCGACTCCATCTGAAGAGAAAATATCAGCCAGAAACTCTCACAGGCTGCCGGCTGATTGATTTATCTACTTACTAAAGGTTTCTAAAACTGTTAGTCTTCTGGAAACCCGACAGATGATGATGATGATGTGGAACTGCAGTAGATGTAAACAGAAAAATGAGAAAATACTTTTTTATTATTATTATTTTACAGCAAACCTGTATGGTAACACCAAACAATGATTGAGGGAGAACAACTACTTTCCTCCAAAGATCCTTTTTCCTTTGTGTCGATCCGCAGATCATTGGCTGATTTTTGATTTTTTATATATATATTTTTTCCACATCCACAGTAAACACGGTGTGTTATTTATTTACTCCTTCTGCACGTTACCAGCAATAATTAGCTGCATTTCTTTCTTTGTGTCTGAGCTGAATGAATGACAGACTGGAGATGATGAATTTAATGTCTTTCATCCACAGACGTAGCATTAGCTTACCGTGAGTTTGAGAGACTTTGTCACCAGAATGTCTTGACAGATATTTGGGCTGAAACTAACAATTATTTTAGTAAAAATGATTTTGACAATTAATAATCGGATAAAACATATTTATCATGTACATTATTATAAACATATTAAAAGATGCAAATGAACAAATTAATTCATTTAAAATCATTTATACAAAATTGCAAAATTGTGTTTTTTTCCACATTATTGGAATATTGACAAAGTTTTGCTCTCATTATAATGATTATAGTGAGCTTTTAAATCCCCAGATGGGGTTCCAGCTGTTAGATTTTCAAACGTCTTCTTTTAAACATTTTAAACATTTTTTTTTAACTCCTCCAGGGGGTCTTTGTGGCTCTAGTGTCCCTTATATGACAGCAGGCTGACAGGAAACAGGGAAGGACAGGGGGGAAGACATGCGGCAAATATCGTCGGGTCCGGGAGTCGACCCCGCGACGGCCGCGTCGAGGACTCAAGGCCTCCAAATACGGGTCACGCTAACTGCTACGCCACCACGGCACGCCCTTAAACATTTATTTCTAATGACTTCCTCTTCCTAACTGGACAAATCGACATATAAATGGTAAAAACCTTCATCTGAACAGAGTTCTGGAATATCTGAGACCATTTAGGAAGAACCGTCTTCAGTCCTGATGAACACATTTTAAACGCTGCAGCAGTGAGAACCTTTCCGCTTGATGTTGAGCAGCACATCAGATCTCATTCTTCACACAGAGAACTGTGAACACATCAAATGGTTCACCAGTCGAAACCATCAAAAAGCTCCGATTTTCCAGCACAGTGTTGAAAGAACGGATTCTCTCAGCCTCTTCCTGCTGTTTGCCTGTGATAATCCGTGAAGACATGGTCCCGTCAGCAGGACGCAAGGCCTGATGGGAGATTAACAGGAAGCTGGGCTCCATTTAAAAACCCAGGATGTGTTCATTTTGTCAGGAGCTGTAAAGCTTCCAGAAAGCAGCAGATGCAGATTGTTGTGTCTACAAACATCTGCTGGATGGGCTCTGTGTGTCTCGTATTAAGATCGCTGTTTGGCCCGGAGGCAGCCGGGACGCTGCTGTCTGTTTGCGGAGCAGCTTCCTCTGACAGGAACGTTAATCCTGCCGTGCCTCCTCTTCCTCCTCTTCCTCCTGCGACGCTCTGAGAGGAGGACAAATAAAACGTCAACCGTCCTCATCCTGACCAATCAAACGGCTCCGTCTGTCACAAACGCTTTCTCCGGCTGTCCGGCGTCAATAAACGCTCAGAAACACGCAGTCTGGTTTTAATACGAGGCTCTGAGGGAAGTTATAGTCAACAGGCCGGCAACAAATTAATTAATCATATGATAAATGAAAACAAAGTCAATAGTTTCCATTTACACGATTTATTGTTGGTCTCTTTTTTTCCCTCTTTCTACCAAAACCAGACAATTAAAGTCTTCAGTTTGGTGTTTTCGTCTCAACTAGACTATTTTTTTAGCAAAATTTTGTTTACAGATATTTCATAATCTATTTTATTTGTTGTTTTATTTATTTTTGCATATTTAAACTGTCTTCCAGTTCCAGTGTTAAATGTTATTAGAATTTAAAGTTTATTGATCTTTGAAAATGTGTTCCTGCATTATTATACCATTTCCATTCTATCATGTTTTATAAATGCATAAGTTAACAGTTTTTCCCCATTTATTACTGTATTTATTTATTACAGTTAAAGGAAATGTTTTCTCAGTTTTTATTTTTAGTTCATTTATAGTAACCTTGGTACAGCTAGCTGCTTAGCTCACATGCTAGCTAGCTAAGCAACCAAAGTTGGGGGAACTTGAAACTGCTTCTTGCTCAACAGGTTGTTGCTAAGCAACCAAAGAGTGAGTTAGCTGATTCCACCAACTTAGCTTAGCTAGCTGTGAGCGGGTGAGCAGCTTAACCCTTTAACCTACATTTCCCAGAATGCTGTGCGGTTCAATGAGTATTCTATATATTGAATATTAAATATTAATATCTATTGATATCGATCGTGCCTATCATCATATATTCATCATATCAGTCCAGTCCGGTCTGAATCCTGTGCAGTTTGTGTTTTTATTGCTACTCAAAAGATGTTGGTGATATACTGCAGAACATCAGGTCAGTAATTTGAACTCTGAGGTCAAAGGTTAAACCGGATCTCCTGTGAGGTGATTGAAGTTCCTCTACACACCTGAACCGTTGTGCAAACAAGCTAACGAGACAGAAAGCGATGATGGTCGCTCTCAGCAGATGTAGGCTGGTAATAACGTCTTTATGGTGAGAATAAAACTTCATCAGGCAGCAACAGGAATCGTTTCCATCTGCGACGCAGCGACTCAGACTGGGATTCTTCCAGCTTTCATAATCAGCTCTCCATTGTTCTCTCGCCTCATAAACAGCTGCTTGTCTGCTTCCTTTATTGTGATGCGTCTCAGTGAGAATCCCTGTTCCTGTAATGAGAAGCTTCTCCTTCAGCGAGGATTAAAGAATCCAAACAAACGGAGGAATGACCCGCTGCGCTGGCCTCGCTTCACTAAACCCCGTCTTTAGCATTTGGCTCATTGTTCCCACCAACCGGCTGCGTGTTTATCAGCTAATCGCCATGGGAACGACGGCATTTTAACATTTTAACAGAGCTACAGGTGAACGTTGTCCAGGTTCAAACAGAAACAGTGTGGATCATGTTGGCGCTCTGCTGGAAAATACATGAAACCTGCAACACTGGAGGGAAAACGCCTGATATGTCGGGATTTTATGGGAAATGTCAACGTAACGCGGAACATAATTATAAATTATTTAATTTAAAAAACTAAAAACTCTAGATTTGTGCTGTATGTTTGTAATTGAATCCCTCTGAGTTTTGGATTTTGTGTTTTTGAAAACAGCCAAAGGTCAGTCAGATTAGATGGAGAGCACCAGATTCTCCGTTGGTTTGACATCTAGGCTTTGACTAGGCCATTCCAGTGTTACCAGAAGGATTTTGGCTGCTTTTTTATTAATCTGATCTGAATCTCATCTGTCTGACTCGGTTTAGTTGCTGCAGAAATATTTTAACTTCGTCTTCCTCTGTTTTGTATGGAAGCCCATTTCTGCCATAAAAGAAAAAATAAAAGCCCAACAGGAAGTCATACTTACAGATTTTAAGATTATAATTGAGTTAGTCATAATGTTGACTTTTAAATAACAATTATGCGACATAAAATCGTAAATTTAAGATTCAAAGTCATAATTTTAACCCTTCAAAGTTACAATTGTAAGATTTAAAATCATAGTTTGAGAAATAAAGTCAGGCTGTTCCTCTAAAGAGGTTTGATTCTGTGGAAGATGTTTATCATAATCCACTTTTGACTTATATTTTATATAAATGGTCCCTCTGTAAATGCAGGTTTTCTTTCTGTCTGAAAGTGTTAAGTTTTTTCTATGTTTCTATTGTCTATGATTTATTGATCCTCGGTTTGATTTTCAAAAACCATGAGGATTTATTAATCCTTAGATTAATAAATATCCTCCTCTTTATTGATTTATTCTCGAGTTCCCATAAAATCCAGTGATGACAGAAAATGTCACATTAACATTCAGTAATGACAATAAAGGTCACATTAGTGCCGCGGCAGGACCATAAACTGCAGGTAAGGTCAATTTATTCAATTAAAAACTGCTGCTTCTGTTGCTTTAATCAGAGATTAAGGAGATTTTATCATAATGAAAAATGTTTTTAATGATCCAGAGTTTAAAATCTTTCATTTTTAAATCTTAAAAGTATGGAAAAAAGCCGACATTATCACCATAAATAGCATTAATTAAACAGGAGCGTTTTGAATTAATTATTATTTACTTTGGATCTCATAACTTTGTCATGACTAAACGTTTGTCAGATTGTTCAGCTGCCGATGCTAACAACGTAGCGACGCTCGTTAAGTAGCTACCCCTGCAGACTAGTGATCGCCTTCCTGTCCAGACTCCGTCTCAAACAGCTGTCCATCAGGAATGTGTCGGATCGTCGGGATAAAAACGCTTCGTTGGGATTTAGTGTCAGTTACCTGGAAAACTACTTCCTGTCAGTGACGGAGGAACAAAATGGAAAAATAAAGATAAAAAACATCTTCCAGATGTTCCCTGTAAACAGTTTGCAGAACACAGTCAAACAGAAACGCAATTTTTCTATTTTAAATGACAGAAACTGAGTTACAGTCGAATGGTTTAGATCATGTTAAGATGGCCTGGATGAATCGCAATTAATTGATTCTTAAAATAATCACCAAATAATTTAGGAATCCATTAATCATATACAAGAAAATCTATTTGCTCAAATAATGACATATTTATAGCAGTAATTAATCCAAAACTGTACAAACCATATAAACCTTTGCCTTTACGATAAAAAGACCCAGTTATCTGAGTTCAACCCAGAACTCCTTCAGTGTCAGTTTTAGATTCATCTGGTTCAAATTCTGCAAAAAATCGTCATTTAAGCAACTTTTTCTATCAATTATTAATCAGTTAATCTGAAAGATGATCACCAGATCAGCCTTATTGAAATGACAAATCGAGCAGAAAGAGCTGAATGTTTCTAAATATTTTTTAGCTGCAGTTATTACAAACGAAGAAGCGTTCACTAGAGGAATGCTGCTGTTGCATTTTATTATTTTAAAAATTTAATTTAATCCTTTATTTGCGTCTTTGACTTTATTCCTAACGTAAAACAGGCTTTTTAAACATCCGATTACTAAAATAACCGTCTTTCCTCTGCCTCCAATAAAAAAAGAATTGAACTCTTGATAAAATGTCAGTTTGTTGAACTGAAGCCAGTCCAACAAACTGGACTGGTTTCATCAGAACCTTTCTGGTTTTGCTCCCTCTGAAGTGGACACAGATGTTTCATCTTGATTTGTCTTCCTGGGGTTGTGACCTGGGCGGCGCCGCCCGCCCACTGTCGTGTCGTCTGATTGGACCTATCTGTGGCGCGGCAGCGCCGGGTCAGCGGCGCCGCTGGTTCCGTTGGCCGTCTGAGGCCTGTTGATCCCGGAGTCAAGGACCGGAACCGGCCGCGGCGCCGTCAGCGTCGCTACTGGTTGTTAAACCATCCATCAAATTACCGTGGCAACCAAGCGTCCATCACCCCATCCATCATCCAAGGGCAACAGACGGAGCGCCGCAGCGCCGGCAGGGAAGTCACGGACGAGCGAAGAGATAACAAGGAGAGGAGAGAGAGAGGATGGATCCGCCGTCTGATTGGAGGAGAGAATCCTGACTTCAGTCTTTTCAAACACCAACCGAGTGAATCCCGACTTTATGATGCTGGCGCCATAAGTTATAGAGAGCAGCTTCTGATTGGCCCAAGGCGCCGGTTCTCCTCAGAAACCCAGATGGTTCTGGGTCCTTTGCTTCACAATCCGCCGTATCGATTTGGAGAAGTTCAAGGTGCAATTTGAGAGTTTTGTCAACTTCACCTGTTGCCACAGAAACCGTTTGGATGTCCAGGAGGGAGTGTGAAGCTTTTCCTTTCTCTGCTGCTGAGAGAAGCTTATTGCTGTGCAGGAGGTCGGGTTCATTTTTTAAAAAACTAACAGAACCGAGCTTTTATCGACCGTTTTTCATCTGTGTTTGTTTGCACATGATGCAGGAAGAGCAGCTTCCTGTTTCTGATCCTTCAAATTAAACAAAATTGGTGTAAAATGTTTGTATTGCAAATATTTTAATTTGTACCACTATCATTTTAAAAGTAATAAATGTTTCCAGAGGTCACTCTGCCTTTCCACATTTACTAAATATCATGAAATATCGTGTCAATCAATTGTCCTGGCTTGGAATGGATCCACTTTTTTCACTTCCGATATCTGAAGTTTGATGTCGGCCGATACAATAAACAATTTAAACATACTGACATGAAAATTTATTTGATAATTCTGCACCAGGACAGCACTTAAAAACACCAACAGAACCAATGTACAAACTTTTTCCAGTCAGCTGACAATAAATTTGCACTAATCTGTGATAGATGCAATAAAGCTAGCTAGCTTCTAAGGTATGCTAGCAGCTAGTTAGCGGTAGCCTCAACTGCTTCAAATCACAGAACACAGAATGAAGATGTGAGGGCGACTCAAACTTTTGCCTGTCAAAAGTCCTACGGAAAAAAAAATGCTTAGTGTGAAATTAAATTTCTGTCGAGACAAAATGAATGAGCTGTGATTAAAAGATTAAAGACCAACTTTCTTTTAATGAAATTAAAGGGGCAATAACATACAGAAGCTACTTTTTTGACTTTTAAACTATTTTATGTTTTTCCCTCATCAAAAACAAAACCTGGAGTTTTGCTTTAATTTTTTAATGCATGTTTAAGAAATCCTTTAATCTCCATGGCAACCATACTACTGTGCAAATGCCTGGGTGGACCTAGCACCGCCTTTGTAGCTGTAGCTCCTCCCCTGCTCAGCTCCTTCAGACTAGCCAGCAGCAATTAGCAAACACCTGGTGGAACTTGAGCTCGTTAAAGGAGCTGCTGCTCAGGGATAAAAACGTTGTTAAAGGGTTAATAGAGGAGCCATGTTGTGATGACTTCCTGAAGGTGGAGCTTCAGAAAGAGCAGGAGTTTTTAAAGAGACAGAGGTCCAATTTCAAGGCGTTAAAATAGTTAAATTCTTTTACAGTCATATATGATACAAACAGCATTTTATGACACCTGAAGGTAACATTGACACTTGATTGTGCTGTAAAACACACAAGGCCTTCATTTTAGATACCCAAATTTAAAAGTTTTTAGTTTTTTCCGGATGAGCGGACGCCATGTTTCAGTCGGGAAGCTCCTCCTCACAACTGACGGATGTGACTGACGGATCTTCCTGCTTCTCACCTGGAGGTAATTTAAAGTTTCAGCTCCAGCAGAGCTGCATGTTTTCGTCTCTCTGGGGGGAATCCACGGAGAAGCGGCTGCCTGTCTCCGCCGCTGCCTCAGTTTCAGCAAACTTCAGCCTGAAGGGAGCAAAACTCTGAAGCTTGCTGGAAAATGCGACGCGTTCAGGATCTCAGCGGGGAGAACACGACCGCGGGCGTTTAAGGAATCCTCAGGAGACTCTTCTGAATTCAGCAGCTCCCCGGCGGCCGGCCCACATTTCAATAAATCCTCTCACTCTGAGCCGATATTCAGTCAGCTGGCTGCAGCCGGATGAAGAGACAGGAGCTGCATTTTTATTCAACAATCACTGCAGAGCTGGATCCAACCGGGCCGGGACTCTGGTTCTGTTGCACCTCACTGCTTCATGTTTATTCTTTTAATGAAAACTTAAAATATTCAGAAAATCTGTGAGTCATGAGTGAAAATATGGCAGCTGTATAACCAGAGATTCAGGTACCGTTCATATTTTACAACCTACACTTCTGTTTTATTTTGTTTTTATTGGGATATTTTGGGATTTATCAACAAAAGTAGAGGAAAGTTACGTGGAGGAAAAAATGTCATTGTTTAAAAAAAAACAGGATTGCTAGATTTAAATAGAAAAACATCTTTGAAATTTAAAATACATTTCCTTTTAATCCCATGCTTTGAAATAAAATCCAATGCAACTGCATTGAAAAATCATCTGCTTGTGGACTGTTGTCGAGAATTTGCCTCAAACCACTTCAGGCCTCATTCCAGTCAAGATGGAGCGTGTATCCCACTAAAACCTGTCAATTCATGTTACAGAAGTACAGTAGAAGCTTCTCATCTCTCCCCTGATTGGACGAAAAAACATAAATTCAGACCAAATCTGTGATTTTCCCAGAATGAAGGAGTTTTTGGAGGATAATGCAGTAAAAACGTGCTGACTTTAATTCTGTTAAAAGATTATGAATCCATTTCCGGAGCAGAATCCGTCACAGGCTGCAGAAAAAACTGATGGGGTTTGTAGTTTTGTCTCATGACACAAACTGCAAATTTCCCATAAAATAATTCAGCCTAAGACACAGAAAATATGTTTTCAGTAAAATCATAACTATCCCGCCTGATATTAAAGTAAAGTCTAAAGCAACTTTACTGGAGACAACAGTCGTAATAAAAACTCATTCTGCTCCTTCCTGCAGACGGTTTGTGCTAAATTAGTATTTGTGCCGTGAAGCAGCCGGGGAGATTTTTACTGTTAGCATAAACTCTGCATTGGTTACATGATGTTCTCTGACCCTTAAAGCGCCTCCACACACAGACACTTGGAGAGTGGTCATAAAAGTGCTGAATCGATTTCTCCCAGCATAAATCCAGTGGAATGGCCTTTTTGTGTCAGGGCTTGATCCATCTCGTCCCGCCGTATTCAGAGCGTCTAGACCGGCCCTTTAATTTAATTTCTGTTTCTGTCCGTGCGTACGGGGAGCCGACAGGAAGCCGTCTGGCTCGTCTGCTAATAAACATGCTGGAACACGCCTTCGGTGCGTGAGAGAGGGAATAATCGGACGCTGTGAACAGAATACAGACGAGACTCTGAAACTGATGGCCTTCAAATCCTCTTTGCTTCCAACTGTGAACTGATTTACTGAAAAACAATCAGACCAGCTCAGTTCTGGGATCTACCCTGGAGCACCATGGATTCCCTTGGTGTCTGTAGAGCAGATCTGAAATATTTAAAGAAAATGCAGTTTGGGAGGATGGAGAACATATGCTGGGTTTCAGTTAGCGACAAAGTAAAAAAGTTAGAATTTCAAAATAAACATTCGTTCAGAAGTGGAACAACCAATATAAAATAAATAATAAACCGACAGAAACAATATGTTGACTACCTGTAAAAATAAACTAACAAATCTTCTTTCAAATGGTTCAGAAAGTGCAATTAGTAATTCTAAATTTAATGTAAAATTAATAATAAAGCTTAGAATTAGACTGAATAGATCTTCCCTGTGTCACGATACTTGATCTAGATTTTATTTCAATATCGGTACCGATACAGATATTGGTATCGGATTGGTGCATCCCAACAGAAACAGTTTAGAAATAAACCGCATGGTGTTGATGCAAAAATCAATAAATCAATTAATGACATGAGAAACTAAAACAATCTCAATAATTTCCATTTGCATAATTAGTTTTTCTCTTTTACCAAAAACCAGATAAAAGTTTCCAGTTTGGTGTTTTGGTCTCAACCAGTTTTTTTTCTGAAGGACAGTTTTGTGTCCAGAGACATCATAATTCATTTTATTTATTTTTTGTTCATTTACTTTAGATATTTAAAATGTCTTCCAGTTTCAGTATTAAATGTTTATTAAAATGTTTTCAAAACAATATTATCGTTTATTGTAATAACTTCTGAGACGATTTATCGTCCAGCTGAATATTATCGTGACATCCGATGATGTCACTCAGGAGCTTTTCATAAACTGGGTCATCAGTGGAGCATCATGTGACCAGGCAGGTTTGGTAATTGATCTAATTAGTTCTGTGTTTTTTGGGATTTAAACCTTTAAAACTTTTTCCTGCTGCTGTAAATCCAGTTTTATTCCAACTGTCTCAGCCGGGTTTCATTTCCTGTTTGACTCGGACTTTAACGACTCGGCTTTGGATACGAAGAGGCTCTAATTCCAATTTCCTGCTCGTGTGTCCGTCCTCAGATCCGTCTCACTCATCTCTCTGTCCGTCCTCAGATCCGTCTCACTCATCTCTCTGTCCGTCCTCAGATCCGTCTCACTCGTCTCTCTGTCCGTCCTCAGATCCGTCTGTACGCCCGGCCGGACGCCGTCTCCAGCGGCGCGGGCGACTACGCTCTGCACATCACCAAGAGGCTGCTGGGATTTTATGAGGACTACTTCAAAGTGCAGTACTCCCTGCCGAAGCTAGGTAAGGCTGCGGATGTCCTGGTTCTGGTTCTGTTCAGCTGTGAACTTTGTGTCTGATTCTTGTGGCCTTGTTCAGGAGATGTTCGGTTTGTCTTCATTCTGCTAGAGTTCTGTTATCTCTGATCCGGTTTGGGATGTTAACCTTTTGCCCTCTGTGTCAAAGGTCAGACAGTCAGTTTTTGTTTTCTTCAGCTTCAGAGGATTTCTAGCTCCTCCTAACTTAATTTACAACAGGAATATCCAAACCTTTTGATGCTGAAAATATAAACTAAACTTCTAATATTTTATTTTTTATTATAATCACAGAATACTATGGTTTTTATTTTTACCTGCTAAATAAAAAAATATATATTAGGACTACATTTAATGATTATTTCAGTTATCAATTATTCAGACAAATAATTGATTTTCTGACAATTAATTATTGGTATAAAAATCTTTGAAAACAAATTTCAGCTTCTGAATTTTAAAAGCCTGGTTGGTTATTGAATGAGCTGCTACTGTTCTTCATCTTTAAGTATTCTTTATATTGCAGTTTAATTTTTCTACATTTAAATCTGGAAATTCTCTAATTCTCTGTTAACTTTAAAAAAAATCTGTTTTTAATTCTGCTAATTAAAAACCTACTGAGTGTCGTTTTAAATTTCATCAACAGATCATGTTGAATATTAAAGTTTTGAACTGAATTGCTGAGGTTATTTTTACTATATTTATTGTATTATCTCAGTAAAAACTGAATTTCTGCTTCCTGTAAAGCTAAAACTTTCCTGTTTGAACCAGAGAAGTTTTTCTGAGTGTCCGGGTTGAAATAACATCCGTCATTGGAGCGACTCTGAAAAATGATGTCGTTGTTTTCTGTGCAGTGCACAGGGCTGAAGGAGCGTAGTTCATGTTTTGGTCATTTTGATTTACATTCGGAGGCGTGACTGTCATTCAGATGAACACCAGCCCCAACCGAAGCTTGTTTTCTTTTCTCTGCTTAAATTAGTTTTAGTTTTATTCAGTCAGCACTAAAGTTGAGCCTTATTTTAGTCTGGGTGTAATTTAATCTTTTTTTAAACAGAAAAATACTTGGAATATAACATTGGCTATCATAGTGATCAATGATTATGTTAGTAATAGTTTATTTTATCCATTATTCTGATTTATTGGATTAAGAAATTGGCGTATACCTTGATATATATGATTGAAATAATTTTTTTAAATAAGAAAGTTTTACTTTTTTATTGCTTGACTTAACATCAGTATAGTGGATTATTCGATTAATAATTTAATGCAAACGTTGTTAATTGATTTTTACAGACCACATGTTTTGTTTTTTTCTTAATTTCAGCAAGTTTTTACTTTTTGTACAGTTTTGGCTTAATTACTGCTCTGAATATGTTTTCCTTTCAGCATATTGGCTTTTTTATGTATTTTCCAGTTAATGATTCATCGATTACTAATTAGTTGACAATTATTTCAATAATCAATTAATGATATTATCAATTTAATATATTATGGATTTGATTTTGATGCAGAGTTAAATAAACAGTTATATTCAGTTTTATTTAGACACATATTTATATAAACTATTAATTTTATCATATTTTTTGCTTACCCTAGAATAACTTACCTTCTTTAAAACAACTGTTTTCATGTAATTTAAAGTGATTAACAGTTTCCAGATGAAATATTTTCGTTAGTATTGACCATTAGTGGGCCGGTGGCACCACCTGGCCCCCTTTTGGCTCCGCCCCTGACACTGGCTGCTAAATCTGAACTAAACAGAGTAAAAACCAGAAAGGTTTCCTGTTTTCTCTGTGGCTTGTGGCCTTGGGCTTCCACCAGATTTATTTCTAACGTTCTGTATTTGGACTCATGCAGTACCGGCTCCATTAAACATTTACACTCCAGAAGAAAACGACTCGGTTCAATGTTGGTTCTGTTAAAAAAAAAGGGAAAAAAAGAAAGAAAAACCTTCAGCTGAAGTCGACATAAAAAAATATAGGCCATTAATTTTAATAGATATAAAAGGGCTACACGGGAAGTAAATCTACAATGAGGTCAAAGTCTTTTCAGCTCACAGTGATGCACTTTTTCTGTTTCAGAGGAACCGCTCATAATCAGCTAAAGAAACAAGGCATTATAAAGCCACTTTGCTTTATTTCTGTGACGGGTTACACATTTTATTACCCATTTATGAAATATCAGTAAAAAATAGCGGATAAAATCAGACGGTCTCTAGCAGCTGAAGAGCCTCATTAATCTTTATCCACAAACATAATTATTAAACAATTAGTAAAAAAAAAATCAGTAATAATCTTTGAACAACAATTTTATTTGATGTTTTAGATGTTTATTAGTAATTATGATGAAATCTATTTTGTAAAAAATAAACTAAAGAAGATAAAAACAAAGATATGCAAGAGAAAAAAAGTTCAATATTACCTGAACTGATTAAAGGTTTCACGTCAATAAATTCATGCTAATCCGCAAAATGGCCACAGCAAAAATTGTGAGAAAACACCAGAGTCATTTGGTTGTTTTACAATAATTGAATATATTTTTAAAATAGTATCTTCTGTTGAGTCTTCATCACTCAGTCAATGTTTACATAATTGAATTCTGCACCTAGAAATTAACCAAAGCATAAAAAACTAAAACTACTACTGTAACTAATACGAACTGAACAAAAAAACAACAATATTTAATATGAATATAATAAAACTAGCAAACACACTCTAGAAACTAATTAAAACTAAACTATAATAAAAAAAAAAACTAAAACTGTTCTAACTCTGGCCCGTAGGAAAGGAGTCGTCACAAGGACCTCTTAGCCAATCAGAAGCCTGCTTTAGGAAACAAGTAGTTTAAAATAAAAATATGTATTTTAATCCTTTCCAATTGCATCCTGAGAGTGTAATAGTCTCTTTGTAGATAAAATTATTGTTTATGGTTTTACATTCAATGTTTCAGGTTTAAATCTGAAGGATAAGATATTTTAGCACATTCAGAGGAATTCAAACAGCATTTCCAATGAGAATAGCATCTGAGTCATAAAAGTGCTGCTGCTGAGAAACTTTAAAAGGACGATTAATCAACACAAAACTTTAAAAGGAGAAAGTTGGTTTTATGTTGTCATGGGAACACTAATCAGATGCATTCAGCAGCTGTTTGGGTTTTTAAACTCGTAGCGTTTTCTCATGTGAGATGCGACGTATGTTTACAGCCTCCTCTCTCCTGTCTGAGTTAATAAATCAAATCCAAACAGTCAGAATCCATCTCTTTAAATTTCCTGTCCTTGCTTTGTTTTCCTGTTTGTTTGTGTTTTACGCTCCTGTGCTGCCAGAGCCAATTAGCTGTGTTAAAGTGGAGCGTTTCCTCGTTTCATCTCCACACCCAGACGAGCTAGCTAGCGTGATCACTGCGCCTCCATATTGGATAAGTCAGACACTTTGTCCCTGTCCACATTCATTCGTCACATTAGGAATTCTCTTTCAGTCCGACTTCCTGTTTGTTGGTGCGAGCCTGGAATAGGTCTGACATTTAATTTTCCTCTCTTGACCTTTGCTCTGATATTAGCTGCATTAACAGGTTGAACCAAACTGAGATGATGTGCTGCAGATCAGGTCACGGAAAGGTCAAAACCTTTTCACCGACTGGTCAAGAAAGCTGAGAAGATTTCCTTTAACCCACTGACTGTGGGACTAGATATTTATGCTCATAGTATTTAAACTGAGTGGTAACTCAGCATTGGGACCTTTAGCATTAGCATTAAAGGCACTGGAACTATTGGAGCGTAACTACACTTAATGTTAATGCTGTTAGGGTTAAAGCTATTAGCATTTGTGCTGTTAGCACTAGCTTCAGCATGATGGATTTTAGTATAAAGGCCCCAAACATTACAGCTTAAATGTTAGCATTTCTCCACGTTAGCATAAGGTTGCCATAAAACCAAAATGAGCATTTTCTGCTCTACCAAATTCTCACCAAATGTCCAGAAGCATTCGGCAGCTCGGCTTTTTGCTGACCTGACGACACAATCAGTTACCCAGACAACACAAGCTGTTGCTGTCTGTTGAACAGATGAACTTGTAGAAATATTTTGGTGTCATTAACATAATTACTAGCATCATTTTGCCAGATAGATGAAATGAGCTTTAATTTTTCCACTTAACGCTGTCATGCAGCAGGTTAGCTTATTAGCTTATTAGCTTATTTCAGAGCAGAAACAAAAGGCTGCATTCCACTTCTCCATCTGTTCCTGTTGTTGGACCGCAGAAAGGAAACCAGAACTTAATACAAAATGAAACGCAGTTCTTAAAGATATTTGTTTAGATTCTGAATGAGAAATTGTTTTATAATTATTGTGTAAATATCAAAGTGTTTAAAGGCCTTGATCCTGATTGTTTTGGATCCTTTATTAAGAACTTCCAGACTGCTAAAGACTTTAGCCTAAAGGAAAACAAAAGGATCAAAGATTACCTTTTTTTTCTTCAAAATTTACATTTTGCACATTTTTGTAATTCCATTTGGTTTTCTACTGCTTCTAAAATCAAACTCCAAAATTTAATGTTTATTGGTTTTGGAAAATGAGCTGTTTCAAACTTTTCTGATTAAGTCACATCGCACCGTTACCTAGCAACCCAAGTTAAGCTCCAGCACGTTTGGTCAGCTGGTTTTACTGCTGTAAGTGTTGTTGACTTGCAGTCCAGAAACCGCTTACTGAATTCTTGTTGGTTGCGCAGGAGGCTCCACGTCTGCTTTTCTAGAATGTACGGCTGTAGAATTGCAATTCTGAGTTGACAAGCAGCAGCTTAGTTGGATTTAAAGTGACAGAGGCCTTAAAACAGCTCATTCTGACAGGACCAGACTAAGTCTGATTATCTAATATTGGTTTTGTGTAAAAAATGAAATGAATAGACCATAAATCTATCTTAAGCATAATAAGTCGACTTTAAATTCAGTCAGTTGTTGTTTAACCCAACAGTGTAGGATTGTTGGATGAGTTCAGTCTTCTGCTGTGGATTGTGTTCATCCAGTCCATCTTGTTTTTATTCCTGGCTTTTCTCCGTGGCGTTGTACTGATGTTGACATCAGTTTTTAGCCCAGCTTCCCCCGCCCCTCTTTGTATCCGTGTGCGGTCCCACAGCCTCAGGGCTCCATCTGTTGTCATGCAGGGCATCGAGCTCCCCTGAGAACGGCAGGCAGAAATGATGAGCTGAGCTACGAATTTAAAGGGACAGAGAGGGGAAGCTGCTCTGCAAACACACACACACACACACACACTAGAACGACTTAAAGCAGGAATGGAGCAAAGTCTGGCTCAAACTTTACTTCCTTTAATCTCACTTTATAACATTTATGTTATGAATCTCCAATATAATCTGAGCTGGATTAGAAAACAGGCATTTAGTTGCTAAAACTGTTTGGTTGTTCTGATTATCAGAGAGCAATATGGACTTAAAGTTTTGTCACAATATTTTGTTCTCTTGTGATAAAAGTAACAATAAGAACTATTTATTACTTTTTCTAAGTAACTACGGCAACATGAAAACGTCCCGCTTGGTTGCAAAACTGACAGTTTTTCAAAGAAATTTAAAAAAAAGGTTGATCTGCTGCAACATTCAGATTTCTGGGTCAGAATTTAAACATGAAATCATGGATCCGTCCCGTTAAACGTTTTACTGGGATCTTGTAAGTTGAGTTATTTTCTGTCTGCTGAGGGTGAAGCAGAGTTAAACCCACCAACCTCAGCTGAGCGAAACGGGTCTAACTGCAGGAAATCCTGCGGGCGGCTCGTGGCGTTCGGAGCGTTCAGCACGGAGCGAGCCGCTTCCCCAAACATCACCTGCACTCCTCCACAATAAGACTTCCTGTTATCACTGTTAAATATCTGACAGATCAGGACTGAGTGATGGATGACTGATCAAATGAGGATGGAAACCTTAAATTAAGCAGAAATGATTCTGCAGATGATTTGAAACACAGAACAGATAAAATAACTGAATGAGTCAGAATCCCAAAGTAATCATGGAGACTTTTGAGTAAAATGTTTTAATTTATCACATTAGAAAAAGTGAAATCTGAAATAATGTCTTCAATTTCGCAAAGAAGTTTTTATGCTCACTTTGAGGTGTTTTTTTATTGACTTTTCCGAAAAGGTTTGTTAAATTTCACAATTAAGTTCTGATGTAGCACACTCTCCCGTTTGTTTGCTGGGAAAGTTGGTAAGGCAAACTGGTGAGGCACAAAATTGGCACCAAACTTGACATTTACAAAGTCAAGACTCTGTAAGTGAATCTCCACATCTTGTTCTTTCCGGCTGTAACGTAGAATCAACGTCTGGTGAAATCACTGTCTGTGTAGCCTGGTTGCTTCGCTCCAAACCACTGAAGTTTAATGCTCCCAGTTTGCATGTTCTTTTTTGCGACATTTTAAAAGTTCACTCAAAATTTATTTATCAATTGGATGGAAACAAAACGATTGACATCTTTTGAGGACATCCATGAAAACAGGAGTGGTGTAAAGGTGGATCTCTGTGGAACGCCGTCAGCAGCGTTGAGGTGTTTCAGATTCTACAAGCCTCAGTTAGCGTTTTAAATATTAACATTAATGACTGAAATGTTTGAACAACTTATTCTGGACAGATGTGGTTCTTTCTCGCTGCTCTGAGTCAAACCAACCAAACCCTGTGAGCAACCTGTTCCCCTCCTGGCCTGTGGGGGCGCTGCACCAAGAACCACTGAAGGAAATGACACAAAAACCTCTGAAGACACTGAGAGCAACTTCCTTCTTCATGAAACGTGAACAAAAATGGAGTCTTGTCAGATTTTAGTGGTTGGAAGATTTCTCTTTAGTCTTTGGTAAAAAACTATGAGCCATTTCTCCCTTTACAGCTAAGCTAGCACTTTTGTTCTGCTTACATTTACCCAGAATGCTCTGCACTATAGTCCACTTCCTGCTCCAGTCTGCTTGGCGTTCACATATTCATTCAAACCGCACCAGAGTTCACTTCAACTGAACCCAGACGGAGGTTTGGAGGACCAGAGTTTGATTAGCGTCCACACCTCCCAGAACGAACTGGACTTTCTGGGCAAACGGACTGGAGTTGGATTGAAGCGGACTGAACAGAACCTTTAGCATCAGATGTGAAGCCAAAAGTCCAAACACAGGAACCAAGTCTGTTGAGTGTAGCAGAAATCCTTTTGGGTCTCGGAGTTCTGCTGCTCCACTTTCTCTCCGTCTCTGAACCAGAACTTGGACAGAGTCCAGTTCCGTCTCGGTCTCTCTCTTCATTCGGAGCGCTAAGTGGCCTCTCTGGGCCTCCGTAGGAAGTCGTTGGACTCGTCCAGCTGGGTGGAAATCTTGCGGCGGCAGGCTCAGGTGAATTCCTCTCAGTGTGTGTGGGAACCCTCCAAGTGGACTAATGTGTTCTGTGGAGTTCTGGCTCCATCTGGGCTCCACAGAGACGTGCGGGCAGCAGCGCCCGCGGCGCAGCGCTCTCTCAAACAGACACTCTCCCTCTCCCTGACTCCTGCATCTTTTCATCTCTTCCTTGCATCTTTTTTTCCCGCCCTGGCCGTTGCTCTCTCTCTCTCCAGCCGAGGCTCCGGGGTGAGCGCAGCAGCAGATGGACCAAAGCGAAGCGCCAGCTCATGAAAAACGGATGCTCACGGAGCTGCAGGCCACTCAGCTGTCGGCCGGCTGCCGCCGCCATCCGAGGCGATCCGCAGACGCTCCGGCCATAAATATTCCATAAAACAATGACGGCCGTCTTTCCCAGAACAAAGAAACTTGAAAAAGTTTGCTGCTGCTTGGAGCTGCGGAGGCAGGAATAACTCTGGAGGTTTTTATGCTGTTAAACATCAAAATGCTTTTAAAAAGCTCTTAAAATCCCACTTGAGATCCAGAAAACATGTTGAATTTATCAGTTGGATCTCCTGAGAAATGTAAGGAAACAATTCCTGACCAAAGCTGAGAAATATTACACTTTAAATGAAAATAACAGGGGCTGCACAGTGGCGCAGTTGGTAGCACTGTTGCCTTGCAGCAAGAAGGCCCTGGGTTCGATTCCCGGCCGGGGTCTTTCTGCATGGAGTCTGCATGTTCTCCCTGTGAATGCGTGGGTTCTCTCCGGGTTCTCCGGCTTCCAAAAACATGACTGTCAGGTTAATTGGTCTCTCTAAATTCTCCCTGTGTGGATGGTTGTTTGTCCAGTCTGTCTCTGTGTTGCCCTGCGACACCCTGGCGACCTGTCCAGGGTGACCCCTCCTCTCGTCCGGAACGTAGCTGGGGATCGGCACCGGCAACCCTCCTGACCCCATTAGGGACAAAGGGTGAACAAAAAATGCATGAATGGATGAAAATAACAAACTTAAACACCGAAATGTTCTGTTACTGTGCAGCAGCTAAGCTTTTTTACTTTCGAACAATTAAGATGTGTAACCATGGCAACAAGTATATTTCTTACAACCAGAAGCCCAAATAATACTCTGACCTCAAATCCCAGAGGAAATGACAGGAGGAAGTTCAAACCATCCATCATAACAATCTTATCCCCTACTCCAGCATCGCTCTGACTGAACGACCAGAGTAACGTTTAAACTCACATGTGAAAATGGCTGCAACAGATGTGCAACTATACAAATGTGATCAAATGTGCTGGAGCTCAGCTTGGGTTGCTAGGTAACGGGCTGAGCTCTGCTAGTGTTGCTAGGTAACGGTTCAAAGCCTGCTGATTCCAAAGGTTTTTGAAACGGCTTTTTTTCCAGACACCAAGAATCCAGAAGCCAAAAACAGCTGGATAATTTTTTTATCATTTTGTCGTTTTTAATTTAAAATTGTTTTGATTGGCACACTAATAAACATTTCTGAAAATTTTCCATCTGTCTTTCTAAAAACAAACTTTACAAAGTTAAAATGACTAACTACACAAATTTTGCTAATATTATTCGCAAAACAAGGAAACTAAAATACAATTATAAAAAATAATTACAACTAAACTAATCCTAGATGGAAAAACATGGTGAGATTAGGAAAAGCAGTTATTATTCAGTCAGATCTTAGAAGCATTTAAGACCCAAATGAAAATATAAAAAAGTGATTTTTGTATAATAGATCTTCTTTAAACAAAGTTATTGAAATTGAGGGATTATTTTTTTGTTAAATTAGTGTTTTATTCTCAGACCAGTCATGGTTAAAACATAAAATGTTATTTAATTTCTCTAAAATATAAAATTTTACTGTACCTACAATGTAATATCATAGGAAAACTAAAATATTATATAAATTAACAATTAGATAAGATTAACTATAATCTGATTAAGTTAGTGTTTTGTTCTCGGAGCAAAACACTCTGAGTTTCTCTGGTGTCAGAGAAATGTTTCAGAACATAAAATATTAATTTAGCTACTATAACAAGATATTAACAGTAAAAAATGTTTTGTTATAGTTAATAGTTTATGTTTTATGTAGTTTTTATCTCAGGTTTGGTGCTGGAAAAGTTTGAATTAACCTTGAATTGTACAGTGGGATTTTTCCTCTAACATAATAAAATAATAAAACTCCTCCCACCGCCTCAGCATCGCCTCCACCCTCTCCGCTACGCTCCGCCTGAACTGCAGCAGTGAGCTTGTTAACCCCAACTTGACGTTTTCTCCTCGACGCCGTGAAATCGATTCACCTCCGTATCTGCGCGGGATCTGAGACTGGGAGTCTCATGGTGGGAATAATCCCGTTAAACTCTTCCTCAGAGGTCCCGGATGGGCCCGGTCACCGCTGGAGATAAATCCCCGGCTCCTGACTGCTTCCAACCTGCTTCCACACGCCGTCCCGAACCGACCCGGCGCTCATCCATCCTGTCCTCCCAACCGCGCAGCAGACGCTAAATTACCTCTCGGTGGCGAGGTCCTGGAGAGAGATTGTTTAAAGACTTTGGAGGGAAAGAAACATCGATAACATCTTTATTCGCTCCTGTTTTGTGCGGCTGAACAAAGAGCAGCACAGAGGATGTTCTGAAATCTGCCTGATCTGACAGGAAATTAATTACGGCTTTATAATGAGATATTTCTGCTCCGTTATCTTTTAATCAGTTAATGAAATGATCATTTTACTCCTGGTAATTCTCTTTAATGGCAAAGAAAAGGTTCTTTAAAGAGAACCTTTTATATTTCTTCATATAAACCGGCTTTAGAGCCACAGAAAGCAGAAGAAATGAAAAGACAAACTGCTTTGTAACAAACCAAATATGACTTAAGATAAAACAGAATTAAAAACTTTATTTCAGTTCAGAAAGGTGAAACTAATTACAAACTGTATTTCCATTTACCTTAAAATTGTGCAAATTGGAATCACAAAACAGAATTTGTTTAAACATGAGAAGAATCATCAACGATCAACAACAGGATGTTACTACTGCCGGAAACAACAAAGAACACTATAGGAAGTTGTTGGAGGATGATGACTCAGCATGTTTTTTAATGTCTTATCGCGTGAACAAACTTATTCACGTCTGACTTTATTTCTCCTTTAATGAAAATATCAATATTGTGTTTATTCAATATTGGTGGAATATTGACAAAGTTTTGTCACATTTGTAATAGAACCGCAGCTACTTTGATGCATTTAAAGTATTTATTTTGGTTGAAATATTAGATAAAACCAATAAAAAATAGATATTTATAATAAATAAAAGTTGTTTTGTGACTGCAGTCCAGAAAGAGAACCATAGAAAAGTGGTGGTTGATAAACTGATGGATGTTTATGTTCTGGTCCAAACCGTATTACACTCATTATTACACAATATTATTATTATTATCATTTATGCTTCAACTCATAAATAGTTTGGAGAACTTTTTGTTTTTTGGATTTTGAAAATGTAAAACTATCCAAGTTAGACAGCAGCTTACCTGCTAATTTAATTAACGTTGAAACCAAAAGGAGTTTGTGATGAAAGCTTCATGGTTTATGTAAGATCTGAACGCTGTGAAGATCAGAGCTGGACGATTCTGCTGCTTTGTTCTGCAGTGAGGAATGAAACGGAGTCGGACTCATCAGGACATCCAGTGATTAAATGGATCTAATTACTGCTTTTAAAGACGAAGCAGCAATTTCAGAGTCAGTAACTCGTTATGTAACAGCCTCACACGGAGCGGATCGGGTTCGTCCTGCTGTCAGAACCAAAGACAAGCGACTAAACAAATGAAGGGGATGGATTTTCCAGAACAAGGCAGAAGGATGAGACGCTAAGCAGTTCGGATGGATTTTCAGAAGATACACTGTGAATAATACAGGCAGCAGTTCACCTGAGGAAACGCCAATCGATCAGAGTATTGATCAGTGGTCTGGGTGGATCCTTCTCTCTGCAGTAATGAGGCTTCATGGGGTTTAAAAAAGTCTTGTAACATTTCAGTAGCATCTGCTCAGCAGGGAGGCGGAGTAACCATTGAACCATCAGAGACCAAACGGAGCATTTTCACTGGTTTCAGTGGAAACATTCAGAATAAATCAGGTGTTAAGATGTTTTATCATAACTCCACTCAGAGAAACGGGACTTTTTATGACCTGTAATCACTATTTTTCACAAGAAAACATGAAGGAACATCAACAGGGCTAGATTTGATCTTCCAGATCAGAAAAGTTCAGCAGTTTTTTGTTATAGATGACTTATTATGTTTCCTTGAACAGGTTAGAATATGTCTGTCCTGTACAAAACATGTTCACCACTTTTTTTTCATTAACTACAAAATAATTTGTAGTTCATGAGAGTTCTGCTTACTTTGAGTTGTTTTAGGGCTTATTCAAATAACTCACATTAAAATGTCTCCAAACAGATGAGCAATTATACAGCCATTTACATCTTTGAAAAGCAGAAGTGGAGCCTCCTGCACAACCAATAAGAACGCCTGGTGTGCCTTATCATAGCCATGAAACTTGGAAAAAATAGCAAAGTCCACATGCTAGTTTTTTGACCTCCAGTTTAGCCAAATGTAGAATCAACATGTGATGAAGTTCTGCTATGCACAGCCTGGTCGATTCGCTCAAAACCAGTAGGTGGAAACATGCCTAATTCAGTTTTTGCATCATTTCAAAGGTTTCCTTAAAATTTTCATGACAATTGAATGAAAACATAGCTTGTTTTAGCTGTTTGCAGCTGATGTCAACCTAAGGAATGTCTCCGACACGTTTCCTCTACAGGAGAAAGAGGGCCTAGCTTGGTGCTACAAGTCACTGTAAATGTCTTTATTTGCCTTCGTTTTGTTCAGGATTTCAAAGGTATTGGTCGGTTGGTACCATATTTTCTTAAGATTAGCTTTCTGGCTAATAGCTGAACTCTGGAGACTGGAAGCTCATACAAAAAGCTCCTGATTTAAACCCCACATTGTAGGAAAATGGATAAAAATGGCTGACTTCCATTAAACCTTTTAAACGTTGCTTTAATCCGTCTTAGCCGTAACTCCACTGCTGTTGGATGGGATTTTAATGGACTATTTTTACCTGCTGGTCTGTACACCTCTTGTTTTGTGAACATCATTCGCTAACCCGACCCACCAGTGTGACATATTGATTTCAGAAAGTGGGCGGAGCTTGTTGCTAGCGAGCGAGTTGAGGTGTTGATGTGGTTAAACTGGCAGCTGAATCACAACTCTGGAGGTTCACAGTTCAGTCGGAGATATCCAGATCTGTAGGCGGTGTGTGTGTGTGTGGGGGGGGGGGGGGGGGGGGGGGGGGGGGGGGGCGTGCAGTCAGGTGTGTTTCAGTGTGTGCAGTGCGTTGGCTGCCTTGTTAAGTGGCTGGTTGCCAGTTTGTTGACTCAAATGCTCCCTGGCATCAACACCAAGGTCATCACACACTTCTCTCTCCGCCGTTTTCTGCAACGTGCCCCCCTCTCTGCCTGTGCATATAACTACAGTACACACACACACACGCACGCACGCCCACACACACACTGAATAGAACTGAGTGAGTGTTCACCGGCCTCTCGCTGACTTTATGACCCAACATCTGTTGCCATGGTAACGCCCATCCATCTCTGCATTTCTCCCTCGCTGGATTTCATTTATTGCCAGATAAAACTAATCCTCATGTATGGAAACAATAGAAAGTCGTCTCTGTGGTTTTGCTGTCTGGCCTCCCAAAATGTCTAAATTTGGACACATTTTCTGTTTTTGTTCTTTTTTATTGAAGAGTTCAGCTTTTCGTAGTTATTAATCACTGTTTTATGTTCAGTGCTGCGTTCAGTGACATTTTGGATTAACTGTTGAACAGAAGCTACAGCTCACCTAGCTTATTGCATGTAGTTGTATGTAGCATGTTAAAGTTGGTGTCTATTAGATTAGCACCGTGCTAGTTCTAAAATTAGCATGGTAGCTAGCTAATCACTGAAGTTCCCTAAGTACAATACTTCCTACTGTGTTAAATACTTGTGTCTGGTTCAGTTAAAGTATTATACTTTAACTAGCCTGCAATGGCGACCTGTCCAGGTGACCCCGCCTCTCACCTGAACGTTAGCTGGAGAGGCACCAGCACCTCCTGACCCCACTAGGGACAAAGGTGTAAGAAAATGGATGGATAGCATGCTAACGCTTACTTGCATTCATTTTTTTTCCACCTTATTTTGGAAATACCAAATCACATTCATTTTTCAGGATACTTAATTTAAAAATGCATTAAAATGCTTTAGTTGGGCCTTTTTGCACTGGGAACAGAGATTGTAAAGAATGCAGACAATGTGTTGGTGTAAGCTAACTTTCTAGCGCCATCTATAATGTTATGCTAACATTACTGTCCTTGCTAATGCTAAGATAGTGGACCTCAATATGCAAATATCAGAATTAAGATGATAAAATAGGATGTGAATGACTTATGGGAGATATTTTGTGTCTTATTTCCCTTTGCTGGCTGGTGTAATACATTTCCATCAGCCGTGTAGAAATGTGTGAGAGGTCACAGTACAAAGGAAAAGTAGCCTCGGTTTTACCGGAGGAAAATGATTGTTATTCACAAGCTTTTTCTCTGTGATAGAAGCAAAAACATGTTGTCCATCATTTTGGGGTTGTGTTCCTGTTCCATTATGCAGCTGGAACCTGGGAATAGCATAATCATGAAGAGCCACAACATTCAAGATGCAGAATCCAACCTCTTCAGTGTCTGTGTTTGTGAATAAGTGAACATTTCAAACCCATTTCACATGGAGAATCATAAAACCTGCTGACGGATCCGAACGAGAAGGCGTGGTGAAGATGTTTCCCCAGGTTACCAGATTAGCAGGGCAGCTCAACACTCTGATGATGATGATGATGATGGGAATCAGTTATGCGTCTCCTCGGTGCCTCAGCAGCTGATGTTTCCAGACTCTGAGCTCGACCCGGTGCCTGCCGCTTCATTAGTCACTTCCTCTGAGGACAAACAAACAAATTAGAACCGGGTTTCTGATCGAATGAGGAGCGCAGAGCAAAACGCTGCGGCCAGAATTCACCAGCTTTACCGTCATTTAACCCCGTTTTACCACAAAACTAGATTTATTAAACACGAGCTAAAAGTATGCATTTAATCAATCCTTTAAGTGTCAGATTAGAAATTGAAGTCGTTGGGTTTTTTCTGATCATTTGTGAAAATTTAAACAAATTTCTAGATTATTCGTGCAAAACAGTTTTGCCGCATTTTCGTTTCTTAATAAACGCACAATTTTATTTGCGGAAAAGTTTCCTATTTCAGATTGTTTTTTAGTTTATCTGAAATATTATGAGGAAAATGCAGCTTTGGAGCTAAAATCCTTCAGACACATGCTAGCTGACGCTCCATTGGCTGACATTTGCAAACCAGCCAATCCAGGAGCTCCATTCATCTTCCTTGTCACTGATTGGCTGAACCACCAAGAGCAGGATAAGGAAGACTGTAAATGAACTGTTGAAATAAGAAGCTGCGTATGGAAGAGGAATATGGTCATAAGATAAAAAAACATTATTTTGACTTTAATTTCAGAATTTTGACTTTTTTCTGAGTCAAAATTTGACTCCAAAATTTACCAGTTGCCCAAATTTTATTCCATTTTCCATCAACACGAGAAACAAATGTGAAGCAAGGAATCATGGGAAAGTTTTCCTTTAATTTCTCTCTTAGTTTTTCTACATAAGAAGCTCAGCATGGATTTAATTTGTTACTGTAAGTTTTGCCTTTCGGCCTCCGTGTGTGTAAATCTGATCCCAGAACAGTTTTCCTCCGGGGACAAACGCGTCTTTCTGTCTCTGAAGGAAGACGCAGCTGAGCGCGTTTTTAATCAAAAGGAGCTTTTATCTGGAGACAGAAATATATTTAATTTAGAGTAAGAACGTGTTGCCGTCCCTGCGGCCCGCACAGAGAAATAAACGGTTTGTTTCACTAGCAGCTTTTAAAATTAAAGCTCAAATTAACAGCAGGGTGAAAAAGAATGGAAATAATGAGGCGTAGTCCCTTTAATGTGCACTGAAATAAATAAGTTCACCTTTAAGAAAGCAGGAGGATTTAATTTGTGATAAAACAGAAATATTCCAGATCAGTTTCAGCTGCAGGTTTGAAGAGCTTGTTTTTTATTTTTTCTAAACTTATTTTAATATTTTTGACCTGAAACATTTCAGTGTGACAAAAGAAGACAAAATCTGTGATAAAGTAAATACTTTTTTACGAGTTTAAGCACCAATATCTGACATTTTCAAAAATGTTTATGTGAAACATTTTAGTAAAACAAAAAAAACGAAGAGAGGGTGTAAATACTCTTACAGGTTTAAACTTCGTTATCTGTGTTTTTTTCTCAGGTTTCTCGTCTCATTATTCCTTTGTAGTTCTGGTTCTGTCGGGCTCGTAGTTGGACCTGTGATCTGGGAACAAAGGCGTTTCTGTTCCATCAGAAGCAGTTCTGATGAGAGCGGCGCGGGTCGTTCTGTCTCCAGGCGCTCTGACCTCGGTTGCCGTGTTCAGTCGTGTTGCTAGGGACAGAACCGATCTGGCCCGCGGGTCCCAACGGCGCCGACATCCTCATAATGAGCAGGGTTACCTCTCTAAGTGGATCACAATCTCTCTGGTTCTTTCTAATTGTTCTGGTGACATCATTTGACGATCGGGCCGAATGCGGGTCAGAACGCCAGCTGAAGCGATGATGCCATCAGAACCAGCAGTAGAACCTGGACAGTGATCCTGTGAAGCAGCCTAATTAATCTCTGTTAGCTTTGCTGCGTCTCGGCAGCCATTTTGTTTGACTCATTTCTGACCTCAGAGGTCAGGAAACAACAGAGACGTTGGTTCTGTCTGCTCTGTGCAGCCGGACCTGGCGCTCAGATCCAAAACTAAAACATTCCCTCCATTCCTGATTTAAGAAATCTGATTCTCGTTTAAAGCTGAAATATTCAACTTTTATTAAAAATGTTTTTTATATATTTATTAAAAGTGTCACTAAGTTGTTACAGTTTGAGACACAAAATCTGTGAAAAAATCAACCTTCTCCACCTTTTCTCTGAGCTGCTGAAAAATGAACCAAAAACAACCAATCAGAGTCAGGAGGCGGGGCTTAGCGCTGTCCATCATGCTTGTGTATGCGCTCATAAATATGCAATTGGTGGAGAAACAGGAAAACAAATCAACAAATATGAAAAAAATGATATATTTTTTAATAAAAGTTGCAGGCTGAAGCTTTAAACCTGCAGCATTACACTGCAAAAACACAAAATATTACCAAGTTTTTCTGGTTTAGTTTCTAGTGCAAAATCTTAGAACACTTGAAAAGGACATTTCTAAGTTTGAAAAGTAAAACAATTTTTTCACCAAATTTTCCACTTTTTACTTTTTTTTTGTATTTTCTAGCAAATTTTTGACATTTGAATCTTCCAATATTTCAAATTCATGATTTTTTTTCCCCCAAAATTTTCAACTTTTGATGCTCGGAAATTTCCTCGTTTTTTTTATTTATTTATTTATTTTTTTAATTTAATTTTATTTTCTAGCATATTTTTTTTACTTTTCAAATTGAGAAATGTCCATGTTTTTCTAGAACATGTAAGAGATGTTTTTGTTGGATATTTACTCCTTTTTTGATGTGGTAGAATTGAGATGCGTCTCGTTGTTTTGTATATTTTTCTCTGGAGTTTTGCTTCGGTGAATCCTGACAGTCGGTTCAGGGTTCCTGACTTACATCAGCAGGACAGAGTGAGAGCTGAACTGCTTCAATCTTTTCTGCGAAGCCGATAGCGAAATGCTAAAGGGCAGCGTTCAGGATAATTCACCTCACAGAAACACCATCAGTATGCAGCTGCAGTCTCAGTAACTCTGCATTCTCTCCTGCGACAAATCCGGGGTCAGAACCGGCGTGGGTCGGGAGCGTGCTCCGTCTGCCGCCGCGCGCAGTTTACGGTGGGTCAGCGGCACGGCGGGGCCGATGCCGGGTCGGCGGAGCGCGAGCAGCTGGTCGGGCAGCCAAACAGATGGCGGAGCGGACGAGTGGTCCTGCAGACAAAATGTGAAGAGAAATGAGGCGAGAAGGCAGAAGGCAAGGATGTAAAAACGGTAAAACAGATGGAAGACGCAACGAACGCAGATGAAGAGTTGGTTTAATTTCATATTAATTTGGAAAAGTTTATGTAACCTTTCAGATGAAATAACCGTTTAATAATACAGAATTGAGGCATTAACAGCGACATGGAAGTGTGCATGACATATCAAAAATTATGCCTGGTTTAGCATAAACTTTAGCTTATAAGGCTGCTGAGTCCAGGTTAACTCAACTCCAGTCTGTTTGCCTAGAAAGTCTGATTCATTTCTGTAATTGAACCAAAAAAGTGAACTTTGCTACAAACCTCAGTTTGGTTTGGTTGAAATGTACTCAGTGCAGTTTGAATGGAAAAGCAGGAAGTGGACTACAACCAAAATAAACATGCTAGCCTAGCGCTACCAGGGAAAATGGCTCGTAGTTTTTAGACAAAGACTTAAGAGAAATCCTCCGACAGCTAAAATCTCCATTTGTCTTTTGATTTTGTGAAGAAGGAAGTTGTGCTCAGTGTCTTCAGAGGTTTTTGTGTCGTTTCCTTCAGTGGTTCTTGGTGCAGCGCCCCCACAGGCCAGGAGGGGAACAGGTTGGTCAAACGGTTTGTGACTGGTTTGAGAAAAAGAACCACAGCAGCTGGAAATGGAACAGATGTTGTAGTTCTGATCAGATTTTAGCATTAGCGATAGACTAACATGTTTGTTTTGCTTGATTTTACCCAGAATGCCCTGTGCTGTAGTCCACTTCCGACTTTTCTAGCGGTCTCTGGTCTGCTTGGCGTTCTCATATGCATTCAAACCGCACCAGAGTTCACTTCAGCCCAGATCCAGGTTTTTAGGTGGACCAGAGTTTGATTAGCATTCACACCTCATCAGACGAAGCGACTTTCTAGACAAACGAGTTCTCTTCTCTGAAGAATCTCTGAGGTTGAATAAAACTGAATCACAGTTTGTCTTCAGACTCACTAAATCCTCAAATTTCCTCTGACACTCCCTGCCCGTCCTGGAGCCATGAAGAAGAGCAAAGTGGTCATAATGTTATGCCATGTTGGTGCCAGTCTTCCAGCTGATAGACGACGTTTGTCTCTCCGACTCGTCTCTTTCTATAATAACTTGTCACTTTGAGGCACAGCGAGTCGTTGCCGCCGCCGCCTCGACTGTCTCCAACATCAGCGTCATGGCGACCGGCGCTACCTGAATGCAGCAACCTGTCCGCGGCGTCGGCCACTCTGAAGAGAATAATGGAACAGTTATTGTTCTCCCGAGTGGGAGCGGTGAGTTGTGTGACAGCTGTCCACAGGAGATAATGAGCGTGGAGCAACGGCGGCGTCACAGCTGAGTAATCCACTCAGCGCCCACAGACAGCATTAAAGATAATAGCTGGTAGAAACTGCTGCTCTGTGAGTCCCAGCCTCCAAGTCGCTGTCATTTTATTATTCAGGTGGCATTTAATGAGACCATTAGAGGGGAAAAAAGGGTTAACCTGCACAATAATTGAGCTTTGTTTAGTATTAGTTCATATTTTCAAACTGAACATGAAGGAGAAACCCCGAGTGGAAACAAAATCCATTAAATGTTTTTTAATTATATCTGGTTGACATTGAAGGGTCTTTCTGAATGTGGAACATGAATTTTGCGCTCTGGGTGGTTTCTAAAGGCACATTGAGACGTGACTTAGTGATTGATCCCATAGTTTACTATTCTCACTGTGAGCTTTAAAACAGATGTAAACGTTTCAGAAATGGAGGACAGAGGCTCCCAAAACCACCAAATATGGACATTTAAAGGACGACCTTCAGCCTTACCGATTTCTGCTATTTCTGAATTTATTTTGTCACAGTTGATCAAAAATCTAGTCTTCCCATTTCACTGTGCGATATACTTGTTTGATTGGGGACTAAAATTGCTACATTTCTTCCATTTCCAGCAGCAGCGGTTCTCTTTCTCACTGCTCTGAGTGAAACCAACTGAACTTTTGAAAAACCTGTTCCCCTCCTGGCCTGTGGGGGCGCTGCATCAAGAGCCACTGAAGGAAACAACATAAAAATCTCTATAAAAGACACTGAGTGATAGGTTTATTTTAATTCCTATCTAGCAAAGATTCGACCGGAGGCAATAATTGTCTTTTCTGCAGAAAGGAGGGAAGATCCGAGACGCGACGAATCGCTGTAAAACACTGTCTGGGATCAACTCTGCCAGATCTTTCTCTGCATTTGGCTTTATTAGAAAATACAAGGAAGGAGGTTGGGCCTTCTCACATAGTCACACAAAGAATTTGACCAATTACCTTTTTCTACAGGGTGCTCTGAAACCTTCTGTGGACATGCCCTTAAAAGGGCATGGCTGACCACAACTAATCAGTTACAGATGGAGCTGATAACACAGGAATGTGCAAAGTCTCTAGCCTCCAGGCAAACATCCTACAAATGGTTAATAGTATTTCACAGAAGAAAAGAAGTCAAGTAACATCAGACAAAATAATAATATGAAAACATAACCTTTCAAATAAACTCACAAGTAAATGAACTTAGATAATTATTCTAACACTGAGCGAAACTTCCCTCTTCATGAAATGTAAACAGAGATGAAGCAGCGTCAGATTTTACTGCTTGTAGGATTTCTATTTTGTCTTTGGTTAAAGACCATGAACCTCCTGCTAGCGCTAGGCTAACACGTTTGTACTCATTGTATTTACCGAGAATGCCCTTTGCTGCAGTCTACTTTGTGTGTTTGGAGAGGTCTCTAGTCTGCTTGGCGTTCACATATGCAAAGAATTACAATAAATTATTCTGCAGGTTTTAGCCAGAACTGCAGTCTGACTGAAACTGGCTAACAGCTGTTAGCTAGTAAGCTAACACATCACAGCTCATTTCTGCTAGCTAGTTTGCCTGTGTAGCAAAGATCTGTTGCTCTTTAAGTTTAAACCTGACTTGACACTGGAGTCAGAGGAAGATTTGACAGATTCAGATCAATTTCAGCATTTTATTATTTTTAAAAAATCATCTTTTTATGGATGGCTTACGTATCTCTCCATCCATCTCAATGTGCTAGCAACAGGTTTTATCATCTCATAACATTTCCAGATACAGTAAGAATGACCATTTTCACATTCCTGATTAAAATGTGATTTTCTAACCTACTTAGCTCCTTTTTCTTTTCATTTATCTGTTTTTGTGGTGAACAAATAGCTTGTAGATCTTCAGCAGTAGAAAAACTTTGTATATTTGCATCTATTAAATAATCTCTCTCAATGGCAGTTGAGCAAATTTTCCTCTTATTTACTATGTATTTTGTCCCTGATTTAGATAAGACAGAAAAACAAAAAAGCAAACACTTTGATCATCTGTCTCTAAAATGGGCAGATAACACGGCTGAACATCTGAAGGTATAAAAGCCTCTGTGATCCGTCTCATCAGTTTGTTATGCTGCCACCAGTTCAGCTCTTTAACAGGGAATGTGGATTTCACAACAGTGCAGGCATCCAGGTGAAGCTGACAGCATAACTGACAGCAGCAAAGAGGCTACGAATGAAGAAAATAAGTTCCTGAGGTTTTAGAAAACATTACAACAAAAGGACAAAATGTTTCTCGTCAGATTTTTCAAAGTTTTATCAGGACTGAATTGGTCATAAATGATAACGGCTTCAAACTAGCAAAATAAAACAAATTGGAAAACATGTTTTTTTCTGAACTACTGGTAGAAACAGGTCATTTATTTTTCTGAACTGAAAACATTTGGGTTTTAATGACAAGTTGTCGATATTTCATGATGTTTGCATTTAAAGATTTCTGAGTGAAAATAGGAAACAGGATTTGTTTAGGCCATTTGATTTTCCTTTCAGTGTTCACTAGTCATAGTTCATTTAGCTTTTGGCACAGGTGTAAGCTATGTTAGCAGTGAGCATGGATTTTAGCTCTGTTAGCTGAGCATGCTAGCATTGCCTGGTAGCCGCTTTGTTAGCTGCTCCTGCTAATCTTGTTCTGTTAGCTGCCCTGGCAGCTTTTCTCCTGTTTGCTGTGCCTGATTTGTTCTGCAAATGGTGACTGCTAGCTTTTGTTCTGTTAGCAATACCTTTTTTTTCTATTAGCTAACCAATACTCTTAGCCTTTCTGTTATTAACAGGCCACCTAACTTTTTCTCTGCCAGGTTAGCCGTTCCTGCTTTCAGTTTTTTGTTTGCAGTGCCTAGCACATTTGTTCTGCTAGCTACACTTGGTTGTCTTAGTTCTGTTAGCGATGCCTTCTAGCCTTTTAGCCTTTATTCTGCAGTTGGTCTCTTTATGTGTAATAGTAATAGTAATAGTATTTATTGCCATGTTTTTGACATGATTGGAGATCAGGAATTGCAGACTTTTAGACATATTTAGACCTAAAAAGCTTTTATGGCCGTTAATGTTAACCCGACATCTTAAACAAATCGCTTCACTTGTTGGATAATCGTGAACTAACAAGCGAAGCCTGTTAGCGTAGCATGTAATCTGGTTAATTTTAGTCATTCTAAAACTGAACTTATTCCGCCTCATCTGAAGCTGAACTTCCCTCCTGGATTGTTTATTTAGGGCCGTCCTTAGGGCATGCTTTGCGTTTTAACCTCCCACAACACTCGTGTCAACAGCGTGATGTTTATTCTGCACAAGACTTTCTTATTATAGGATGTAATGAGCACTCCAGCCTCCGGCAGCGCTTGCTGCAGCTGTTTGTTATTTGCAGAGGGTTTGTCTGTAGCTGCAGGTTAAGCTTTGGCTGTGACAGCGTTTTAACATTCAGGCTCTCTCCTCTGGTTTCCTCCTCCGTTCGATGTGAAGCAGCTCTTATCTGAATGAGCAAAAGATAATTGGGGGACAAGTGGAGCTCGACCGTAGAGAGGAAAAAAGGAGAGAAAATGAGCGCAAGGAGTGAGACAAAGATGTGAAATGGGAGCTTTTTCTGGATGTGTTGCTTCATCTGTAACGTTTGTAGAGGAAGCAAGTCGGCGGCAGACCCCTGGGTGTTACCCCGAAATGAGACGGAGGGCAGCAACATGACAGCCTGCGTAGAAGAAAACATATTAATGAAACCTTTCACAAAAAGACTCCTACAGTAGATGATGTTAAAAGATGCAAGGCCCTCCATGGAAATTGATTGGACCGAATCCTGTCACCCAACATTTACATTCAGAGAAAACTGGAGTTACTCATCAGATGGAGATTTCATGATGGTTTAAATGGAGTCGCAGCAAACTGGGAGAAAAAGAGCTTCATGTGGTTGTGCCACCCTCTGCGGCAACAAATGCCTCCAAGCGTTTCTGGCAGCTGGTTATTAGTCTTCAACATCACTGTGGAGGATTTCTGACCCTCTGTGCTTCGCAGAAACGTTTCAAATCAGCCACACTGAAGGGTTTTCCAGCAGGGTGCTCTGGCCGTTAGGCTTACTGGGTCATTCCCAGCGGGCTGACCAACATTTACAGCCCGACAGGGGCTGTCATAATTTAACCAAAAAATAATGCTTTGGTTAAAAAGGCCTATTAGTTGACTTTCCCTCCCCTCTTTTTGCTTCAAAGTTTTCAGACTTGACCATGTTGGCTGACTGGTGTTAGAGGGAACGGAGTATGAAGCTCAATGGGAGGCAGAAAAGCTACGAGAAAAAAGACGGAAAGTAGCAGCAGGAAAATGAGCCAAATTAAAAAAGTTCTTCAAATTAAAAAAGTTCTTCAAATTAAAAAAGTTCTCCAGAAAAGGAGCCAAAACGTGCTAGAAAAATAAAGTTCATCTGCCAAGACACAGAAATGACAATGAACTGAACTGAAAATGTAAAAAACAGAGAAAAAGAACATTTGAACAGAATTTATACAACTTAAAAATAATTTTAAAAAAATAATTAGACATCTTCACTAAATAATATCTGAGGAAATTGTAGCCAACATGCTGAACATAGGAATATTATACAAATAATCATGGTAGGCTGGCATGGCCAAAAACACCAGGGATGATTTTTGGTCCAGTTCAGGATGATCGGCCGGTTAAAGGTCACAGACAGAGCAGGTTTATTCCTACACCGTCACACTACCACCGCCCTGCGCAATGGAATGGTTTTCTTTTATGAAATGTTCATCTGCATACCACACCTCTTCATAACTCCACTGAATATTTTTGAAAACTCAACATTATTTTACTAAATATAAGACGGACCTTGGTTCTGCTTTGGGACGCTCCCATGGAAACCATTACTCACTATTTTTCTCTCTTTGTTTGTTTTGAATCATGGACCTGAACTAAAGCATGTGGGACCTGCAGAGCCTCTGTAACTTCCTGGACGAGTCGTTGATCAATCTTGGAGTAATTTTGGTGGATCTGCTGTTCTTGGGAAGGTTTCCCACTGTTCTCTGTTTATAATCGTTACCTAGTTTCCCAAAGCCACTCCATACTGGAAGAAGTCTGGCAGATCTCAGGTTTCTTTAAGTCGAGGCATTATGTGCTGCTTTTATATCTTTTTGTCTACTTCCTGTTGTCAAACTGGTTCTGTTTATGGTTTTCTTTAATCCACTGGTCTGGCAGAAAAGGCGTGTTGAGCGAAATTTGATTCTGCTACCAAATAAATGTGTTTAATTGTAGTTAATTAAGCACATTAACTACATTTAAACTCTTCAAACCAAAATGGTTTGAAGAGTTTTTCAACCTTAATATCTTTATTGTTTTAAAAATGGTTTGATATTTGAAGGATTCATGTTTGACTAAAGCATAAAAAAGAAGAAATCAGTCAGGGTTTGAGTTTTTGCTAATTGGTTTGAAAGCTGCTCTGGTCTCTGATTGGTCAATTCTGCTCACAGACAAAATGTCTTTCATCCAACAATCATCCAACCATCTACTAATGTATAGTCAAAGGAATAAATTTGGCTGTGAAAATGTTTCCAGTTGATAAAATCTTTTGTTAATGTTTCAGCCTGACATCTGAATCAAACGCAGCTGTTTTCTGGCCTGATTCCTCACATTGTTCACAAAAACCAGAAACCTTCTAAGAGGAGAGCGTGACGGCCATGGTGGGAGGATGAACGTCCTTTCAGCCTTAAGTTTCCAACGTCTTTTTCTGTTTCGGTGCTTGAGCCAAACTTGATCCACCCACATGGAGTGGGAAAAGCTTCTTACTCAACGTAAACAACAATTCACTTTTAGGATTTGCTGTAGGATTAATGTCTAAGCTCTGTTTTGTGTGTTTTTTTTTCAGATACAAACACCCTTATATCTAAAAAACTGCTTGCCCTCAAACATACACCTGCTGGTTTTTGCCACATTTAGATGCTTTAAATCATCAAACACATTAAAAAAAATAACCCAGGTAAAATATTAGGATCTGATGAAACAAGGCCTGATTGATGATCGGACTGAACAAACGTCATGAACTCTTTTACTTTCTCTTGTTTTTCACTCCAAGTTTGAACTTCGGCCATTTAAGGACATCGCTGTAAATAAGATTCTAATCTTCAAGGTTTTCTTCTGTTTAAATGTGCATAAATAAAGAATAGCAAGAGTTTGAGGCATTTAATAATTTATTTAAGCTAATATTCTTCCAAGGTGGAAGGATTGTGCAACATAAAAACAAGTTTTTGAATATCCAGTACATCTTTTTTAATCTGTGACCAACAACTGGAGGAACTGAGATAATTTCCAATCAGCTACAGACTCTAATCTGATCCATTCAGACTTTTCTGCTGGTAGTTTGGTGGACATGAAAAACACCCAAACTACCAACTGTGTCACATTTATGTTAATCTTCTGAGATGGTTTCCCAAAAAACTCCAGCTTAAACCCTTTTGACTATCCCAGTTTTGAT
Organism: Xiphophorus maculatus; assembly: GCF_002775205.1. NCBI lineage: Eukaryota > Metazoa > Chordata > Actinopteri > Cyprinodontiformes > Poeciliidae > Xiphophorus > Xiphophorus maculatus. The sequence goes on from NC_036459.1 coordinate 1,466,365, forward strand.
AATCTCCACCAATTCTGCCAAAAAAATGGCAGCAGACCAGAAGATAAATGCAAACTTTAATTTTCGTGTTTGTTCTTAAACTATCATTCTGAAAGTGAAATCAGAATTGGTCAAAAATGGTATTGGCAGGTCAGAGCTTGACAAAAAACCAAAACAAGACACCAAATCCTCATTCAAGTTAGTTTGATTTTACAAAATACCACAGAAACAATTAATCTATTTTATTAACAAGCACTCAGAGATTTAAAGCCTCAGGTGGAAAAAGTCATTGGAAGTTCATCTACATTTTGGTTGAGAAACAATGTAAGTTGTCCTGTTGCTCAAACGTCTCAAAGCAACTCTTGGTTGTTTGTTGCATAACCATCCAGCCCTGGGAACAAAACTGGTGATTAATCTTTAAAAGACCAAATTAATGGTGTTCCTGTGCAGGATGGTTGGATGGAAACGTCTCACTAGAGCTGTAGAAGTTTCAAAAGTGTTTAGTTATTTCTGCTTTTGAAAGGAAGTCCTCAGAGACGGACCGGATCCGGTGAAACACCTGAGCAACCGCACAAGAAAAACCAGGGCGTGACGAGTGAATCTCATTATTTCACACGTCTGTGTGTGTTGAGGGGCTCTGGGGCCTCCTGGAGCTTCGCTCTGCAGTGGAAAGTGAAGCGATTCATTTCCTTTTAATTTGAATGTCTGCAGAGTATAATGTCTCATTTGCATGTTTCACCTAAAACCCAACAACTGGTTTGCATTTCCCTGAAGTTACAGCAATCAAATCTCCGTTCCCCCTCCGCCGGCCAATCAGTTCTGCTGTCTGAGCCTCAGTCATGTGGGTAATAAGCTGTCAGCCAATCGCTGTCAGGCTTGGAAGTTTGAGTTTGTAGTAACGTGTTTATTATATTTCGCTTTGCATTAGCTGCCGTGTCTGGTGCGTCACGCTCCGACTCTTCCAGGTTGTCTGGGTTGTTCCTGAAGCGCTTAAAGGGTTTGAGTCCCTGTAAACTGTGAGGCATTTAATGCTCCACACATTGTTTAGCAATTACTGCTTGTCATTTAGCAGCTTAATTAACAGATTTCAGGGATTTTATGATTTGTCTGCTCAGGTTGAACATTTGCTGACTTGCAAAGAAAAGAAAAAATTACATGTTTTATGGTATTTTTGATTTATGATAAAACTAAGAAAGAAGTATCTTGTCCTTCACGACCAGATTGATTGTTTTCGATTGTTTAGGATCAATTGTTGCTGCTGTCCTGCAACGTTTTGATGCCAAAACCTGATACATTCAGAAAAAACTTGCCAACGTTTCATTTCTTTTCTTCTTCCTCAGTACTTTGCAGCTTGTTGTCACTCATATAGATTCACTGAAGTTTGTTGCACTCAGAGAAAACTCGGCCCCTTCATTTGAATATAAGAACAGGAAGTAAAAAAACTGAAAAGTAAAACTGGAGAGCCAGATGGCTCAGTGGGAAAGCAGATGCTTTATATGCAGATGATTCAGTCCTTAACTCAGTTGGATAAAAGCCACTAGAGTCATGAAAAATGTGACTGAAATGCAAAATGTAGCTTTACAAAGTAAAAGTATCACAAAAAAAACACACTGTGGCATAAATAAATAAAACTGTGATTGTAATATTTTATAGGAACATTTATTAATTTGGATGATTTATTAATAATTTATTTATTTACAGTATTTATTTAATAATTCTGAATGAAACTTCTCTCTCTATAATATATAATATCTGTACTGTTTTATCTCTCATCCAAGTAATTCCTACTCTGTTGTCATTATGCAGCGCCGTGTTGTTTATGTTGTCATACTTTGTTTTGATAATTGCAACAGCTTGTTTTCTACACGCTGTACAGCTTTTAGTTTTTTTATTCTATATATTAATTGTTTTTCATGGTGATTGTTCTCTGCAAATTGCAATTTTGTTCTTTGTTGTGACATAAATTTCCTCATGGCAGGATTAATAGTTTGTCTGTCTGGTTTTCTAGCTAGATAACTGTGTAACCATCTACCTAGTTATCTATCTACAATAACTACCTACCCATGTAGTTATCTTGCTATCTAGTTAGTCATCTTTCTAACTTCCTAGCTAGATGGATTCTCTGGATTGAGCTCTTTTTGCTCCACCTATCTTTAGTTTTCTGAATAAATTCAGATGTTGGATTTTTCATTTGCCTGCTGCTTTAACAGATTCTCATATTCTAAGATTATTTCACATGTTTCCCTGAGGTGCCAATAAATCTGTTTCCTGTGATCTTTATTGGTCAGATTTACATACATTTAATGATCCTTCAGGATAGATTTGTCCACCTCCCATCCTGTAACCCAGCATCACTGTGAACATCCATATATCTGCTAAAAGTCAGTGCAGTAAATCTGTATTGTCATCATGAAGCAGTGGCATTTGTCTGCAGGTGATAACACCTGATCAGTTTATCAGATAAATCTTCCTTAAAGGTTGAGAAGAGGCTTATCTGTGAGATTAACACTTTCCTTTGGCCTTCATCCAGCAGGAACAGCATCAGCTCTGCTGGAGATTATAGAGTCTGTCCTGAGAGGCGGTAAAACTTCCTCCTGGATGTCTGCACAGGATTATAAATCTGTGGACGGCTCAGATTAAATCTGCAGTGCAGTCACGTCTCAGACTCCAGAGCTTTTTATAAGCGAGTTCTTACAGCTATTAACAATAGCTGGAAGTGAAACACCTGCAGTCTGGGTTTCCTCGCCTGCAGTTCATCTTCTATACGTCTGGATGAAGCTGGGATTACAGAGGAAGCGTCTCTGGGACTGCAGCAGATCCAGAGCTGCAGCTTTTTAGTGTGAATTTGTGGCACTTTCATTTTATTCACTATTTACTCAAAGTTTGTGGCTAATATCTAACTTTGTTTCTGGTGCAAATGTGTGCAAAACTTTAATATTCTGCTTGTAACGGTGTTTACATTGACCATAAAATAGCTCAAATTGAAATGATGAAAGTAAATTCTCTGAGGAAACAGCAATTTTGTAAAAAAAAAAAAAAAAACTGTTATTAGTCATAAAACAGAAACTTAAAGATAAGGAGTGGAGGGGTCTCTGAACCGGTTTCTCCAAGAACAGGATGGTCCACCTCACCTTGTTTCCAGCTTAGAGGAGATTAATATTTTAATCTTATTCATGAGATAACTATTTGCAGAACTCTGACACTAGTTAGCATCAATAGCATAGCTCACTGTTTTACTATATGCAGGTAGAACTCTGTAATTTGTGGATATAAACTATTGTAACCTCTGACATTGCTGTGAAATATCTGTTGGTGAACATTTAATGTGACTAAATGCAGAAATAACAAAAACACAGCTAGCATGGCTAACACCAGCTAGCATCAAATAATGAATCTTGGTGATTTCTGACTAACACAATGCTGTAAGTTACAGATGTAAATGATTTCTTATCACTTATTACCATGCTGTGAAATTTCTATTGTTGAACATCTAACTTTACTGTCTGAATGCATAAAATGGATAAAGCCACACGGCTAGCTTGGCTAACAGTAGCTAGCATGAATAGCCAAGTTTTACGACTTGCATGTCAAACAGTCTGAAAGCTCAGAACAAAACTAATGAAGCTCACTGTTGTTACTGAGTCAGGTTTTCTTCATCATCTTCATTTCTGGTCAAGTTTCCATCATTGCTGAGTCCAGCGCCCCCACAGGCAGCTGGTGAAATTACATCAACAGAAGCAGTTATTATTTTTTTATTATTATTATTCCATGAGATTAGAGCTAGAAATGATTAAAACCTCACCCATGTTTTTCTGTTGTTTTGGAAGTGATTTGGAAGTTTTGTTCTGTATTTTTTTGTGTATGAATAATTAACGTTTTATTCCATTCTAGTTTAAATTTCTCTTGTTTTTAATAACATTTCCTGTTTTAATCTCACAGTTCTCAATCATTTATCATGAGACAAAAAATCCTCTTCCTCTGAAACCCAGAGGAGTTTTTGTTGCAGTGAGAAAACCAATTTTCACCTTTGCACCTCCTTCCTTTTGTCTCCTCTTCCTCTTTAATCAAATCTCCTTCCTGAAGGAAAGCCTTTCTCCTGCGTTGGTGTCAGCTTGTCACTTTAAACAACCTTTCCACTGAAAATAGACACATTATTGTAAAAGTTCTTCATAAATTAAGGAGTTCACTGCAAAAACACAAAGTAGCTATAAACGAAATAATCTTAAAGTGGAACGACACATTTTTATTATTTCATTTATAAATATTACTTTTTAAATTAGTATTAAGTTATTGACTTTAAACAAGCTCATATGTCTTATTGTCTTATTGTTTTATATATTTATCAGTTGATATCACTATTTAATATTTAATAATCATCTCAGAAAAACATCAGTTTCTTCTTCTTCTACTTACATCCTCATGCAGTTTTTTGCAGAGTTGTGTGAAAACGTGGCAGATCCTCGTTGTGATGAAGAGCGTTGTGTGTGTGACTCGTGTTTGATCTGAAGCCAGGATGGGACCGGCGCTGCCGTCAGCGCTCATCCTGCCGGAGCGCGGCCCAACAGGAAGCTGTAACGGCGTGTCTGTGTTGTTGCAGACCTGCTGGCGGTGCCCAAACATCCCTACGCCGCCATGGAGAACTGGGGCCTCAGCGTCTTCGTGGAGCAGAAGATCCTGCTGGACGCCGACGTGTCGTCGTCGTCCTACCAGATGGAGCTCACCATGGTGGTCGTCCATGAGATCTGCCACCAGGTAGGCCGGGTTGCTGCCCTGTAGGCTGGTTGGGCTCAGTTGATGCTGGTACTGGACCAAGCGGCCATCTTGGAACCTTCCAAACGGTTCTCAGGGAAATAATACAAAGAAAAAGTGGCAAAAGATTTTATCATGTAGCTTTTGTTTTTCAGCCCAACCACTTAAAACACACTGCCGGTTTTTGGGAATATATTGATGTTTTTTGGTATCTGGAAAGTAGAATAAATAATAGAAGAAAATCATGGAGGATGATCTTAGAAAAACAGTCAATGTCAAATTTATTTATAAAGCTGGAAATCTTTGCTGCCAACAGCCACAACTGTTTTCTGATAAATCTATTATTGTAGAAATTAATAGTTTTCAGCGTTATCTACTATAATTTGAATTCATGAGTTACAATAACATTTAATCCCTTTTGGGATCAATGAAGTATTTGGATTTGATTAGAAGATAATTTATTGATCTCCAAAGGGAAATGACGAATCTGTTGACTCCATCCAAAGTTTCAAATATTAGTTCATACAAATCCAACCATGAGCGATATAAAATTTATAAAAGAACGTATACATTAGTGTGATATTGTAAGTAATTTGAATATGACCTAAATATAAAATAAATAAAATAAAACACTAACAAGCATGTGCATCAAAATATGTTTATCTATAAATAAATCTATAAGTGAGTCCAGAGAAAACTTAGATTGACTCGGAGTTGAGGCGTTTCAAAAACCTCCGGAATGTAACGAGTTACCAGGCACCGCTCTGTTACCTAGCAACCCCAGTGGAGTTCTGCCAGTTACCTAGCAACCCAAGCAGAGTTCCAGCAGGTTTGGTCATCTGGTTTTACCGCTGTACTGAACAGATCAAAACGTCACTATGTAAGAATGATGATGTGCAAAAAGTGTAATGATCATGTTTTGAATAGGCCATAAAATATCCCAACCGGTTCATGGAAGCATAACCTTTACATAAAATTTAATTAAAGGGGAAAGAATTAAGAAAAAAGAGGAATAGTGAGGATTAACAGGGATAACTGGGATGAAATAAGAGCATAATGGCAGATTAAGGAACATAGGAAGCAATGAGACAATTAAATGAGATGAAATGAGGTTTTAATGAGGAATGAAATGGGATCAAACTGTGCCATAATTAGCAAGGCGTCCACTCTGCCTTAAAAAGTCTTACATTTGTGTATCTAAAATTAAGGCCTTAAAGAGTCTAAAATTAATCAGGTGGTAAAACATCCTAACTCCTAATGGAAGGTGAGATTTCAGACAAACTGTTTATTTTCTTAAATATTTCTCTACATTGTTCTTCTACCAACATTATGCAGGATTAATGACTGTTGTGGTTCTGCATGTTCATTTTTTAGACTATAAATATCCTGTTGTAGTAAATTAAATCTCTTCAGCCGTTTCATGGCGGTTTGCTGAAGCTGGAGGCCTCTGGGTCGTCCGGGAGCTTTTCTTCTGTCTGACTAATAACAGCGAAGCTTCACTTCCTGGAGCTGAGAAGATGCTTAAGCTGAAACGATCCTCAGCCTGTCGGAGCTTCCAGGTTTTAAAATCAGCCGAATAAAAACAGCGCAAGTTTATCTTTCTTGTGCATCGGCGCGCTGCAAGCATGCGTGGCAGCAGAGGGTCAGAGGTCAGCTAACAAACTGCTTGTCTCAAGCTGGGTAGCTCGGTTTGCACCTGCAGTGGTTTAATAATCAGGCTAGCGCGCGGCGCTGCGTTGATGCAGATGAAACCCTGCGGTGGGAGTCTTTCTGTTTCTGCAGCTCCCACTGAAACAGCGGCAGGAAATGACCTCACGCCAGCATTTCTCTCTGCTGAGTCGGGATGATCGCTAGCTTCAGGCTGCTGTGTGTGTCGCAGAAATACGCATCAGGCGCCGGGGCGGGCGAAGCTACAGTAGATTAATTTTTCATGACATTCCACATCAAACTCACCGACGGTGTTTGTTTGGATGGACTTTCCTTCTGCTTTCTTCCATCTTCCTGCTGTTGATATTCAGCCGCGCGGCTTGTTTGAAGGAAGGAGAGTGATGATGATCTGCTGGAGCTTTGCTCTTCTCTTCTGTCTGCGGACGTTTATCTCGGAGGAGAGACGGCTCTGTGGAGATAATCACCAGGTTCTGCTAAAAAAACATGGAAAACGAAGGAACAAAGTATTTCTGCCTTTTTGGGAAAGCGACTGTGGAAGAACATCATCTTTTATCCACATCAGATCCAAAAACATATCTCAATTTCTTTTATATAAAGTTATCAATACAGTTTTTCTGCTGGTCTAAATCATCAGAATCACCAGAAATAAACCCTTGAAACCAACATGTCTGTAAACGGGATTCACTTGAACTGAATTTCTAAAATAAATTAACTTTTCAATAGTATCCTGATTTATAGTACTTTGTCAATATTCCGCTAATGTAAAAAAAATATTTTGCAATAGTAATGTTTCCATTAAATAAGAGACAATTATTTTTCTTTGTTCCTGTGATAAATCATTAAAATCATGCAGCGCCATCATCATCCTTCTGCTAACACCACTTCCTGTTGTCTTCTTCTTCATGGTTTCCTCCAGTAGTAACAACCGATTGTTGGTCATCAAAAAGTGTTTCCGTTGCACTTTTTTGCGAAATAAAACAATTTCAATACAGCTAAAAAACCCCCATCTCATCCAGAGCATCAAATCTTTATTGAAAAACATTTGTTTTTTAGATTGACATGTTTCTATTAGCAAATTTTCAAAATACCAAATTGGGCAATTATATGATTAATGGAAACAAACTAGCAACATGTACTGGATGACACCATCAGTTGGTAGCTAGCACTGCTAATCAATAGCATTTGCTTTTGTCACTCCTGTTTAAATCTCTGTTCATTTAGAGAGATGTTGGAGTAGGAGATTCGATCCTAGCTATTATAATCATTAGAAGAGATGGTTTGAACTTCTTCTTTCTCGCTTCCTCTGGGATTTGGGGTCAAAGTTCAGGGGTTATTTCAGCTTTTTTGACGCCAATTAGCTGTTCCCTTTGTAAAAGCGATACCTTGTTGCCACGGTTAAAATTATAAATCATTAATAGTCAAAAAAAGGAAATGTTTAAGATCCATAAAGTTATTTTGGTGCAATAAGAAACTAATCTCAAGTGGTATTTTTATTCATTTTATTCATCATCATAACTTTCAACACCCAGAGGATGTTTTCTGCTTTGCATCATTTCTGTTTAAAGCTGATCTGTCTGGAAGTAAGAGTGTGTGTCTCAGGGAGAATAACTGTGTTTAAAAGCTTCAAACCTGGAAATAAAAAAAGAAACTAAGAGAATGAGCAAACTCTTGAGACGGTGCAGGAACAAGCTGGTTAAGAAGAAACAGCTTTTTCTCTTCGTTTGCTCCTGAAACTGTTCATCTTTTAAAATAAAGAATCAAATAATTGAGGAAAGTTCACTTCCATCAAAATATTACTCTTGAGTGCAGCCATGTTACCATGGAAACACATATTTTCTGACAAGTCCAGATTGTATACTTGAGCTCTACTGCAAATAAAAAAACAATACTGGACTAATTTATGCTGAAATATAACAGCATGTTGTTAGTAATAGTTAAATACTATTCTGACACATGTGGTGGTACAATATCCATCATGAATCCCGGCGTGACACTGCTGAACTTCTTCTGCTGCAGTTCACAGGGTCATGCATGCATATGGCTGCTGCTGCTGCTGCTGCAGCTCTCAGGTGAACAGATGGATGGCATGTGGCTGTTTCACTTCATCAACCGGAGCAAACACAGATGGAGGCGCTAAGAGTGTCAGTTCAGATAATGAGACAAACACAGCTGATATTTACCTCTGCTCACTGAGGCCTCCATCGACGGCGCTGCAAGCAGGACCCAAAATCTGCATCTCCAGTTCCCTGAAAGAAGGCATCAGAGCTGTTTATAAACTCCAATAAATCAAAATCCAATATTTTTTAATGTCTGGTTCCTACCTGTAATCTGAAAATCAATCATAAAGAAAGTTTTCAGGGTTTTCTTAGTGCCTGACATTTATTTAAAGAGTTTTCCAGAGGCTCAAAAGCAGAAATCTTTTCATCTGTGACATTTGAACACGCCATGACGTCTTAATCCCATCATGTAAATTTATTCTAATATATATTCTGCCACAAACAGCTTTTATACTTATCTGACATGTTTTAAAGCTGTAAAGCACTGCAACACAGCTGTAGTTAAGGATTCAGATACGTCATCCATCAAGTTTAATTGTAGTTGGATTAAAGTGAAGGCCGTGAAGCAGTGATGTCCCATTTCATTAAACGTTTGACACATCAGTTCTCCGAGTCTGAGCTCGCCTCATCCACCAAGACAGACATACAGGAATGAGACAAATCAGGAATGTAAAAATGGAGGCTGGAAAAGACATTTTACAAAAATCTGAACCCAGGATTCAGTCAACCAACCAACCAACCAACCAACCAACCAACCAACCAACCAACCAACCAACCAACTCACCATTCATTAATTCAATCAACCCATCAAACCCACTTTCCAGCAACTATTATTTAAAATGCCAACTAACTAACCCACCATGTAATCCACCCAAATATCCACATCCAACCAACCAACCAACCAACCAACCAAAAATCCCAACAATCATCCATCCATCTCATCCACCATCCCACAAACAAACTGACTAAACATCCAACCAATCAACCACCCAAGCAGTTCCATCTGCTACGGTAACCAACCCACCATCCATCCGTTCAACCAACCCACATCCTTCCAGTGTACCATTTTTTCCTCATCCAAACAATGAACCATCCAACACACCAAGCAACCAACCAACACTATAAACATCCATCCATCTCACCAGCCACTCAACCAACCAAACCTTCCACCCATCAACCATCCAACCAACCAATTAATTAATATGCTAACAACCCACCATTCATTCATTCTTTCATTCATTCACCCATTCTGCATCCAAACAACCAGTCAACCAAAAATCCAACCATCCATCCAACCAACCAACACACAGACGCCGACTAAACATCGAAACCACTTTCTAACCCGAAATCCATCCAGCTAGCCACCTACCCAAATCCATCTGCTACACTAACATCCATCCGTCTATAAGTCCATCATATATCAAGCACACCATCCAACCCACTGCCTGACCCACATCCATCCAACCAACATTTCTCCAGCCCACTAACCAACAGAGGCATAATCAAAAACACCAACCAACCTTCCTACCTGCTGTCAAACCCATTCAATCCGTCCATCTCCCCAACCAACTAACCCACAGACACCAACTAAACATCCAACCTACCAAACTGATAAAGGTGTAATGTTGCCTAATGTTGGGTAATCAGTAATAAAATCAGTATTTCTTTGGTTCTGAGGAGTTTATTATAAACGTCTAATGAAGAGGTCAGCGGTCCAACTTCCTTCCGTTACCTGCTGGACCACAGCAGTAATGCATCACTGTTTTTTCATCAGACTCTGGTTCTTCCTGACAGCTTTCTTCTAATTAAAACAGCCACCAACAGGGAGACGGAGTTCAGGAGAACAGATTTCTGCTCTTCATGTGTTGATCTCGTTGTCTTTCACATTAATTCAGCCATATGCAGGAGGAATTAGCACCGTGTGGGATCATGAGCGCTGACAGCACAGCCGACACACACACACACACACACACACACACACACATATCTGTTACTGTACTGATTAACGTCCCTAATGAATGCTGGTCTTACTCACTTTTTGTTCACTCACTGCGCCGTCAGGAACGAAACAGGATCCTGATTGGTTGGAAAGTTAGTCAGGTTTTCTATAAAGGTGGAGTTTGAGATGGAGAAACTTCTCTTCAACCATTGGGGTATTAATTTTGGTCTGGAAGAAGCTGAGATAAAACAGGTTTTTGAATTATTTTGTGTATTTTTGTCCCAACCCTCACTTAAGGTCAAGGAGATGTGAATCAGTTTCCATTAAACAGTTCAGATATTTGGGACTGAAACTTTTTCTTTCTGCTTAATGGCTTCTCCTTTTCTACTGCACCTCTTTCGTGTGGGGTTCCACAAGGCTCCATTTTAGGTCCTCTGCTTTTCTCCTTATACGTGTTGCCACTTGGATCAATCATAACCCGACTCATTGTCATATTCCATTATTATGCAGTTGATTTGCAGATTTATTTACCATTACATTTATGATGTAGTGATCCCAAACTTTCTCTCTTTGAATCCATCTCTTCAATCAAATAGTGGCTTTTTTTAATGGAAAAAAATTATGGATTTTATTGGACAACAAAGCTGTCAGTTCTGACTACTGTCTAAAAAACCCTGAGCTCATGTTTTGCAAGAACTTAAAATCTGACAAAGAATCGCCTCTATAGTTTGGTCTAGTTTTTACTGTCGAAAGCTTTTAGCCTTTTGCAAACCGTTGTGACCTGGAGAAGATCGTCGTGACTTTATCAACTCCAGAATTGACAATAAAAATGCTCTCTGAATACAGCACCTCGCCTTTTAAAATTTTATTTGAAGGTTTTTCAGGCACTAGTATCTGTTAGTGCAGCGGCTCAGACAGAAAATGGATAAAGAAAGAAGGGAGGAAGACATGCAGCAAAGCTCCCAGAGCTGGGAATCGAGACGGCTACATCGAGTACGAGGCGGCCATGCATTGCCCCGACTCTCCGTTTAACTCGCTCTCCCAACACAGCGCATTTGTTTTTACTCACTCCATCCGATGGACTCAGTTAAAATTGAGACCAAAATTGCAACATTTGTTACGTTTTCAGCTGCTGTGCTTCTCTTTCACAAACCAGCCAAACCTTTTGAAAAAACTATTCTCCTCCTCGCCTGTGGGGGCGCTGCACCTCGAACCATGAAGGAAACGAAACACAAACCTCTCAAGAAGACACTGAGCACATCTTCCTTCGTCACGAAATGTAGACAAAAAGATTTTAGTGACTGTAGGAACTTGGCCAAAGTCCATGAGGCATTTCTCCCGCTGACACTAGTTAGCGTGTTTGCTTTGGTTGTATTTACCCAGAATGCCCTGCAATGTAGTCCACTTCCTGCTTTTGGAGCGGTCTCCAGTCCGCTTGGAGTTCACATATGTATTCAAGCTGCACTAGAGTTCACTTCAACTGAACCAAAACCGAGGTTTGTAAGTGGACCAGAGTTCAGTTTGTTGGTTCAATTAGCGTTCACACTTCACCAACCGAACCGATTTTCTAGGCAAATGAACTGGAGTTGGATTAAAATGCACTACGCCTGGCTGGTGGTGTTTCAGTATCACTTTGTGTTTTGCTTTTAAGCTGGTATTAACCTCCAGCACTGGCTGCAGAATCAGAACCGGAACCAGTTCAGGTTGGAAAACAATAGCAGGACTCACCTTCAGCTGGAAGCGTTCCCCACCAGTGGGTTTTCCCCACAGATGCTTGAATCCTGGCTTTTGTTTGTTCCACTCAGCCACATAAATCGGTTTATTGTAAAAAGAGCAGTTCAGTTGTTGAAACACTTCATCACGCTGTGTCACATCTGCTTTTGGCTGAACCCACTCAGAAATCCACTCCGTCCTCCTGAGAACAGCAGCTGTCGAGTTGTATTTGCTCCTCTGCAGAGTTTGGGCTCAAAGTGGATAATTTATTGCTGCAGTCAGTGTTTGCATAGAGTTCATTACAATACAGGGAGCCATAAATCATTTGATTGTTCCTCCCTCTCTCCCCTCTGCTTTTATTTCATATTTGTCTCACGTTGAAGCTCCGCGCTCCTCTACTGTCTGTGTTTCTGCTGCTGCTGTGTGTTTTCACCTCTGACCTTTAACTTCCAGACCTTCTGTTCTGATCCTGGAAGTTTGCAATGTTTCCAGAAGACTGACAAAAATCTGTTGATATCTCTGAGGAAATTAGGTTTTAATTTTAGGTGCAGATCCTCCAGTCCTTTTACATTTTCATCCAAGTTCTGGCTCAGAGTAGGAGGAAAACATTTTATGTTTCCAAAAGATTTAATGAAGCTGCAGGTACTGACTGACTCTGGAGCTTCAGTTTGGTTATAAAGTCGAAGTTCCTCAGTCAGAAGTGTCCATCTTTAGGCTGTGTTCACACCAGGAATGTCCTTTGGTCCACTTGTTTGGGCCAGACCAAAATCGGATATGGTTTGCAAGCAGACTATAATTTGTAAGCAAAGCCACATGGGTGATGATTATTATTACCTTTAGACAGAAATATTGGAGACAGGACAGAGCAGACCCAAAAAACAGACTTTGGAAGTCCTGCTTGTTGATTTTCTGTTATTGAAACTGAAATACCATCTTTAATGTCAAGAGCAGCTCTTTCATTGCAGGTTTTGATGTGATATTTCTAATTTTGGTACGGCATCAGGGAATGTTGGCCTGCAACATGCTGCCAGCAGCATCACTAGCAGAAAACGGAGGCTCCAGTACCATTCCAGTCCAACCAGTACATGCAGTAGCAGTGTTAGCAACACTGAAGGGCTTTTGTTTACCATTAATGCCCAGCTATGGTGGCACATGAAAAGACGTACATTTCCTGTTGTTGATCTGTATTCGCACCAGAGTTTATGGTCTGGGACCAAACAATCAGACCCAGACCAACGGTGGAAACAAACTGCTCTGTTTAAGGTGGATCTACTGCATACAACTAGTTGATGCCGCACATTTCAGTCACCTCTACATGTCTGTGGCTTTTGGCCAGGAGGCGATGTCTTCAGGTGCTGGTCAACGTTCATCGGACGTTTGGACCCTTAACCACGTCGTCGTCCTGCTGGCGGGTCCAGCAGTGATGGCTCATCGTCTCCTGGCCTCCAGCTCAACTCTTCCCTCTTATTCCAGAAACAACATGATGATTTTTCTGCTACGTTCTCACAGTTGGTCTGCTTGGTCCATTCCAAACCCAACTGGGTCCAGTTTCAAAGGATTCAAATGATTTGGAGTTAACCCAGGTTTATTGTTCCATCCTCTTCCTGTAAAGCACCAGTCCTTCTCTTCACTCTGGATTCTGGTTTTCCTTTCACCCACATCGGTTAAATACAGCAACTGTACCGTTATTTCAGCTACATTTACCTTTACGATGGTCTGAGGGATGAAATTAGTACCAACACATACAGTAGTTTCTCTTTCTCCAATGAAGCTGTAAACTCAGCTGTAGAGTCTAGTAAAAAGAAAAGCATTGAAGCTTTGATCAATGTAAATATCCTTACAGCCGTAGTTGTATTTGTTACTGTGGCTGATTTCAGTTCATATCTGCGTCTAATTACCAACACCACAAACAAACATCTAACACCATCTAACAGTTCATGTTTGCTTGTTTCAGAGACGCTCTACTAGAGGTGAAACAGCTGAAAAAATATATTTACTCTCTAAAACTAATGAACCACAAAACCGTCAGCTTATGTTGGCTTTAGGTTTTTGTGTAAAAAGTTTAAAAAGCTGCAGGATAGGTTGAACTCTGGTTCTGGCTGGCTGAAAATGAAACACTCAAAAGCCTCTCTGGGCTTATTGTGTTTATTAATCAATGAGAGAAACGTGAAAAAAAACTTTCTTTTCCTCTCGGTAAGAAAATCAGATTAACAACCCTTCACATAAAAATACAGCTGGAAGGAATCATTACTTTTTATGTTTGTGGGTGGATAAATCCCACTAGAAAGGAATATTCTGGCTGCTAAAAACTGACCTTAAAGGGAAACGCATCTAATGAAACATTCTGCAGTTTGCTGCAGAAACGGCTTTGTGAATAAATCCTCAGAACTTCAGCCAGAAATTTGCTGTGCATCAATCAGGTGGAGGATAAATAACTTGTTACCTGGATGCTTTAATGTTGAATCTTGTTGCTGTCTTTGTTCTGTAACTGAGTCTGGATTTTTTAGGTTATTGCTTTATTTTGATATATAAAAGAAAAAATACATATTATATCCTTTAATACCTTTCATGTTTATTGTAAAGGAGGAAATCTAAATCTGCTTCCAGAGTGCCTCCATCCCTTGAGCCCTAATAATTTGCAGGTAGTCGTATTGACCGCTCCCAGCCCTCAGGGGAACAAAGTTTATTAGTTCAGCACATTTCAGCAACAAGGGCAGGTTTTTATGCTTTACATTATTAAAACAGAAAAACAATCATTCTACTCTTCAAATGTCATCATTCCAAAATATTGGAATAGATTTAGTATTTACTTCATGTTCTTATTATTACCTTTGTGTCGTGTTTCTGGTACGCCCGTAAACCTGGCACACAAGCTACATCTGCTAACAGCGATTAGCGACAAATCCGCTTCTCTGGTCCCACTGGGAATTTATTTCTGCTTCATAAATAGATCTGATTGGACGCTGGAAAAGATGACTGTTGTATTCAAGTTGGGCTAAACAAAGTTGTTCAAGCCTAAAATAGTAATTCAATGCTAACAGGTTGCTAATGCTAATGTTAGCATCCACAGTCCACATTTCTAACGAAGCTCCATGAATGATCAGGATTCCTGAAACGATTTACTTCAATCTGATGGTTGAACAGTTTAAAAACAATTAATTAGATGTTAAACTCACACGTCCAGCTATTAAATAATTTAGCAGCAAAAATGATATTTGAATTGAAAATGTTGCTTATTTTTGTCGGTGTATGGTTGTTGAATAATCATGATTGGTTACAGATTACAGAGATTAATGGAGCTCCACCACTAAAACAAGAAATACATTTTAAAGTCCATTTAAAACTTTCTGAATGAGAGAGGAGGAGACATTGGAGCAGTTGGGATGGCAGCCAAAGCAGACGATGTTCCTCCATCACTGTAATCATAGCTGATTATCCTGAGTGAATAAAAATGGAGTCTGTTGTGTTTTATTGAAATGTATCTGGAGTATTCATCCAGGATTGATTTTCTATAGGCTGTGGCTTATGAGATGAGTCGGTACATTTCCCCGTTTGGCTTTGTCTCCGGGCTCAAAGTGTTTTTGCTCTAATTGATTTTCCTCCCGGTTCTTCTTTTAATTGACAGAAGCCGGCGGCTCAGACAGACAGAGACTCGGTGAGCTCTGCTCTTTGTTGTGGCGCATCAAAGGTTCCTCGGCTGTGACTTGTTTTGCTTCCCTGCGCCCGTCGAACATCAGGAAGTGGGGAATCGCTGAGAGAAACCATTAGAGGGAGACATTAAAGCAACCTCTAATGAATTGGGTCTGAACAAACCGCCTCACTGTCCGTCAACACAAGAACGGATAGAACTAAACCAGAACATGTCATTGGTTTGTCGAACACACAGATTTGTTCTCATCAGGTTTTTAAGGAAAGGATTTCACAAAATCACACTGATGTTGGTACAAATTTAGCATTTTGATCAAATACAGAATAGAACCAAGTAGAAACATCCTTTACTGTCCCTCAGTGGGGAAATTCAGGAATCCAGCAGCAATTTGAGACATAAATGGAAACAGATTCACTAGAAGCTAAAAATATAAGAATAAATAAAACTGAGAATTTATTTATATACATCAGGGAAATTCAGGAATCCAGCAGAAGTACAAAACATACAATAAATATGAGCAACAGTCCAAGTAAACAGGAGATACTGGAGTAAAAACGCTGCAGTATTCTGCAGTCCAGTTCATGAACTTTAACTAGGCCAAGGTGTCGTCCAGTCTAAAGGCAACAGGGACAAAAGATCTCATGATTAGAAGATTTGCCTGAATGTTTACACATAAAAAGATCAAGACTATTTACAAGAAATTAGAGAAATGTTTAAACCCTTACAGCAGAGTTGGGGTCCTGTGATGACCCAACCCAGATAAGGAGGCCTTAGTCCTCAACATGGCCGTCACAAATACGAATGAACCTTCACTGGTCCTGAGGATTCATGAACTCACAGAAGTATTTTAACGTTTATTCTGTGAGCTTCTCTGACCTCTGACCCGACTGTAAACCTCAGTCTCGGTTCGGTTGAAGTGAACTCTGTTTCGGTTTGAATTAATGAACATATTGGGTGTAACTTCCTGAAGGTCTGGTGGACATTTCCTCACCAACCTTGGCCTGAAGGGTCAGTCCCCTCCTATATTCCCTACACCATTTTCCTTTATGTTCCTGCATCTATATGCAGACAGTAACTCTGTTCAAAGCATTAGCAGCCAGTGGACGACTGCTATTTAACATTCTTTCTAAAACATAAAAATCAAGTCCTGTCAGTGATCTAGTTGATTGGACATCATGTGACTTACTGGGCGCCACATGGCCTGATGCTTTGCATGGAGTAAAGAATATCGTTAGTTGGGAAGACGACACAATCAAAGAAAGAATCTGAAAAAGAAACTCAATGTTTTGCTATTAATTTAAAACGCTACTAGAGCAAGATAACAAGGTCCAAAGGAATCAGATTTCACAGGTCAGTAATAAGTTTTAATAAAAAAAGAATGGATATAAAAAAGTGGGGAGTAGGTTAGCTCTGCTGTAGCTTGACTTTGATGAACGTAACATGTAGCTAGTCTTGCTGTGCGGTTCGGTGTTTCGGTTCAGTTAACACAAAAATAAGTCGACCTAAACATTGACAGATTATCAGTGGAGCAGCTGTTTAAATTAGCTAATGAACCACTGCAAGTATTCAGACAATCACTTCTTAATGATCGCAAAATAAACATCAAGCCTGAAAATTCAACAAACATAAAACTGTAAGAGATTAATGCTCTGAATGTTGGTATTTCTGCGTAGTCTGTGTGGGAGTTTCTAGTGGGTTTTTAATGTTAATTCCTAATAAACTTGAACATAATTGTTGCTCTTTTGATTCCTGGAGCTGTTGTCTTGACGGTTGCCATGGCAACGGGTCTGCATGTAATGTTAAGCTGACAGACTGGAAAAGAAAAAGAATCCAACTGGTTTTACGTTGTTCTCCTGGGTTTCCACGTCCTGGACTGACTGCATCATTCGTTCTTAGAACGTGGCAAAATTCAAATCAATCGTCAATCATATTTTGAGGGGGAAAATTGTTTTCAACTGTAGTCAAACATTGAGCAAAATATACAGACTCATTCCATAAAATATGACTATAAAGTTCAATATTTTAGTAATTCCACCACCAAGTGAAAGATGTTACACAGATTAATATAATATTAATCTTACAAGCCTCATCAGGATGTAAATCCTACGTTACTGAGTAAAACTGCATGTTTTTCACATTTAGGGTTTGGCTTCATTCTAGTGGAATTGGAGTTGATGATGTCATCATACACCTGCTTCAACAAACTCACTCTGATGAGACTCTAGGGAAGGCAGAGTGTCTTGAGTCAGAGGCTTCTTCAGATTCAGTGCAACACAGACTGCTACAGGAGGTTTTTCCTTCCAGCAGCCATCACCATCTACAATAACTCTGAAGAATTAATGAGTTACATCAACATTTAATTTCCCTTTGGGATTAATAAAGTAGTTTTGAATTAGAATTGAATTTGAATTTGGAAAAAAACTTCATGGAACGAGTGTGAATATTAATCTGAACTTTGGTGAAGTTTCACAAATCAGATAAAGGTTTCACAAATCCCAAACATGGATGAAAATATTCAGCTATTAGAGCAGAATAATCCAGTCCAAGTTTAAAGTATCTAGGTGTTGTAGTTTTTAACTAGAGTTGATTAAAGATGCAGAAGGTAGTGAAACATTAGGCGGAATCGCCCTTTAGCCGTTTCCCAAACTGGAATCAGAAACCAACTTCAGCTTCGTACATTTTAGGCCAATAATTATAAACTTGAAACCAGTTTCTTTACTCCTGGGTCAGCAGGGGGCGCTGGAGGAAAGAAACACCTGATGAGTCAGTCATTCATTTTTGCTGATATTTACTGAAATAAATTCTTTAATTTAGTAGAAAATCAGATTTTTTTGGTGAATAACCACGTATTTATGATGTTGTCCATCAGTTTGTTATAAATATTATAAATATATATTTCTTATATATTTCTATCAGTCAAACTGCAGTAACAAACTTCAGTCAATAATTTTTATTCTTTATTAATCAGAATCAACAAGCAAACATTAAAGATTAAACTTTACTGTAAATGATTCATGTTTATAAACGTAAAAAATACAACAAAACTCTGCAACCGTATTCAGATCACATTTAATTAATCCTGTAATAAACAGTTTAACAAACTGAATTAAAAATTTACTGAATATTTATAATATTTAGAATAAATGTTTGTAATATTGATATGTTTCCCTCCTAAAGCCACAATAAACACCAAACAAGAATTTACAGATAAACCAGATAGAAATCATCATAATTTCATTAAATCAGACGAAACTTTCCCTGAGTTACTGAAATCATTTCTATAACCAAAGCAATGAGGGACACAGAGCTGTCCATGTGAGGACAGATCTGTGTCCCTCTGCGCGTCCTGCAGCAGGTCAAACCTTTCTTCAACCTGTGGAAACACAGCCTGAGGTCAAAAGGTCACAGGGTCGAGCCACTCCATCCAGTATCTCCATAAAAAATTATCTAAGTAAGTCTTTAAAAGCTCCAGTTGCTGCAGAATTATTTATAAACTCTTCAATAACCTGGAGGTCAAAGGTCACGCTGACATGATCCCGACAGTTAACATCAATTAAAGAGCTGCTTTAAAAGACAGATGAAAAATAATTTCTTTCATTATTCAAGTATTTAACAAATATAAATGATTTTAATAATCTTAATTTATCCAAAACAGGAAAAGTTTCATTTGATTTAATGTCTTTTATCTGGTTTTAACTTTATATCTGGCCTAATATGCTGCCAGCAAACTTAAAGAATATTTAAGAAATGAAAGGATATATATTATAGTAATATAAAATAAAACATATAAACCATCAGCTGTGGTACATAAATGTGAAATATTATTCATGTTTTAGAAATCTGTTTTCAGATCACATCCAGTCTGGCCCTGGAAATTAATATTTTTACACTAAAAATTATTTATTTTACTGATTTTTTTTGTGGCTCTAATGGCCTTTATTTGGTAGTGAATTGACAGGAAAGAAGGTAATCAGAGAAGGAGAAGACATGCGGTAAAGGACACCAGGCTGGGAATCGAACCTGCGGCGGCCCTGTCTAGGACTAAAGCCTCCATATGTGGGCTGTGTTTAACCTCGGCACCACCACAACACTCCCATATTTTACAAATTTAAATTGATTTCTGGTGTCAGGAAAACAAACCCCCCCAAAGTTTAACATGTTGCTGAGGGTTTATGAAGTGCTGTTCCTCCTCTGGAACTCTTGTTCTGTGGAAGTCCCACCTGAAAAATATTAAATCACATCATTTAGAAGAAACTTCATAGAAACCAGAAAACCAAACTGATGCTGAGTTTTTTCTTGATGTCAGTAAAATATAAATAGATGATAAATGATATTATTCTGGTTCTCAGAGTTAAAAACAATCAGCTGTTTCTGTTGCTCTTAAATCAGGAACATGAATCTGTTCATTAATTCAGAAGTTTCCATAACTCTAACTTTACAGATGACTTCAATGTTTCAGTGCTCTGACTTTCCATCCTATCAGTTTGTGCTGCTGTCTGGTTTGTGATTCAGCATCTTGACTGGCAGTGTTTTATGGAGTGAAAATGGTGTCAAAAAGATTTGTGCGTGCGTAAAATGATTTGTGCGTGCGTAACAGGATTTGTGCGTGCGTAAAAAGATCTGTGCGTGCGTAAAAAGATCTGTGCGTGCGTAAAAAGATCTGTGCGTGCGTAACAGGATTTGTAAACCTTAAAAATAAAATACATGTTGAAAAAGTACACACAAATCACCTGGTACGCACACACAAAACTGCAGTTACACACAAATCCGGTTACGAGTGCACAACTATTTTTGAGCCTAGATTACTGTCGGCATCATAAAAATAGCTGAGCATGATGATAAACGTAGACATAGCTGTAATGGGCCAGGAAGATACTGTTTTAAACTGTACCGATACTAATCGAGGACTAATAGTAGCTTAGCTAACGTAGACATGAGCTATTGCTAACATAGAAGGGCGAGAACTTTGGGTCGAACTACTTGAAACGTAAAACGTAATCTGAAATAATCTAAAAAATACGCATTATAACGGTCAGTAAAACGTGCAAATTTTAACATCCACTTACTTCGGACGGTAGACCACGAACACGATCACTCGGCTGACCCGCCATTCTCTTGTTTCTTCTCTCAGTTTGAATGAAGGCTTTTCCCAGTCAGAGCGGAATAAACTTCCACCACCTAGTGGTCGAATTTTTTACCCAAGTAATTACAGTTGTATAGGTCCCAAATACGGATTCATATATAAACAATCTTATAGTATTAAAAAGTAGACGTGGGTGTAATGACATGTATTTTTCTCTTACAAAAATATGTCTAAGCCACGAGACAAGTAAAGAGAGAAATACGTATTGAACTATGGAAAAAAGAAACAGTTCCGAAGAAAACTCAGATGTCCCAGCTTTTACTAGCATGTAAACGCACCATCTACACACAAATCTTGGAGCTTCCACCGAGGCGTGAAATGAGTCTCAAAAATAGTTGTGCACTCGTAACCGGATTTGTGTGTAACTGCAGTTTTGTGTGTGCGTACCAGGTGATTTGTGTGTACTTTTTCAACATGTATTTTATTTTTAAGGTTTACAAATCCTGTTACGCACGCACAAATCATTTTACGCACACACAAATCTTTTTGACACTATTTTCACTCCATAGGGTTTGCTGTAGGGGTCGGCTCACCAGAAGCAGAGCTGGTGGTTTAAATTCATTAACTGCTCTGGAATATTCATTCGTTCTAGAAGAGATGAACTTTGTCCAGGATTGATTTGGCCGCTCTGTTCTCTGTCAGGCTTTGCTCTTTGGGGAAAAGCAGGTTGAAGTTACTGGAACAACTGGTGTGTCTGAAAGGGTAGCATGTTATGGTAGCATGTTGTGGTAGCATGAATGGAGCCAGGCTCTCTGGTTATGAGATCCTTCTCTGCTGGAATACTTTGTCTTGGTTCTGGTCCAGTTAAACTCAGAGGTAGGTAGCGGTGCTGATTATCGTTCTGAGATCATTCATCTCAGGGGGCGGCATGTCATTTATGGCCTGGATTATTTCTTTTATTACATGTAGAGGACGTAACTCTTATAATGTTTTTTTGCATATTTATTAAAACTGTCACTAAGCTCTGACAGTATAGACGGTATTACAGGTCTGATGGGCCACCAGGTGAATTTCTGCTTGGTGTTTTAAATAGTTTGTTTTCATAAAGCAGTAACCTGGAGCTTCGGCTCGTCTGTTCTGAGGGTCTAAAACCAGATTATGATAAAGTGAAGGCTGGTACTGACATGTCTGGGCGTTGTAAAGTAAAGGAGCTTCATCAGGGTCTAGACCTCATCGAACACATCTGGACATTCCTGCTACATCTGCATTGACCAACCAACCCGCCGAGAGCACAGACAGAGAGTACGCAGGAACAGACAATAAATAAAGTCAGAGCAATGAACTGATATCAGGCTGACATACAAATAATTCTCTGAAGAAAGACCATCATCAGACCAAGGAGCTTGAGCTTTACTGCAGCGTCATGATGGAGATATAAAGCTGTTACATTCTGCTGCTCACTGAAACAGCAGGGAAAATCTGTTCTGAAGCCCAGAAGGAGAATCTGATGTGGGAAGGAAAGAGATTCACATGGAAGAGGAAGTGAAGCTGCTTCCTGCTGCAGATGGGTCCCAGAATCTGGATCCATCTGAGGAAGATATCAGTGACTCTTCAGGCTCCTCATCAGGTTCCTCCATCGCTGCTGAAACCCAGAGATCAAGATCTCCAGAGCGGTTCTTCTAGCAGAACCGACCTCTGGGCCGGAGCAGAGCTAGAACAGGAACCAGTGGTACTGACACGCTCAGCTGTTGGGAACTAACCAATCAGCAGCTTACAAAGCCATGACATCTTTGTCTGGGTTTTGCCAGATTCTTTAAAGAATCAGTGATCTCAGTGAATTTAAATGTCTGATATTCAGATGATAAAAAAAAAATCTCTATTCTAAATCATTTTGTTGAACTGAAGTTTCCTCTGATTTGAAGTAATTTATTCTCTTTAACAGAGAATAAAAACATTTTGTAATATCTGCTTAGAAATGAGAGGTTTTTGTTCTCAGATTAGTTTTAAAAAAAAGCTACAGATGTTTAATGGTTACCTGATTTCCTTCTGGCCACAGTTGATCGATCACTTCTTGAGCAGGTTCATAGCAGTCCATATATTCGTTCCTGTCGTTCCTATCCAGTATTACGTCAACCTTTTTTTTCAGAGCTTCTTTGGCTCTTTCTTTCAAAATCTGATTCACAATATTTTCTTCTTCTTTTATTATGATCAGCTCATAAAGTCCATCTCCATCCATGTAACATTTCCTGCAGCAGCCACACCACTTTAGTAAAGAGAAGCAGGAAATCAGGAGGAGGAGGCCCAGCAGTACATACAGGCCATTAATCTGAAGCAAAGAGCAGAGCATGTTTATTACTAATCTAACCAAAATGAATATTTTACAATCCTGTACATAAATAGTGATCTTAAAACCCACCTTTGACTGATTTTTCAGGTTATCAACGATGGCTTGTTCCTCTATGGTTCTGTTTGTCTTGCAAGGAATCTGATCCTTTCCTTTATCCAGGTGGTTCTGACAGCAAGCGTACCAATCTCCATCAAATAATACAGAGACGACCCACAGCAGACTGATCACAGAAGCTTTTACCATCTGAACAACAAGATAGCAAATTTTTTTACATATCCTCCTTTTCTTCATACAGCAGCACGCCCTCCAGGTACCATTGAAGTCCTCGTCCTTCCAAAGTAACAAAAGGAATATTATAAAAATCGGCATACTGATGTATAAATTGCAGTGAACTTTCTGATCCTGGCAGGTGCAGGCCCCTTCTCTATCAAACAAAACATTGTGTGTGAAAATCACAATGATCGTAGTGTAGGTGGCAATCTGAGGAAAGTGAGAAACCAGGAAGTTTTTCATCTTGATCATCTGAAAGTCCGTAGATTCTGACACTGTGATCAGGTCACTAGATTCTGCAGTTTATGAATCAAAACATCTTCAGAACAAGAACCTCCCTCTGAGTCACTGCAACCATAAAAGGAGCAACCTGCTGTGATTGGTCAACTTTAACAGGTTAACATCCTGCAGCATTGTTAAGGTATAAAATAAGCACCGCCCATCCCAACCAAAGAACCTCCTATTTCTTTATATCTTTCATCTTGTGCCCTACATGATGTGCAGGGACAAGATGGAGGAAGTTGTCTTCAAATGTTCATTTTCGTTATTTACCGTAAGGTTTGATCCCTTACAAAAAAATTCCATAAAAATCACATGTAACTACATGAAAACCACACATGTGGTTCACACAACTTTTTACATGTGAATGATGTGTGAAAGATGTGGTTCACATGTGAAAGCACATGTATATGTGTGATTTTGGAATGTTTTGTGGTAAAATCACATGGGAATCACATGTGATTCACACATTTACGCATGTGGAAATATGTGATATACATGTCATACATATATACAATTATAAAATAATGGGACCACCTTTTTTTTACCAGGAAAATGTCCAATTTCTTCATATTATTCACTTTTCACGATGAATATGAGGTCACATGCCAATCTCATATAATTTTCTAAGACATAACTGCATACTAAAGTAAACTTGTAGCTATGAATCAAGACTTCTAAGACAAGTAAATATGTACACAAAATAACAATTTATTTACTACTGTTTGAAACTGTTGAGAACCAGAAACAACTTTTAACATCTGAGAATGACACCATACAGATTTGTCCAAAATTAGGCCCAGATAACAAGCGTGTCGAAACCAGACGTGTAGAAACGGGTTTAATACCATCAGTGCCAGTCCAGAGAGGGAAAACAAAACCTCAGGTAAAACCTCAGCGCCTGGTCCTTCACGTTGTTTCAGGAGAGACTGTAGCATTCAACTGTGAACCATCTGGGTCTCCTTAATGTCTTCAAGGATGGTTAGAATCCACACACACACACACAGCACAGTCCTACTTTTACATCAGTATGTAATTGGCCAGAATGACTCTGATCTGCTAAGTAAAGCAGCATAACGTGACGTTGTTTGGTGACTATCCTGTCAGGCTAAAAAACATTCAGTTGATAAAACTATGATTCTCTCAGCAATTAAAAGAAAAATCACGCAGTGTTAAAAACAGTAACAGGTCAATTTATATTTTTCAACTGGAGGAACGTCATCGTAATAGCAGCTCACACACCTGCATGCGCTCCAGACATGGAGGGAGAAATGGCCGTTTTGTTATAACGGTCCTCAACTTTAATTTTGACTGAAAAAACAGCTGCCGTCTGTTGGGCCCTCCATTAAAAAAATAGCCGAGGTAAAGTTTAAGTAGTGAAGCATCAAACCATCAAATCCGCACTAATTTGTTTTGGGAGCTGTAGGACTCAAGATAAAGTCTTCAAACTGTAAAATCGACCAGCATTCAGCTAGCATTTAGCTAGCATAGCATGACTTCAATACTAAGGAAAAGTTCACCAGTACATCACTATCAGTACACATTACTTTCCAGATTTATATTTCTGTGTGAATTCAAAACAAGTAAAACATTTCTTACCTTTTGTTCGGGAAACAAAGCCAACTCTTCAAGTTCACTTTATCCATGAAAAGAGAAAGAAAGTGCTCAACTATCTGCTTTTTTTTAAAAATATATATATTTTTAACCGTCCTCAGCTGTCCAACGGTGCGAAATGAAGAATCTTTTAGAGTGGGGGTTGGGCTTGAAAGCATCTCGCGAGATTTTGAAAATAACACAAAATATATGTGTTTTATATTATATATTTATATAAATATATAATAGCTCAGACTTAAACACTTTATTTTGTATTAATTTATTTTATAAAGCATTTTAAACTTTTATTTCACACCAGTTGGTTATTTTTGTAGTTAACTATATACTTTACATTATTATCAAATATTTCTATTAACACATAAACATAAGTGTCGCCTTGTCTTAAAGTTGAAGTTTTTGCCTCTGGCATAACTTAACATTTATTTAAGTTATGCCAGAGGCACATAAACTAAGGCACATGTGAGAAATATGTGATCCCATGTTGAATAAACCATGGATCACATGAACAAAATACTTTGTCGCATGTGGAAAATGGGAATTTCATGGGATTTTTTTGTAAGGGATAGTAAAAACAGCGAAGATCAATAATAATAATTAGTATGTTAAATGAAAGAAATGTAAATAAAGAAACAATAGTTTAATAGAAGACGTCCTGCGCTCATGTAACCTGTTTCTTGGAAACATTCCTGGAATTTCTTCAGTCGTTCTCCTACTTGTAGAGACAAGAGAAAATGGCTCCTATTTCACCTGCAGCCTCACGAATGAAAAACCAACAGAAACTCATGAAGCTGGTTTGAGCTCTTTGCCCCAACCTGCCCCTCTGGTGATTTCACTAAAGTGGGTTTAGAAACAAATAGATGCCACACTCTTCAGAGCAGATGAGAATAACAGGGAGTTTAATAACCATATAAACATAAACTGACGTTTTGTAGCAGATCATCACAGATTCATCCAGCCTGAAACTGTCCAGTGAAACGTTTCCCTCTGCTGCTTCTCATCTGAAGAGCTTCCTGAACAGGATACAGTTTTACAGTGAAAATTTATTCAGTCAGCAGCCAAATGTTTAAAAATCGTTTTAATATGAGGAAACAAAAAGTACATAGATCCTTAACATCCAGACATTAACCACAGATTTGATTCATTTCTGTTTTTCTGAGGGGGATAAAATCAGTGATCAGCTGTTCTGGGTTTCTGATCTGATTAAATATAAATAATACCAAAGAAATATCAAATCATAATTCTCTGTCATATATTAAACTCCTGCGTTTTAAAATTGAAGTTTTCTTAATTAGTTTGATTGTATTTTGTTACCAGATGTGTTTTTTGTGTGACGTTCTCATTTCTCACATTCATGGCTTCATGCTGGCCGAGGTTCGGACCACATCGCCTCTGAATTACAGCACCAACTCTCCACTGGTGAAAATAAACCTGCTGGGTTTCTGCTTGGCAACAAGACAACAGTAATGAGAGCCAGACAGACACTGACATGATGAGGTTGATAATTATAATGCTGCAGGAAAAAAAGACGTGGAGTTGATTTTCATGTTTCAAAAAAAACTTCGGAGCAAAAACAGAAAAATAACAGAGAACACAGAAACAAAAACCACAAGAACCAAGAACAGAAAGCCAGCAGAAAGAAACAGGATTTAACAGGAGGAAATGAGAAAAGGTTTTATGGTGAGTTTGATTAGAGAAGAAGGAATAAATAGATAGAAACAAGTTTCAGGCAGAGGAGAGAGAGAGAAATGGCACAGGGGCAAACGAGGGTAATACTGAGTAACGAGGAAAATATAACCTATAATAACTAAACATAAGATTAAAAAAACTGGAGAAATTAAGTAAGGACTAAAGAAAATAAAAACAAACATGACTGATCTAATCAAAGAATGGAAACTAATAAACAGAAATAATAAACTCAAACAACCCAACCAATTTAAATATGGCAGACGATATTTAAATACTTAATTTTTAATAATACATCCATCCATCCATCCATCCATCCATCTTCTTCCGCTTATCCGAGGTCGGGTCGTGGGGGTAGCAGCTTCAGAAGGGAGGCCCAGACTTCCCTCTCCCCGGCCACTTCTTCCATCTCCTCCGGGGGAATCCCGAGGCGTTCCCAGGCCAGCCGAGACACACAGTCCCTCCAGCGTGTCCTGGGTCTTCCCCGGGGCCTCCTCCCGGTGGGACATGAACACCTCACCAGGGAGGAGTCCAGGAGGCATCCTGACCAGATGCCCCAAGCCACCTCAACTGGCTCCTCTCGATGTGAAGGAGCAGCGGCTCTACTCTGAGTCCCTCCCTGATGACTGAGCTTCTCACCCTATCTCTAAGGGAGAGCCCAGCCACCCTGCGGAGAAAACCCATTTCAGCCGCTTGTATTTGCAATCTCGTTCTTTCGGTCACGACCCAAAGCTCATGACCATAGATGAGGGTGGGAACGTAGATCGAATGGTAAATTGAGAGCTTCGCTTTTTGGCTCAGCTCTTTCTTCACCACAACGGACCGGTACAGCGCCCGCTTGATGGCAGACGCTGCATCAATCCGCTTGTCGATCTCCCGCTCCCTTCTTCCCCCATTCGTGAACAAGATCCCGAGATACTTGAACTCCTCCACCTGGGGCAGGACACCCCCCCTTACCTGGAGAAGGCACTCTACCCTTTTCCAGCTCAAGACCATGGCCTCGGATTTGGAGGCACTGATCCTCATCCCAGCCGCTTCACACTCAGCTGCAAACCGCTCCAGCGAGAGCTGCAGATCACGGCCTGATGAAGCCAAAAGGACCACATCGTCTGCAAAAAGCAGAGATGAGATCCTAAGGCCACCAAACGGATCCCTTCAACACCTTGGCTGCGCCTAGAAATTCTGTCCATGAAAGTAATGAACAGAATCGGTGATAAAGGGCAGCCCTGGCGGAGTCCAATTCTCGCCGGAAACGAGCCCGACTTACTGCCGGCAGTGCGGACTAGACTTTGACTCCGGGGGACTTTGAACAGGGGGACCACCACCCCAGTCTGCCAATCCAGGGGAACTGCCCCCGATGTCCATGCGATATTGCAGAGTCGCGTCAGCCAACACAACCCTACAATATCCAGAACCTTAAGGAACTCCGGGCGGATCTCATCCACCCCCGGAGCCTTGCCACCGAGGAGCTTCTCAACCACCTCGGCGACCTCGTCCCCAGAGATTGGAGAGCCCAACCCAGAGTTCCCAGGCTCAGCTTCCTCAATGGAAGGCATGTTGGTGGGATTGAGGAGGTCTTCGAAGTATTCTGCCCACCGGCCCACAATGTCCTGAGTAGAGGTCAGCAGCACACCATCCCCACTGTAAACAGTGTGGTGCCGTATTGCTTCCCCCTCCTGAGACGCCAGATGGTGGACCAGAAGCCGTACAGACGTCTTTCTCCATGGTCTCTCCAAACTCCTCCCACGCCCGAGGTTTTGCATCAGCAACCACCCGAGCTGCATGCTGCTTCACCCGCCGGTACCCATCAGCTGCTTCCGGGGTCCCACAGGCCAAAAAGGCCCAATAGGACTCCTTCTTCAGTCTGACGGCATCCCTCACCGAAGGTGTCCACCAACGGGTTTGAGGGTTGCCGCCGCGACAGGCACCGACAACCTTGCGACCAAAGCTCCGGTAAGCCTCATCGACAATGGAGGCACGGAACACGGTCCACTCAGACTCCATGTCCCCCATCTCCCCCGGAACGTGTTTGAAGTTTTGCCGGAGATGGGAGTCAAAGCTCCGTCTCACAGGGGATTCCACCAGACGTTCTCAGCAGACCCTCACAACATGTTTGGGCCTGCCAGGTCTGACCGGCTTTCTCCCCCACCACCGGAGCCAACTCACCACCAGGTATGGTCAGTGGACAGCTCCGCACCTCTCTTCACCCGAGTGTCCAAGACATACGGCCGCAGATCTGATGAAACGATGACAAAGTCGATCATCGAACTGCTGCCGAGGGTGTCCTTACACTTAGACTTAGACTGACTTTATTGTCATTTTGCATGCACAGGGTGTATACGGAACGGAATTTCGTTGCATACTGCTCAGGACAATGTTTTGAGGTTCCAATGTTGTGAGGTTACTCCAGAATAAAATAAAATACAGTATAAAATATGAATATAAAATATAAAGTGCAGGACTGACAGTAAAATGGAAGTTATTTAGCTATGTACATGTGCAAGGTATGAAGTGGAGACCAGTTTTTGAGTGCAGTCCAGTTAAGAGTTCAGCAGTCTGATGGCAAGTGGGAAAAAGCTGTTTCGGAACCAGGTGGACCTGCACCGGATGCTGCAGAACCTCTTTCCAGAGGGCAGCAGGGAGAACAGTCCATGGTGGGGGTGTGAGGGGTCACTGTCGATGTTTCGGCCTCGGGACACGCAGCGCTGGGATGAAATGTCCTGAATGGAGGGAAGGGGGGCCCCGATGATCCTCTCTGCTGTCCGCACCACTCTCCTCACGTTCTTCCAGTCAGAGGCGCTGCAGCCTCCACACCACACAGAGAGGCAGCTGGTCAGAATGCTCTATAAGGTGCTTCTGTAGAACATCTTGAGGATGGGCGGGGGCAGGTGTGCTCTTCTCATCCTCCGCAGGAAATACAAGCGTTTCTGTGCCCTCTTGACCAGAGACGTGGTGTTTACAGTCCAGGTGAGGTCGTTTGTGATGTGCACCCCCAGGAATTTGGTGCTGCTGACCACCTCCACAGCCGAGCTGTTGATGAGCAGTGGAGCGTGGCTGGGCCGGTTCTTCCTGAAGTCGACAATCATCTCCTTCGTCTTGTCAGCGTTCAGGATCAGGCTGTTGTCTCTGCACCAGTCCACCAGCTGCTCCACCTCCTCTCTGTAGTCCAGGTCGTTGTCGTCTCTGATGAGGCCCACCACCGTTGTGTCGTCCGCGAACTTCACGATGTGATTGGTGGCGAACCTGGGGGCGCAGTCGTGTGTCATCAGAGTGAACAGCAGAGGGCTCAGGACGCAGCCCTAACGGGAGCCTGTGCTGAGGGTGATGACCTCGGAGGTGTGTTGTCCGATCCAGACTGACTGAGGTCTGTCGGTGAGGAAGTCTAGCAGCCAGTTGCGCAGGGGGGTGCTGAAGCCCAGGTGTCCCAGTTTTTCTTCCAGATGCTGTGGGATGATTGTGTTGAACGCTGAGCTGAAGTCCAGGAACAACATCCGCACATGAGTGTTCTTCTCCTCCAGGTGAGCCAGGCTCAGGTGTAGGGCGGAGGAGATGGCGTCCTCATTGGAGCGGTTTCGGCGGTAGGCAAACTGGAACGGGTCGAATGTGGAGGGGAGTCTGGAGACGATGTGTTCTTTTACCAGCCTTTCAAAGCACTTCATCATGATGGGAGTCAGTGCCACAGGCCGGTAATCGTTAAAAGAGGTGACTTGAGGTTTCTTTGGCACCGGAATGATGGAGGCAGTTTTGAGACAGGCTGGCACTGTGGCTTGGTCCAGTGAGGTGTTAAAAATGTCTGTTAGGACACCAGGCAGCTGACCTGCGCATTCCCTGAACACCCGCCCAGGTATGTTGTCGGGGCCTGGGGCCTTCCGTGGGTTGACTCTTTTCAGAGTCTTCAACACATCGGCTGTGTCCAGGCAGAGTGCCTCCTCTTCCTGGTGGGGAACAGTTTTCTTTGCCGGAGTACTGTTCAGTGCCTCGAACCTCCCAAAGAAGTTATTGAGTCCATTTAGAAAGTCAGCATCAACTTCACCCATTGGGGGGGAGGATGGATTGTAATCTGTGATCACCTTTATGCCTTGCCACATACTCCTGGTGTTGCTGGTGTCGTGGAAGAACTCCTGTATTTTCTGACTGTGGGTTCGCTTTGCTAATCTGATAGCACGGTTCAAGTTGGCTCTCGCTGTCCTCAGTGCCTCCTTGTCGCCAGACTTGAAGGCTGAGTTCCGTGCTTTTAGCATTTCCCGTCCTGGTGCCAAGTGCACATATGGACACCCTTATGCTTGAACATGGTGTTTGTTATGGACAATCCATGACGAGCACAGAAGTCCAACAACAGAACACCACTCAAGTTCAGATCTGGGGGGCCGTTCCTCCCAACCACACCCCTCCAGGTCTCACTGTCATTGTTCTTGGTTGCCGTTGAAACGGCTCATTAAAATGATTTAAAGTGTCATTCTCCTTTGTTGCTTAAAGTGTCATTCTCACGTGAGCGTTGAAGTCCCCCAGCAGAACAAGGGAGTCCCCAGGAGGGGCACTCTCCAGTACCCCCTCTAAAGACTCCAAGAAGGGTGGGTAATCTGAACTGTCGTTCGGCCCGTAAGCACAAACAACAGTCAGGATCCGTCCCCCCACCTGTAGGCGGAGGGAGGCTACCCTCTCGTTCACCGGGGTAAACCCCAACGTACAGGCGCCAAGATGGGGAGCAACAAGTATGCCCACTCCTGCCCGACGCCTCTCACCTTGGGCAACTCCAAAGTGGAAGTATGTCCAGCCCCTCTCAAGGTGACTGGTTCCAGAACCAGAGCCATGCATCGAGGTGAGACCGACTATTTTTAGCCAGAACCTCTCAACCTCACACACTAGCTCTGGCTCCTTCCCCACCAGAGAGATGACATTCCATGTCCCAAGAGCCAGCTTCTGCAACCGAGGATCGGACCGCCAGGGTCCCCTCCCTTGGCCGCCACCCATCACACACTGCACCCGACCCCTTTGGCCTCTCTCATAGGTGGTCGACCCATGGGAGGGGGGACCCATGTTTCCTCTTTGAGCTGAGCCCAGTCGGGCTCCATGGGTAAAAGCCCGGCCACCAGGCGCTCGCCATCATGCCCACCCTCCAGGCCTGGCTTCAGAGTGGGACCCTGGTGACCCGCGTCTGGGCGAGGGAACGCCAAATCCAAAGTTGCCGTTCATCATTGGGGTCTTCAGGCTGCGCTTTATCTGGTCCCTCATCTAGGACCTGTCTGCCTTGGGTGACCCTACCAGGGGCATGAAGCCTCAGACAGCATAGCTCCTAGGATCATTGGGGCACTCAAACCCCTCCACCACGATAAAGTGGCAGCCCAAGGAGAGGGGCATACAACAGAAGAAATTAAACTACAATGTCTCAGCATTAAACGATTTATATTCTTATTAAAGTTATTATTCATTATTGAACGCCAACCAGACCGGAGGCCACTCTAAAAGCAGGAAGTGGACTACAGCACAAGGCATTCTGGGTAAATACAACCAAAGCTAGCATGCTAGCCTAGCGCTAGCAGGAGAAATGTCTTCTGGTCTTTAGCCAAAGACTAAAGAGAAATCCTCAAACTGTTAAAATCTGATGCCTCCATTTTTATTTCCATTTCATGAAGAAGGAAGTTGCTCTCAGTGTCTTCAGAGGTTTTTGTCGTTTTCTTCAGTGGTTCTTGGTGCAGCGCCCCCACAGGCCAGGAGGGGAACAGGTTGGTTTGACTCAGAGAACCACAGCAGCTGGAGGTGGAGCAGATGATGTGATTTTGGTTTCAAATGAAATCTACCAAACAGTGCAGTGTGAAAACATCCTTAGATTCTAATCTGGTTCCTCCTGGATGAGTCGTTTCTGATCTCTTGTGATTCTGCAGCAGCAGAGCCTTAGAACAACTTTGTGTCTTTTTCTTTTCTATCTGCTTCTTAGATAAATCCATACGTTGGGGTTTGGTAATATTTTTGCCTCCTGCATTTTATCTGATCCTTTTAAATAGATTCCTTGATAAAATAGTCACAGCAGTGATGGATGGTAGTTTTCTGTTGATCTGAAACGTTTCTGGGACAAGAAAGAAGCAAATAACTTTTTCACAGCGTTGCAGTTATTCCTGCTGGCATCTTCAGCATCGCCTCTAAATCTATAACCAAGTTGACAGACTTCCAGCTTAAATCCCAAAACAAACAAGATTTCCAGGGAGTCGATTTCAAAAGAAAATAGATTTTTTTCCGTTACCCTAACATGGATCCAGTCGGGACTGATGACTCTGAGACTTGGTGGCTCCACAGATGTGTGGAAATAAACAGTTTAGGAGCCAAACGACCAGCAGGACTCGTCTGGCTGTGACGACGCTGCGAGGATCTCAACCCAAACAGAGCGAGAATCAGACCCAGTCCCTCCGCTGGATGAATATTTATCAGCCAGAGCCAGAAGAGGGGAAGGAGACGATGATCAAAGGCACGGATCCGCTTTGTTCCAGAAGAGAGTAAAACAAAAACGATGACGAAGACGAAGGGAGAGAAGAACGAAGGTAGAGACGTTGAAACAAATTAATCTTTTTTATCTCTAGTTTGAATTATTTACCAGGTTTCTGCAAGGTCTTACATTTAATTATCCTAATTTCAGGCCTTTAATAGTTAAGATACACCAAGATTTTACATAATGAGTCTTAAAATAAATGCAGTACATTTTTTTTCTTGTCAAAAAAAATGGCAGCTTTTGTTTGTTCCTCGTCTGATAGTCAAAATGAGCCGAACAGCCAGTCGGAGGCCAGTAGAGAGAATTCCCACTATGTTTGGTCTTTAAATGCATCATGTACTTTTCCCTCTCTGGGAACCTGCAGCTCATTTTCACAGTCCCTGTAAATCTGTGAATTATTTAAAAAAACTGATTGGTGCGTCCTGAACCACGCCGTCAAAGAAAATCTCCAGAATATTCAGGCTGATCCGCTGCTTAAAGACTTTATGTTGTTTTTATTTAACCACATCCATAAATTCACTCCTCCAGTGAATTTAAGACGATTTGGCTTGAAAACACAGATTAGGACTCAAAGCTTTTGTCAATAACTAATGAAGCTGCAGGAAGACGCCGAGGTTTGCTGCAAAAGCACAGAGACAAATATAAATTAAGTTAATAATTTTCTACGTAACTCTGAAGCTATTGAGTAAAGTATGTGTGTCAAACACGAGGTCCGGGGGCCAAATCCGGCCCGCCACAGGCGGATTATGTGGCCCCTAGACTCCAGACAAATGCATAAATAGAACCAGTTGTGTGTTTAAATATTATTTTATTAATCAAATCAAAGTGGTTTTTATCCGTTTACATTAGCCAGATTACATCAGTCAGTTCTTCTGGTTTTACTGATTGTGGAAATTCACAAACTGAAAGTTTTCCAGAAAAATGATCAAAACGTTGGTTTTATGTGATACTAACTCCCTCCTGTAGGTGGCAGTACGTTTTACTTCTACACTTGATGTCAAGTTTGAGTCTGTTATCGATTATTTGCAAGTAATTAAAAGTCACATTTACAGTCATATATATATATATTGCAAAATTTCTTGCAAATATTTTTAAAAAATCAATATATTGCAAAAACATTATGAAATCCTGGAAGGACTGAAAAACAGTGGTGTGTATAAATGAGTTTGTTTGTGCGACTGGGTGACTGAATCTTAGTGGACAAAATGACTGGAAAAGTTCTGGACCAGTTCAGTCCATTGATCCATTTTAGAGAAACGTTTCCATCTTTACTGTTTGAACTGGGAGAGACAAACCCTAAACTTAAAAACAAAGGCCCTATTAAAATAATATGAAAATGTGTCATTCAGATACATCAGAAAATGTTAATGAAATATATATATTTGTTACTATAGCAACCAAAAACATTTCTCTCTGGATATTTGGAGTTATTTACAGATTCTCTAATCTTTCTAATGACGTCAAAGTGAAGGAATGTCGAAATAATTACATTTTCTTTGGTCTTATGTAAAGTTGTAGTTTCCTGAGATTCTAATTTTGTGTTTTTATTATCTATAATCAATAATGATCAGGATGAACAGAAGAAAACATGAATATTGAGCAGAGTTGTTGTTGTTTGCTGGAAACATTTTTCCACCGACTCATCATGTTTCTCGTCTTCCTCTCCGGCTGCGGCTCGTGAACCCCCACCCACAATGCACCACTGCATCCATGACAACAGGATCTCGCGGCAGCAGCCTCCGTCAACCTCCTCAGCAGAAACGTCCGACCTGCTGGAGGCGTTTTCATGTTTTAATGAGGCTCAGCCTGGGAGAGCGAAACAGCCAATCAAGACGGCCGTGTCGTTTGTCATCTTTAATTACCAGAAAGAAACACGAGGAGATTTTATTTCTGTCACCGTGAAGCTGAAAACCTCCCCAGAGTAAAATTAATTGTGTTCTCTGTTTGTCTGGAAGCTTCAGCAAACCAAAAACTTACTGACCCACTTGGAGCGATGGCGACCAGGCGGATGAGAAGTAAGACGAAACTCAAACGTTCAGCAGATCAGCGGCGGTTTGTTCAACACCAACAGGAAGTTTTACTGCAGAGGAAGAGATTTAAGTTAAAAATGAATCACTTCGGTTCTGGTGGAACATTTTGATTCTGATGTTTGGTGAACATTTCAGATTCTGTCGGTTCTGATTCAGCAGAACACCAGGCTGGCTTTATATAGTTATGATTTCACCTGAAAATGGTCAAATAATTTGTTTTCTAATCATTTTAATAAAAAAACAGGAAAATGTTTCAAGTCCAGATCAATATTATTATTAATAATCCACAGATTACAGGAATATAATCCAACTTTTCTCGTGTTGCTGCTGATTCTTCACGTCTAAAATGTGACGTTTGCAGCTTGTTGAGATTTCTAACAAAAACAACCTCTGATGTTTATTAATTCAATAAGTTATTAACAACATTTCATTAATGAAGCTACAAATACTTAGAATTATAGAGTCTCTTTGTTCAGATGTTTACATGAATGGGATTCCATACATTTCCTGTTTTGTATTTGTGGGCGTTTTAATCGTTGGGGGTTTGACTCAGTTTGCCACTGAAGGAAGTTAAACTAATTTGGCCTAATTAAAGTCTTTACTCCCACAGTAACTGCAGAGACTTGGAAGCAACAAAGGAGAATGACACTTTAAATCATTTTAATGAGCCGTTTCCACGGCAACCAAGAACAACAAACGACTACAGCAAGTTAATTTTAAAGAGACAAAATGCTGCTGAAAATAGACAAATAAAAAAATCTAAGACGATCTTTAATAAAGTGGAGCTGCTTTTAAGTTTTTTTAACTGAAGTAAAATCTAAAATCTTCTGGTATAGGGTTAGGGTTAGGGTTAGCTGGTCAAGCAGCTTTTCCTGCTTCCTGTCAGATTGGTAGAAATTAAAAACATTAACTTGAAACACACCTCCAGGTTTTCCTGTGAGCTAGTTTGATGCGTCTGTTCTGCATATTAAAACATAAACGTGTTTCTGTTGTGATTTATTAACAGACCCAGAAGATGAGGAAAGTTTTGATTTGTTTCTGTTTCACTTCAGTTTAATGAATCTGGTCCTGTAACGTCTCCACCGAGCCGTTTCTGCTTTTCTTCTTCTTTATTTGTATTTTTTCTTCTTTGTAAAACTTAAATTATATTTAGATGCAGAGAAAAGCCAGTTTTTTCTCAAACTAGCATGTTTTGCCATTACCGTTTTGCATTAGTCTGATGCTTAATGCGTCACTGAACTGCATGGATCATCACCTGCAGACACGTTGAAGTGAAAAATGAGACACAGAAACGGCAATCTGAATTTTAAATGATAAATATACTCAAAAGAACAACATAAATTATTGCAAAACGTAAAAAAATGAAATCAAACATGACAAAAACAGAGGAATCAACAGTGAGTTTTGGTTTTTCTGCTCCTCCTTCATGCGGTTTCTGCGTAAACAATGATCATGGAGACAACAGGCAGCGTCTGGTTTCCTCCTCACAGCTTCCTGCTCTCCACTGAAGTTTCTGCTGTCGCTCCGCCGCTGATCCTCCTTCACCCACACAACAAATCCACCTGGAAACGGTTTGCTCCACGAGCGCCGCGCCATCTGAGGCTCCAGACTAAATCTGTTTCAGCCCCAGACAAAATAATGCAAACAGAGACTTTTTCGTGTTCAGTAGGTCTCAAACTGAACCTGCAGCAGGAGACAGGAGGTTTGTTTTCCGTTTTCTGTGGCCCGTGTGTCACTGTGGACATTAACATTCAGATTCAGGCAGGAAAAGAGAAATATACTGCAGAGTTCAGCCTTATCTTTTTATTAAACTTTACCTCTGGTTTGCTCCAACACGACTCAGAGAATCTGGGCAGGAGGCCGGCAGAAAATGAAAGCAGAAAATTAAAGCAGAAAATTCCTCTTTGTTTTCAAGTGTTTGTTTGAAAAATACTTATCGCTGCAGGACTTTCACTGCAAAACAAACACAATCTTAGCAAATATTTTCAGGTTTCCAGTGCAAATGTCTGATTAGACTTGAAATAAAACAAAACTGACAAGTAATTTTTCAGCAAGATATAAGATTTTAAGTCAATATTTCCTTAATATTGATGGAAAAGTTCCAGTTTTTAACTTGTAACAATAATCCACCAGTTTAACTGGAACATTTTAATAAATCCTAAATCAAATTCATATATCTTGCTCAGAAGTTACTTGTAAGTTAAGAGTTTTTCTTACGTCAAGTGAACTAAGATATTTGAACTAGAAGCTGGATCAAAATACTCCGTAAGGTTGAGTGTTTTTGCCGTGTAAAACTTCCTCATTTCCTCCTGCTTGGTGTGAAAACAGAAAAACTCAGTTTAGGCACAAAATGACAAGAAAGAAATGAAATGATGTCAAATCAAAGTAAAAATCTACCTTGCTTCCATGAGGTTTTGGTTTTCCTACCACAAAACCACTTCCACTAAACTTCCACTTTTTCACTTCCACCAAATTTTCCATTAATATAGGACAAAGCGCTCTGTTCCGCTTACACTCAAATCATGTAATCTATTTCTTGAACTACTGAGTTTTGGGTGTTCATAAAAAAAAACATGAAAAAGGAGCAATAAGAGTAAAATCTAATCAGTTCAAACCATAAATCTGCTCATCTTTTTACTTTTACTGGGGGTGAAATTTAAAAACAAAAGTGAAGATTTAATCTCAATAAAATAAAAAAATCAATCTGTGACTTTTCATCAAGTTAAAGGTCAGTTTCTGCACAGAAAGTGGCTCAAAAGATTTCAGTCTGTTAGAAATCTGCAACTTTTAGTCGTTATTCAACGTCTAACACCAAATATTTATAATACAAACTTTGTCTCCTGTAAATAACGGCTGGTTTTGTTAATCCAAAGTTTTAGCAACACACAGCGTCAACAGCAACAATCAAAATCCATTTGGTAGATTTCATGTAGTTAATTGTTAAAGCTAGCTTAAATAATAACTAATGCTAGAAGTACATGTTAGCTTTATCCATAATTAGCCTCTAATGTAAATTCTAGCTGGAGTTGTTATGCTACAACTGCCCTCATCTTGCTAGATATGCCATGCTAACTTATGTTAGCATGCTAACATGCAATGGTTAGCCAAGTCTAGGTGTAGCATGCTAATCCCACTGTTTACTAGCTGTTTTTTTTGTAAATGCTAACATCTAGCAAACACTAATACTGGTGTATTAACAGCAGGTTTAGTAGGTAGCTTAGCCATTAGCATTATGTCAGTGTTATTAGCTAGTAAACATGTTTACTGCAGCGCTAGATGAGTTTCCAGTGTGTTAATAACACTTTAACTCCCTTCAGGAGTTCATGGAAAAGGAAAATTATTGTCTATAATTTAAAAACCAGACGAATCGTTTCCTTGTTTCCGTTTCAGTGGTTTGGTGATCTGGTGACGCCGGTGTGGTGGGAGGACGTCTGGCTAAAGGAAGGCTTCGCTCATTTCTTCGAGTACGTCGGCACAGATTTCCTCTTCCCAAAGTGGAACATGGTGAGTCGAGCAAAACTCTTCAGTCTTTATCTTCATGGCTAAAATTTGACTTTCTGTAAAATTAAACTATAATTTAGCTTCTTTTCAATCAGTGAGCTGCAGTTCAAAGGAAAATTTCACTCTATTTTTCTGGAATAAAACATAATTTATTTATTTGTGTAACTTAAAGATAATAGACTTCTGTTAAGTCCTAGATTCAAATTTCCAAACGTAGCATTTGGTTTTTAGAAATGCTTGGAATATTTTTTATCATTTTTATTCATTTTGGGAATTTTTAAACCTCAGCCAACCTTTAAATAAAAAACATTTTTTACATAACGTGCAATTTTACATTAAACAAAATAATCAAAACCTGATGTCAACATTATGAAAATTCAAACTGCAACAGT
The DNA here is from genome assembly GCF_002775205.1 of Xiphophorus maculatus. NCBI lineage: Eukaryota > Metazoa > Chordata > Actinopteri > Cyprinodontiformes > Poeciliidae > Xiphophorus > Xiphophorus maculatus. The sequence continues at coordinate 1,505,799 of NC_036459.1, forward strand.
TTTACCTTAAAGGTTTGATTAGAAATATTTGAGACTGTTTTTACTTTGTGAAACTGAAAAATATCTCAAATATTAAAAAAAGTGAAATTATCTTTTAATATTATGTTTCTATCAACCTTAGATTTAATGTTCTCTAGGTTTCTGCAAGTCTACAAAGACCAGAACAGTTTAAATAATATTTAAAATATTTAAATTTTCTGCTTAAAACCACGTTTTACACCAAATTTTAAAAATCTAATTTCTTTAAAAGTTCTACATTTTATAGTATAATTTTATATATTTCAGTCCATATGTTTCTTTATTGTTGCATATCAACTAAAAATTATTAAATGAACAAAGAGTTTCAGCTTAAATACTTATATTTATACTCAAGTATTAATGTTTTGTATTATTTTTATAAAGTTAAAATATTAACAAATTAGGTTGTTTTTTTTCTGAGTGAAATCAATAATTTTTTAACATTTCTTATTGGAGGAGTGAAACAAAACGTCCAGCTCAGCTCTTTAAGATGTGTGGAATCCTCTGGGTGGATAAATGGAGGTGAAATATTTCTCCACCTGCAGCGTAAACTTGGCCTCCTGCTGTTTCTACTCGTCTTTTTCTTGTGACATAATTTAAGGCTGAAGTTAAAAGGTGAAGCTCTGCGGATCAGCGGATCAATATCTGCTTTCCTGCTGCTCAGCAGATAATATTCAGCTGCAGCGGTTCTGCTCTATTGTTTCGCTCACGTTGCCAAACAAATATGCAGAGAATAATGGGATGAAATCCGGCTAAATTAGAATCTAATTCCTCGTCAGATTTGCTCCAGATGAGGCGGATCTGGTTAGAAACGTCTTCAGCTCTGAGAGCTGCAGAACTTTAAATTACAGCAAACAGATCCTCTGTTTCTGCTGAAGTGCAGCATCATTCACCTCCACTGGACTGAGGGGGCTTATCAGCCGCAGGCACAATGCCTGCTGCAGCTGCTGCTGCTGCTGCTGGAGTTGCTGGAGCTGCTGCTGCTGGAGTTGCTGCTGCTGAAGCTGCTGGAGCTCCTGCTGCTGGAGCTGCTGCTGCTGGAGCTGCTGCTGCTGGAGCTGCTGCTGCTGGAGCTGCTGCTGCTGCTGCTGGAGCTCCTGCTGGAGTTGCTGCTGGAGCTGCTGCTGGAGCTCCTGCTGGAGTTGCTGCTGCTGCTGCTGGAGCTCCTGCTGGAGTTGCTGCTGGAGCTGCTGCTGGAGCTCCTGCTGGAGCTGCTGCTGCTGCTGCTGGAGCTCCTGCTGGAGTTGCTGCTGGAGCTGCTGCTGGAGCTCCTGCTGGAGTTGCTGCTGGAGCTGCTGCTGGAGTTGCTGCTGCTGGAGCTGCTGCTGCTGGAGCTGCTGCCGGAGTTGCTGCTGCTGCTGCTGCTGCTGAAGCTGCTGCTGCTGCAGCAGAGTTTTAAATCCCGGCTCACCCACTTCCACTCGGACAAACGTTTTAAAATAAAACAAGCAGCAGCAGACTGATCAGCAAGCGAAGACACATCTCTCCAGGGGAGGCTGTATATGAAATATAAAATACATTTTAACATGAGTTGTTGTCTTTCAGTAATTAAAGACTGAAACCAAAACGATTCAAACTTTTGGAGATTGATCCAATATTAATATCTGTATTGGTTCCAATATTTAAGAACATTCTGGATCATGTATCAATGACAATGTATGGAATCTATAAGTACAGATCAATACATAGTTCTCATGTGATGTCACACTTCTGTGAACTTTGTAACTGACGGCCATCTTGGTAGGCAGTTGCTATGACAACAATAAAACTAGCCCACCTCGTTCCTTTATAACCTATAAACTATATAAGTACATTACAACTATCTGATAACTCTACACACCTTTGTGTGAAGCCAGAATCAGAGATATTTATCAGAGATATTTATCTGTAGCTTTTAATTTCATTGCTACATGTACTCACTCTGCCTGTCACTAGAACCTGGTTATTCACACACAGAGTTTATGTTTATTTATTTATTAGGTTTATTTGCTAGAGACTCATTAACAGAGACAAACTGGGACGAACAGCCGGCCCAGTTTGTGTCACAGCATGAGATCATTTCTTTTCCCTACATGGGTTTTTAAACAGTATATCTAAGAACTACTATAAAATTAAATGATGATCCTACAAAATAATACAACATGATGTTGACTACATAATCATATATATAAAACACTAAAATATAAAACCATAAAAACAATAAGTTTAGGTTCAGTTCTGTTTTTGACATGTTTTTTCTTCCGCCTCCTTTACAAAGTTAAACATTGATTATGTAGATTTCAGTGAAGCTCCTCCATGTTGCTCTGACTTCCTGTTCACTAAATAGTGAATTATATCATAGCGTGAGATCAGAGCAGCTTGTTCACATCAGGCTAACGAGCCGATCCTGAAGGCAGCCATCTTGTCTTTCTGTCGCATGTTGGTAAAGAGTGCCCACATATTTTCTTTTTGTTGTCATGGCTCCGTCGTGCATTGAGGTTCAGACTTGTGGGAATTTTGTTCTCAGTTTAATTCTAATAATTTCAGACGGGACAACAGGATTTTTTTTTTGCGTATTCAACAATTGGAGATGATTTTCCTGGAAGTCCTCCTTTATAGATCTGTAGAGGAAGAATTGAGTTTACTGGGGATTGTTGCTCCCGCTGGACGAAGAGGTGAATTCTCTGTACACAGGAAACCAGGGACATGACAAACAGGAGCGTAAAATAGTTCACACACAGATACAATGAACAGGTCTCACCAAGAGGAAGTGAGTGGTCACTTGGTCATTTCAACAAAAGCTACAATAAAACTGGAGCAAGTCCAGAACCTTGTGGAACCCCATAGATGATGGATGTTTAGGTTGTAACTTCATTTTCCAAAGTATTTTGAATTCAAGAAAAGGAAAAGATGAGATTTTTCCCTGACGGTCGTCTGTGGAAAATGTCTGAACTGCTCACCTGCTGGTGAAGCCACACCTCCAGCTCTGATAATGAAAGTGCTGCTGTGCGGCACGGGGAGCGATCTGCTACTGAAACCAGTTTAAACGGCTCCGTGGGGGAGGAGGAGGAGGAGGACAGGTGGAGAGGAGGAGCGACGCTCTGGAAGTGATGGAGGATCAGCAGACGGTTTAAAGTTCACCAGCTGCTCCTGAACGCAGCGCCGACCCGGCATCTGTGTCTGTGTACTGGCTCGGTTTGGGTCCATCTGGTCATTATGAAGCAGCTGAACCGTTTTCACCTCTCCAGGTGATATAAAGTCTCAGTTAATCAGAGCTGATGTCTCATTTAGTCTGATTCTCTGCTCTGTTCCTCAGTCGTTCCAGTTTCATCCAAATGTACAATTTATCTGATGAACTGATTGTGTGATTTGTGGTGGAAGCCGTCCAGTGTGTGTTTGCCTTCGCTGTGTTTGTGCCGATGTACATAATGAAGGCGATAATCAGATCCATCGCCTGTTTAAACATCTAGAAAATCCAGGAATTAGTCAGATCCGACTGTCCCTTTGGTCCTGAAAGGATTCACTGGAACTAATTTATCTCTCAGACAAACACAGTTGGTTTCTGCTCAAATCAAAGCTGCTGGAAAAATACAGGCTTTGCTTCACAGAATAACCATGGCAACTGACTATTGGAGGGAAACATCAAATTTACTTTGTAGGAAAGTTTATAAAACTTTCATTTAAAGAGCGATTTACCACGAAACGGTAAAAGGGCGTCACAAATGACCCCGGGTGTTTCTGTGGAAATAAAAGATCAGAAAACAGAGACACAGTCGGATGTTTTTATCAGGCTTGGCTTGAAATTTGAGTCACAAAACAAAAAAATCTGCTGGAGTTTTTGTTTTCCTGCTGCTTTGAAACTGAATTGTTGGTTCAGTGAAATTCTCTCGATGCTAATTCACACAGGAGTTTCTTTTTCTGCATCTAAACATTTTATCATGAAAATAAACAACACAAACAAACATACAGAAACTAAAACTAAATAAAGTGATAATCAAAATAGTCCAGCATCAACATGAAAGGAATAGAAAGAAGCATATTCTTATTTAAATCTACTCTCTTTTAAAAACAATCAGATTTTATTAGACGCATATTTTCAGTCAAGAGAAAATAAAAACGTAAATAAGTGAAGAAATGAAATGAGAAAACCTCTGGTTTGATTTAAACATGAGTTTAGATTAAAGTCAGGTCACGTCTCATCAGGAATTACACAGATCCACCGTAAACCAGGAATTAGACTCCTTCCTGTCGATGCTGCTGATCTACTGAAGCCTCTCTTCTTCTTCTTCTTCTTCTTCATCTTCCTCACAATCTAAAACTGCACGCATCAGCATTTCTTTACACAATGGATAATCATTTTAAACCTGGGTAAACACTGTAATCCATAAATTAGACAGAGCCGCCGCTGCCTAGATTTAGCCTGATCCCCGGGGTAAAGTACGCAGAGCTGGTTAAAGCTGGACATGTTGGCAGAAATCAATTAAAAACGTGAAGAAAGAAAAAGAGAACTGGCAGAAAATAAAGGATTAAAATATCATTTCAACTTTGGGTGGAATTAGAAAATAAAAGATCAAATAAAACACTTTAAATTAAATGTATAAAACTTTAGAAGTCACAACAAAACAAACAGATAATAAAAGATTAACTCCTAATCACCAAATTAAACCTTTAATTTCCAGATAAATTGGTTTACATGAATAAGAATTTGTTGATTTCTTTTAATGTAAAAATCAAAGAAAATCTTAAAATCCGATTAAAGCTTTTCATTTAAAATCAGAACTTGTAACTTTTTGCTTTAAATGAGCCACTCATCAGATTAGTCTCATCACTTTTCAATAATATTAATTCAATAGAGGGCGACCTCTGACCTCTGCAAGGAGCCATTGAGCAAAATGAATTAAAAATCAGCCAATCATGAAGAATTATTCCTTCCTAATGTTGGAAATTTACCCAAATTATCTCATATTTAGCTGTTTTGGATGCTTCTGGGTTTACTTTGACTAAACCATTTCAAACTGAAGTGGGCAGGAGAGACTGTGGAGATTAAAAAGTGATCAATAAAAGTTACACTGCATACTTAAAATAAGTTGTTGGAGTTCAGCTCTGGGACAGTTTGGATGGTTGATTCTGGTTGATTTGTTTGGTTTGGTGGAGGATGGCGGCGCCTCCAGCCCGTCGCTCCCAGTAGAAACCTTCAAACGTCTGGACCTGTTGGGTTCTCCGTTGTGTTTCCAGGAGAAGCAGCGATTCCTGACCGATGTTCTCCACGAGGTGATGCTGCTGGACGGACTCAGCTCCTCCCACCCCATCTCTCAGGAAGTGGAGCAGGCGGCCGACATCGACCGCGTCTTCGACTGGATCGCCTACAAGAAGGTAGACGAGCCATTCCAGCTGTTCTGCAGAACTTTGTCAGTTTTTTCAAACCCAACATCAAAATGCATGAGCTCCTCATCAGATCAGTGAGTTTCCCTCTAAACCAAGAAGTTCTGGTTGAAACTGTTTGGACCAGAGACTCAAACCAACCTTTGCATCTGGAAGCTGGTTTGATTGAAACTGGCCACAATAAAACCAGAAGCAAGTTTTTCATTTAGTTATTTTCAGATTCTGGACGTGTTGAATCCAGACATGTTCAAATCAAAACAAAATGAAGGAGAACTTGGTGGCAAACAAGATCAGTGAGAAAACAGGCTGCAAGTCTCAGAGGATCCGTTCACACCAGAACCGTTTCATCCAACTCCAGTCCGTTTGAATAGAAACTTCAGTTCGGTTGGTGAGGTGTGAATGCTAAGCTAACTCCACGCCTACAAATTCAATGATCTGATTAGTGAATATTGACTCCCTGCTGTTCCTGTGCGCTGTCTGCAGGGGGCGGCGCTGATCCGGATGCTGGCGAACGTGATGGGGCAGCCGCTGTTCCAGAAGGGACTCAACGTAAGTACAGGTCTCTTTCTGGAGGTTTTAACGTTTGGCTTTGAAGTGTTCTTAAGAGATTTGTCACCGAGTCGAGTTGAAGGTTTCAGACAGACGATCTGAGCAGAGTCGGCAATAAGCCATATTTTAGAAACACTCTTACCGTTAAGAGCTTATGGTGATTGTAGGGTTCGGCTGCGGAGGCAGTTTGTCTCCATGTAAAAAGCACCTTGGTTTGAGTTAAAGCACTTTTACATGTTTCCTTCTTTTTGAAAGAAGTTTAAGCGGATTGAAGGAGGACATGGTGTGATTCCCGTCAGTCTGGGGAAAACGGTTTTAATCTGATTCCACTTATTCCCAGAAATTTGAGGAATTACCTTCTGAATTAAAATCCATCTTTATATAACACAATGCAGCCTGCTCTGGTCTGATGCCCTGTGGTTAACTCATTTATTGAGAAGCCTGAGGTTTTTGCAAATTAAAAATTAGTCAGGTAAAATAAACTGCAGACGTTTGGAAACAATCAGTTTGTTTCTGAATTAGTTTCACACAGAGGACCAAAGAAATGTCCGCAGCACTGCTGCGACATGTTTCTGCAAAAGTAAAAGTAAAAAGGAGAGTAAAAAAATTCACCTCGTTTGCTTTAACTGCTCCACTTTGAATCTGCCTGGTTGTTTGGTTAGAGATGCTGGAGTAGGGGATAATAATCATTACACATGGTCTGAACTTCCTGCTTCTCTCTCTGCTCTGCATCCATGAAAACTCATTGTTTTAAAGACCAAAGCAAAGACTCTGTATGTTTTGATTATTCATATTTTCTTCCAAAGAACACTGCAAACACTTCTTTCTTTGTTTGTTTTTGTCTTTCTGCATAAAAAAAAGAATAATTCAAATATCTTCAAAAAAACATGAAAGGCTCTGAGAATAAGCTGCTGATTCTGCTGCAGTCACACATTAATAAGTAAATCCTCAGTAAAAAGATCATATTCCTGGGATGATGTTTTTATTTTCTTTACTGAGTTCAAAGACAGAATCAGCCGCTGGCTGAAAATGGATCAAAGATGAAGCTGGGAGGAGTTTAGTGACAGAAATAACTTTTAGAGAAGTTTGATTTTCCACCAGATAAATATCCAAAGAATGCTCAGCCACAGCAGCCATAATTGGAGACCCATGCGTATCATTTGTGCATCAGCTCACTTCATTACGGACAAACTTCGGCCAATAAAATGGAGGCCAGCCGGTGCGCTTACATTTACTTTACAGCCAGAAATCGTTTTTTTAATCCATAAAACTGGACTCAGATCACAGAGAAGTTCTGTAAAAATATTATTTAATGCACCCTGAAGACTGCTGCTTATTTTTATTTGCTCTAAATAAACAAGAAAATGCTTTGTTCATCTTCACAGAGTAAATGCTGCGGCAGAAATTTAGGTGACCCAGAACTTTCAGGAAACCAGGTTAGATATAAACGCTGCTGATTCCCAGACATGAAGCTTCTGCGTCTATAAAAGGTGATGCAAATGCAACAAAACAATAAAAACAAACAGCGTGGCTTTTTACAGCGTGGCTTAGTGTGAGGGGGCGCCACCGAGTGCCAGAGAACAACCTTTAAATTTAGGTCAGAATGAATTAAAACCAGTTTATGGACTGAACAAAATTATTTTATAAATACTACGGGAAATATTTCAGATTATTAAAACCAGGGTGAATATTAAATAAAAATTTCCAGGGATGATTTATTTAAGAAAAAATAGACAGGAAATGAAACTGCTGTCTTCAAAATAAGAGCATGAATGGAAACGGTCGACAACCAAAACTGACTCAACTGAAAGTTTACCAAACAGCTGATTAATTTAGAACTTTAGATTTAATTTTGAGGTAATTGTTTTCAATGTTAGCTAAAGCTAAACAAGAAAAACTAGCTCTGCTTTTAGCAGATGAGCAGAAATGTGCAAACACATATTAGCACATGGTGCAAAATGGTTGATAAGATCTTAAAAAATGACACAAAATCACCCAAAAAATATGCAAAACATCAACAAATCTATTTAATAGAAACAATAATGGCCAAAAAACGAGGAACAAAACGTTACAAAGGAGGAAAACATACAAAATTCCTCTATTCTGACATACATTCCTTTCTTCAATTATGTCCCAATCTTTACATATGATATACGTTCAGATCTTTAATTGGCGGCATCGATATTTCATCCTCTGCGAGCGCCGTCCATCAGAAGCAGGTGATGTTGGGATGCTGAGCGCGAATCGACCTGTCGATACTCCGAGGAGACGGCAGCCGACGGAGAAGCCGCCTGAAGACGGGAGGAAAGTGGCAGCCGAAGTGTTTGCCGTGTTGACAGAGATGCTTGGAAAAGGAAAACAAGACCTCATTAACAGACTGTGAAGCTGTAACTGCTCCTCCATGAATCTGCCACCTTTATTCTCACATTCGCTGCAGACAGATTCTCCTAATGAGATTCCTGCAGCCCATATTTATCACCGGCTGCTGGTTTGTCTTTAAATCTGTTTGTGTTGGACCGGCGCTGCGTTCTGTACATCTGTTCCTGTCAGTAAAGGTGTCGGAGTCAAACTCACTTACACACAGCCAGCCGTTACCACCTCATCCTGGTTCTGGTCCGCTGATCGAACCCCGAGCAGCTCAGGACCGGTCCCGGTTCTGCCGTATCTCCTGCCACTTCCTGCCTGTCTGTTTGTGGGATCATGAACTCATCCAAACCTCTCACTTCGCTAAGCTTTCACAATCCTTTGCCGTGAGAACGAGCGAGAAACACAAACCTCCCGGCTGCGAGGCGCGCTCCCAGTCTGCCGCTTGTTCATCAACCAAAAGCTCTTAAAACTCCTGACCGCCGCCAGGCGCGCCCAGTCACCCAGATTAAAAATTAAACTCTTCTGTTCTGACATGTTTTCTATCTAAAAGCTTTTCACTGTACGCCAGAAATGTAGGAATCCACACACAGATACCTGTTACCATTTACACTTTCTTTCCAATAACACAACCGCCGGAGAGTTGTGTGTACTTCCCATCCATCCATCATCTTCTGGCAACCGGAGATCGGGTAACGAAGGTAACGGATCCATGCGATGATAAATTCCAGTTTATTAAAATCATATCTTGACCTTATTGTCAGGATTGGGAGAAAGTTTTTCAAAAACTGTATTTGTGTTTGTGGGGCTGTACAGAAATACAGTTACCTAAAAAATAAGTAATAAACCGTTTTTATTGTCACTATTATTACAATATTGTGATAACAGTTTAAGTTCATATTGTCAGTATTTGTATTAATTAGCTGAAATTAGAGCTCTAGGATTTCCTGACTATCTAGAGGATTTTAGTAAACAAAATGTAATAATTCCATAATATGTGTCACAGTTTTGCCGTGTAGTTTTTTTGTTTTTTGTAGAAATAGAAGGAAACATTTTTCATTATTGAAACCCAGCCTTTATTTTACAGCTTTACTGAAGTTGTTTTTTGACACCAATCAACATTTTGTCCCACCACAGTTTGTTGACGGCGCTATTCGGCTGAACATTCTTCAGGAGTCGTGCATCTTGCTCTTCTGAGGATCTTGGATGTGGGAGGAGTTTGTTTATGTCCAAATTCAGGGACTGCATCTTTTGAAGGCGGTTCTGTTGCTAGGCTTTTGTTTTGTGCGAATATTTTTACTAAAAAGGATCAAATAATCAGTGAGATTTTAAACTCCATTATTACTAGCTTGCTAGTAGTTTAGCGCTGTCATGGTTGCTAGGCGACAAGATTTGCCAATGTAAAATCGGGAATAGACGCTCTGCTGCCCCCAACAGGACAGTTGTGGAAAAACCTGCCACTTTTTGCATGTGGATTTTCCCTAAATTTACCTTCGTCTGGCCAGTAGAGGGCGCTGTAATCGCTAGCATGTTCTGTTCAGCAGCTCATGAATGAAGAAGTAACAGATTTCATTCACTAACTGCTTTGTTCACAGTTCATTTTGATGCGGCAGAAATGAGACGCTCCTTGTTTTGGTTGTGTTGTACAAATCCAAGCAATGAGTGGGAGATTATTGAAACTGGCAGCTCTTTGTTTCTCCCTGCAGCTCATTGGAAGAGCCTGCAGACGGTGAACAAAGCAGATTTCATTTAACAGTGAAGTCATAATAAAAGAGCTCTGCTGCTTGTGACTTTAACTCGCTCACAGCTTCGCAGCAGAAACTTGTTTGGGAGGCATCAGCTGCATGAAGATGTCCTGGAATACAGCAGCAGCGGTGACAGCCGAGCGAGAGCCAACAATGATCATCTGGGGGAAAAACACAGATGAGGAAGAAGTGAATTAGGAAGCTTCCCAGGACTCTGCTGCCTGGAATAAGAAAATTAATCTGCTGTGTACTTTTGCTTTAGTTCATTGGGACTCATCAATTAAACTTAAAAGTTTTGGATTAGAAAAGAAAAAAAATCAGCTGTTTAATCTGGTTCAACTGCTGTTATGTTTAGGAGAAATATGCATGAATGTAAAATGTACATCTAGATAAATTTGTCTTGAACTCGTCTAAAAGCCTCTAGATTTTGACGGATCTCTGAAAGTCTTGACTGGAGAATAATTTTTGACTTGGCCCTTCCGTAATCGAGAGGCCTTCCTCTCAAAGACTTGTGAACATCTCTGAGTAAGTGGTTCTGGTCTCGGTGAGAGTCCAGTCAGGTCGTTGTAACAGTAGTTAGATGTGAGAAACGTCAGACTCACAGCGTTTGTGGTCTTGGAGACTTTCATCATACGTCTTTCTTTCACTTTGTTTCAGGATTATCTCCTGAGTCACATGTACAGCAACGCCGCCAGAGACGACCTTTGGAGTAAACTAACTCAGGTACGTCCGTCTGTCTGGTTCTAAGCCATCCGTTTTTCTTTTCTGTATTTGGACTTGAGGCTTCAGGCCACATTAACCTCAGCAGGAATGGAGGGAAGGCCGACTCACTGAAGTTGGTAATTATTGAGTAATTCTAACGAAGGTTAATGAGAAGCTCGCTAAGACTGACTTGATGAGATGGAGAAAGTTTGTTGCCTTGGTAACCAGAGTGAGTTGTTTTCTCAGCAAGAAGTTTTTAATGTGATCACCATCGATTTGTTTTTTATATACTGAAGATCTTTGATTAACAGGCAGCCAGTTAGACATTAATTTAGCTGAAGGTCACTCATCTTCCTCTAATCAGGCCTGTGCACCTTCACCAGCTTTCTGCATTTGTTTCTGTCTAAAGGCCATGCGCTCAGAAGGGCGGGACATTGACATCGGAGAGATGATGGACAGATGGACTCTACAAATGGGCTACCCTGTCGTCACCATCAGCAAGAACCAATCAGAGCAGCTCTCCACCCATTACATCAAGGTCACCCAGGAGCACTTCCTGTACGGAGAGGAAGTCAGAAACAACCTCAGGTAGCAACAAAGTCCAAGAGAAATGGTTTATTAGACCTTTTTCTTGTGTATTTCTAATCATAACATGGTGAGTTTTGTACATGGAAATGTACAAAAAGTAAATCGGGGTTTTGCTCCACCAGGTCCCAACAATAAAAATGAAAACCATCACAATTTAAATTCTCAATCCCTGCAAATTAGAAAAAGATAACTTAATAAAAGCTTTATTTAACTGACTTTAACTTAAGCAGGTTTTAAATACACATTTATCCAGTTAAATATTTGTTCATATATTCTGACTTCTGTCTTCAGGGCTTTTACACCCGTAGTTTTTATCGGTCTTCAGCTCTAAGCGTCATTAAAAGTTTTCATCAGGAGTGATAAAAGTTGGTTTTCAAGCCAAACTTTTGTTCTGTAAATATAAATTTGACTCTCATAAATCAGAGATTTCAGGCTTGACTTGGACTCGTGGTCTGAGACTCGAGTCTCCCTGCCAGTTTTATCTGACGTTAAATGAATGGAGGCTGGTTTGGTAGCAACAAGCTGCAGCTGCTGCGTGTTTTACTGCAAAATGAGGAGCTTGATTATTAACCAGTGACATTGGTGGATTATTGTGGGATGTTAATGTCTGATAACAATCTGTTCTTGACTTAGTGTGATGTATAATAGTCATTACGAAGACTGGAAAGCTGAAAATCAACATTAACAATTTTCATCTCCTTCTGTCTTTCTTAGAAAATAAATGCCTGCTCATATTTCTAATGTGGTAAACAATAATTTTTAGCACGTGAATGAAATCCTTAGGGATTAAAAGATAACTCTTAGTAAATATTAACAGATAATTATCAAATCTTCATGCGATAATTTGTTCTAAAAACAGTTTAAGCTTCATTTTTTCAGAGTGAAACATGCAGGAAAGTGTTAGTGACGTAAATTCATGACTCATCTGCTCTGTTTTAGGATGATCTTAAAATTGTGTGACGCATTCAGCACTAAATTTGTTAATTTGCAATCACGCAGCATTTCCCCATTTGCCCACTTTTCCTCACCTACTTTACTACTTTTCCATCATTTATGCATCATTCATATTTTATTCCCATGATGTTTTATTCACATCTTTGGAGTTTATTCTCTTCTGCATTTTATCGACCCACTTTCTCCTCCATTAATACTTCAGCAGTCCTCCTTACCTGTTGTTCACTCCTTCTTCTTCTTCTTGCCTTTTTTCTTCCCGTAAGGCAGTTTACAGTCGCTCCGTCCCGCTCGGCTTCTCGCTGGAAGTTTCCTTTCCTCTGTCGTCTTTTCACCTGAGCCCTTTGTGTCTCGGTTGGCTGTTGAATTGAAGCCGTTTGTTTCAGGTTTTGCTGATTTTTCTCTCTTTGAGTCTCTGAAACTCGCTTGGTGATCCCAGAGTGTTCACCTGCCCTTTGGTAAACAAACAGCAACGTTTTGAGCTGCGTTCAGAAACGTATTTCCTTTATTAAACCCCTTATGGACGAGTGACGCCTGTTTGGTTGTGAATAAAGCCAAGGTGGTGTATGAATCTCACAAACTCTGGTTGATGCCAATTCCTCTTATTCTAAGGATGCTATTAGAGGGGCTATGATACCATCTAGTGGTCAGAGTGTGAACTACACCCAGTTTATGGAAGCAGAATTGATCAGTTTGGCTGATGAACTCAGTAACTAGTCTTAACCTTGGTGTAGATTGTGCAATAACATATATACATATATACTCAATCTTGTGTTTAATTTTGAGTTTGATGCTTTTTAGCGACTTTAGGCAACTGAGAAATGGAAATGAATAATGCTAGTTTTAGTGTTATAGTGGATCCCTGCCTATTTGCAGATTTTTCTTCAAATTAGTTGGAGAATTATTTCAAATATTTAAAAGAAAGTAGCATTTCAGAAGCTGAAATACTTTGAGGCAACCCTACTTGACACGCTATTGGCTGGTGTTTGCAAAGCAGCCAATCCAGAAGTGGCATTTATTTTCCTTGCTCCTGATTGGCTGTAGTGCGAGGATGGAAATAAGGCATAGTGTAGATGTTTTCTTCAATATTAGTGCCATGACTGCTTCGACTGTCATCGCAAATAATTAGACACCTAATATATATATAATTTAGGTACAGTTGTAGAAATTAAAAATTTGGATTTTTGTTATTGTGGAATAACAAAAGCTGTATCTGAAACAATGTAGTGATAAACATGGCAATTATTGTTCAAGAAAAACATTCTAGTTTTATAAATATGACTAAGTGCCTAGTGGTGCTAATTAGCATCGTACCTACATTAATTTAATGTGTTGCTCTTTTTCTGCGTCATTAAATCCAGGCTGAAATCAGACGTAACTGTTGATGTTTTGTTGCGTTTCTTTTATTTTGGAGGTTAAATGAAGCCTTTATTTGCAGCTCTCACGTTTATAGTCCAATAAATACTGAAACTGTTTCTGCTAAGAACATTATGGCTGCGGAGGAAGAGCGAGAGCAGCTTTCTGCATTTTGTTGGATGTGTCCAAGGCTTTAGAAACTGTTAAACAGGCTGTTATCTGTGGAGTTTAATGAGCTTCTCCTTCTTCTCCTGCCTTTAAACCACACAAGGCTTTATTCTTTGGACGTTTGTTGCCGATGATTATAGTCCCAGTCAAAGTCCCGTCTCTGCGTAAAGACTCAGAATCAGGCCATATGCTGTTTATTTGCTGTGTGTATTTTTCATGAAGTTCATTCATCAAAGCAGCTTTGAAAGTTGCAGCAGAAGAAAGACGGCTGGAAACATGAAGCAAAGTGGAGATTTAGTTCATCCAGTTCAAACAGTGAAAGGGGGAAACGGTCAACTAGCATTGTTGCTAACGGGTCACATCTGCAGTCTCATGCTACTGGAGATGTGAATTTTCTTCCATTTCATCAGTTACTAAACATGAGATGGTTAAATATGTTTTCACATTCACTCATATCTTTCTGCTTCCTAAAGAAACCAGGTGTAAAAGCTGAGGCTCGTTTTGGTCTAAAACAAGGAAAACTCCTTAAGATCCGCGATCAAAATGTGTTTTATGTTGAGAGATCGAAACAAAGATGGATGACCATCAACCCATATTCATTTTAACATTATCCAAGCTTCAAAAGCTTTCTGATGTTTTTTTTTTGTTTTATAAACGAGACAAAAGAGAGACGTTCTTCTTTGTTTGTCTGGATATTTGGACTTCATTCAGTTGGACTTTCTGAAAAAGGGATGGCAGAAAAAAATCATTTCAAAATTCAAGAGGTCTGGAAGGTTGATACATCAGCAGATCTTTAATCTATTTAAAGACCTATAACCTAACATCAGTATTTTAAAGTGTATTGTCTGATGGATTTTTTAGGCAGACCTGTGAAGATGCTGTTGCAGTAATCTGTCTGACTAAAGATAAACATGGATGAGTTTCTCTACATTTTGCTTTAACATTAATCCTGAAAATGTTCTTCAGGCGATAAAAGGCTGATTTTGTAAACGTCTTTATGTGATTATTTAGGTGAAATCCTGAAGGAAAACATCTGACCATCAGTTCATGACTTTTAGCTGAAACACACTTTGGACTCAAATGAAGGTCTAGTCAAAGTATGGACATAAATCAAACTGAAAGGCTGTGCCTCATTCTCCACTGTGGCTAAATTAAACTTGTTCAGTAAAGAAAATGGAGAAAACGTCTTTGTGAGTGACGTTAAAGACATGTTGACGTCGGTCTGTGTCGGTGGAGGGACACCCGGTTATCAGCTTTAGGGGTCACTTACTTTTGCACATGGAGTCGAGTTGCTTTGGACTTTTTTAGCTCAAAAATTAAATCGTGTGGAAACTACAGCCAGGTTATTTTAAAAAATTACCTTCTGAATAAATCTGTAATAGAGCAATTAGTTTTTCGCAGCAGCGTGTCTGTAGGTGTAATCTCTGCCACAGCCGGTCCGAACACGCGCCGTCGCCGTCCGCTCCGCTCACCTTGGCTGTTAAAAAAAAGAAACATTCACAAGCAGTTAAAAGACTTCCAGCCTGTTTACATTTCACTCAGCATTTCCATTTTTGTTCCTGTTTCCTCTGGGACGTTTCCGTAGAGACACCTCTCAGTTTAAAACGGCTAAGCTGTTTATAAATAGACATTATAAACATAAATTGAGTGGGGAATTATTCATAACTGTCCTGTTTAGCATTAAAACTCTTAAAATCAACACAGACGCTCATTCTGTTACCTGTCAGCTGATGTGTCTGCAGTGTGAGACGAGCTTTAAGGAGGCGCCATTATGAGTTTTCCAGCCACAGAGACTTTTTATAACACAAACAAGTATAAGTAAATATATATGTAAATCACATAAAACTTTGAAATTGGGCTTCTGTCTCTTTAAGAACTCCTGCTCTTTCTGAAGCTCCGCCTTCAGGAAGTCATCCCAACATGGCTCCTCTATTAACCCTTTAGCAACGTTTTTACCAGCGTTGCTCTGAGCAGCAGCTCCTGTAACGAGCTCAGCAGTTCCATCAGGTGTTTGCTGATTACTGCTGGCTAGTCTGGAGGAGCCGGAAGGGGGAGGAGCTGTGCCTCAAAGGCGGAGCTAGGTCCACCCAGGCATTTTACAACTCTAAATGGTTGCCATGGAGATTAAAGAATGATGAAAGACTCGAAGCAACACTCCAGTTTTGTCTGATGAAGGAAAAACATTAAAACTTGATATAAAGCTTTAAAAAGTGGGTTTTATACGATACTGCCCCTTTAAAATTGCTTGATTTTAACAGAGTCTCATAATCTGACGAATAGTTTTCTAACCTTTTACAGACTTTCTCATCCATTCACTAATTTTCTCAGATTTTTTGCTTTTTCAGATATTTTTGCCGACTTCGTGTCGTCAGAAAGGTTCTGATTGGTCAGTTTTTGTAACCAGGCCTGGGAGTGAAATCACTCATTATTTCTGTCTAACGTTAAAATCAAACTGGGAGCGGCCGATACGGACGTAAAGCTTTATCATGATATTTTTTGTGTTGCTATTGTGATCACGATAAAAGTGACGATATTAATTACTGCTTTTTTATGTAACAAGAACTTATCATGAGAACAGTCAAAGTTTATCTCCACCCTTACATTAAACCCCCAACCACTGGGGGAAAAAATCAACTTTTTTGCTGAAGTTTATTTTTTAATCTTTGATTTTAGTTCTCTAACATATAAATGAGGTCGATGTGTGTTTTAGCAGAGGATGAGGAGCAACAGGGGTTTCTGCTATCTGAAGAGTTTTGACTGTAAAAATATGCATTGATGGTTTCCTGCTGCTTTTCTTCTTATACATCCAGTTGGTTTCTGGCTTTGATGAATAAACTATAAACTCTAAGGACGAGCCGCTCATCAATATTAATAAGCACATTCTGCTGTCCGTGCTGCTGGCTGCGTGTGATTGAGTTCTCTTCTTGTCAGTCGCTCTGATGTAAATGTAGGATTAAATATTTGGTTGCTTGGCCCTCGTATTGATCCTCTGCTGCCTGCTGCGACAAACGGCTGTTATAGGAATGTTTTTTTGGTACAGTAACGCTCACAGTGAACGCACTCCGGCCCATAAACACACATCTGTGTTTAACTGATGTGAGCGAGTCAAGCTGATTGTATTCAACCTCTAACTAACATCCAGTCTAATTAAAATCTAAATGAGTTTCATTAAAATCTGCGTTTTAGTGGAACTTAGAAGAATCTAATGTTTACCGCTTTTCTATTGGAGCCATTATTACTCGCGTACAGTAACTGCTCAGAGTGAAAGACGGGGAGAAACAACAGTTTGATGATTTTTCTCACGCAGCTGGTCTGCAGATGCACAACAAACCCCAATATCACCAAAACGTCTGCAAAATGTCACTGAACGAAAAAAGGATGAAAACAATTAATGTTGTGAAGATGAAGCATTAGTGGAGCATAACTCCAAATACTTCATCAGTTTATAGTAAAATATATGTATAATTTTGGTAAACAATGTAGCTAAAATATCTATACGCAATGCTACCTGCAACGCAGCCAATCCAGAAGCAGCATTTATTTTCCTTGCTGCTGATTGGCTGGACACACAGCAGCAGAAATAAGGGACGATGTGAATGTTAGCTTCTGCCTATTGATGCTAATGCTGTATTTTAAATTCACTGTTAGTGGCATCATGCTCATCAGATGGTGAAACTAGTTCCTTAGCTGAACCTGCAGAATCAAAAGTTTTATAAGTCCAAACTTAAGTCTAGTAAATAAAAAGACAGTCTGCCTGAAAAAATACAGCAACTAAAACCTCATACAGAGTAACTGAATAAAACCAGAGAGTTAGTTCATCAAACTAAAGAAATATGATTTGAGGACAAAATACTACAGTACAAATCTCCAAATTCAGTGGCAGAATTAGGTGAACTAATGGTTAAAATAATTTAAAATTAACTCAAACTTTCCACACATTAATTAATTTAGTGAAACTGTTCAGCTAGCTGCTGGCATTAAATAAATAAACGCTAAAACTAGCTTGGGAGGCTAATTGTTGGCAAGTTCAGTCAGTTTTAGATAAAAAATACAAGAAAATTAAGAAACATATTGATTTACAGCTCGATGTTTTAGTGAAACATTTAAAAACTAAAATCACATTTCAACCATTTAGAGACTAAAATCGTTCTTTAAGTTTTTCACTGACTAATTTAGCTGCTAATTCTTCTGCACTAAAGCTAACTTTGCTAACTGACAGTGAGAGCCTGACTATTCTTATTTTAAAAAGTTTCTGTTTTTAAAACAAAACAAATCCATCATAAAACACATTCAAGCTCCAACTCACGTCTGTAACTCTTTCAAGTCTCAGGCAAAACATTCAGCATCTCCTGTTTTCATAAACAGCCTTCAGTATAATGACCAAAGCACCATGTGAGGCACTGAGGCAAAAATCCTCATAATGTTCCTTTGTTTTCGTCTCTGTGGATCCAACATTAGATCAAAGATTATTTTCTTCACGTACCAGCAGTCTAATTCACCTCCACAAAACACTTAGCATGAATGAATCTGTTCACTTTGTGCTTTTTAACAGCAGCACAAAATGTTTTCGTATTTTGTAGCGCTGCAACTTCAGTATATTCATATTTTTGCAATGAGCAAAATAAATCAGTGCGTGATTGTAATATGAAATAAAGAAAATACATTATGTTTTTTATTTTTAAAACACTTTTTACTTTAATTAAATAAAAACAATGTGCCAGTTTTTCATCCGATTAACCTAATAATGTAATTATTAGTCACTCCGGTCCAGAAGTCTTTATGTTAAGAAGATGATTCTGGGTCTAGATAGTTCATTATATTTTATACATTTATATATGCAGCTGTTGGCTGTTAGGCTTATTATGCTACATTTGTTTTCTCTTTGTATTTCTCAGGCGTTATCCTTTCCTTTCCTGTAGCTTAGTCACACACAGTTTACTCCTAAACGTCAATATGTACACTGTTTTTGCCTCTTTTAGGACAGAAAATGTTCTGTGATTTAATGCTTTCATCCATTTTTCCAGAAAATATTCAAGTTTCAATGTATTGCACTTATTCACAATTTACTGTACAGTAAAATAGTGTAATAATGGTTTAAATGAAGAGAAACACAAAAACTGAATTTGATTTTATAGCTTTAGTGAAAATAAAACACTGCAGATGTACATGAATAAAGGATTTTGTATATAAAAATAAAGCTTGAACAATCTAGAGTAAATTTTGAAAAAAATGAGTATTTACCTTTGAGATCAGTTTAACTCACTGAAGAGATCAGAAGCATTTGGGTTTCAACTGTTTCTAAAAAACCCCGTAAAAAACAGCATCATCCAGCCATTTCTTTTGCAATTCGATTTTTTGGTGTTTGGAAAATGAGCCGTTTCAAAACCTGCGGAATGTAGGCTCTGCATTACCTAGCAACCAAAGCTGAGTTTCAGAGTGTTACCTAGCAACCAAAGCTGAGTTTCAGAGTGTTACCTAGCAACCAAAGCTGAAGTCCAGCACATTTGGTCAGCTGGTTTTCAAATTCAATCCAACGTAAACGTTCTCGTGACTCGTATTAACAGATTCTTCAGAGTTGTCGTCGATGGTGATGGCTGTTGGCAGGAAAGATTTCCTGTAGCAGTCTGTGTTACTCCAAATCTGAAGAAGCCTCTGACTGAAGACCGCTCTATGTGCTGTACAATGGCTGCTGGAAAAGACAAGTGTTTTGTTGCTGACTTACCATCCAGAAACCTCTTCCTGCTTTTTTCATTTGTTGTGCAGAAGGCTCCACTTCTGCTTTTCAAAGATGTACGGTTGTATAATTGCGCATCAGTTTGCAGCTATTTTCACACGTGAGTGTAAACAAAATGATTTTGAGTATAGAATGTGATGAACATGTTTTGTATCACCATTGGATCAACCCTAACCTGCTCAAAGAAGTATAATGGATCACTTTTAAAGTTTATTTAACTTGCTAAAGGTGTGAAAATGCAAAGCTAGCTTTTCCCTGACAGAGACACCGGCCTCCAGTCGGTTTCTCCTGACTGATATCTGCTGCCTGCGCTGCGCCGCTGTGGCTGTCGCTCGCCTCATTTCCAGCTGACCGATGACCCTCGCTCTCTTAACAGGGGCAATAAAACCAGATCCAATCCCGCTGACCGTCACTAACATCCTTCTCCCCCTCTGCAGTTTACAGTGGCAGGTCCCATTGACCGTCGCCGTGGGAAACGCGTCCACGGTCTGCCTGGAGAGCCTCATCTGGATCAACAACAGGACAGGTACGGCGCCGCCGGAGACGCCGCTGATCGTCTCTGAAACTTTATTTCCACCTGTTGTTGCCAGGAGATAACGAGCTGTTTCCTTGGGAGGATCTGTTAGCGGATCAAACCGGCTCAGCTTCTCAAATTAATTATCTGCTCAGCTCTGTACTTGTGAGCTGCCTCTGCTGGGGCTTTAAAGGTTCACAGGTGCAGCGTGTTCTCAGGTTTGTAGGCGGAGGGAATAAACATCGTTAAGGTTCCTGTAATTTGGCGTCAAAAAAGAAAAATCCTGATTGCTTTTTATCCTTTCATGTTTTTTAAAACGCCGCTGCTTCTGCTGTTCTTTTGAAAGGATTACTCTTTTGTTAACAGGTCAGCTTTCTGACGCAAAGATTTGATCAATTGTTTGTTCACTCGGATTAATCTCCGTCGTAGGTCCCCTCTTTACTTTGACAAACAAAAAGCTTTGAGAATAAACCCCATTTTGTTTTTTTGTTTTCTCTTTTCATCATTGTTTCTGCAGAACAAAACCCTCCAGGGGTTCTGTTTTAGTGAATAAAGCTCATTTCATTCCTGTTTTTGAACAAAATAATGTTTTGAGAATTGATCCTGAACTGCTTGGTGTTGGATTTTGGCTCCTGCTGGCTCCGTTCCCCGCTAATAAAACACTTGTTTTGCTCTGTGAACGTGAAGCTCGCGCCGGTTGTCTTATTAAAGCCTGACGAGGGTAATCTCCACTTCGCCGCTCTGGCACGAATCTGATGCAAGGAGAGCGAGGAGTTGGTTTAAATCCAAGAAGAAGAAGAAGTGGGCCAACAGCTGCGTTCTGTTTTTATCACCTGGCTGTTTCTCAAAGTGGGAAACGTCCTACAAGCTGCTTTACTGAAGCTTCAAACCTCATTTCAGCAGGATGTGCTGGTTTAATCCTGTGGCCCCATGATGCTGCTGATCCACAAACCTACAAAATGCAACCGCTTCATCTGCTGGGCTCAGACTAGCTCCTGGGGAGGTTTGATGAAGATTAAGCTAAAATGGAAAACCTCTAAGTGCATAGACTAACCCATTATCCATTTTACCACCTTTATTAAAGCAATTTTAAAGGCTGAAATATTCCAAGGCAGGAAAACATCAGCGGTGACGTCTTTCTAGAGAAGCAGCTGTTACAGCCAATCGGTCCGGGAAGGGTTCAAACACCCAACACTGCAAAAACACAAAATCTTACCCAGTATTTTTGGTGCCAATATCTTATTACACTTAAAGTATGACAAAGCAAACTTACAAGTAACTTTTCAGCTTGTTTTAAGTCAATAATTCTTTAATATTGATGAAAAACTATTAGTTAGAAGTGACAAAATCTGCCTCTTAAACAAGACATGTTTCCCAGATTTTAAGTTAAAATGTCTCCACTACTTTTTCATCAACATGAAGAAATTATTGACTTAAAACAAGAGTTAATTCTAAGTTTGTTTTGTCTTATTTCAGGTGTAATAAGGTGTTGGCACCAAAGTACTTGGTAGAATTTTGTGTTTTTGCAGTGCTGACCCTGACAAAGTATCTGAAGGTTATTCACAACTGGAAGACAAAGACATCTGACAATCTTCCCAGGAATCGACGTTCCTGCAAGTTCAGCCCAGAGAATTGACCAAAAACCCAAGAGCTGAACTTCAGGATTTAGTTAGCAGGTCAGAGGTGAAAGTTCATCAAAGGACAGTTGGGAAATGACTGAATGAACTGTTTGAAAAGGTTGAAGGAGACGCCAATAATCAACTAAAATGTACATCAAGACATCATCGGCATACTGCGTGATAATCCCTCTAATGCTTTAGTTTACAGATCTAATTTAATTTTGTTGTTTAACTCAGAAAACCACAGGATTGGTCAGATGGATGACAGCACCTGGTTGCTGGGAAACATCAACCAGACCGGCTACTTCCGCGTGAACTATGACCTCCAGAACTGGAAACTACTCATTCAGCAACTTCACAACAATCCTCAGGTAAACCTTCTCTGTTTGTCTGCATTGATTTTTCTGAATGATTTCCAGATCTGATCACCAAATCAACTCAATTCCGGCTGTTTTTTCTCCTTCCCAGATCATTTCTGTTGGAAACAGAGCAGGTCTCATCGACGACGCCTTCAACCTGGCCAGGTGAGTCACGTGACCTCAGCCAATTGGGTTGGAAGACCGAGTCGGTCAAAGTATTTCACAGTCTTGATAAGTTTTATTGACCTATCTTGTAGCTAAAAGACTTTTTGTAGTTTTATCTCCCCTTTGAACTAATCTTTTAAAGTTTAACCAAGAGATCTACACTTTTATTTGGCAGCGTCGTTTATCTGTCTGACCTCCTGCTACTTAGTTTTACTTGGTTCTTGAGTCTCCGCTGACTACTTCTTGATTTTGTTGTTGCCACTTACAACCGTTGGTATTAGACGGATGTTTCTCCTCATTTGTCCATTTTATCCTGCTGGCATTTCTGATTTCTGATCTTGTTTTGTTGACACCAATAGGAAGCAACCAAACATTTGCAGATGACACAATTTTTTAATTTTTATACACCAGATAAAAAACAAAGAGTGACTGATGAGAAACTGTCAGAAAATAAAACTGTACACTGGTTACAGATTTAAAAACACAATTTAATATCGATGAGACTCGATGAAATGAATCACTTTTATTTGAAAACGATATATCCACAAAATAAACAACACTTTCAGTTAAAAAACAATTTTTGCTGGTAAATTATTTTATAAATAGACATATGAGCTTAAAAACAAAGATATTTATTGTTTTTAATCTGTAATTTTGATTATTCGACCTTCAGATTGGTTCAGTGTTTCAGGAAACCCTGATCATTCATGGAACTTTGTTAGAAATGTAGAAGCTAACATTAGCATTAGCAACATGTTTAGCATTGATGCTATTTTAGCCCTGAAAGGCTAACTCCTTTTAGCACAACTTGAACACAACGATAGTCTTTTCCAGCGTCCAATCAGATCGTTTAAAAGCAGAAATTAACCCCCAGTGGGACCAGAGAATCAGCTTTGTGTTGTTTGTGGATGTCGGTTGTGCGTCAGATTTATAGACGTACCAGAAACAAATACAGAGGTTCCATCTTTGGACTTATGAATGTTTAAAAAAGAAAGAAATTAATTGTGTTAACATTTTTAACACATTAAAAACAATGTCAATAATTAATCAAAATAAAAATGTTAAAGTCCTCGTCCAACAATATATATTAACATAATATTAGTAGTTTATTTCTCATAAGTACAACAGGATTTTAGCTCCTTAGACGAAGCAACGTGTGAACAGCCTGATTCTTCAGCAGGGACTGTGTGCTGGGCAACTATCAAGTCAACATGACTTTATAGGCATAGAAACGAAACATTTCTCTATTAAAATACAGTTTTATTGATGTGGGCTAAACCAGGTTTCTGGCTCATTGGGTTCTCCTCAGCTGTGAACCGTAATCATCACCGTTTCTCAGGAAATAACTGCTTGAAAAACATCAGGATGTGTAATGAAACTGAGAAAGTGAATTTGACATCTTGAATTGGATTATTGAAATATAGAAACTTTTCACTGACTTTCCTAACAGACCTTCTGTTTTTCATACAGAGCTTCAGCCAAAGGAGCAGATCAGTTAGAAATAAGTGAAACATAGTAGGACTGAAACGATTAATTGGATTAATTAATCGTGATTAATCGATTGTTAAAAATAATTGGCAATTAATTTAGTAATCGATTAATCGTTAACTTGAGTATTCTGACTCAAAAACGAAAAACAATACAGTCAGAGCAGAAATTAAGCCAAAACTGGAAAAACATTTTGAATTTAAGGTGAAAAAGTTTTTGTCTGTAAATATGTTTTAACTGAAACTCCTTAAGTTTCATTTTTAGATTCACCTGGTTCAAATTCTGTAAAAAATGAAACCAACTCATACTAAGCACCTTTTGTTGACATTTATGAAAAAAAACTGTAATTCTAATCAAATAAATCTGGACCATTATAAGCCTGTTTTTTTACATATTTGCTAAAACCGTCACCATGTTGTGACAAAATGTTACGAGAGAGATGAAAAAAGTCAAACTCCCTGAGCTTTTATAGCGATCTGCAAAAATGCACCGCTCCCGGTTAAAAACAACCAATCAGAGTCAGAAGGAGGGTCATAGCGCTGTCAATCATCCTCATGTACGTGCTGAGAAACAACTAACTCCAAAAGGAAAACTGTTTATCTGACATCGTCAGTGGCTATGCTAGCTTTAGCATTCACAACAAATCTGCTGTCGGGAAGAAGTTGTAGCATAGCAGAGAGAGCAGGAGAGGAAGTGAACAGCGTGTACACTAGCATGATTAACAGCGCTAAGCCCCTCCTCCTGGCTCTGATTGGCTGTTTTCTGGCTGAATGCTGTATGTACAGCTTTTATCAGATTAATCTGGATTATTACTAGATGGTGAGTCACTGCAGAGCAGCAAGAGAAACTGGATCTGCTCCGCGGTAACAAACACCTGATCTGCTCTGCATTCAGAGCCGATCCGGTCAGCGTGAGCAGAAAGTGAGCAGCCTGCTGAAGACGCGGCCGGTTAATCTCCTGCAGCCGTCCCGCCTCACCGCGGCGCGTTCAGCCCGCGGCGCCGTGAGCACCGTAACAGAAATCCAGGGTGACACCGGCTCTGTAACTCAATCCACTGCTGTCTCTGTTTCCACCCCCTCACTCCACCATCTGCGCTCTGTCATGTTGAATGAGCAGCAGCTCCAGACTACTGCGCTGTCATCCTCTGAGGAGCCGCGCGCTGACGAGTTCCCATCTGCACAGAAAAAGGAGCTACATATCCATTAATATTCACCCTGACAGCTGAAGCAGCTTCCTCAGCCTGAATCTGTCACGACGGGAAGCGATCAGCCGCCGCTACTCCGCAATAACTTCCGTCAACTTTTCATCATTTATTTGTCTTAATGTTTTTTTAAAAAAGAGAGAAACCTTTGACAGTTTTTGTCACCACGCATGAAACTCGCTTAATCGATTCTGTGAGGCTCAGAAACATCAGGAGAAATTACTGCTGCATTTAATCCGCCAGACTCCAACTGCTGCTGCCCCGAAAATAACAAACCGCCTTCAGCTTTTATCAGGGTTCATGTATAGTAATGGTCCAGTTTATAAACCTTCAGAAAACTCTGATTTTAATCTAAAAGTTTTGACTTTAATCTGATAATCTTGACTTTAGTCTCATGAATTCTGCCTCTGATTTTAATCTGAGAATTTTAATTCTAATTCCAACTTTAATCCCAGAATTTTAGTTTAGAATTTAGACTTTTTTTTTTAAACTTAGTTTGACTTTATTGAACATAGCATAATAAAACAATAAAAAAGTTATGACTGAGCAAAGTAAATTTAAAGCAAACAAAAGAAAAGAAGAACAGCAGTAAAATATATTTATATGTTAGAGTTTTTAGAATCAGAGAAAATCAGATTTCTCACTTCTATCTCAGAATAAAAAAATTTTCCCACAAAATTCAGATTTTTGCTCAGAATTGAAACTTTTCTGAGAATCAGAAAAGTTTAAATCGTTTCCGCACCATCAGAAGAATCTGGTCTTAAAACTCAAATCTCCCAAACAAAAGGATTTCCATTTGTTATTATGATGTCATTTCCTCATCAGAGATGTTTCATTCTACACCTGCTTCATTGTTTTGGTGAATTTCTGTCACCCCCTAAAGGCCTGGTGGAGGTACTGCATCATTTGGCATCACAAAGCTACACGTTAAGAGCATTGTTTAGATTTAATAACATTCTTTTTTTTATTCTTTATAAATAGAATAAATTGTGGCTTGTGTTGTTTTTCCAACCCATTTAAAATGTAAGAACAATAATTAATCTGAGGAAGAGTTAAAATCTCTGGGAGCTGCTGCGTCTTACTGATAGATTATCAGCCTCTGCTCTCCACATCTTTTCCTCCTGGATATTATTTTATTTTTTTTATCACAAGTTTTCCTTGTAGTTCACATCTGGCCTAAAGTTTGGAAGCTGAATTTGTATTTATTGATCCCAGATAATTATTTTCACCCTTTAATAGATCACTTTTCTTAATTTAAACTTCTGATAAAGTGGATTAATAAAACTCCTGCCAGCCGGTGATGAATTTCAGCTGAAACGGATGAGAGACGGAGATCCACTCCATCCTTGTTAGGACCGCCTGCTTCGCCCATTTAAGCCGCAAAAATACTTCTTGTTTACAAAGATGTTATTTCAGCATTTCTTCTCAGTGAATTGATTACGCCTGGAAGGACATTTAATCTCAGGATTAATTTCAGTCACGCTGATTCTCCTCCCACTCACACTTCGATTGACTGAGAACAGGAGCAATAAATGCCAATTGGTGGCAGTGTGTGTGTTATCATGCTGGTGTGTGTGTGAAGCTGGTCCTGCAGTAATAAATGACTGTGTCTGTTTGACTCTGTGCTTAAACAGTGATGGATGTCGCCTCCCTTTGTGTGTGTCCGTGTGTGTGCGCGATCACAGCCGTCCCTTGTTGGCTCGCCACTGAGCCTTGCTAATAGCTAATGG
The DNA here is from genome assembly GCF_002775205.1 of Xiphophorus maculatus. Taxonomy (NCBI): domain Eukaryota; kingdom Metazoa; phylum Chordata; class Actinopteri; order Cyprinodontiformes; family Poeciliidae; genus Xiphophorus; species Xiphophorus maculatus. Next base: position 1,532,411 of record NC_036459.1, read on the forward strand.
ACAAACAATTAACTGGCCCTTAACAATGTTAAGGAGTTAATGAGCTCATTAAGACGACAACGCTGGGAGAGAGACCCAAACGGAGACAACAACTGGGAAGGAAAATTAAAAATCTACCTGCTAATCTCCTCAGTTTCCTCCATTTCTCAACGGATCCAAAGAGCTGCTGCTCTGCTGTGGAGGTGAAACGGTTCTTTAAAAGCAAAATGGTTTAAGAAATGCTATATAGTGTCAAAAATATAAACCCTGCAGAGAAAAACACTTCTGTTGCAAATATGACTCCCTAATCCACACATTAATGAAAACTGTTAGAAATTGATCTAAGTACTGCTTTAGATCATGACACAAATGAGTCCCTGAAAGGAAACTGTGAGCTAATTAAACAGGTTTCAGATTGTCTGATGCAACAAGTATCCTGTATATTCTTGAAAATGTCAGAAAGTAAAAATATAAAAGGACTCAAAAAACTATCTAGATTCTGGAAATTCCAGGCAAATATCCTCTAAGTCCTGGAAAGCACCACTTTGGTTTATGTAAGACCACCGGTAAGATCCATAAAGTACCTGACTGTGCGTTGTAACCAGAAAGATCTAGAAAAGAAACAGTAACTTGTGAAAATAACTCGCCAAGTTTTAGAAAGTACCAGAAAACATGTCTGCCTGAAAAGATGTAAGTAAAACAAATACAGTTTTCCAAAAAGCAATGTTTTGGTTCTGCAAAAAGTAATCTGGTACGTCTGCAAGTCGAAAAATGTTTGATTTTTAAAACTTTGAAAATTTCAAGTACAATTTCTGAGATTAATCAAAACATTTCTGGGGGTTTTCTAAGAAATTTACAAATTTTCAATCTCCGAAATATCCAAGTTTAAAAAAATAAAATAATTGGTTTTCTAGAATATTTTTTTAGATTAATTGCAAAATTTCAGACATTTTTGGCAGAAATTTTTCTTTTTCTTTTTTTACAGTGTCTCTAATATGCTGTCGTAAGAAAATAACCTGATAGTTCAGGAAAAGTGTCCTTTCCCTGAACGTAAAAGAAAAAACTTTACCTTGTACATTCTAGAAAGTAACCCAATAATTCTGGGAAGTTGTGGCAAGTACCAAAACATAACCTGTAAGTTTTTTAATTAACCATGTGAGCTCCATAACAGTATCAGTACATACCTTCTATAATTTAGGAAGTAAACTGATGGTTCTGTGGAAAGTACCCTGTAAGTTCTGGAAAGTACCAAGAAGCATGTCAGTTCTCAGATTAACTCAGATTGGATCGTTTTGTCTCATGTATTCTGGCTAAAGCTGCTGTCTTGTGTATAACTGACGGAGAAAGTGATATAAATAAAGTGAGGAAGAACAGAACCGGTCAGAAACACAAACCCAGACCATGACGCCCGTCCTGATGACTTCCCAGAGTTTGGTTGACACCGTCGTCCTCGTGTCTCCGTTTCAAACCGGTTTGTGTTTTGAAGCGTCAACATGTCCGCCTCTTATCTCACTTTCAGTTTGAGGAGAGATGAGAGTTGGAATGCTAATATGGACAGATAGATGATGGATGGAGTTTGATAAAAATGGAAAACGCTGAGGGGACGAGTACAGGAAAGAAAACAGATTAACGGTCGACTGACGTTGCCATGGTTACCGCCACATCTTGCTCTTCTCTCTTTCTCTCTCCTGGTTCTTTCATGTAAAATCTTGTCAGCGTTTTGGATCGTTTTGAACCAAAAGTCTCCGCAGACCGGATGGATTATGGAAATGCATTGGAGCCCAGGTGCATGATGGGTCCTGGCGACGACGCGAGGCAGATTATGGAAATGCGATGGGTTGGAATTGAGGGGTTTCTCTGCTGCTCAGAGACTTAGAGAGTCTTATCGCCGACAGATTAACTTTCAGTGGACGTCAGAGTGTCGGCCTGTCCCTGAACATTCCAGTCAAGTGTTTGTGTGGATCTGTTGAGTGAAAACATCTTCCCTATCTGAAGATGTCTGAACCTCGTGAGTATACGCTCCCTGCTCAACCTCAGGCCCCAATCGATATTCATGAGGTTCAGGCTGAAGGTTGAAGCAGGAAGCAGGTACAAAACCAGCATGAATGTTAACAAACGCACACAGAGAGCTCGTTACTATGCGCCAGGTTGTGGATGTGGCTCGGCCTGCCTGATAGTTGCTGTGGCATTTAGAGGCCAACTTTCCCTCAACTTGTTTCTGTGTTGAGCTATTCTGAGGATCACTCCTGAGAGTTGAAATGAAGAGCAAGTCTGCACTGTGGAATCTGACTTTACATTGATTTAATGACCCTGAATGCACCTCGGTGAGTTCCAAACATCCTCAGCAGCAGTTTAAAGAGAGAAGAGAGGAAGGTTATTAGAGAATACCAGCAGTTTTAGACAAGATGATTGTTACGGCATTTGTGTTGTGCAGCCGTAGGTGTTTGGCTATGAATAACAATAATAATATTGTTTGGTTCTGATCAGATTGGACTGTACAGACCTGTTGCTTCGTGATGTCACTCCGCCATCTCCCTGCTGGAGGTCAAAAAGCTGCTAGCAGACCATGACTAGCATTGGGTTTAGATGCTAAGTTGTCAATATAACACACTAAATCTTAAACATACACCTGACATATAAACAAAAACTGGACACAGTGCTTTGCTACTAATTGTCAACATTACAACAGCGAGAAAACAAGATCAGGAAAACGCTTTGACCTAAGTCCATATTAGGTCAAATATGGACTTTTCAAAGTAAAACATTCTACTTCCTGTTGTCCGGGGGCGGGGCTTTGGTGTCGTTAACGTTGACACCAGTTTTTTTTAGATCTGAAGATGGTGGGAGGGAAATTTCACTCAGGTGTGTTCAAGACAGAACCATCTCTCTGTGGACCGGTGAAGTTCTGGTCTGCGTCCTGACTCTCCCCACTCCCACTCTCAGGGCGGGGTACCTCCCACAGGGCGTTCCCCTGCAGCTGATTGGCTACCTGCCAGAGGAGACGTCCTTCCTGCCGTGGCACGCCGCCAGCCGGGCGCTGTACCAGCTGGACAAACTGTTGGACCGCACAGACGACTACAGGCTGTTCAGCGTAAACAACCGATCCGTCATGATCCATCTGAGCTCCAGAATGGGCCGCTGGTGCTGACCCAGTGTGTGTGTCTCTGTGTGTGTGTGTCCAGGATTACGTGCTGAAGCAGGTGGCGTCCCGGTACCATCAGATGGGCTGGCCGACAAACGGACCGGGAACAGAGGGAAACATCCTGCAGGCGTCGTACCAGACTGAGTAAGAAAAGCGGTTCTGGTCAGCCGGGTCCAATCGCTGTTGGTCTGCATAAGGCAGCAGGCTGGTCTGTTAGCGAGTCACTCTGTTTAAAACTTTAAAGTGTTATTATAAACGCTGATGTTGAAATAATCTAAAACCGTTTCAATCAGGCTGTATGTATACTTATGACCCTGTGTGGGGCAGAGTAAATCCTGAGTAAATTAATTTATATGTTACTTATAATTATTCCATCTTGGAAACAGAACGGCTCAAACAAATCCTGACTGGAGGTCACAGTAGAGCCGCTTTATTTCCTCTGCAGAAGAAGAAATATCTGACGGATATTTGGAAATTCTCCAGATTCAGTTTTTTTCTCTCAGCTTTGCCCCGAGTCGATTAAATAAAAAACTCGTCTCTGCGTCTCATTAGCAGGCAGAGTGATGGTCACTCCGGTGGAGTCCAGATTAATCCTCCGTCTCTGTTATTGGTCAGAATGTCTTCCTGTTTCCTGCAGAGAGCTGCAGCGGGAGCTCATCATGCTGGCCTGCAGCTTCGGCAACAAGCAGTGCCACCGCCAGGCCGTCGCCTACATCTCCGACTGGATCTCCAGCAACAAGAACAGGTGCAGCACACACTTTTCTGAGGCGTACCTGCATGCATCGCAGCCACATTAAAGCTTAAACTTTAGTCCTCGTGTGTCCAACTCAAGACCCGGGTCCACATAAAACCTTTAACATTATGTTAAAGGTTTTATTAAAACCTTTATAAAACCAAATAAAATATTTGTTTTTATCTGTTAACTTCCAGTTTTCTTCAGTCTCTCCAGTTTTTTGCGATTTCACGATCATGAAAAATCAACAGATCCACACACGTTTTTACAATAATAATTCATTTTGATTTTTCTGTAAATTTTCCACCAAAACTGTCAAAACTTTGGGTTTATGTGATGCTAACTCCCACCTACAGGTGGCAGTATTTAATTCTACTACACTGCTTCCTCAGCTTTACTTGATTCTAGTTATAGTCGGTTATCGAACAAAAACTCACATTTACCGTCATACAGAAGTGTAAATATTGAAAAATATTTTACAAATATTTCTAAATTAGCTCCACAAATCAGTGATTTAGATTGTAAACAAAAAAATCACAAAATATTATTTAATTTTAAGAATCACTTATCGGATGCACATATAGCCGTTTGTTAATGTTTTAACAGTTTGATGGGTTTTATCAATGCATTCTGGTACATCTGGCCCTTTAAGAACATTCATGACTCTGATTTATCCCAAAATGGAAATGAGTTTGACATTCCTGCAAATCAATAAGATCTGAAAACACAACAAACATCCGTCAGCCATGTCTGATCATCGATTTGGTCACATGATCCCGTCTTTCTTCTCTTGTGTTTCCATCAAAGTTTATTTGCGTTCCGTCCGTGTTCGCTCCCTCTGGGTTCCTAACAAGATCTGTGAAATTAAATTTCAAACGGCAAATTAAATAGAAACAGATGCTTGAGTTCTGTGGAGGACAGCGGGGAGCTGATGATGAGAGGCTTCCTTAAATAATACAACCCAGAAAAAAACGTTCTGACTTCATTAAGCAACGTTTATGAATGAATATTTATCTTCTGGGTTGTTTTACACGTCAGGATTGTATCTAAAAACTGTTTATGGTTTATAACAGATTAAGTCATGAAGCTTTTTGTGATCAAACCCAATAATAATCACTTGAAATTAAAATAAACAGCTGTGTCTGTACTTCTTAAAATAAAACAATATGGACCATCTTCATGAACTGTGGAGTTCCTCCAGGATTTTGTGATTCTTAGATATCAAAATCAATAATTTGTTGAGCAAATTAAGAAATGTTTTTCATTTTTGCACAATATTCTGCAAAAATTTGACTTGAACTTAGGCTGACACAGCAGTAGAAGTAGTAAATACTGCCACCTGCAGGTGGGAGTTAGCATCACTTAATTATAATATCTAATATTTTTGACTTTTTTTGTGGAAAACTTGCAATAAACTAACAATGATGCGTTAGCACGGAAAAGTGCGAGGATCTGGATAGACTTGATTAACATAACTAAAACTGCTTTGATTTGATTTATAAAATATATTATATATAATATATATATTTAGAAAACATTCTCTTTAGTAAACAGTTTCCCAACCTTTGCGTGTTTCTGCTACTCCTGTTAAATCTGACGCACAATCATCAACATTTGTTTTTAAATAAAAACGATCTGATTGGACGCTGGAAAAGTGTGTTCAGGTTGTGCTAAAGAGAGTTAGCCTGAAATAGCATCTCAGTGATGAGCATGTAGCACCGAACTGATGGTTGAAGAACCGATAAGAACAATAAATATCTGTGTCCTTGATGTCTATTCAATACCTTAGTATCAAATTGGGGTTTTTAATTGAAATTGTTGATTATTTTGTTGGTAGTTTTCTATTAAAATTACAAACGCTGAAATTATCCCGATTCCACCAATAAAATGAAGCATTTTCTGTTAACATTTTAGTCGTTTTGTATAGATTTTATCCATGTTGGTGGGAAAGTGACGAATAATTCATTCAGGATTAATGTTTCCAAAGGGTGATTTTAAAAACGTATTAATCCTATCTGCAGTCTTTCTGTCTGTGCGTATTTTTAAATCCCAAACATTCTTTTAATATCAGAATCCCATAATTGAAGCCTTGACAGAGAAGAGCTAATCTGACCCCAGGCTGCTCCAATCAGGACTAAATATTAGCTCTTATTTTCCTCAGAGTCGCACCTGAATGTAAAACCGCAAAGACCAGAACCGGGACAGAGTAATTACTGAACAGAGCAATATATGGAATATTAATCAAACCACATTGGGGATTCATTGTAAATTAATGGCTGTAAGAAGATCTTTGTTGAAGTTATCTTGGTGACAAATGGATGGATTAAACTTGTAACGGGGTTACAGGCACCAATAAACTGCTTCACCTCAATTAACCTCCTTTTCTCCACTATTTTATGAATTATATCCAGCATTTCTAAAGAAAATGAGTCTGGCTTTAAATTTATGCCTTTTAAAGCAGAAAGGTTCAGCTGCTGTTTAATCTGTAGCCTCGTTTCACAGCCGTGCCTGTAGGGGGCGACAGCGCGCAGGTTTATCCATCCAGTTACTCTTCATAAAGCACGTTGAAAATGAAAGAAGATGGGAAAAGTACTGGAGTTTCTTTGTATTCATCACTCTGAGTTTTGCATTGGCTTCACATTTCAGATTATTTAGTTATTTTCCTTCTCCGTGTCACATAAAATCTCAGTAAAACAGATTAGTTTTTGTGTTTCCAGAACATGAAAAAATGTCCTGGGGTTGTGAATATTTTTACAAAGCTCAATAATAGTTAACAAATTAAACCGCAGAGGTCTGCAACAGAGCATAATTATTGGCTTAGACCCTTTTCCAGCAGAAGCAGCATGTCTAATCAGATTACAGGAAATGGAGGTACACCCACTGAACATGGAGATTAAATTATCTCCTATAGTCGTGTGAAAGCATCAACACACCGTTTCACTGTCAGTCAGTCAGTCAAGCCTGTGAGGGATGGATTTACTCAGAGCACTAATTCCTGATCATTTCATTGTTCTGACGTTAATCGGCTCTGGTTAATGGTCGTTTATCCCCAGTAGTTTTTCACACAAACAGCAACTGGATCCAACTGGTAACCAAACTACCAGTGATACCCAGGGAACAACTGGAGCTGGAGCCAAACTGGATCAAGAACAAACCAATAATCCCAGACAGCAACAAAATGACTGAGAAAGAAAACAGTCAGTGTTTGGAAGGGCCTATTCAAAGCCCAGATGATGTGGTGGGACATTCAAAGACAAGTGTCTGCAAAACCCAACGAAGTGAAGCAACTCTGGAAAAAACGTTTCCAATTTCCTCCACGACGATGGGAGAGACCGACTGTTACGAGAATGAAGTCATAACATCATGAGAATAAAGTTGTAATTTAAGGACTTATTAATATTTGTTTCATTTTCTTAGCGTGGCCCTTTTACTTCGTCATAAACACAATGAATCAGACAGAAAGCAGCCTTTTGCTCCTGAAGGAGATTTAAAACTTCATGTCTGAGTCTGTCTGCTGGAACAAGTCTCCTGACGTACCTCAACCTTTAACCTTTAACTAGGCCGCTGTTTTTCTGCCCGATCAGTTAAATGTTTCATCAGCAGCTCTGGGGAACGCCAGAGTGACACTTACACTGCAGAATCCCACAGACAGAGCGACGGACGGAGCGAGCAGATGGTGCAGAGGCATGTTTACTGTCAGAGTGGGACTTTGATGCAGAGGAAGGACGAGAAATTTCAGAAAAAATAGCTTCAGGACCCGAAACATTCTCTGCAGACTGCAGCACACACACCGACTCAGAGGGAGGAAGCTAATAGCATCAGAGCCATCTGGAGGGGGACACGGCAGAACAAGAAAACGTCACGTTATCACTCTGAAGTTTTATCAGAGACGGGACGGACATTCAGGAACAGGGAGGAAAAATGGAGGAGGTGGAGTTTAGCGTTGGCAGCTGCTGTCATGGAGGAACGCTTTCTGCCACCGTCAGCAGGAATGTGTTTGTGTTGCTCTTAAGTGGAGCATCTCTAAAAAGATTTCCCAGGTCGGTAAATAATGCAATTGTCCCTGGATCACTCACTAACACACACACTCACACACACCCTCTGGTTTGTCTTTCTGCCTGCACTAGGAGTGTGTATTGACTTCCATTCATTTTACACTTCAAAAAAGCCAGAACTAAGTGAATTTTCTCCTTTGTACTGGACATAATTTCAACTGTAGAAGACGTAATTTGTAAAAAACTTTATGAAACATTTTATCCTGTTTGACGTCTTACAAACAAACGAGGCAGTTAATCCAGTTTTTGTCGTTTATTGATCCTTTTGAAATTACAGCAGCTGCAGTTCGCCACAGCAAAGCAAGAATAAGACTGAAAAAAGGGCAAAGAACAACTAAAATCGACTCATATCTTTTGTTTTTCTCGCTCTCTGTGTTGGCTTTACTCCCAGTGGACACCGGTTGCCATGGCAACGCAATGACAACAGATTACGTTTAAGTTAGCAAGAAGGGAAGCAGAGATCATTGGTCAAGATGACCACCGAACACCTCCCACACTGCAAAAAACACAAAGAAACAGTAACTTTGGTGTAGATTTTAGTGCAAATATCTTAGTACACTTAAAAAAGACAAAAACTAACTCACAAGTAACTTTACTGCAAGATATAGCAGCTTTTTTTAAAAATACATCATTTTCCACTGGCAGATAAATTTACCTTTAAGATGTGAAAATTGTTTTGTCACAAGTGAAATTTGCACCATTCTTCAACTACAGTCAGGGGCCATATAAACATATTCCAAGTGCCACAAATGGCCCTTGAGCCGCACTTTGGACCCCCTGTTCTAAACAGAAACCCTAAAACATGAGGTCCTGTACTTTGGTCCCCATATTACCAATCAGTCTTAAGGAGGTTGGTCATTATATAAACAACCACACACACCCACACACACACATACACCCACACACACACGCACACACACACACGCCCCTACACACACACATACACGCACACACACACACACACACACACACACACACAGAGTTCAGCAGTTTAATATGTGACAGTCAGAGGAGCTCACTTAGTTTTGCTTTCTGACCATTTAGGTCAGTTTCACGGTGTGAAAGAAATGAATATAATTTAATTTTACTGAGGATCCAGTTTGTGTGTTTATACCTGTTTAAATCTCAACTAAAAACCCACCTGGTTAGGATTGTACTTGAAACGTAATCAATTACAAATTTATTGATGGAACTTGACCTAATGTCATGTTTTGATTGTTGATTCTATATTGCATTGTGATTCTGTGTTTGTAATGATGTAAAGCATTTTGAAATGCCTTGCTGCTGAAATGTGCTATACAAATAAAATTTGATTGATTGATTGTTTATGTAGCTAAATAAAGACCTTTTCCAACCTTATGGGGACAAAAGCCACATACTAACGCATCGGACCCCCTTTTAAAGGCTAAGTTTAGAGGTATGCTGTGAATTACGTTTTTGTTAAAAGGGGACTGTTATGCAAAATTCTAATATTTCTGTTTTCATTCTTCCATTTGGGTCTCAACGGCTTCTTAAAACAGACCAAGCTCTTTAAAATAAACAAAAAACATCCAACCATTTTCTGGCAATAATTTAATGATTTTTGGTGTCTAGAAAACAAGCCATTTCAAAAACCTCCTTATTGGTAAGTCACAAATCAGCAGAAACTGTGCCATTACCTAGCAACCCCAACCAAGCCCAGTCTGTTACCTAGCAACCCCAGCAGCGTTTCAGAACATTTAGTCAGCCGGTTCAATGGCTGCTGGAAAAGACAAGAGTTTTGTTGTTGACTTACCATCCAGAGACCATTTGCTGCATTCTTAATGGTTGTGCAGGAGGCTCCACTTCTGCTTTTCAAAGATGTATAGTTGTGCACATCGGTTTGCAGCCATTTTCCAGAGCGAGTGTAAATGTTGAGTTGGGGATATGTTGTGATAAGCAGCATATGAACGGCTCATTCTGATGCTGTCAGTCAACACGTCCGCTCTACATCCCAGTTCACTCTGTTGAAGTGTTTACTAGGAATGATAACACTGCCAAAAACTACAGATGGGAAGCAAGTTGAACATGAATATAATGAGGCTGCAGATTTGCCAGTCCTGATTTTGATTACTCTCAAATTCACATGCAGTTTTTCTTCTTGTTTTAAAGAGAAAAATCTATTTTGAAACATTTCTGGATTTTTAAAAATCACATATTTTCACCAGTCAGAGTTTGGCACCGATTTTAATGAAAATAAAAGTGAAATGCTGTGAATTTTATGAATTTTGACAAATGTGTCGACTGTGTTACACTGTAAAAACACCAAATTTGACCAAGTGTTTTTGGTGCAAATATCTTAATATAATTGAAATAAGACAGAACTAACTTAGAAATAACGTTCCATAAAAATATAGGAGGTTGTTTTAAGTCAATAATTCCTTATCAATAAATATCTTCTAGTTGAAATGGAAAGACATTTTCCCCATGTTATAGTAAAATAATCTGCCAGTGGAACTGGCACTTTTTTATTGATAAGGAATTATTTACTTAAACTCCTACATCTTGCTGAAAAGTTACTTTTAAGTTAGTTTTGTCTTATTCAAAGTCAACTAGTATATTTGCACAAGAAACTACATAAAAATGCTGTGTTTTTGCAGTGTAAAGTCTGGTTTTCATGTCCAGCTGGAGGTTTTTCAAAGCAGCTTCCTGCTGAGGGAGAAATTAGCACCCAGAAAGTGTTGGGGTTAATCCAGAGGAAGCGTCTTATCAGGGCTTTTGGATTCATTACGTTTCCTGCTCTCGTCCTGCTCTTCCCTCACCAGTTAAATCCAGCCCTTATCAACACACTTTACATTTCCCATGTCTGAACTCTCTTATTTTTTTCATTTCCATCCCATCTGCAGGATTCCTCCCAACATCCGGGACATCGTTTACTGCACCGGGGTCAGCCTGATGGACGAGGACGTGTGGGAGTTTATCTGGATGAAGTTTCACTCCACCAGCGCCGTCTCAGAGAAGAAGATCCTGCTGGAGGCGCTGACCTGCTCCGACAACACCTTCCTCCTCAACAGGTGCAGGAAGGGGTTAAAGCCTAATCAATACGATCAATCAGACGGGGAGTGGCTCAGAGGTCGCTCTTCATTCTGGGATTATATTACACCATTGTTTACTCTGCTTTGTGAGGCTCTAGCTAGCTGTTCATTAGCATTCAGAGGATGGAAATATGTGAGTGTCCCTGCAGAAGAAAACAGCAGAGTATTGCAGCCATTGTGGAAATAAAGAGTAAATTTCTCCAAAAAATCTCACAAAGTTTGAGATTAATCTCAGAAATTTTTCTAGAAAAAATACTGAAGTTTAACAAATTTAAAATTCTTCAGAAAATTTTGAGTTTCTTAGAAAAATATAGAGATTACTCAATATTTCTGAGATTTTTTATTTTTTCTGCAAACTTTTGACTTTCGGTACCAAAAATGTTCTAGTTTCATCCTAGAAAATGTCTGACATTAACCTCAAAGTCTCAGTTTTTCTTGGCACATTTTTGACTTTGGAGATGAAGAATTTTCTCGTTTTTCCTAAAAACAAATTCTGAGATTATTCTCAAAGACTTTTTGCCAAATTTTGATGTTTCTGAGTTTTTCTCATGCAAATTTTTCACTTTTGCAGTTCAGAAGTTTCTGATTTTTATTGGCAGAAAAATTAATAATTTTTTAGTCCATCTGCAATTACTCTAATACTGCGTCATTTCAGGAACGCGTTACTCTAATCTGGCTTCCTTTTTCAGTAACGAGCAAATCATTAAGCTCTACTACATCAACCCAGTAATCAGATTACAGCTGCTTACATAATTACTAAGCTTCAGAGGTCAAATATTTTCATTTAAATGAGGTGAAAGGTCAGGCTGTAGAAGATTGGTTCCTGTGATATTCTGACTAAAGATGATGCAAAGTGAATGAAAGTTGGTGAAAATGTGAGCTTAAAGCAGAGGAATGCAGCTTTGGCTGCGTCTGTGGGAACATCAGAGTGTTTATCAGCCGTTAGCCGCAGCTATTGTGTTCAGAAATATGTGGAAGATGGATGTTACACACTCAGAGCCAGGTTGTTGCATGAATGTGTGTGTGTGTGCAGGTAAACCTTATCCAATCAGCCACACATTCACACACACACGCAGGAGTCATCACGCGAAGCCGTGAAGCTCCCTGATTGGTCACAGAGGAAATGGTTTCAGCACAGAGGGATTGTGGGAAAGGAGAGGAAATTGATTTCAGGGTTTAATGAAACGGCAGCAGAAACCAAACCAACAGGAAAACACAGAAATGGGAAAAAGGAAAGTGAAAGAAAACTGAACTTTTTCCCTCCCACATCTAAAAAAGAACAACAACAAAAACAACATGCTATTTCTTGTGTTTGTGAAATATTTCTGTCAGTCAGCTGCAGCCTGGAGTAATCTGATTACTGTAGCTCAGGTGTGTCCTTTCAGGAAGTGATTTTTGGTTGACAGGAACAGCGAGCGGAGGGACGCCTGACAACACAGCGAGAAAATATGAATTTTCATCAAACCACCTGACCTTTTCCTGCCTCAGCTCCATGTTTGTGTGGCTGAAGGTCAGAGAGTCTCTGCCAACATGACCGAAGGCTTCATTTCCTGCAGCGTAGGAGGCGGGCTCTTCTTTTTGGGAAATGAAATTGGGGGAAGTCATGTTTCAGTGCAGATGGAAAACTGTTCTGAATCAGAGAAATTCTCACATATCAAGATGTTTTTCAAAAGCAGACGCTGAACTGGTGGTTTGTTGTTGATCATCGACTAACTGTTGATTCTGCACAGTAACCAAACTTTACAACTCATATAGAGTCGCTACGAAGTTAACTTAAATTTTAAAGTGACCATTTTTGTCGACATTGCGTCACTTTTGAAGCAATCAGCTTACTGTCAGCTAGATAACTAAGTTATTAATAACGATTCATCGTTTAAGGCCTAGTTTAGATTTGGTAAGAAATGGAACCTTTTTATGGCATATTTAAAAAATACTTTGATATTTGCTCTTAAATTCAAATGTATAGATATATTGCATAGTTTTGGCCTAATTACTGCTCAAAGTGTGTTTTTTCAACAAATTGCCCTTTTTTCAGTCTATATAATCCAATTAACAATTAATTGGTCACTAAATTAGTTGGCGATTATTTCAATAATTGAAATCACAAAGAATCCAATTGATTGTTAAAGCCCTAGTTTAGATTTCATCAATAATTAAATAGATACTTAAACATATTTAACTTTAAATTCAAAATGTAGATAATTTTATATAGTTTTGGTTTAATTACTGCTGTGAGTGTTTGTGTTCTTTCAGCAAATGGCCTTTTTTAGTTTGTATCCTCCAGTTAACGATTAATTACTAAATTACTAAACGATTATTTCAGTAATCGATTAATCTGATTAATCGATTCAGTCCTAGATATTTTACATAGAAAGTATGACAGGCATAAACGCTTAATCTACCAGAACTTTTTCTGAAGTGATTTTCTACCTTGATGATTTGATTTTGACTTTTACATCCTGTTTTAAAATGAATTATAGTTGGTAGAAGTTTATCCTTTTTTACAAACCTTCTTTAAATCATGTTTTTCTTCTTGTGTTTGTTTTTTCTAGGTTACTGAACCTGTCTCTGACCTCCGACCTGGTCCCCGAGCAGGACGTGATCGACGTCATCATCCACGTTGGACGAAACCCGCAAGGTCGGAACCTGGCCTGGAAATACTTCAGAGACAAGTGGGAGATCCTGAACGCCCGGTGAGACAGGAGAGCCTTGTCCCGGTTTACTTCCTGTTTCCTGTTTCTGTGTGCTCCTCTAACCGCGTCGCCGTTTCTGTCCAGATACGGAGAAGCTTTGTTCATGAATTCAAAACTCATCGGTGGAGTCACAGAGTTCCTGAACACGGAGAGAGAACTCAATGAGGTAAATACAGAAACACAAACAAAAAAATGAAACTAATGTTGCAGTTTTGGTCCAAAAACAAACCGAATCTGCAGGACGATCAGGTGTGAAAACAGCTTCAGTCCAACTCCAGTCTGGTTTGTTTTGGAGGTGCGAATGCGTATTTGACCTGAAACTCAAACTCTGGTCCACCTACAAACCTAGCTCTCTGTTCGATTGAATGCAAAAACAGGAAGTGTACTACAGCGCGCGGCATTCTGGGTAAATACCAAAACAAATCCGCTAGCTTAGTGCTAAGAGGAAATGGCTCGTGGTTTTTAGCCAAAGACTAAAGAAAAATCCTCTAATCGCTAAAATCTGACCTCGTTCCACTTTGTCTTCTTCAGAGGTTTTCATGTTGTTTCCTTCAGTGGCTCTTGGTGCAGCGCCCCCACAGGTGAAGAGGGGAACAGGTTGCTTAATTAATTTGGTTAGTTTGACTCAGCGCAGTGAGAAAGAGAACTGAAGCAACTGAAAATGTAACAAATGTTGCAACTTTGGTTCAAAATCTACCAGACTATCAGGGACTTAAACATTGCATATCTTTTCGATTTTTAAGCTAATGTTGATCCTCCGCCCTATGATATTTAGTAGAACTGATATACTGTTATGAATTTGGACATAAAAAGAAGAAAATCTGTCGACCACTATAAATGTTCCTTTTTATTACCAATTTAGCAAATGTAAATCTTTTGGTACTTCAGTGAAGCAGCAGGACTTGAAAAAGCATTTGATCTGCGGCCGTTAGGAAATCTGAGACACCAATTAATCACGGCGTATTAACACGTTCTCCTGGGACTCACCACCTCATCAATATTTTACATTCAGGGTTGATTAATCTGGGTAAGTAAAGCTGGATTAATCATTTCTATGTCGAGTCATTTCACAGCCGCTTCACCTGTTTTATTCAGACAAAAGCAAAGACGCCTGGATAAATACATGAAGCAGGAATAACATAAAAGCTGAAAGGTTAACGGTGTTCCTCAATGAAAATCTATCCCTTCGCCCTTTTTTCTGCTCTTCTTGTTGTTATGGTAACAAATTACAGTCTCTGTATGGCCTTGATTGTCAGTGAAACCTCGGAACAAAACATCATTATTTCCCTCGGGACACCGGAATACAAAACCTCAACAAAGGGAAAGATTGACAAGGGTTTTTATTTCAGATCTGAACAAGTGTCTGGGTGAATCACTCTGGGGATCAAAAAGGAAAAAAGGGAAAGAAAAAGTAAATAGAAACTGAAACTGTGGAGAGGGAAGAGAGTGCAGCGTTAACAAATGATTCAAAGTAAAGAGACTTAAAGGGAAAGGTTTCCTTCTGTGCTCCACTGGATCTATCAAACTGTGTACAGAACCAAGTTCTCTTTGGTCTTTGACCTGAAACAAGTTGAATTATTTCTCTTTTCACATTAAAAAAATCTTCTTTTCAGATGCTTTTCTTTAAATTACTGTCACACACTTTGGGGTTTTCAGCTGAAATGTTTCCAGTGCTTGATCAGAACTGGTTCAGTAAAAAAAATAAAACATCTCAGAAACTGTCTGATCTTCCACAGTCCAGTGTCATTAAACCCCATTAAAAGGCTCCAGTAAATAATCGCTCCTCTGTCTGGTTTACAGGATCAGGATGCAGAAAGACATCAGCTGCGTTTCTGTTGACGGAATTTGACTTTTAAAAAATTCATTAGCTTAACAGAAATATGGCAGCTAGTTTTGGCGGGGTTTTTATCAGTACTGAAATTGGTTTATTTGGCAAAACACTTTTTTTTCCGCATCATGAGTCACATGATCAAAGACTGGATGTTACTACTGGCAGAAATGACAAAAAAGAAGACGACAGGAACTGGTTGGAGGATGATGGCGCTGCATGTTTTTTGATGACTTATGACTTACTCAAGTTTATTAACATGTGATTTTAATTTTGTTTCTTATTTATCTGACACTTACGAATTTTTATTTTGTCAACATTAGCGGAATATTGACAGTTTTGCGTACATTTATAATGGAAACTCAGCCACAGACAGTGTTTGTCATATTATCACTGAAGAAACATTTTTATATCAATAACTCAAATCATGAAAATCATGTTTAACAGCATTCACTGCTTGGAAATTATCTTTGTGCATTCCAGCAGACATTTTTGTCATAAAACACCAGTTTACGACTAATTTAAATTTAAAAATGCCTTGGATTTTATAAGATCTCATGATTTTATAGCCTTAGAAACTTTCTCTTTTGTCCATTTCATGACACGCTACTGAGTTACTAAGTCTGAATTAGTTGTATTTGCCGATTCAGCAAATAGCTAATATCTGTTTGAGATAAAAAAAATATTTATTGAATAAAAATACACAACTTAAACATTCACAGTTTTACTGGGTTGGTTGAAGTTGATGTTAGTTCCAACACCAATAACTCTTGTTTTTTAACATTTCTGTTTTCGTCCCATCCTCTCCTTCCACCATTACCCCTCCAGTTAAAGGAGTTTATCCAGTCCAGCGGCGTGGGGGCGGGGCCTGCGCTGCCCCGAGCGTTGGAAATCGTAGAGGGGAACGTCCGTTGGCACCGCCTCCACCGGCGGCACTTCTACCAGTGGCTTCGTAAACCTCCAAGCTCCACCTACGGCTAACGCTCCGCCGGCTCGCTGGAGCGAAGCTAACTGCACTCTGACTGCTAGGCTAATGCACTTCTAGCTAACGGACGTACTCAAAACTGGCCTGACTGGTTAATGAGCTGGTTTCTGAACTGGTTTTGTTTTAAAAGAAGTTTAATGTGTTCATCGATGGTGTTTCTCAACATGAAGCCCTTGTGGTCAAATTGTGCTGTAAAAACGTGACAACAGTTGATCCAGGCATGGGTTAGCTAGCCTCAGATTTTATATCCATCAACAAAATAACAACCAACTTCAACCAACAAACTGAAACAACAAAAACTTCGGAATTTAAAGAAAACCGGGATGTTTGGCCAACTATACCCTTAAGCTCTTTGCATATGTTTTATGTCTTTACATTGAAAAAAAGTAAACTGATTTCTAACATCTTGAATTTAATTAAACATAAGTCATATAAGTGATATAAAGTTTAAATGGTAAATCTGTGGGGAGGTGAACTGTTGAAACCTTTTGTTTTTAGAGGTGATTAAAATAAAAAGGTAAATTTATATTGATATTATTATGGCAGGTGTGCAACATTGGTTTTGGTTTTTTCCTTTGTGAAAAATTCAACCCTCTTTATATTTAGGAAACAGACACAAAATAGATACTAACAAAAATTTATTTTACTTTGAGTTTCTTAGTTTTGTTTTTTTAAATCAGTTATGAGCCTACAGAAACAAACACAAACGCATCTACGACAACCTCTTAATGTTTTTTATACGATACACAAAAACCTTTTCCTGGCTGAATTTCTTTACAACTGTGTGCAAAAAATTTTTTAAAATTATTGATTTTGTTGTCTGGGATTCTAAATTAAGTAAGGGAGTGATAATTTGGATATATAAATGCAAGTTGGTGAAATTAAACATAATTGGGTTTAATTTTAAATCACTAGATGGCAGCAGAGGATTTCTGCCAGAGGACTGTGTGAAATATGCATCTACAGGCATTAGTGGGATATCTACGCTACGTTAGCCGCATTAACACCGGGAGTAATTTGAGGCAAACAATCTTAATAGATGGAAAAATAAACAATTCATTTGCAGAGGATCTATCAATGACACGAGTAAAAACAAAATACTTTTAACATTTCAGTTTCCAAATGTCTTAATCAGAAAAATCTAACCGAGTTGCTGTGGATCTTAGAAAGGTCTGAAACCTCTCAAAATTAGCAGCAAGTTTAGAACTTTAACTGACCAATCAGAACAAAGGAGCTCATCAGACCACCAGGGTGGGCCAATCAGAACAAAGGAGCTCATCAGGCCACCACTGTGGGCCAATCAGAGCAGACGGTTCTTAACTTCAAAGTTCTCACTGAGCTAAACATCTAAAATCAAGTTTAACCTGAAAACATTGTGAACAAACAACATTTTTGTCTTTAGAATGAGAAACCTTTCTGTGTGATAGAAAGCCAGAGATTCAGTTAAAATCTGACTTTTATTTGTTTTCTTTATTTAACCAGCTTTAATTTGAAGGCATGTCGATCGCTGCTGTGATTAACACGGTTTGAACCAGGCCTCCTCTGTTCAGAAAACTCATTCAGACTCATTACCGCTTCGCAGCATTCACACTGACGCAGCTTGAAGTCAAAGAGCAAAAACTCCAACAGTTTGAGGTTTTCGTTGCTTCAGAACGAGAAACGAAACAACAAAAAAATAATAAAGATGACAACAGCTTGAACACTTCGAGCCCCACATGTGCAGGAATAATTGTTCTCTGATGAGCGACGATGTTCTGGTCGGTCTTTTGTTTTAATGAGCTGCAGAATGTTTGAAGATTTCAAAGAGAAAACAAAAATGGCTGCAACATGAAAGACACAATGCTGTCAGGCATTTAGTTCTGGCAGGTTGGAAAATAACAGGTTTGACAAACATTTGAAGTCTAAATGTCTGACAGCATTTTACGACAAAGCTATTAATTATACATGAAAGTCTCAATTTTCACCCGTTTTTCTGTTTAAGGCCGAGATCAATATTCCGTTTATAAATTCAGACATGTTTAGTTAGAGGTGAAAATCCCTCATTATGAAGATCTTCCAACATCTGACTTTAATCTGGTCCTGTTTCATTTCCTAGTGAAACCCCAAGAATAAAACTCTTATTTCTAATAGTATTAATTCACTGATGATCAAATACATATTTAGTGCATTTTTGAATCTCTAACATCTTTACCAACTCATGTTGTTTTTCTGGCCTAAAATGGAGGATAAAATCTGCTGACTCAGCTGATCCAGGTTAAAACTTTGGTTGTTTTTTATGGAGATGATGTTGCTTTTTACAGCAGATTTCTTATGTTGACGACGGACCAGATTGGACATGATTATGGACAACTGTTTGGACTGTTTGGACTGTTTGGACTGTTTGGACTTTGAGACCACGCCCTGATGGACCTCAGAGTTCGGCTTCCCCAGTTTGTCGGACGGTTCTGTGGACTTTGGACATATCTGGTTGTCTTCAGCGCGGTGGAGTCTTTGGACGCATTTTTGGAACAAATCACGAACTTTACTTGGATTGTACCGTTTATTTTGCTCTGGAGAAACTAAACTTTCCGACGGATCTTGACAGAACATTTTCAGAACCTCGGACCGGAGAAACTTTTCGAAGTTGTTCCTCTGCTGCTTGATCCAGCTTTGATGTTCATAACTGAGCCATATACGAATGAACGGGCCTGCCTCCTTCTGTACATCGTGTCCAGTGATGTGTGAGCGTGATGAAGATGATGATGATGATAATGGGAACGGCAGAATGAGGGCGGCTAATTATGATTCTGGTCATTAGAAGCTCTAATTGGATCAGGAGGAAAGGCAGAGCGAATGACGGCGGCTGAGATAATTGTTGACGACGTGACAAAAGCTAATTACTGTGTGCATTATCAGCCGTTAACGTCCAGTCAGGGAAATCGGGTTTACAGGCATTAAAAGCACACCACATGTACAGTAAACACTGTAAAATATACAAATGTGATATTTAAAGAGAAAGTGCAATCTGAAACTGTTTGTGTTGGTGAAAATGGTGTTTATGATGACTGAAGGCGCACGATCAAAATCTGAAAGAAACAGGAAGTTGCAGGCAATATTTTAGCCCTACTTCCTGTTTACATTGTGTTGGTTTCTTGTGTTGGACCGTATTAAAACAAAAACAACAAAAACTATTCTGTTTGCCTGAAAAACCAAAACGTGTTTCACCTGAAGTCACATTAACCTGATGGAAATGTTCCAGAGAGGCGAGTTTCTGCTGTGGTTTCACCTTAAAAACCTGGCAGAAGCAAAAGTCTGTTGGTGTTGGTGGCTTTTTAAGGAGTCAGAGTAAAAACGGTGGTTAGCTTTCTGTTCATGGTGAAGACAGGAGAGGAGATGGAAATGTATTCAGGAGAAAAAACGTTCAAACCGTCTTCTAAAGTGCTACAACAGAGTGTCAGGGAAACACTAAGAGGTTTTTTAAAAAGATACGGGAAAAAGTCACAACATTAGTGGAATAAAATTACAGCAAAATGTTTCAATGAGAGCAAAGCTTAGATCGACTCAAATCAGTTTTTACCAATAATAAGTTGATGCAGATTAATTGTTTGCTTATTTTTAAAACTGACACCAAATCTTAACGTCACAAGAAGCTCAACATTCCTCATTTTATGTTTGGTATTTTAGTTATAAAATTACCACTTCATTTTACTGATTTTACATTTTTATTCACTTTTTTCTCTTAATATTCTCAGCAGAATAAAGGAGCTTATTTTAAGTAATTTGTTTAACAATTTTTTTAAAAGTACTGGTAAATGTTTTCTTTTATAATAAAATTGTTTTAAAAAACTACCACAGGAACTAATGCTTTTTAAAATCCATATTCAAGGATCATTAACTTAAAACAAGCTGTCAGTGGCCTGTCACAATAACAGATACAGCTGGACAATAAATTGTCCCAGAAGTTATTGCGATAAACGATAATATCGTTTTGAGATCATTTTAAAGTAATATCATGATGATGGGATAATAATAAGAACACGTTCTCAAATTCTAATGAACATTTAACGCTGGAACAGGAAGACAATTTAAATATCCAAAATAAACAAATAAAAATGATTATGAAGTTTCTGTGAACAAGTTTGTCCTTCAAAGAAATGGACAGTTGAGACCAAAACACCAAACTGAAAACTTTTATCACCCAGTTTTTGGTAGAAAGAGAAAAACAATAAATCAAAAGGAAATTAATGAGTTTGTTTTCATTTATGAGGCGATTAATTGATTTATAGCTTGAGACAGACCTAGAAAAGTTCGCTTTGTCTTTTTTCAGGGTTTTTGTGGGTCTCTCTGGGTTTTTGTGGGTCTCAGTGGGTTTTTGTGGGTCTTAGTGGGTTTCTGTGGGTTTTTGTGGGTCTCAGTGGGTTTTTGTGGGTCTCAGTGGGTTTCTGTGGGTTTTTGTGGGTCTCAGTGGGTTTCTGTGGGTCTCAGTGGGTCTCAGTGGGTCTCTCTGGGTCTCAGTGGGTTTCTGTGGGTTTTTGTGGGTCTCAGTGGGTTTCTGTGGGTCTCAGTGGGTCTCAGTGGGTCTCTCTGGGTCTCAGTGGGTTTCTGTGGGTCTCTCTGGGTCTCAGTGGGTTTCTGTGGGTCTCTCTGGGTCTCAGTGGGTTTCTGTGGGTCTCTCTGGGTCTCAGTGGGTTTCTGTGGGTCTCTCTGGGTCTCAGTGGGTTTCTGTGGGTCTCAGTGGGTCTCTCTGGGTCTCGGTGGGAGTGTACCGCCCCGTGTTGTGTCGCTGTTTGCGCCTGCTGTTAACATGCAGCTCCACATGCGGCCGTCTCCAGTGGACAGCCCACATTAACATGCATCTCTGGTGTCCACTTGTGGAGGGTTCCTACCTTTCTACTCTAAATGCAAATAAACACAACAGCCTGGCAGCTGTTAGGAGGCGACGGGTCGGGTGGAGGGGGGTGCTTGTTCTCAGCGAAGCGCCGTATTATGTCGCGTTCCCCGGACGATGATCGGCATTCCTGATGGCGTTCTGGGAACACCTGAGTGCCGCTGATAGCAGGATTTTGACAAATATTTCTGTGGCTGTTATTTGAAACATGTCATCTGGGGGAGAGGTGTAAACAAAGCATGAGTCCATGAACTGATTGATTTCAGAGCTCCCTGTGAGCGGATGTGAGCCGACTGGAGAAAATTAGCTTTTTGAACTCAGTTTCTGTCTGAACAGTTTCCTTTCTGCGCTGGGAAGAAAAACCGGCAGCAAAGTTAAAACTATCCCCCTCTCACCTGGACAAATCAAACTTTAATGTGTCTTAATGGGATTTTAAAGCTGACTTGATATGCTTCCTTGAACATATTAAACATGTTCATTACCTACAGAAAGTGAGATTTTAGTTTTCTCCTTTAGGGCCTCTGTCACTTTAAATCCAATAAGCTGCTGCTGGCCACGCCCCCAAACTCAACGTTTACACTCGCACATAAAAATGGCTGAAAACAGATGCGCTTTTATGCAATCATATGTCTTTGAAAAGCAGAAGTGCACGCTCCTGCACAACCAACAAGAATCCAGTAAAACACTCATCTTTTCCAGCAGCCATTGTACAGCGGTAAAACCAGCCGACCAAACGTGCTGGAGATCAGATTGGGTTGCTAGGTAACGGCCGACTGAACTATTGACTATTGATTCAGATTGAATAGAAAACATCTGTGTTTTCTAATCTTTTCACAGATTCTCATCTGAGTTTATGTCTGGACTTTGACTAGGCCACCCTGACTCATGCACCTGCTTTGAGCTGTAACTCCGGCTCTGTTTACGGTTCCTGCTGGATTCTTCCCATCAAATAAATTGCATAAAATGTTGTTTATAAATAAATGAGATCTTTTTTTTAAATTTCCAGCGGCTCTGTAATGTGGAGGGCAGAGCGCCGCAAGCCGAGCCGCCATGATTGTTATGTTCTAGTAAATGGTTTGAATGTGATGAATACTGGCTGCCAAACATCAGAGCTGCTCTTCTGGAGGAAAATGACACCTGAGTGAGTGGAGATGATTTTAGTTTCTTCCTCTCTGTCATTACTGGAAATCATCCTTTTTAGTCGCAGCGCTGCTCTAAACCAAACTTCTGTGTTTTCCTTTCAAGCATCCAGACGTTTCTGCAACCTTTTAAAGTTTTCTTCCACAGTTGGGCTTTCTGTTGGTTTCTCTGGGTTTTCTTTGTTTCTGGTTCAGTTCTAGACTTCAGATGATGAGAAGCCCAAACAAATGGAGGACAAGTTGACTGTTTTCAGCTAAAAAAATTAAAGCAAGTTTATAAGGAGCTACTTTTCCATTTAAAAGCTCTGCTTTGGTATTTTTTTCAGCTCTCATAAACCGTTCAGCCTGCTCTCTAAAACCTGCAGCAGGTGATATTTTAGCCGATCCAAACGCCGTTTCACTCAGAGATGTTGGATAAAGTCCATCGTTCCTCCATTACCAGCAGGATGAATTACTGCCCCGCTCCCCCTGTAGGCAGGATGTAGCACAGCTGCCAGGAGCGTCGGTGATTTAGATCCATCATCTCCTCGCCTGCAGCAGGACGAGCAGCTCAACCCCATGGAAGAACCACAGAATCACATAACGGCTTTTAAAGGTTTTATCTCCACAGACAATAAAAATCTTCATAATTTCTGGATGTTTGAGGCTTAAAACACAGAGAAACATCTCTGCATGTGACCAGGATGGTTGGCAGATCATTAAGGGAGAAAAACTAAATTTGATCAAACATGAATGTTATGGTTTAAATTAGGTTTTTAGGTGTTTTTTCCAGAACTGGGAGCCAAAGGCAACGTTAGTGAAGCTCCTCAATAATCTGGGATTACCAAACTGTCTGAAGTCCAACTTTCTGTGGTCCGAGAATGAAGCTGAGAAATGACAGAAAAACTCTTTAACATGCTCATTTTGATAGACTACATACATTTAAAACATTTTTTGTTTTTTTGCATGCAAAAGTCTTTTTGTTTTCTACTGTTTCTGTCCGCCGGTAAATCTGACGCTAATTTCTGCGTCCTAATCTGATGTCTTTGGTCGCTGGAGAAAACTGTTAACGTTTTCAAGCTGAGCTAACAGGAGTTAGCATAGCAACGAAGCTATTCAAGCCTAACAAAATAACAAAAGCTGAAACTGAGAAAACGTTTTTAACTGAAATAAAAACTAAATCAAATGTAGAAAAACTTCATTTTCACATTTTTTAATTGTTACCCCAACATTTTTTCCAAAGGAGACCATAAATAAATTATGATGTGAAATCTGACTCTATATTTCTATTAAGTATTTCTTGCTATAATAGAAATGTATTAATTTATTCATTGCTATTTTTATTTTAAATTAATTTATTTCATTTATTTATTTAATCTCCACAGCAACAATTGTTTTTTAACAGCACTTATTTAATTTTCCTTTCTTTTAATAAAGTATTTTTCAGTGGAATTGTATTTTGATTTTTTTTTTAAACCAACAGAGGAAAGAAGAAAATTATTTTTTTACATATTTCTTTTTGTTTGGACCCTGAAGGGCAAGTAGAAAAAAACTGATGGGATTTTTTTTTCTTCCCATCCAAAGAAAAGAAAAACTTTTTTCTTTAAAGAAAAATGTTACTGAAATAAATCTCAGTGTTTTTACTGAGCTTTATTTGCTCAAATAAGGCAAATAATCTCATAAAGGACAGAAAATAAAATACTTTTACCTTTTTCTTGCTTAACTCCTGATATTTTTGCCATTACCTTTATTTCCTAAAATATTTAAATTTTTCTTTTACTTGCACATAACTTAAAGTCAACAGAAAATGAATATTTAGTCAGACTTAGAACATGTCTTGTTTTTCCTTTGAGCTAAAGTAACGTTGCTGAGGAAAAAGTTGGTTCTACAGTCGATTATTGATCTCAGACGCCTCTGATGTAATCAATCGTTTGCGTTAATGTGTGAATTCTGCAGAATAAAATTCTGCTTCTGGTTTTATGTGTGGATCATGAGGGAGGCGGTGAGAGCCGCAGCCTGAGAACAATCATCCTCCCAGCAGGCGCTCCGATTCTCCGCCGGATCGACTCCTAATCAGTTCTGCAAACAACAAGAGGCAAATATCACTTTAAGCTTTAATGTCTGTTTAAACTGAGAGACTTTAAAATGTTTGCAGCAGGAAAACTTTCAGTAATTCGCCCAGGATTTGCTTTCTGGCTTGAATAATTAAGCAGAAACAAGTTTGTGTCGTTTCCGGCGCCACAGAGGAGCGGCGGCTGATGAGCGTCCCACCGGTGAGCCGCGACGCCGTCACTCTGACTGCCGCTGGCCCACTTTTCCCAGAATCCCCGGCAAACCGCAGCTGGAGGAGCTTTTACTAATTTGATGGAGGGAGGAGGAAGTGTCGAGTTCAGGGACTGGATCAGAACCAGAACCCCCAGAGCTCAGAGCGCTACACGTGTTCGACGTCTCTCCAAACTTCTGATGAATGACGCCGCTGCTTTCCCACGGCATCATGGGAAATCACTCCACGGAGACTCTGGAGCGGTTTTACCCTCGCTGTGAGGACGCATCAGGGAAACCAGTCCTGCCAAACTGGATCCGTTCTTTTCGCTCCTCTAATCAGCTGTTAGAGCAATCAGCGTGTTTTCTGCTGCGTCTGCTTATGAAGACGTCAGAGAAACGTCTGGAGACGTCGCAGAAACGCGGCGGTGTGTTTGTGGGCGGAGGCTGCTGAGATTAATGGCGCCGGGAAGGAAAGTGACAGAAAGAGAAATGAGGTAAACAGAAGATGGAGAGGGAGACAGAAGCAGAAACGGAGGAGTGTCTCTGGGTCCTTATGGATGGAAGTCGATGTGTCGCTTCACTCTGAGGAAAAACGGATTCAGCCCGAGAAGAACCGCACGAAAAACTGTTCTATCACAGCAAGACAAATTATTTAAAAAATTCAACTATACGCTTATACAGACGTAAAAGCCTGGTTCTGTTTCTAAGCCGTCCGAACTTTGACTAGGCCATTCAGACAAAAAACAGTGACAGGTGGTTGAGTTCTCCAGCTTAGTGTTTTTGGCCCATTAGTCCATAAATGTTGTTTCAGTCAAATTCAGCTTTCCATATTTTTACCTTCCTAAAATAATGACTGAAGTTATTTTTGTCCAAATGTAATTTTTCTTTTTACTAAATCATGTTTTGGAAATAAAGAAGGTTTGGTTTTACTATTTTAGTTCAGTTTCATTGGATAAATTGGACTCAGTCTTAAAAACAGCCATACTTTCCTGTGGTGAACTTTGACCTTTGGCCTGTTAACTGAGCCTCTGATATCTTTGCTGATTTATTTCCACTTTAACAACTTTACATGTTTGACCTGATAAATCACTTTTAGCTGATTCTCCATGTTGCAGATCGAAGGGAAATCAAAACAAAGAAACGACTCAGTCACTCTCCTTCATTAATTCATTTTTGTATTTTTAATTTGATGAATTTTTTGATCCGCCACTAATTTAAATTTGCTAGTTTTGCCCCCCACTGCAAAATGTTTGGACGCTGACTGATCACCGGTGTTGTTTGTGAGCATAAAGTTTAGCTGATATGAAAATCTTGTCTTAGCTTCAGTTTTTACTTCTTACGGCTATTATCATAAAATGGAGCTGATATGTTTATCAATTAACCTCCTATTAACCAGGAGCTGCATCATCGTCCATATATGGACTCATTTCCTGTTTTTAAATTATTTAGTTTCATACTTGCAATGTTCATGGGTTTTTGCAGCTGTAGGTGTTTTAAACATTTAAGTAGTTTATTTTTTGATGTAATTATGAAAAATTCAAGGTGTAGGTTGTGACTCATCAGTTGGAAAAGAGAAAAGAGGAAGAGAAACGGTCGTTATTATTCTAAATGTTGTCTGGAAAACCTTTTTCGATAAAACTGAGTTTAATGGAGGACAGGAAGACGGAGGGCAAAACACAGAGAATCTCATAATTCATTTTTTGATAACATGCACGAGACATGGTTGCCATGGTAATTACACCACTGGGAGGATAACACATATATATTTTTATTATTAATATTACTGGATAAAGCTGAAATGATAAAGCAGCGCTGCGTTGCTGTAAATACATAATAGATCAGCTCCGTTGTGCATTATTGAGGCGTGTTGGAGTTGGACGTTTGAAGCCGGAGTGAGATGTTCGCATTGTGCTCGGCGCATTAGTGGGGTTGGAGTTCAGACAGGCCTGATGTACTGGCAGCTTTTATTGATCTCAGCGGGACGAGAAGATCAGCGTCTTACAACAGGACGGATCTGCTGGAGCAGCCCTGCAGACACCACCACATTTATTCAGATTTATTCAAAATACAAGTTTTATAGTGCAGTGTAACCCCTTGATCTTATTGCTGCAATGATTTTTGTAATTCAGTGTGTCGTGTTGCTCCAGTTTGGGGTGTTTACAATATTGCAATTGGGAAAAGATTTAAATGTGCCATGAATGCAAAGGGCCGACTAACTGTGTTCATGTTTGGATGTTTTCAGTAGCAGTAATGCTAAAGCTCACTAATTGTGTTAGCGAGAGAAGCTAAAATTACACAATTTGACATTTTGAAAATAAATTTGCTTCATAAAAACAAGACAATTAAAAAAACTTGTTTTTGACTTTAAAAAAAGAGTTTTTTAGCTGTATTGAAATTGGTTTATTTTGTAATATTGCAATGGGAACACTTGATCAAAACAGGATGTCACTACTGGCGGAGACGTCAAAGAAGACAATGACAGGAAGTGGAGGATGATGATGACGCTGCATGTTTTTAATGACTTGTCATGTTTACAAACGTATTCAGGTGTGATTTTAATTGAGTTTCTTTTTTAATTGAAACACAGCAATTGTGAAATTGTTTGGCTTTTTTTATAGACAAAGTCTTGTGCAGATTTGCAGTGGAAACGCAGCCAGTATAACATTAAAGCCACAACCGTTTCTGACCACTTAAAGGTGCAGCTACGCCCTGACTGACACCATGCTGCCACAACGCTTCTGCCGTTACTGCAAAAAATCAAAATATAAGTTCTAAAGTATTTTAGTGCTTTAGCGCTAATATTTTAATACACTTGAAATAAGACAAAATTAACTTACAAGTAACTTTTCAGCAAGTCAATAATTCCTTAATATTGGTTAAAAATACTAATTTTACTGACAGATTATTTCACTTATAACAAGATATTTTTCTCATGTTACAAGTGAAATAATCTGCCTGTTCATTAGTTTTTAAAGTTTATTGCTCTTTGAGAATGTGTTCTTATATTATTGGAATCAACAATATTATCGTTTATCACATTCATTTCTGGAACAATTTATCGTCCAGCAGAATAAATCGTGACAGGATGATATTTTGCGTTCATATTATCTAATCTAGTCCAGAACCAGTTTGTAATGAACCAGTTTGTAATGGACCCAGTTAACCAGAACTCAGGCTGATTTAATGTTTGAACTCTGGTTGCTTTCGTCAGAAATCTCCTGACCTCTGCTGACTCGTTTTCCCGTTTGTCTGCTGACGGTGGATTATTTCTTCTGAAAAAGCCTCACCAACAAACAGATGATTTGACGTTCTTTCCTTCTTCTGTCCTCTCACTTCTCCACTCCTCCTCTGCCGTCTCCCTTGTTCCTCTTCTGTCGTTTCCTTATTCCTCCTAATCCGACTTTGTTTCTGCTTCCTCGCTGCTTCATTTCAATATGAATGAAAGCTGAGCTGATTTTCTTCGGGTCGAGACACATCCAGGATTCATTTGCAATTTTAATTCAATTTCTGTTTGACTTCGCTCACATTTAGACACCAAAGCTGGACTCGATGCTTTTATTTCTCTGATTTTAATGCGTTTCCTGCTGGTGAGGTGGTTTAATGTAAATCAGGATAATACTCTTACAGGTTCAAACACTTTTACTTAACTTTGTTTACGTCTCAGAGGATTTGTCTGAGTTTGTAGCTTCAGCATATTCTCATAAAGCTCATAATCTATGCTGGGATTATAACTAAAAAATGAGTTTAAACTGAAGAGCCTTTACAGGTAAACCTGATGTGACCTCCTTTAAACTTTTGAATGTTTAACTCTTTACACTCTGATGGTCCAATCTTAGGATTTTATTTTAAGACCACAAAGGTAAAAATATCACCAAATTACCAGATTATTGTAAAATTTATTTAAGATCCTTTCACTGGATGTTAAAGGATTCAAATCCAAGCAATAAAGTGACTCATTGCTTATTATGTACTTTATATTACTGCTCTAATCTATCTTCTACGATGGCGTGTAAGGCATAGATAGATAGAAAAAAGGAGTAAATTTCCACCAACAAATCTCTGAATATTTCTTAGAAAAAATAAGAACATTTCTGAGTTTGGAAAGTCGGAAATTTGGAAGAAAAAAACCTCATGATTTTGAGAGAAATCTGAGAAATTTTCAAGAAAGAAAAAAACAAGGACATTTTTGAGTTTGAACTTGGAAATTTCTGAGTCTGAAAAGTTGAACATTTGCTAGAAAAAAATCAGAAATGTTTAGATTAATTTCAGAAACAAACATTTTTGACTTTTCGAACTCAGAAATATTCATGTTTTTTCTCAGAGATTAATCTTTTCCTGTGTTTTTATAGCAATTTTAGAAGTTATAAATTTCCCATTTTGAGGTTAATCTACAGTAGCACATTTTCAACTTTTTAAACTGAAGTTTCTGAGTTTTTTCTAGAAAATTTATTCTAAAATGTTAGTTTTTTGGTGTGTTTTTTAAAGCATTTACAATGGCTCTAATACGCCTTGTAGAAATGTCACGAAATTACCATAATATTTTCCAATTTAATTGACTTCCTTTTAAATAATTGGATTTAAAACATAATTTAATAATATTTATTTCATAATCTAATTTCCCTCTGGGATTAATAAAGTATTTCTGAATTTGAATTTAATTTCGAATATCGATTCAAATGAAAGGAATAACGTGACTTATTGCTAATTATGTATAATAATGTATTTTTGTTTGCCGTTGTCGTCCATCTCCACCTCCTTTCACTCGCTCTATAAGTAACTCTGAGTAGAAGATGTCGGCAAAATCTTCAGTGATTCATTTCGGCTGCATAAAGTCATAAAGATATTTGTAAAGAAACAGCCAGAAGAAAACATACAACAAACATTATAAAATGTTTGTTGTGTCACTTTCACAGACGGTGGCGAATACGTCACAGGTAAGCCTTGTGTAAGTGATGCTAGCATGCTAGCTAGCTAACTGACGTTTGCTAGCTAAGCCAGCTAACGTTAGCGCATTTTTGTCACCAGGCCTCACACGAAGATTTAGTCAATATTAGCTACACATATTGAGTATGTATACAGTACTTACTTGTATACAGTCTGTTCTGTATGTTTTATGGCGCTGTTTTCTATAAAAAGGCGATTTTAAACCATTTCCTGCTCATTTTAGCACCTTTTTATGTGACTGATTTATGCATGTTTTATCTGATCTGTTAGAATCTCTAAGTGATGTCAGACTCATGTTAGCTGCAGCTGAACCATATGGTATTTTAATTACTTTGCTGAACTTTAATTAGTTCCAGAGAATAGTGCTGACTGAGTAGGTGGTAATTAATGAGCATTCAATAATAATTCATCAATTTATTTCAGAGCCAATCAGGAGGAAGGCTGACGAGACCAGGAGAAGGAGCTCAGAGGTAAATGTTCAGAGGAAAGTGGTTGTTTCATAGGGACACGTTAAGAAAACAGAAAGGTGTGTGTGTGTGTGAGTGTATGTGTAGTAATTATATCAGCAGTCATGGTTGATGGATGATTGAGGTACTATCTGCAGCCTGAGGCCTCAAACGCACCCCAGGACTATTAATCTGACATCGCTACAGCGTGCTCCTCTGTGTAGGAAATGGTGCTGAAGGTGCGAGCACATCTGCGAGTTTTAAGAGAAAAGGTTTCAATGTCAAACCAACTTTAATGCATGAAAGCAGCGGAAACTGTCGTCTGCAGCTTATTTAAAAACTGTCATCTGCATCTTATTTAAAATAATCGCACGTTCGAACAGATGTTCAGCCCATCTG
The DNA here is from genome assembly GCF_002775205.1 of Xiphophorus maculatus. Classification (NCBI taxonomy): domain Eukaryota; kingdom Metazoa; phylum Chordata; class Actinopteri; order Cyprinodontiformes; family Poeciliidae; genus Xiphophorus; species Xiphophorus maculatus. The sequence continues at coordinate 1,562,918 of NC_036459.1, forward strand.
TGCTCTAAATCTGTTGGTGTAAATTAAATGGAATACACATCACACACCCTCACTATACTATTTAACAGACGGCAAAAACTGCAGAATGCAACTCAGGTTACTAAACTGGAGAAAATGTTGTATATATGTGCATATATTAGAATATAAACCACATATAGCTTTGTAGGAAGGTTTGCTGCTTGTTATCTTTAGGTTTAAAGATTTTTAAGCTTCATGTCTTGGATAAAGTTCATCACAACATTTATCATCCACTAAAGTTGATAAAAGTTGAAGCAGACTGAAAACTTTCCCTCAGTACCAATGATCCAAAAAGAACTTTATCTGCATCAAGTAAAACAGCTAAAAATAAACTTTGGTCCATTTGAAGGAAACTAAGGGTGCATTCACACCAGTCCTGTTTGGTCTGCTTTAAACCAACTCCAGATTGTCTGGAAGGTCCGGTTCGTTTGGGCAGGTGGGAATGAATAACTGTAACAAAAATCAAACTGGTCGCATACAAACCTTGGTCTCTGTTGGGTTGAACTGGTGCAGTTTGAATGTTTATGTGAACGCCAAGTGGACAGGAGACCGCTCCAAAAGCAGGAAGTGGACTACAGAGCAGGGCATTTTGGGTAAATGCAACCAAATCAAACATGCTAGCCCAGTGCTAGCATGAGAAAGGCTCGTTATCTTTTAGCGAATCCAAAGAGAAATCCTCCAACTGTTAAAATTAGACGTTACTCCATTTGTTTTCAGTGTCTTCAGAGGTTTTTGTGTTGTTTCCTTCAGTGGTTCTTGGTGCAGCGCCTCCACAGGCGAGAAGGGGAACAGGTTTTTTAAAGGGTTTGTTTGGTTTGACTCAGTGAAGTGAGAAAGAACCACAACAGCTGGAAATGAAACAAATGTTGCAGTTTTGGTCCCAAATCAAACCGAATCTACCAAACTATCCGGTGTGAAAACACCTTTAATCTGCTCCCAGTTTGCTTCCTTGAATGTGAAACTGAATCTTTCCGAGATGAAACTGAGTCCAGTTTGTTTCCTTCGCTGGTTAAAGTTAATGTGTTGCACTAGAACCAAATGTAGCATATCATTTTATTGCATAGAAGCACCTTGTGAGCTGTTGAAGTTCTTGCTTTTAACATTGACAACGCGTACAAACCGTCTCATTAAATATACATTACCACATCTACGTGCAACCCTGCCAGTCTGCTCTGGTGTGAGAAGATCTCAAAGCCACTAAAGTGTCACCTTCTGCACGCTCCAGTTTGCATGAATTCCTTGAATGCAACACCTTTCTTCTTTGTCTCTAATGAGCAGTTTCAATCTCTTGCTGTACTGTAATGAAATGTTGGTGAGACGGAGAACGAGAGCCTCTATTCTCCGGCTGTCACACTGCAGTAGGCCTCACTCGGCGTGTGTGTGTGTGTGTGTGTGTCTGTGTGTGTCAGATATTAGCATATCAATGGAGCTCACCTCCTTCCACCCACTCCTCCTCCGTCTCTGTAATTGTGGCTGATAATCACACGAGCTCTCTTATCAACACGCGCTCTCAGACATGCGCGGGGAACAAAACAAATTGAGTCGCTTCAGTGGAAGGAGACATCTGAAAGGAGGAAGGCTGCAGGGTGATAAACAGACCAGCAGACACGGCGCGCCTTTCCTCCTCCAGATAAATTCTGAAATGAAATTCAGAAGCAGGGAAGTGAAGTTTGGTGCCTCCCGCTGCTGAACTTCGCTGCGTTCGCTTCACTCCAGCTGTAATTTAGGAGCAGCTTCTCTAACGGCGCCGATGCCGCTCTGGGTAGCAGCCTGTGGGCCTCCAGAACCGGAACAACGACTTACAGTCGGCAGCGGGGAAAGTTTTTCATTTCTCTTTACCTCCGACATCACAAACCTGCCTCAGAGCAACGTTAAATACTCTGATTAAACGTGGGAGAACACGGCTTTAATGGGAAACTGAGATAAGAGAAGAGAAGGAGGCGTCGGATCAGGAACCAGAGAGGTCATGGTGATCAGCGCCCGGCCTCGTTTGAAGTCAACATTAAGATTTCCCTTTGAAACCAACACAAATAACCGCTGGTCTGAAGGCACAACAATGATGCTAGCGTTTCCTGGCTGATGAAGATTTCTGAATGAGTTTAATTAAATATGAAACCATGACCCTCTCCTGTACTGGATCAGATATTTAACCTCAAAACGTTTTATTGGTGTGAATGCTCTTCATCATTACCATGTTTCTCTATACGTTTCAGCAATTCATATATCAGAACACTCAGCTGTCTTTTTGTCATTCCAGCGCTTATAGTTTTTGAAATGTTTGAACTTTTTTACCTCATTGAAATACATGAAAAATCTTATATTTTCTGCCAACTTTGTGCTGTTTGACAGCTTATTGCTTCAGCCCAGAAACTCCACTCAACCTTTTAAAAAATCACCAGCCGTTAAGCTTTGTTCATATCACTCAACTTTTTGATTTCTCTCTTAGTTTTTCTAATGTCACCATTTAGGATTTATGGACATTTTTGGCCCTTTTCGGTTTTACAGTGTAATCCAACTGTCACTATAGCAACGGACGCTTTGTCAAACTGATTTTTCTCAAACAAAATGCTGCTGTTTGTTCAAATTTTAATCTACAGAAATAATTCATACATCAAAACGTAGCCACTGATGTCTGCTTTACGGAAATATAAGCATAATTTCCGTAGGTTTTACAGTTTTCTTTAAAACACTCCCAGAGCGCAGGAATCCCACCACCTTCCTCCATTAGGCGCCATTAAAATATTTTCCTTCATTTTCGGTGCAAAGGATCATTTTCGAATCGCTCCCTCTCTGTAATGGCAACATGTAGAGACATGAGCCAAATCTGATTTGTAGTTTAAAACGTCTTGGCTCTCACAGTTCAATAATACTTTGGATACCAGTTACAGCTTTTACCTGAGAGGAGTCTATTTGAGATGATAAACCGCTTGTTACTCAACGGAGTTATTTCTTCAGCTGATTAGCATTCTCTCAGTTTTTCTAGTTATGTTTTCTTTTTGTTTTGTTGTATTTAAACAACAAAACAAACATGTTCCCAACGATGTCATGAATTGTTTTGGTTACATTCCCCAAGTTGGAAATTACTGACAATCCCCTGAGTTGACAAGTCCAAATCTTCTGACATCAGAGCCGCGTCCACCGGAGGACAAAACATGCAGATCATACGTTTATTTTCTCCAACTCCCCCCTGGAAAACAGACGTGGTCCAAGAGATTTTCCTGAGGAACAGATCCGTATCGCTCTCGCTGTGATTTAAATCGAATTGAGCTGAAAGAGTGACGGCACTTTCATGTGTTTACAGCTGATATCTGTGTTGGTGTCTGCCGAGGTTCAGGCTGATAAGAAGAGAAGAAGCTCCTTAATAGAACGAGATGACACGCCTGATATCAGCAGCATGTGGGAGGCCTGGAAGCCGGAGTGACAAACAGATACAGATCTGTCTCACACACAGAGACCCGTAATTATTTAACCGACTGGTAGCAGAACCCGGACAGAACAACCAGCATTCACCCTGCTGGTGGCGCCGGGTTTGGAAACCAGCTGTTCCTTTTGGAGACGATGTGGTTCTGTTGGCGTCTCCAAAGGACGACCTTCAGGGTGGAAACAATTCGATTTAAGTCGGAACATTGTGAGAAGGTCTGAACATCGTATCGTTCAGGACGGAGACGGGTTCTGGTCCGAAATGTATGAATTGACTTAAGAGCAAAAGGTGGAGATATGATGGATCTGCTAAGGCGGCGTCATTATCCAAGGAGAAACGGGTCCTGCACCAACATGGACTGAACGGCCAGTCAGAGGAAGACGACGTTCCTCCAACAGAGACAGAGGATTTATTTACTTATTATTCCTAAATGCTGCCGATTTCACTGCCGTCTGAACAACCAAACTCTAATCTTTCCACCTTCCAAAAAATCTAAATTGTGACGCTTCGATATGTGGAACTAAATCATACCTGATACTTTTCAAAGTGTCTTGTCACATTTTACTCAACTTTTACGTCATCGATGTGAGACACGTCATAATTCTGCACCAGAAGAAGCCAGGCGCGGTGAATCTGTAAACAACGGCTGGAAATAATAATGAAATTATGAAAGAAGTTTGTGTCAGTGAAGCGCATCACAGCTGCATCCGGCTTTTCTTAGTTTTTTTATCAGCTTCCTTCATCTGGGTCTGATCTGGTGAAGATGCTGTCCTCTTTAAATCCATCCATCGACGATGGCAGCCATTATTACTCCTGTAATCATTGGACTGCTGCGAGACGGCTACCTTCTTCTGCGCAGGCGGATCACCTTGAGATGATAAGTCGTTCACACAGAAGTCTGATTAATTAGTAGGACAACGCAAAAACAAAAAAGAAAAATCTGAATTGACCATGATGTCATGTCCTGTGACCAAAGTGGAACAATTTGGACACAATGACCAATGTTACGTTTGGTGGAAAACATTTCTTAACTGTGAAGTATGGTGGTGACGGCGTCATGCTGTGGGAAGAACAGAAAACATTTAGTAGAAATATTGACTCAACATCTAAAGACATCAACCAAGTTATAGTTGGTTGACGTCCAACTATAACGTCCATTTATAAAAACCCATTTGGTTCGATCAGCTTCAGGAAAACAACGTCAATGTTTTGTGTGGCCACCACAAAGTTCTGGCCCAGTTACTCCGGTTCTGTCCAGAGGAATGGGCCAGAACTCCAGCAAACGAAATTTGATCCAAATCCTGGAGATTTGACCAAATACTGTGGAAATGAATCACAACCTGCTCTTTTTGTTTTGGCATTTAGGAAATGGAAATAATCCCAACTGACACAAAACACATCAAAGAAAAGTTTTAAATATCTTTAAAAAAATAGATGGATGATTTTTTTTCCCATCATGTGTTACAATAAATGTCTGTAACATATTTAACACCATATTTCTGTTTTGAATCATAAATAGACATGTTTTCTGGATTTTGAAAGGTTTTTATTACCCTCCAGCCATCTCCGTTCAGTCCTGTCACTTCAATAGTCGATCAAACACAAATACTCTTAAAAGCTTAACACAGTTTTTCTATTGTTAACTTCGAAAACCAGGATTATTAATAAAAGAAAAGGGTTTTGTTTTGAAGATTATGCAGAAAACTGTCAGAATAATTGAGCCACGAGTTTAAAATGAATTTCTTTTACATCTCGGCTTTAATTCAGTCGCCTTTCTTATCGTTTAATCGTTGGCCTGCCAGCAGCTGCGGCGGTTTATTAGCATCACAATGTAACGTTGAAGCTACATTTTAGCCTCCTGACGCGTCCGATTGGCTGTAAAGTCTTCCTGCGAGTTCGACTGTTGGACATTTTAATTTGCAGCAGGTGGCTGAGTTAATGGAGAAACACTTTTCTGTGACGTTCCTCCAGTTTCTCTCTGTAATGTTTTCGTACCTCCTGGTTCCCATCGCTGCATCAAACAGAGCAGAGAGGGTAATGGAGGTCACCCTGCTGCGTCTCCTCACCGCTGCACTACGCTCATTTATCTTCCCACTTTATCACCTGCTCCACTTAACCTGCTCAGCTCTTCCTTTAGTCTTTTTCATTTGTTTCTCTCCATTTTTTAGGCTGTGATGGATTTTATTTTATCTTCTTTTTCTATCCTCCCCTGCAGTCGGGTTTGGACCCAGAGAGGCCCGGCTCAGACAGTATACATTAAACATCCGGTATGAGAGAGGAGATCAAAGCGCGACATACCCACAGAGCAATCACACACAAGATAAAAGCAGGAGATGAAATAAAAACCAAGCGAATCCTGCTGGAAAAACTCCGCTTTGAGTCCGACATTAAGAGAACTTGATGTAAACAAGCATGTTTGGATCTTCTGTAAATGTGGTTCCGAGATCCAGACTGATGGAGGAGACGGCTGGAGAACTGCCCATGAGTTTTGGGTCAGATGTTCTCAGTCCTGGTGAAGTTAGTTCATATAAACACTAAAAACATGAAACTTGTTTATACTAGTGGTCGGACTCGATTAAAAGTTTTAAACATTTAATTGCAATATTTGTAACTAATTAATCACATTTTCATGAAATCAAAATGACAAAATAAATAACATTTAAAACTGAAAGACATTTTCCTGCTAAAGTATTGAATAAATAGACATACAAGGTCAACAACAAAAGTATTTATTGTTTCTAATCTGGTATTCTGCCATCAGATTGGAGCAAATTGTTTTATGAATCCCTGATCATTCATGGAAGTTTTTTAAAAATGCGGATGCTAATGTTAGCATTAGCATCTAACTCCTTTTAGCACAATAGTCTTTTCCAGCGTCCAATTATATTGTTTTTTGAAGCAGAGATTGACTCACGGTGGGCCGAGGGAAGCAGCTTCATCATCCTTCACTGTTTGCGGATGCAGCTTGTGCATCAGATTTACGGACGTACCAGAAACGCAAAATAAAGGTTCCTGTCGGAAATAACAAAAGCGATCAATTGCGTTGTAATTTTTAGCACATTAGTATCTATTTCTGTAATTAATTCATCAGAATTAACACATTGAAGTCCAGACCCGACTTTATACCAGATTTATCAACGCAGATTTCCTTCATCATGTGAGATCAGCGACCGGCTGATGCTTACATCTTATCAACCTGAGCCAAAGTCTAAAAATCAGCTGCTGTCCTCGTCTGCTCTGCAGAGAGAGGTTTGATTTTTAGACCGGCCCCCCAGCTCATTTCTGCATGTTCAGAGTCAGAGTTTAGCGGTTTTTGCGTTTTAGTCCACTTCCTGCTTTTGGAGCGGTCTCTGGTCCGCTTGGTGTTCACACATTGGAACCACTCCAGTGGTGAACCAGTGGTTCACCTTCAACTGAACTGAGACTGAGGTTTTTGGTCCTCCAGAGTTTGATTATGCATTCTGGCCTCTCCAACCAAACCAGACTTTCTAAGCAAACGGACTGGAGTTGATTAAATCGGACTGAACGGCTGGTGTGAATGCAGCCTTAAAGTCTACTTTGCGTTGCTGTATTGTTCTAAAATCCCAATAAACACATTAAAGTTGAAGGAAGGTTAGAGTTTAATGAAGCAGACCTTTTCTCTGATCCTTCGCCAACGTTTCAGTGGAATAACAGATGATTGCAGCAGTAAAACTAAACAGAGAACCAATAAAACATGTTTTTCTTGTCTTAGATGATTTTTATCTCATTTCATTTTGAAAAATGAGCCCAATAAGTAAACAGCTGAGAATCTAATTTAGCAGCATATTCACCTGGATCCATTTTGTCGTGCGGTTGTATTGAATCCCTTTGGCTCAGCCGGAGCGCTGAAAGGTTAATGCTGTTTCTCTCTAAAAGCCCTTTTTCTCCTGCTCTCCATTAGGTGTTGATGCCTTGTTATTGCAGCCTCCTGACTCACTGCAGGTGCAAACAGCTTTTATAAATAAAGGGCTGTAATATAAGTAAAGTGCTCCGCCATTGTTGCACTTATTAGAGAGGAGAAAGTGATGCTTTGCAATAAAGCGTCCAGCCGTGGCGAGCCGCAGTAACTGGGATTTAAAAATGCCACGACGTGCGAGGGCGTGGCCTAGTCAAAGGAAGAGCTCCGGCTCAACAGAAGCAGTAATCTCTGTGCTAACGATGATTTGATGACAGCTGTTTGTTTTTCTGTGGTTTTTAAAGGTTAGAAATATTTATGTTCAGAGAATTTCAACATAATGATCAGAAAAATCAGAGTTTATACTGGATGGGACTTTGATTCATCTCTGGTCACCAAGGAGATTTCTGTCTCCATCCAACCATCCATCCATCCATCCAACCATCCATCCATCCATCCATCCATCCAACCATCCATCCATCCATCCATCCATCCATCCAACCATCCATCCATCCATCCATCCATCCATCCATCCATCCATCCATCCATCCATCCATCCATCCATCCATCCATCCATCCCAGACCCTGATGACATCAGAAGCTCCCATCCTCTTCTCTAAAGGTTTTTTCTGTCCCACGTCGTCTCGGTTTAAGAGGCAGAGTCCAACTTAACAAAAGCCCCGCACCATAATCATCCCTCCACTAAACTTTACATTTAACACAATGCAGTCAGGCGAGTAGCTTTGTCCTGGTAACTTCCAATCCAAGGCTCTGATATTTTATTGCCAGACAGAGTCATTGCTCCAGAGAAAACACATTTCTGACGTAGAGTTGAGCAGCAGCATGTAACGCTGCATGAAGCTCTTTGCATTTGGTGAAGTTCAGTGGTTTGGAGGGTTGAGGACATAATTGTGGCTAATTACTGTATTCACAGCTTTCAAAAACATCGTTTATGGCTAAATGTGCAGCTGAAGTGAGTTGATTTGGTTTATTTTGACGCCGTTTCAGCCTCAGATCTCATCTCAGCACGTCAACTTCTTCAGAAATCATAATTCTTGACACACACAGTAACAAAAACACAGAGATGAGTGGAGGAAAATAAATCAGCAGAAAGGAAGACAGACGTACAGTTAGACAGTTCAGCTCCGTGGCTGTTTTCTGCCTCTTCTCCCTCCTCTTGTTTTCCTGTCACTCGTCCAGCGCTGCCATTACTCACTCTGGGAATGTGATGTTTAAATTGCTGTATATTTTCCCCTTGGCAACACCGATCCTTCATGGCCATGATTTACAGCCAGGCCACGTACTTCACACAATGTGTTTGTGGAACATTTCTCTGAGCTTTCAGGCTGTTCTCACGTTGAATCATAGAGAACAGGAGGTCCAGGAGCAAAGAGGTGAAGGTTCGGCTGACAAATTGTAAATATAATCATGAAAGTGAGGCGTGTGGCTGGTCTTAAGGTACTGGTCTGAGAGCCACAGAGAAAACTTCATAAAGATGCTTTCAGGTCTCCTCTCCAGGCTGAATTGGCTTCTTACATTCACTGTTAGTGCAAATGCTTTGACTCAGTCACCAGTTGCCAGTGTTGGGCAAACTCTCCACTGGAGGCAACTTGACATGTCAGATGAAAAAGACTCTTGTTTGTCCTGAAGTCTTTTTCTCTGCAGCTGAAGGTTTGAAGTTGATCCAGAAAACTGGAATGTTGTAATCAGCAGTTTCCTGCAGGTGAAACCATTTCGGTGCAAAATGATCCACTTAGTTTGACCCACGACTCCTGATGTGTTAGGATGTGATGTGGACTTATGTGGTACTTCAATCTGTGGAGGTCTCAAAATGGACGTCCGCACAAAAATCAATCAGTCCCAAGAATACTGAATGAAGAAACGGGGCTTGTTGTCTGATTCATCGGTTAGTTTCTGTTTGGATTGTGGGAATTGGAGGCATTTGACTGTCGGATCGCCTACAGACAGTGTGTGAACACACACAGTACATCTAGGCCTGTCACAAAATACCAATTAATCACATGTGTAATTAAAATGAGCTCCATAATTTATTGTTTCTCTTTCTACCAAAAACTGATCTTCAGTTTGGTGCTTTGGTCTCAACTAAACATTTAAGGACAGTTTTGTTCACAGAGACTCCATAATTCATCTTATTTATTGTTTATGTATTTATTTATTTAATCTTCCAGTTCCAGTGTTAAATGTTCATTAGAATTTAAACTGTTTGCATTATTAGCGTTATATTACTCGTCTCAAAACAACAATATTATCGTTTATCGCAACATAAGTTTACAAGACCGACAGTTTTTGGACTCAGACTCGTTTTACAAGACAAATGGCTCTAATTAATCATACAGACACTGAGCAAGCACATGGTGACAGTGGAGAGGAACAACTCACTTTTAAAAGGAAGAAACGTTCAGCAGAACCAGAACCTGGCGCCAGATTGATGTTCTGATCCAGGAGAACGTTTTCAGAGAAACATCTTTCTGAATTTAACGCAGAAAGACGGTCGACTGCGTCGTCTTCAGAGAGAAACCATGAAGCTGTTTTAAAACGGGAAAGTTCAGTTTGAGGGTTGTTAGAGGGGCAGCTGGTCCAGTCAAAGTTCAGCAGAGCTGTAGGTACTGACAGCTGATGGTTTCTCCCTGCAGTCATCACTTCCTCTCTTTTTCTTTCTGGGAAACGTCGTTAAGTTCCTGCAGAAAAGTATTTACACCCCACAATAGTTCTCTAAATCCCGTCTTAAAGTGGATTTAGTGACTGAAAGGGCAACTTTTCCACAATATGAGGCAACGCTTAGCAGAACAATCTGCCTCAGTTTGGTGCCATGGAGAGTTTAAGGAAAAGTTTTTATTTAGGTGTGGAAGAAAAGCATCCCCACAGCATTCTGCTGCCACTGCCATGTTTCACTGTGGAGATGTTGTGTTTAGCATGACAAACAGTTTGTTTGCCACAGAACTTGATGTATTTAAGCTTAAATTTTAATTTATCTTGACGACATAACTAAAAGCCTTATAAGAATTTTTCACGCTGAACGATAAACGATACGATAAATGCCCTTTCCTAATTCTGTCTCCTTTTTTTCTCACTCTGATTTATTTTTTTTTATCAAAAGAAATTTTGCAACGTTTTTTCTTAATTAAACTTTTCCGAACTCTACAGAAAAAACATCAGAAAAGACACGAGACAAAAAACTTTATGGATATGAAGCATGGCGAGTAGCAGAGGTGAGAAACGCTGCCACCTGCAGGTCGGAGTTGGCGTCACTTAAACCCAAAGTGTTTGAACGATTTTGAGTAAAATTAGTGTGAAAAAAAGCTGTTTATGTTGATTTTTGTGTACATTTGCGCAAGAAACTTTCCGGACCTCTGATGAACAATTACATTACAAGACATTCAATTAAAATAAAGGTGAAATCGGTTTGATAAATCTGGATGTAAATGTATTTTGTGTTGATAAAATCCTAATACATCATTCCAGGTTGAGGTTTTATTATGATAAATCCCATTTCTGATGGAAATAACAAATTTCTCTCTCAATTTGTTTATATATTTTATTCAAAATGTTGTTTTTTCTTTGAACATTGAAGAGAACAGACAGAAGGAGAAACATTTCCCTCACTCTTCCTGCCAACTGCTCTCTATTATACAGTTACTGATAAAACAGAAGCTTTATTTCACTCCTGATGCCTTATTTGAACCTTAAACTCTGAGTCTGGATTTAAACATGTTTTTACTTCCTGCTGCTGTCTAACTTGAAAGCTAAAGGTTGTTAGAAAGGAGGAGAAGGAAGCAGAGAAGTGTTTTCTCACCTCCAGAAAGACATTAAAAATTAAAGAACAGAGACAGACGCACCAATCATCCTGACACACCTGTTTTACTTCCTGTCCGTCTGCAACAAAGAAATAAAAACAACTCGGTTTAATGTTTAAAGCTGCTGCGGAATAAAGGCCTGTGAAGCAGAACCGCCTATCAGCTGTTTGATGCTCAAAGGATCCGAGCATCTTCTCCTCTTTTCCTCCACCATCCATCCTCTCTAATCACAGCCTGGCAGCCTGCTGGCTGTGTGTATTCGTGTGTGGAGGCATGAAGCATTGAAACAGACAGAGGAAGTCAATTCAAACAGTAGAAGAAGAGTGGAAAGTATTATGAACAGAGGTTGTAAAGAGGTTTTATAGGCCTGAAGACAAAGGAACAGCTGCAGCTGATGGGAGATGTTTGTTTACTGGCGTCCAGATGTTCCCGGTTTGTTCCATTTATTCATGAATGCATGAAGAGCAGCTTAGAGTCACTAATTTCTTCAAACTTTAAGTGGTTTTCGAGTTAACTCAAGGACAGAGAGCAGAGAACTAAAATAAACGACGTTACGGATAATTTCATATCCGGTCTGTCACGATAACCGATTCTCCCAGAAGTTATCGCGATAAACGATAATATTGTTTATTAAGTAATTTAATGATACTGGCATAATAACGCAAGAAAACATATTCTCGAAAATCAATAAACTTTAAATTCTAACGAACATTTAACACTGGAACTGGAAGACATTAAAAATACCCAAAATAAATAAACAAAACAACAGAAACAGCAAATAAAAGGAATTATGAAGTCTCTGGAAACAAAACTGTACTTAAACAAAAAACACCAGAATGAAGATTTATCATCCAGTTTTTGGTTGAGAGAAAAACAATAAATCATGCAAATGTAAAATATTGAGCTCATTTAAATTCATCATGTAATTTATTGATTTATTGATTTATTGTGACAGGCTCACGACATGGATGACTGAGCTGCATGTGAAGTCCAGCAGCTCTTTGTTGAATAATAGTTGCAATGAAACGTTTAATCAAATTAATCGTGATTAATTGATAATTGAAAAATCAACTAATTCAGTAATTGATTGTTCACTTGAGTAAAAAATAAAAAAGTCTGAAAGAATAAAACAGTCAGAGCAGAAATTAAACCAAACCTGTACAAAATCATAAACATTTTGTATGTAAGACTAAGAAAATAACTTTCTGTAAATCGTTTCTGTAAAAATCTCTTACTAAGCTCCTTTAGCTGTTCAATTATTAATTGATTAATGGACAGATTACCGTTAAGTCAAGCAGGAAGGCCCCAGAGCTTTGAAGGATTTTTTACGAATCCTTTGCTACAAATGATTAAACGTTCAGTAAAGAAGTGATAGGTTACTGCAATTTAAATAAAATGTTTATTTTTTTTATATAACAAAGAAATTTCCGGTTTACTTACATCTTAATGTATTTATAACGTCTGAAAAGGTTTAAGTGATTAAATAAAAAATCAGCAGAATGAGTGTTTTATTCTATCGACAGATTAATTAATTGATCAGAATCGTCAAAATAATCAATTAATCTTCTGAATAATCATCAAAATAATTGATTAATTGTCAGAATAATCAATTACTAAATTGTTATCATTTCAGATTGACTGAATTTATCATATTTGGTGTTTTTACATCCAAGCTAAAAGTTCTCAATTCAATGACTTGTACCTGTTTTTAAAAGTTTTGTTTTCTTTTAGTTTTTAACTGTGTAGCTGTTTGCATTTCTCATCCAAACTCAACTATTATAACACAAAAATCCTAACAGTACTTTATATAAAATGTTTCTCTTATAAAGTAGCCTTGTTTTCGTTTTGACAAAAAAACCTTCTTTGGTTCATGGATTGGTTGCCAATGGCGATGATCTCTCGTAGAAAAGGATTTGACCCGTGTGATTCATTTTCAGAGGCTTAAATACACACATTCAATGGCTTTTTTCTTTTTAGCATCCAGAAAACAATTTGCAATCAGTCCAGGCTGCAGGTACCCAGGCAACAAACACGAAGACGACAGGAAAAATCCTCGCTGAATTTAAGCATCCCACTCTGTTGGAAATCTCAGAGTTTCAGTAAATCTTGGCCATCGGGGATAAAAGTCGGAGAGCCAAAATGCAAATGAAACGGCTGGAGGCCATTGTTTGTTCCAGCCTCCTTCCAACTGTTGAACCCTGAAGATTACTCCCATGCACCGGCATTCACAGCGTTTACGCTCCGGCACGCTGCCGGTGCCAAGCGTATCGCCTCTTCGGGTTTTTATTGTTTCTTTTAAGACTTTGTCTGAAGCAGGAGGCGGACAAAAGTGTTCACATCATATTTTGTATTAAAAGGCGGAGAGGTTACTTCCATTTCAGAGAATATGCAAAAACTGTGACACTGGCCTCTTCCAGGGACATAAAAATACACAAACAGTCCAGATATTCCCCTAAAACGTTTGTTTATTCTGGCAGCGACTCATCTCTTCTTTTCAACAATCCCAAACAAACATGGAAACGATAAATGTGACGTTACATCATGCCAGTACTTTTACAATACCTTAGTAAAACTTGTACGTCGCAGAAAACTTGAATTCTGAACACAGAAACAACCGTTTTCCTCATCCAATAAGGTTTGGGTTTGTGCCGCAGGGTGAAGCTGATTGGCTGAGAGTTGATTATCCACATGGCTGAGGCTCGGACGGCGGAACCGATTGGTTTGCTGAGGGGAAATGGAGATGTGATCGGTTCCGTACGAAGTACAAATGAGGTCGCTTCGTCTGAGATGGATGTTCAAATGGAATGAAGACAAAGCAGTTTTACTGTTAAACTTCAACCAAGGCTGAGCATTAAATAGATGCAACAATTCAAAGAATACGCAGCTAAAGTATAAAACTAGTGGCTGATCTCTCACTTTGGGTTTAAAGCTGATGAGGAAAAGGGTTTTAGACAAGATGATAAAACAATGAAGAAGCCTTTCTGATCTGGAAAGCAAAGTTTGGTCATTTCTCGACTCGGATTGTGTTTTTAAAAAACATCAGCACCACTGATGGAAATGCAAAGATACTCAAGATGAAACGTTAATTCAGATTTATTTATTAGTACGTATGGTGGGTATCAACATGATTGATGTTAGCGCTTTAGTATTAGCTTCTGCTAAACACCATGCTGATATAGTGGTTTAGCATTAGCAGAACTAGCTTTTTAGTTTGCTGTGCCCACCACTGCATGTTGTTACAAGGAGATGTTGAAAGAAACATTTTAATGTTGTTTTATTGTTGCAAAATAATGCATTTATGTATGTTTTACGGTTTTGCTGATGTTTTTGTGGGCTATTGGATATTCACTCAAAATTTCCTCAGGATAAAGCATCAATCTAGCTGGATGCTATCTATCTATTTAGCCATGTAATTAGCTGTCGAGCTTGCTAGCTATCTATCTAGCTAGTTATATGTTTGGCAAGCTAGATATCTAACTCTCTAAGCTAACTAACTGTGTAGCTATATGTCTAGCTATCTATCTAGCTATTTAACTAACTAATAATATAGGTAGCTATCTGTCTACTTATCTATCTGACTATCTAGCTACTCACCTAGCTAGTTATAGCTGTCTATAGCTTAGATGGTTAGATAAATAGCTATCTAGCTATAACAGCTAGCTATTAATTAGCTAGAAAAAGAGATAGATAAGCAGAAATCTAGGAAATAATAACATTTTGCAGACAAACCAAACCAAAACTCCAGTCAGTGCTATATTGTTAGTAAGATTTAAAAACACACAAAAGAGGCAGGAGGAACGCCCAGCCCTGAGGACGCTGCTTCAGTCTTCCCTGTTGAACTTTGGCCTCTACCTTTGTTTTGTTTGTGATATATATTATATTATTGTAGTTTTCCATTCACAACTTTTCTCATTTCATTTCATCTTTGTTGGAGCAATGTAGAATTTGTTTCCTCTGGATTATATTTGTATACATTAGAAACTGGTAAAACCAGAGCATTTCTCCAAAAATGTCACATTAAGACCTGAGCTGAGCCGTTTCACGTGTTTCTTGTTGTGCTAGTTTTAAAAACACAACTTCCGAGAATTTGTTTGACTAACGTTTAAAGGCTTAAGGAGTTATGTGTTCACGCCCTTCTCCTGTCATCACTGCTGTTCAGAAAATAAATGTTCTTTTCATTAAAAACATAGACATAGCTGACATGTCAGCTTGACTGCCATCCATACTGTGTTGACGTGACAACCTAAAGTTTCTGTTGGTATGGGAACGTTCCTGTTTCTTTCTTCAGAACAAACTGTCAGGCTGGGAAAGATGTCGCACAGAAACGCAGCAGAGGAAAACAAACTGTAAGCATTTAATCAAGTTTTATTAACTATTCCTCTCTTTCTCATGGTAATGATTTATTCTCTTTGTGAGTTAATGTTAAGGATGATGGATTAGGTTTGGTTAACAGCACTTGCAGCTGAGTAAAAAACTTTCTTTTACTAATTTAGACTTTACTTTTTTACTGTTTTCTCTGGCGCTAAGGCTAAAAGTCACTTTTGTTGGTGAACTTGTGGATTTATTTCCAGATTAAACTGTGTGCAGAAGTAAAGCTGAACTAACAGCAATAATCTCTAATAAAAATAAACATGTTTCTTAGTTGGTTACTATTCAAGGCATCATTGATTAACTTGATCTCAATGATTAACCCACTAAACTAATCAAAAACTCTTAAAGTGTGTAGCAACATGCTCTTTCAACCCGCTTGGTGTTTTCAGTCTGCTTCTTTATTTAATGACTGCAGGTCTGACAGAAACCAGAGGTATGTGTGGTTTGAGACACTGAAGCTTTTCAAATAATCTGGTTAATTACAGTTAATTCATAATTGAGAAGATGACACAAATGGCTTTAAAGTCACATAATATTGAAAATATAACAATAATACCTACAATATCTAAGCATTTGTTCATGATTGAATGAGTTTATAGTCACTTTGTGAAATTTAATGTAGAGCTGAGTATCATCTGCATAGTTATGATAACTAATCTTGTTATTAATCTGAATTAGAGGAATCATGTAGATGTTGAATAAGGTACTCCGATGAAAAGTTACCTTTTGTCACAAAGTCATCCTGTTCCATTGGTAAAACTGAAACCAGTCAACTCCAGTACCAGAGAGCAACTTTTCTTACGATCCAAGAATCACCTGAAACCACATCACCGCGCGTTGGTTGTTTGACCTTTAACCTTTCCTAAAACCTAATCAGCCTTCTTCACCCTGAGACTCTGAAATCAGCAAAACAAAGTCTGGTCTGACTGGTTGGTGACCAACCAGATTGACGCAAGGCAGGCAGAATCCCAACAGAATGTCTGGTGGTAACTTCAGTTTCACATAATCTGGATTAGCGTTTGTATTCTAATCTTAAAGTCTTTCTCTAAAAGTACAAGCTTTAGCTTCACATCATTATTATCATTATTGATTTCCAAGCAGAAAATATTCCCTGCAAATATTCCCTTTTCTCAGAACTTCCAGCCTTAAATGTTGGTGCAAAACCCAGATGCCAAGAAGAAGAGACGGCATATTTCCACTCTTAGCACCATATATGAATAAGTCTGACTGGCCAATGAGGTAAAGCCATGAATAATTCAGAGCGGCGCTTTCAGTGGATATAAGGCTCGTCTCATGTAAATAGACAGACACCAGATTAAAATTTGCTTTAGGTTAAAGGTTAAGTTGCCAGTATATGAATGTGAATGAACATAATTTAAATGTGTGTAGATGGATATTTAGACAAATTAGAGCTGGAAACTCATTAATCCATGTTCTGGACAAAAACTGAAGACTTTCTTTAAGAACCAAACTAATGAATATAAAGTTGTTATAAAAATACATTTAAATTCATCCCATTCATTCAGGTTTATGGTCCTCTGGTCTCAATTTGACCAGAATCTCCAATAAAATCATGAAATGTTGAATCAAAACTAGTCAGGATGGATCAGAAGGACAGAATGTGACCATCTGTTAGCCAATGGAAACTGGTTTCTTCTTCTGATGGTATGTAAATGGTGACTGGACCAGATCCTGAAGCAGCAAAGGAGACCAGAACATCACACTGCCACCACCGTGTTTAACCATACTGGTCTTAACTCCTGGAAATTGTTCTGGACCAATTTACCTGAGTGTCCTTATCAGGGAGGGAGGGGGGGATGGATGGATGGATGGATGAACTGTTGGATGGATGGATGGATGATCCAGCAGTTTTTATTCGATTCTTTTGGATCTTCGTTGATTTTGTTGGTTTGTTTCCAGTTTTCATGTGAAATATGATCTGAATAAATAAACTATTTACTGACATTTTGTTTCATGCTGATTCTTTTTTAAATAGTTTTTTAAATTAGTTTTTGAGGACTTTTGGTAAGTCTGCATTAATAAAGTCTTAAACTGCAGAAACTTTAAAATAATGATTTTATCAGACTCTGTCGCATGTTTTTATACATTATTTATAGTTTTTATTTCTGCTTGCAGATTCAAGAGGGCGGCCATTTTGTAGGCGCTCTGCTGATGCTCTCATATTGTTGAAGGTGAGTCAGTTTGTGTGTTCTGGTTTCCTCCGGGTTTCTCAAAGCTCCTCCGATGATCTCTACCTGCAGACGAAGCGCCGCGTGAGCAGCTTCCTCTGGCCAAACAGAAAAATCGATGCCACGTCTTGTTGGCGCTGCGTCTCCCTCTAGCTGATTTTAATTCCTCACCTCCAATCAGAATATTGACTCCCTTCATATTCACACATTAACCATCCTGTTTACCACCAGTGCTGTCAGTGTCGGTCTCTGGAGGCAGTTCATGTCGGCGCTGTGATTTGTATGAGCAGCAGCTCCTCTCAGGCTTGTTTTGCAGCGTTTTACAGAAGCTAATGAGCACCTCTGACTGAGCGTGAAGTTCTGGGTTTTTTCTCACAAATGACCGCGGCGGAGCAGCGATCGTATCGGTTTGTTTGAGGCGTGAAGAAGTAAAAATGATGGTGTTGATGTGGCGTGAATAATTGATGGCGACAGCAGGAAGACAGGAACAAAGAGAGACTCTTCCCTGAATCATTTCTTTCCTTTTTTATTCCTGCCTGCAGTTAAATGTGAAAGGTGTGATTTCCTGATGTTTTCTCTGCGGACGCTGCAGACGTTTAGCAACTTCTTATGAACTTTGTCTCTTCCTGTTGGTCTCTGATTGGTCGGTTCACACAAGTCACTAGGTCATCAGCAGTCTTTCTCTCTTTTTCTGTCTTCCTTTTCTCCTTCTCCATTCTTTATCTTTCTTTCATTTTTTTCTTAGTTTTACTTTTCGTTCTTTCTTTTTTCCTTCATTTTTTCTCTTTCTCTCTTTCTTGTCTTTTTTCTAACTCGTCCCAGTCAGGATTGGTTTCGTTCTCAGGTTTATTTTCGTTAGTGGATCATTACGGCTCTCGCTGATTCTCTAAGACTTTATTAGAAATGTCTCTGCGTTTAGTTTAGAGCTGAAATGATTAATTGGATTCATAAATTGATTATTGAAATAATCAACTAATTTAGTAATCGATTAACTCAGATGTTAATCGGTTTCCATCCTCGTTGTTTTTTTACCTTCAAGTTTTAAACCTTTTTTGTCTCTTTTCTCTTCTTCCTGGTGTCGTTTTTACATTATAGTTGTGTAAAATATTTTATTTTTATTTTTGCTGCACCTCATTTCTTTTCTTCATTTACCTCTCATTTCTCCTCCAGTTTCTCCCCTGAAGAGCCATTTTTCTTCCCAGTCTCATTTTTTATTCGCGTCTCCTCTTCATTTCCTGTTTTCCATCATCTTCTCCTTCTCGTCCGTTTCTCTGACAGATCTGTCTGTTCTGCCTCTTGTATCTCTCCTGTCGATGATGGATGCCGCGTTGCAGTTTGATGGATGGCTCAGCCGCCGATACGAGACGCAGATCTGCAGCTTGATCTCAGAACAACTCTTTGGGTTTTAGACGCCGTCGTTGGTCAGAACCTGCTATCTGCCACGTTAGCTTACAGATAATCTCAAATCAAAGAGGAAGCATTTGATTTCAAGTGGAGCAATTTGATTTATAAGAATGGAAAAATCTATTTTTTATATCAAGCTGCTCCAAATGAGCGTGATATGAATCATAATCAAAGTAATAGTTGGTAATAACAAGGACAGATGTGTGGAGAAACTCCCACTATGTTCGTTTGTGAACATAAAGTGTGTGTGTCCTTGACTTCTTGAGGGAAAAGATGAATGAGATCTAATTAATCTGAATCGGAGGTAATCACAGGGGGATTGTCAAGGTTGACCACCAGACCAGGAAACAAACTTCTATAAAAATTTACCAGACTCTTAATTCTTCACATTTAGTGTCAATTTAGAAAAAACGCCACTTTTGATTAAAAGCAGCTCAAATGTATGGATTTATGGTAATAGCGGGAGATTAAAGGACAAGAAACTGGCAGAAGGGAGAAATAATTGGGAACATTTTTAAATCCAGAGTATCAGGGGAATCCACTGCAGAAACCAGTTTAGATCTGAAACACCTGATTTATAAATAAAACATCACAGAATCTAAATTATATGTCCAGCTATGCAGCTATGAACGGAAACATGTATATTTATTTGATACAAATCTGCAGACATATATTTAACTGTGAACAATAAATCAAAAATCACAGTAACTGAAGAGTTTATCAACTTTTCTCTCATACTTTAACTGATCTGCTCTAATCCTCATTTATTTTACTGCTTCGTGTTAGCTGTCGATGCTACATGAACACACCTAAAACATCCTGTAGTACAAAATAATCTACAAATTAATCATTAAATATAATGTGCTTCTGTGTTTTGAGGGGCTTGAGGCAGCCATTTATGCTAACAGGTTAGCAACAAACAGGCTAACAGACAAGTACCAGGCATAACCACAGCTAATAACTACTGCTAATACGATCTGCTAAGTTTGTTAGCACTATACCACCAAATGAGACTGAATTAGCTAACGTCAAGCTAACAGAACATGGAAGTTGGTAGTAGCATACAAGCTAATGGAAACTGAACAAAACCTGCTAAGTTAGCACCATACAATTGCTAACAGGTATGTAAGCTAGGTTGCTCCATATCCAACATAATGGAATGATGCTAGCACCCTGAAGTATCTCATCCCAGTATTCGCTAATGGAGCTTGAAAATAACCTGCTAATCTAGTTTGCTTCAGTTATGCTAACAGAAACTGTTAGCAGAGTAAACAAGCTATATAGCTAACTCCCAACTAATGAAAGCTACATCTGTTTATTCAGTTAATTACATAAAAGATAACCCTAAATGGTTTTGGTATTATATTCATAGCTTTGTGCAGGATAATAAAACCTGCTAAAGGATACATAAGCTAACCTAGCTTAATGCAAAATACAGAATCTGCTAATCTGTCTCTATGCAGAAACTGGTGCTAGCTATGTTTATATTAGCTAATAGAAACTGCTAATCAGATCTACGAAAGTTTTCCCAACCCTATAAGCTAATAAAGCTAGCTTTCTGGTTGTGTGAAGCTAACTGGCTCCGTAATGGTGAATCCATGTATTTAATTAGACATTCTTGGGGATTTTATTTACTTCTTGTTTCTACAGCTTCTCATTTTACATCCCAGTTACATTTAGTCAGAAAGATTTAGATGCTAGAACTTCTCCAGCTGAATTTTCTCTGGTTGTTGACTGTAAAAGCTTGCCGTATTGGTCAGTTCCCTGCAGTTTTTAGCAGCGTGTGGCTCATTAGCAATCAAACAGGCTATGTTGCATCACTTTGTGACTGCCTCAGCATGTTCATCACAGCTCTCAGCAGGACACAGTCAAGCTGAGATGGTAATAAAATATAGAAAAAGTCATCATCCAGTCTGTATGAGTCAGAGCTGGATTAAAGTGAAGCTGCTGCTGCAGTTTCTGCAGAATGAAGTCAACAATACGCCTCCTGCAGGGAGGCAAAGAAGATGAATGGGAGGTTGGAGGGAACTGACCTGGAGGCAGCCATGACAGAGGATCCATTATACAGCTGGAAACACACACACACACACACACGCACACACACACTTTCATAAGCTACTGTTTGACTAATAGAAGTCTTTGATTTATACAAAATCCTAATTCTGTTCCTCCTTATTCTTGTTGCTTGCGGCAGATTTGTAATTCTGAATCGTTTCAAAATGCTCATCGTTGGAATCATCTTTTTTTTCCTTATGAGAGGAGTTTGTATAAATGTTCGCAATACCCAGCTTTTATTTTGATAGTCCGCTTCCTCTTATTGTTAGGTGAATTTGCATGTTAGCTAAATATTCAGCTTTGAGCTAGGTAAATATTTAGCTAGCTCAGACCTAAATATGTATATTGCTAACTAAATACTTAGTAACTAAATATTTAAATTGAAGCTTAATATTTAGCTGGTGAATTAAATATTTATTGTGTTAAACTATTTACCTTTAAGCTTGCTAAATATTTAGCTAGATTAGAGTTAAGCTGGCAAAAACGAGCTAACTCAGAGCTAAATATTTATTTTGCTAAATAAATATGTACCTCTAAGCTAGCTAAATGTTTATCTAGCTCTGAGTTAAATATTTATAGCTAACTAAATATTTATCCTGCTAACAAAATATTTAGATAGGAACTAAATTTAACTATTCATCTTTAAGCTAGGTAAATATTTTGCTAGATCAGAGTTAAATATCTGTCTTCCTAACTAAATATCTCTTTTGCTAACAAAATATTTAGACCTGAGCTGGCAAATAAATCAGCTAGTTAAATATTTAGCTAACTCAGAGCTAAATGTTTATCTTTCTAACTAAATATTTTACATGCAGCTAAATATTTAAACTAGAGCTAAATATTTAGTATATTTATAAGTAAATATTTAGCTACAAGCTAACAGAGCTAGCTGCTACAAAGCTAAATATTTAATTTCGAGTTTAATGTTCAGATAAATAGTAAATATTTATCTTTCTAATTAAATGTTTAGCTCATGACATTTAAAAATGAATGTTGTAAACATGTTATTTTAAAAAAATATTTGTCATTACATGCTAAGTAACCCAAATTACAGCTGTTAATTTTTTTACCTGTGTAACTTTACGAACGGCGCCTCATGTTGTTGCACCTCTTCTGGTTCCTGAACTCAGACTTCCTCCAACTTTTACCTGCAGTCATAAATAAATCAGTCGTCTGGTTTTCTTTTATTATTGCAGCAGAAATTGGCGGCTTGTTCATCGTAAGTTCTTAATAATGAAGAATGAATCGCCACCTTGCAGCATTCTGGAGGAAGACGATGAAGGAGGATTATTCATATTTAATGCTGGATAAAAACAGAAGGCTTTATGCTTCTCTAATTCACATTAAATGTGAGCCGTATTTCGTTGCTCAAAGTGTTTAAACATCATCTGAACCATCACTTATGGATGAACGTCGCCGCCGCTGCTCTTTGATTTCTCCGCCGTTTCTTCCTGTAATTATCCGTCTTCATTGGCTCCCAGGCTGCAGCGTCTCAGAGAGGATATGAAGCGGCCCAGCGACGGTCTTAATGCACTCCGGAGGGTTTCAACTTTTCTTTTGTGGGAGAGCAGAGTCAGTCAGGATGTTTAAAAACTCGCTGGACTCGGTTAGCAAACTACAAGGAATCCAAACTATTATTAAAACGAGTTCTGGTGATCTGGACCAGGACCGATTGCAGAAAGCGAAAAGTTCGTTTTTATTCTGAGGAAACTGAGCCTGAATGTTTCCTCTGAAATGTCTGGAATTTTATCTTGGTGCAAAACAATCTCAGTATTCCTGTTGCTTCAATCTTGTCATAACTTAGACTTTTTTCCGCAAATAAACTACAAATATTGTCATTTTGTGATGCTAAGAGAACATGGTGAATGTTTTCAGCTGTAAATTTGATCCCAGGATTTTAGAGTTTCTTTGCTGTTTCTGGTACGAATCTCAATGAAAACTGAATTAAAACCATTTTAAAATCATTTTTTGCACGATGAGACACGAATGGTGCTGGATGATAAATTATCTCGGACTTTATTGGCATAAATCATAATATTGTTATTTAGAGACCCATTTTAAGTAATATAATTATGGAAAGTACTAGTTCCACTGGCAGATTATTTCACTTTTAGCAAGACATTTTTCAGAAGTTATAAGTAAAAGTATCATCAGTGGAAGTAGTACTTTTATAAATACTCTAAATACTCTAATAGACTTAAAAGAAGTTCTTAAAAATATTTGTAAGTTAATTTTGTCTCATTTCAAAATATTTTCACTAGAAATTTGACAAAAACACGTAGTAGGATTGTGGTTTTGCAGTGTGATGGGTCTGTATGATATGTTTTATATGTTTTTAATATAAAATAGTTTATTATTATCCCTGAAATGAGCAACGTGTCCAGGGTGTTTCCTGTTTTTCTCTTTTTTCAGCTGAGATTTAGTGAAAGAAAAATACTTGTATTTTATAAAAATCTTTCTGCTGCAGCTGACAGTTGAAAACCAGTGACCTTAAAATCTGAAACACATTAAAACAGTATCAGTCATTAGTTTGAAATCTAGATCATGCTGGAGGTTAAATATGAAGCTTCATCATAAATAAAGGAGTAGAAACAGGAAGTGTTGGACTGTAGGTGGTCACTCTGGTGATTGGCAGCCAGCTGACACGGCGGTGGACACAGCCGGGTGTTTCTGCTGCGCTCCGGCCGAGTGCCGCTCCGCACCGGGATGATTAATACACCCGGGGGAAGCAACACACACACACACACACGCCCACACACACACACACACACACACCAACCGCAGCGCGCGTGTTGACCTGAATGTAACTGTGCTGAACTCTCTGTGTGTTGAACTTGATGTGAATTGACGCACAAAAACACCCACAATCCCCCGGGACAGGTCTGAGAGCTCTGAGCTGAGCCGATTACCTGCCACTGACACACACACACACACACACACACACACACACTTCCTGTCTCCCAGGGAAACGAGGTGAGGAAATAAAATGTTTTCTGTAACAAAGCGGCTCAACCAGCTGCAGGATGCACATAATTGTTTTTGAAAGTTCTGTAGAACTTCTGTTGGAAGTAAATAAACGTGGATCAGATAGAGGTACAGCATAAGAAGAAGATGATAAAGAGTAAATAAATATTAATTAATCAACTCAGGCTGTTTTCCCCCTGACAGTCCAGTAGACTCGGTTTGATTTGGGACCAAAATTAAAACGTTTGTTATATTTCTAGCTGCTGTGGTTCTCTTTCTCAAACCAAACCCTCTGAGCAACCTGATCCACTCCTGGCCTGTGGGGGCGCTGCACCAAGAACCACTGAAGGAAACGACATTAAACCTCTGAAGACACTGAGAGCAACTTCCTTCTTCACCAGGTAGAAACAAAAATGGAGGCGTCAGATTTTAGCAGTCGTAGGATTTCTCTTTAGGTTTTGGCTAAAGACCACGAGCCATTTCTC
This sequence comes from Xiphophorus maculatus, assembly GCF_002775205.1. Taxonomy (NCBI): domain Eukaryota; kingdom Metazoa; phylum Chordata; class Actinopteri; order Cyprinodontiformes; family Poeciliidae; genus Xiphophorus; species Xiphophorus maculatus. Next base: position 1,587,556 of record NC_036459.1, read on the forward strand.
CCGTTAGCCTAGGTTAACTTGTTTATTTTGGTTGCATTTACCCAGAATACCTTGTGCTGTAGTCCACTTCCTGCTTTTGGAGCCTACAAACCTCAGTCTGGGTTCGGTTAAAGTGTTTTGGTTCGGTTTGGATGAATATGTGAACACCAACTGGACCAGAGATTGCTCCAAAAGCAGGAAGTGGACTACAGCGCAGGGCATTCTGGGTAAACGCAACCAACGTTAACATGCTAGCCTAGCGCTAGCAGGAGAAACGTCTCCTGGTCTTTAGCCAAAGACTAAAGAGAAATCCTCCAACTACTATAATCTGACGCCTCCATTTAGTTTCCATCTGGTGAAGAAGGAAGTTGCTCTCAGTGTCTTCAGAGGTTTTAATGTTGTTTCCTTCAGTGGTTCTTGGTGCAGCGCCCCCACAGGCCAGGAGGGGAACAGGTTGCTCAAAGGGTTTGGTTGGCTTGACTCAGAGCAGAGAGAGAAAGATCTGCAAAGTATTAAATTATGCAAAATTAATGGCACATCATCAGAGGACATTTAAATGTTAAAAAATAAAGGAATTGGAAGAAATATTCCCCTGGAGATTAATGGCACCCCAATGTTTGTCTACAAACTGGAAAACATTTAGTTTCTTCCTAAACTGAATCCAACTGTAAGATAGAAAGACTTGAAAGTTATTTTCAGTTTCTGTAATTGTGATCTTTTCCTTAATTTTAGAAACTTGATGAAGCAGTGATGAGTTGGCGCTTTATGCTTCAACAGGAATTTAAATAACATCTCTGGCTGCAAAATTAGACCCAAACTCTTTCACTCTGCATCAAACTGAAGAACCTACAGCAGAGGTCAACCCTCCTCTTCCTCACCTTGTTTTACAAAGACTGATGGATGCATGATAGATCATTGATAGGAGGATGGACAGATCGATAGGTGGAGGAGAGAGGCAGAAAGTAGGCCACCCATCTGTTCAGACTCATCCATCTATCTGCTGGAAGTTCGATTTCTAATCTTTGGACAAAGAGACGAGGAAGATGAGGTGAAATGACAGATTACGAAACAAAAAAATATAGCCCAAGAAGATGAGGGAAAATAATCTGAAGGACAACAAAAAAGGAGAAAAATGACTTTATCTTTGTTTTACAGTGAGTTTTTCTTATAAACGAGGCTTTAAGAAGGTCAAGAAAGTAGGAGGAAAAGAATGGAAGATAGAGGTGAAGGAAGTAAGTGAATCAATACAAAATAAAATGAAGAAAATAAATATAATGAGGAAGAAGCCAGTTCTCAGCTGGAGCGGGAAGCTTTTTCAGACATGATTCATCTTACATGAGACTTTTATCCAACAACAGAAAGTTTAGAAAGTCCAGTTCGGCTGGTGAGGTGTGCATGCTAAGCTAACTCCGGTCCGGCTACAAACCTCGGTCTGGGTTCAGTTTAAGTGAACTCTGGTGAGGTGTGAATGCTCAGCTCCAAAAGCAGGAAGTCGACTATAGTGTAGGGCATTCTGGGTAAATACAACCAAAAAAAGATGTTAGCATAGCGCTAGCAGGAGGAATAGCTAATGGTTTTTAGGCAAAAACAAAAGAGAAATCCTCCTAAAATCTGACGCCTCCATTTTGTTTCCATTTGGTGAAGAAGGAAGTTGCGCTCAGTGTCTTCAGAGGTTTTAATGTCGTTTCCTTCAGTGCAGCGCCCCCACAGGCCAGGAGGGGAACAGGTTGGTTTGACTCAGAGCAAAGAGAAAGAGAACCACAGCAGCTAGAGGTGGAGCAGATGATGCAACTTTTGTTCACCAATCGAACCAAATGTTTCTGCCCATCAGGAGGGAAAACAGCCCTAACGTTTCCATTGTCCAACACAACGGATTCAAGTGACTGAATTCACTTCTCAGCTGGTCATAATGTTCTGCAGAGGCCCGGTAATCTTCCATTGGTTTGGTCCAGTCGTGTTAAACCAGGAAACATCCAGACCAGGCAGGACATCGACCCTTTCAGACACTGCTGACCTTTAACCTTTAGCACCTTGGAACAAGCAGGAGGTTTTTAGTGAACATGGCGAGCTGATGGCGGAGTCTGAAAGTTTTCCTTCTGCTAATATTGAAACAAAGAAGTGAAAATGGAGGTGAAGCGTCAGGTGGATTTAAAGACAAAGATGACAAAAATGTAGACAGGAAGTTTAAGAAATGATGACAGAAAAGAAGAGTGATCGTTTCTTTCCTTTACTCTTCAAACCAGCAGACTGAAACAAATGACAGGAAGGAAATGGGATGAAGCAAAAGGAGAGCAGAAGCCATGGACAGACATGCAGCGCCTCCCAGTGGTGGCAGGGAGAACTGCATCCTAATGATCAGACGTTATGTAAAAGCTCCACATCGTTACACTGATGGAGTTAATTCCTGATTTCCTGTTTCACTGCCGCTCTCCTGATGAGAATAAATGAGTCTCTCGCCTCCTTTGAGAATGTAATGAAACATTAAATAAATGATATTTCCTCCTCACAGCTTCCACCTCCTACCTGGAGTGTGTGTCTAAAGTTTAAGAAAGGTGCAATTAAAGGAACAATCTGCTATTTTCCTCCAGAGGATTGATTCTGATGTTTCTGAAGTTAATTTTTACAGTAACACATTTGAGTTTTGAACTCTTTAAGTCTTTCCTTTGACTCAATTTTTTATTTAGCATTTTTTCTCTTAATTTAGAATAACTGATTAATGTAAAATGACTCCAGCTCCGTTTTCAGCTGTTTTTCTGTATCTGATACTAAACATCAGATATGACTGAATATTCAATCATTTCTCTAGAAGGCTTTAGCCGCTCACTAGCTGGCTCACTCTTTGGTTGCCTAGCAACAGCCTTCCGGGTCACAAACTGTTTCAAGTTCCCTCCAATTTTCGGTTGCCTAGCAACGGCCTGCTGAGTAACTGGCACAGCAGCAGTTTAAAGTTTTACCAAAACAGCTTAAAAATAAAAAACAACGGCTTGGAGAGAAAACTGAATAAAACGGGAAACGCTACGCCACCAGTTTGGTAATATTTCAGATATTTAAAACAAAAAAACTAATCAATAATTATTGATATTGACTGATTTGAAATGCTTTTATTGTGATCGGTTTTTCACAGTCAGTCAGAACAGAAGCCAGGATGGCAGTTAGTGTTTTTATTCCCAAAGGAGCAAAGCAAATGGAGAAAAACTGTTTTTGTTTTTTTTTCAGTTTTTCCTCACTTTGTGTCTGTTTTTCCAATCCGAGTCACAGAGCCAAACAAAAGTCCTGACCTTTGACCTGCTGCAGAGCAAACAGCCCAAATATCAACACGTCGACAGGAACCACGGTTACTTTTCAGCCATCTTTCTCCATCTGTCTGTAAGTGAAACATATGAACTGAAGCTGCAGAGCAGATATGAAAGTACAGCAGCCAATCAGATTCCAGTAATAACCCCCCACCACCCCGCTGGTGTTCATTTTGAAGATGGATCCCCTCTCTGGTTGGCGGCGACAGGGTCATCAGCAGGATCTGATCAGCTGAGAAGAACCGACTCAGAATTAAAAACATGATGGATGGATGGAGCCTGGGCCGTTTGTCCTCCATGTTTGACGGCTGGTCACATGACCCAGATAACCAGGGGGCGGGGCTAATTCCGCTTTAATCCTGCCGCGGCGTTCCCGCGCTCACGTCTCATTTATCTGGGATTAATTGGCAGGAAGGTCCGGGCCTCCGTCGGCTTCCTGTCCCCTTAACGAGGCTTGTTAGGAGGAAATGTGCTGATTGGTGGAAACTTCCAGCTGCCGCCTGATTGGTCCGTCTCCGTCTCTGCTCCTGGATTCCTGCAAACTTTAGACTTTCAGCAGAAAATGAGAACAATTCGAATTCCCTCGGGAACCAATTATATTCAATCACACACACACCCACACACACACGCCCTCACGCTGCAGTGACTCATTCACACTGCAGTGTTTACAGGACATGTGACAGTTTGCTTCAGATGCTGCCAAACCCACAGGAATTTCATCTGGACAGCCTGGAAACCTTAAAGGTTCAAACATGATGTCGAGATCCAAGAGGTTCATCTGAGTGGTAAAACAGCAGAAAAAAAATTACATTTGTTTTAATAAATTAAAAAAAAACATATGTATATATTTCAAGCTGTTTAAAATCCAAAAATTCAGTTTTTACCATCAAAGTTGACCAATAAAAACGTCTTTTGAAAGTTCAGTGGAAGGAAAAAGTTTTGCTGTACAATATGAATACTGAATTACTTATTATTTTATTATTATGAGCCAACATTATGCATATTAATGTAATATTCAACTTAGTGGGAGGAGTCTCTGCATTAATCGCCATGGTAACGCCAGAAACCAGCGCTAACTGGTAGAGCAGGGTTTAGGTTGGGACATGAGGGCTAAAATTATCGAGTTGAAAAAACATGTGGCCACAAAAATGGGCTTTTGTATTTAATCTGCTGAATAATAAATAATAATAAAAAACAATTTCATTAAAATCAACAAAATAGTTGGAACATGGATCAGTAAAGCCACAGTTTCTACATTTTTTAGAGTTGATTATATGGATTTTAATGCATAATTTGTCATTTGTCATGAAATTATTTATTTAAGAACATTAATTGAACAAAACAGACAAAACTGAGTTGAGTAAAATATTGTCCAAGAATTATTGTATGAAAATGTTTTCTAGCTCTTATTTCTATCCTAACCTGTTTAACGAAGCGTAATCACTTTCAAAAACATAAGTAGGAAAAAATGTTTATTAAGACCCAAAATCTAAGATGGCTGCCAAACATATGAAACAAAGTGATAGTTTCAGTAAAAAACTCAAAAACGACTCAAAGTTCTCCCATTTACAAAACATTGTGACGATCTGGAAACTTTTGGGAAAATATTCTGTGAACCGACGACACAAAAGTAGATTTTAGTGTTTAGGATTTCGTTTTGTCTTTGGTTAAAGACTGTCAAGAAAACTGGCATGGGGTGTGAGATCTTTCCGGGTGCATGCAGAAAAGGTGCATAGAGGCCTGAGAGAAAATAAGTAATCTTGTAGTTTGATTAAAAGCTAATTAAATTGAATATGAAGGAATAGTAAAATGAATACAAGTAATCACATAATAACCTTCTGAAATGTATTATCTGAAATGTGATCTGTAATGATTTCTGTAATGAATTAACTGTGGAAAGATTATGGTTGATGAATTATAATAAGTAAGAGATGTGATTGATTGTTAACTAAGGATCAAACTTGTGATGATGTGAAGTTGTAATCATTTGAAATTAATTCAAACAGGTTTAACAACAGATTTAATGTGTTTAATGAGCTATAATACATAATAGTGGGTTATAGAAAAAGAGAGGAATACAGCACAGTCCTGAAACAGGAAATGTCGCAAGCAGTTCTGAACAGATGGTCAGAGCGCACAGGATGGTTGGAGTGTTGAGTTTGGCTGAAGCAACGGAGAAAGGGGAAGTACGGGACTTTCCACCATGGTCAGCAGAAATAGATTGGGCAATGTGAGGACTTTTTCATGAGAAACAGCAGATGTGGAGAAAGTCACGTAGGCCAAACCTCCCCATACACACACATGGTGGAGAGATGCATAAAAAGGGGCTGAGAAGAGGAACCAGTTGTTCCCAGTCCGACGGCGCAGAAGGAGAGACAACTTGCTGAAGCAGATTGAGCCACGGACCGCACTTCAGAACCACGGGAGAGTTCGGACTTCACACCGCCAAGGAAGGACTGGGTTCCATCGCCCCATCCCTGGTTCTTCATTCGATCGTCGGTCTCGTCTCAGCCCAGCAATTACAAACTCTGCAACAAGACTTGGAGGAAGGACAAAGCTCCCTCAGGGATGAGGAACTGGGTTTTGCCAAAGGATTCGGACCCGTTCTGCTTTGTTTCTTTTCTAAAGAGGGTTTTTTCCACACAAGGCAAAGACCTCAACCAAGGATGCTAGAAATTCCTGTTGCCAAAGATCCACCATCGTCTGGGTATGAGTTGAATCTGCTCATTGAAATTCCATCTCAGAACTTGCGACTTTAGTCAGGGAAAAGAGGACAGGGTAGTATGATTGTACATGTAAATTTTATTACACTGTTTTTGAATTATTTACGATTGATTATTGATTTGTATGTCGCATATCCCTGCTTAAGCTTGCTTAATAAATTTATACTATAAAATTCTAAAGAGGTTGGTGGACATTGGAATTAATAGAGTCATTTAATCTTCGTTCAGTTCTTTTAATTAAGGGAAAACTAATGTACATGATTCCAGTAAATAGGAGGCTTCATAATTTCCTTTGGTGAGAATAAATAATGACCCTGGGACTTACATCTAAGTCACTAAACATAATCTAGCCGGTTCCAAGTGCAAGTTATGATTTAGAAAGTGGGCTACCGTTAACAGAAGTGGTTATTGGAATTATGCAGCTGTGAGGGCTACTCAGCTGATTGTTTCTTAACTGTAAAGGGTCATAACTTCTGGATTGGAGGTAGTTAGAGCTAGACGAATCACTTTCGCCACCAGTTTAAATAGATTATCTCTTATAGAGTACTTTTAGGGTAATACCCAGGTCTCAGAGATTTTCCGGACCTGTTAGACAGAGAACTGGTCAGTAGGCAGCCCTGGGTAGTAGTGAGGAGTGGGCGGGGCTGACTATTGCAGGATAACCTTCAAGACCACTAGCCATTTCTCCAGCTAGCACTAGGCTAACACATTTGTTTTGGTTGTATTTACCCAGAATTCCCTGCGCTGTAGTGCACTTCCTGCTTTTGGAGCGGTCTCCGGTTCGATTGGCGTCCAGATTCAAACCGACCAGAGTTCACTTTTTGGTCCGATTAGCTTTCAGACCTCCGGAAACGGACCGGACTTTCTAAACAAACCGAGTTTAGAAAGTTTAGAAAGGCTTGTTGTGGTGAAGAAAGATCCAAAAAGCAAATCTCTCGTGATAGGAATTTTGTTTACCTAAATACAAAGAAAGAACTGAACTTTTATTGGGGCCTGCCATGCAAAGCAATGGCAGGAACCTATTACTATTGTCGGAGAGAAGCGTCTCTTTAATCTTCTTTATTTTTCTTCCGTCACCGTTAATGCGGCTCGTACCGCTGGGTGCACACCTACAAATGAGGTATCAAAACGTGCAGAAAATTCACGCCATTGGAGCTATTACTTCTGGTGGGATTTGGGCTTAACGTGGCGACATAATTCGCAAAAAACTACGAAAAAAACCCCATTATAACTCAATGGGAAAAATCCTAGAAATACCCTATTTTTGAGGATTTGCTGTGTCGTCACAAATTCACCTAGAAATGCCATTCAAATTTCATTTTGTAGATACGTCTGTGATCTCTTCGAAAGTGAAGACGGCTCGTCGATACCAGTTACGGTTTGTCCACAATTTGCCTCTAAGCGACCCAAAGTTTCTCATTTTTCTTCACATTAGAGTGACAGCCCATCTCGGTTCATATCTGGGCACAACATTTCTTTCTCTCATCACTGTAAATGCTCTGAGTGAGGTACAGATATGAATCTCGGGACTATCGCAGAAGACACATTGAACTGTCATACGCTTAAAACGCTTTTCGAATATGTATTACGGTTCCCGAACAAGAAGGATTTGTTTCCAATGCTTTTTTTCAGTAAAGTGTGTTTGCTCAAACACACTTGTGTGTTTGAGAGCTCACAGCTCAGAGCTCACACCCTGCTGAGACCATTATTTGCCATAGCAACGGAACTCAAGAGGCTATTGGCTGCTGATTTGGACTACGAATACGCATCACTGTAGTTCTATCTATCCTCAGTTGAAACAGATCAGGACTGAGAACTGGCCTTTAGAACTACTGCTGCTATGGGCTGTATATAACTGATTTAACTCAGTAACTGTTACACATGGGATTAGTTTGGAACTTTAAAATGGAGCATAATAATAATTTCAAAATAAAAGCCTTGAATATTTTTACATCAGGTAATTGCTGTTTTTGGCTTTATTTGACGTTTTCATCCAAAGCACTGTTACACATGGGATTACTTTGGAACTTTAAAATGGAGAATAATAATTTCAAAATAAAAGCCTTGAATATTTTCACATCAGGTAATTGCTTTTTTTGGCCGTATATGACTTTTTCATCCAAAGCAATGTTACACATGGGATTAGTTTGGAACTTTAAAATGGAGAATAATAATTTCAAAATAAAAGCCTTGAATATTTTTACATCAGGTAATTGCTGTTTTTGGCTTTATTTGACGTTTTCATCCAAAGCACTGTTACACATGGGATTACTTTGGAACTTTAAAATGGAGAATAATAATTTCAAAATAAAAGCCTTGAATATTTTTACATCAGGTAATTGCTGTTTTTGGCTTTATTTGACGTTTTCATCCAAAGCACTGTTACACATGGGATTACTTTGAAACTTTAAAATGGAGAATAATAATAATTTCAAAATAAAAGCCTTGAATATTTTTACATCAGGTAATTGCTGTTTTTGGCTTTATATGACTTTTTCATCCAAAGCACTGTTACACGTGGTATTAGTTTGGCCCTTTGAAATGAAGCATAATAATCATTTCAAAATAAAAGCCTTGAATATTTTTACATCAGGTAATTGCTCTTTTTGGCTTTATTTGACTTTTTCATCCAAAGCACTGTTACACGTGGTATTACTTTGGCCCTTTGAAATGAAGCATACTGAAAATTTCAAAATAAAAGCCTTGAATAATTTTACATTACGTAATTGCTCTTTTTGGCTTTATTTGACTTTTTCATCCAAAGCACTGTTACACGTGGTATTAGTTTGGCCCTTTGAAATGAAGCATACTGAAAATTTCAAAATAAAAGCCTTGAATATTTTTACATCAGCTACTTGTGTTTTGAGCATTATATAACTATTTTAACCCAAAGACTATTACGCATGGGATTAGTTTGGCCCTTTGAAATGAAGTTTAACAAAACTTCCAAAATAAAAGCCTCGACAACATTTTAAATCGTACCGAACGGTGCACGTCCGCCTCGCTTAACGTTCTTGCGGTTCTCCGCGTGCCACTGCTTACGTCGCGGCGTTCTTTGGCGTCGACGCCGATTTGTGGCGCGACGACGCCGGGCCCGAACCCCACGGCCGCGCCTTGGCAGGCCCCGGCTAAATTTCTTCCGAAATTTTCTAGTTTATTATTTGTTCTTCTTCATCTTATTTTAGGAAGTTTCCAGTTCCATGTTATCCTGTTGCTGCTTCTTTTAATATTTGATCAACTGACCTGTTTTCATTATAGAGCCTCATCCTTTCCTGTGGTGTGCGCTGCACACTTACAAACTGCTAGTTTTAGTTGTATTGTTTGTAGGCGAGCTGTTAGCAGAGGCGTTTTGTTAGAGATCTTACATGTGGATGTTGTTAGATTCACTTCTGTTTACTGCTGACAGATGGAACAACCCAGAGTTGGCTCTTCTGCAGAACATTGTTTTACTCTTTTTAAACAAAAATGACCATCCTGAAATTAAACCAAAATCTCAAATCCTCTAATTCAGTATTTCTTTATGAATTTAATAATCATCAATCAATCAAATCTAGATTAAAGGTTTTAAACTTTAGTCTAGAAAATATTATTCTTATTCACAATCATCAGTTTGGAGTAACAAGTTACTAAATATCAAAGTTTATTTTAACCTTGCATTTCAAACCAACTGACAATTTATTATTATTAAATAATCAATAATTTGATCAGTTACTCAGTTCTTGAGTACAATTTGACACAAAGCGACAGAAACAGAAAAATTCGTCAGATTTTCAGTTAGTCAGATTTTCAGTTAGTCAGATTTTCAGTTAGTCAGATTTTCAGTCTGCTTTCATTGTTTCTCTTTGCTCAAATTATTATCAAATTTGCTGAAGCTTCAAGAATTTTCCAATGTTTGTTAATAACATTTTTAATGTGTTAATATTTATCTTTAGTTGTCAGGATCCTGTTTTAGGTAACGTTCACATTTTAAAAGATCTATCTCAGACGTGTGTTAGAATCCGGCAGTAACTGAACTTCCTGCTGCTGTAACACTTCACCCATTTTAATAAAATGTAAATTCATTTAAAGAATTAAACTCTAAATTAACTGCTTGATTTAAATGCAACAAATACTTCATGGTCTATGAACACTGCAGTATCAATTATTTTCAACACTTAGAGATATTTAATTTAATTCCCAAACTAGCATGTATTACCAGGATATTTCTTTACAAAGGGAAAAAAACGTTTGCAAATCACTATTAGTTTAAAATCTTTGATAACTTTTAGTTGGTGTAATTTTGTGGCATAATTTTCATTAGTTCGTTGCTCAGCTTTTAGTGGTTTCAGTTTTCCCTTCACGGTTTCCCAACCTATGGCTCGTGGGCCCTAAGAGGACCTTTAGCATTGGTCCTGCTGTTCAGGACTCAGAGTTAACAGGGACAAACTGAGAGAATTTGTCTAACATTGAACATAAAAGCCTCTAAGACTTCCTCTTCTGGCTAGATAATTCGTGTGCAGGGTTAGCAAGCAAGCACATCTTCAATGCAATAACAGTGTAACACAGCTGTGTGTGTGATACACTTATCCTTGGATGTCTCCTTTCTGTCTCATTTCTCCCTCCTCCTCCTGGTGCTGGCGTCGCTGCAGCGTAATCCTCCCTCCTCCCTCAGTCAATGTCCATCTTGTCCACAAATGAAACAAGCATCAAACAGTTCAGTTTGTTGTCTTCGTCTCTGAAGCACATTATCCTTCCCTTCTCCTCGCTGATGTCAGGGAGTAGATCAGCAGAGGTTGTAAGAGTTCAGATGCATCCAAACACAGGAATGTAGTTTCAGTCCGATGTCCAGCAGGACACCATGCAGGAGTTTGCTGAATGGCAGTTCCCAGCCAGGTGTCAGGGAATTAGGATCAGCAGATACTTCAGTGTCTGGAGGTGATTTAACTCTTCTTTATCTTCTTGATCGCCGTCATTAACTAGTGACGAGGGAGAGACTTCATCTCGGCCATGGCAAGACAGGTTTGAGTTGAGGTCAGAGGTCAGACGCACCGCAGCGAGGCTCACATAGAGGAAAAGTAAAGAAGCAAATAGGAGTTGATTAGTTTGTTTTTCTTTCTGTGTTTTTATTTCTAAATATATTTCATATATATCTTTTCTCTCTTTCGATTGTATTGTTTTAGCCACTTATTACCCAACATTGTTTATATTTTATAATTATAAATCATTTAGAACACATATAAACATGAATAAAAAAAATCAAATCAAATTTTATTTGTATAGCACATTTCAGCAGCAAGACATTTCAAAGTGCTTTACATCATTACAAACACAGAAACACAAAGCAATATAGAATCAATAATCAAAACACAGCATTAAGTCAATTCCATCAATAAATTGGTAATTGATTACATTTCAAATTCAATCCTAAACAGGTGGGTTTTTAGTTGAGATTTAAAAGAAGTCAGTGTTTCAGCTGTTTTACAGTTTTCTGGAAGTTTGTTCCAAATTTGTGGTGCATAGATGCTGAAAGCTGCTTCTCCTCGTTTGGTTCTGGTTCTGGGGATGCAGAGCAGAACCAGAACCAGAACCTGAGAGGTCTGGAGGGTTGATACAACAACAGCAGATCTTTAATGTATTGTGGTGCTGAGCCGTTCAGTGATTTATAAACTAACAACAGGATTTTAAAGTCTGTTCTTTGAGCTACAGGGAGCCAGTGTAGGGACTTTAAAACTGGTGTTATGTGCTCTATCTTCCTGGTTTTAGTCAGAACGCCAGCAGCAGCATCTGGATCAGCTGCAGCTGTTTGATTGATTTGTTGGACAGACCTCTGAAGACGCTGTTGCAATAATCAATACGACTGAAGATGAAGGCATGGATGAGTTTATCTAGATCTGGCTGAGACATTAGTCCTTTAATCCTGGAAATGTTCTTCAGGTGATAGAAGGCCGACTTTGTAACTGTCTTTATGTGGCTCTGGAGGTTCAGGTCAGAGTCCATCACTACTCCCAGGTTTCAGGCCTGATCGCTGGTTTTAGTTGTAATAACTGAAGCTGTGCATTGACTCTAGATCTATAGCTCTAGATCTATAACTCTAGACCTATGACTAGATCTATAACTCTAGATCGTTCCTCTTTAGGTCCAAAAATAATAACTTCAGTTTTGTTTCTGTTCAGCTGGAGAAAGTTTTGGCACATCCACACATTTATCTGTTCTAAGCATCTGTTCAGTGATTGGATGGGGTCAAAGGTCAACTGGTGACATCGTAATGTAGAGCTGTGTGTCATCTGCATAGTTATAGTAGCTAATATTATTTCCTGCTATAACCTGAGCTAGTGGGAGCATATAAATATTGAATAAAAGGGGTCCTAGGATTGAACCTTGGAAACATGGTAAAACCCGTAGTCTCTTTTATCCTTTGCCTTGTTAGATTTTAAAATATAGAATGTAAGTTAATTTAAATTTAAATGAACTTAGTCTGTGTAAACATTTTATCAGAGATCAATGAATTACCTTAAGTTTGTTGATCCTTAATGCTGAATCTGTGAAGCCAGTGAGCAGAACTCCTCTCATTTTAAGCCTAAGAGATGTGAGGCTGGATAAAGTCCAGTTCGGTACCAAACTCTGATTGCTGACTCCTCTAGACATACAGCCAAAGGATCATAGCACCAAGTTGGTGTTTTAATCTTTTGGGATTATTCTACCCAGAAATCAATACATAAAAACAACATTGTTCTCTGAGAAAAATGTTCTTTTTATTATTTCATTCCATTTCTCATCAAATTGTTTTCACATCTGTTAAAATTCTTTTACATTTAAACTTCCCTCTTTAGGAAAGTTGTAATTCCATTTTGAACATGCATTTGTTCCTATATATCATTATTTTTTTTTTTTAGGTTATGAATATACAAACTTCTCTTTGAGGTTCCAGAACCCTTTTTTTATCTCAGCCCTTTTTTTTTATCTCAATGAGATAGGAAAATATCTTTTTCCCATCTCATTCCTGCTGTCAGCATGCCAATTGCACGTTCCCTCAATGCTTGCGACATCTGTGGCATTTTGCTGTGAGACAAAACTGTGCATTTCAGAGTGGCCTTTTATTGTGGGCAGTATAAGGTACACCTGTGCACTAAACATGATGTCAGATCAGCATCTTGATGTGGCACACCTGTGAGGTGGGATGGATTATCTCAGCACAGCAGAAGTTCTCACTATCAAACATTTAGACAGATTTGTGGACAACATTTGAAAGAAATGGTAATATTGTTTATCTAGAATGAATTTTAGATCTTTGAGTCCATCTCATGAAAAATGGGAGCAAAAACAAAAGTGTTGCGTTTATATTTTTGTTGAGTGTATATATATACTGTATATATACAGTATATATACTGTATATATACAGTATATATATATTTATTTTTTTTGCATGAAACTTTTCCTATTTGTCTTAATAGGTACACTCTACATATAAATTCAAAATTTATTCACTTTACACATTTGCAGCCCCCCCCCCCCTGTGTCTACCTGTTAGATACTGTTTGGGTCAATTCGACCCACGAACATTATTGCTGAACCTCAGAAACGAACATAACAGGAGGGTTAATCACATTGGGACTTCAACCCAAATAATTTTTTTATTTTATATGGGACTTCAACCCTAAGTTTGGACTCCAACCTGATTTAATAATGCTTATCAGCTCACATTTATGTCTGTTTATCTTATCCGGTCAGATCTCTTTAATCCGCTGCTGACAAACAAAGTCGGACCAAGGCGCTGGCCCAGTGAAGAAGTTACTTCCCAGGACTTTGTTTCCAAGTCCTGTAGTCTCTGGTCGTGCACAGTTCTTCTGGCTAGTCAGCGAACGGGTATGTTGAGAATCTGGGTCACGGCACCAAAATGATAGGTAAATGATAGGTATAGGTATTTTCTTTACCTAAAAACAAAGAAAGAACTACAGACGACGTTTCTGAGTTTTCAACCAAGCTTCTGCAGAAGGACAAGACACAGCGAACTGCTCCTCTGAACAGCTCACCATGTGTTCTGACCCTCTGCAGTAGAACTTGCCTTTTATTAACACAAAACAAAAGCAGGGAGCTGGTGCTGATAAGATTAGGAGTCCCCAGGAACTAACACACACAAACACAGTTTTACGACTAATGAAACTCTCAGAAGACCATCTTCAAAGAACATGTTTTAAGGGTTAAAGAAAGGTTAGCTCTGTCTCACACACTTTAAGATAAGATAAATCTTTATTGTCATTATCACAAGGACAACGAAATTCAAAAGGTGCCATCAGTCGGTGCACATGCCCAAAAACAAAAAATAACTGTCTCACAATTCACACACAACGCAAGAATCAACAAACAACTGGCAAAATAATAATAATAAGAACAGCCACATTCTCACATCCATCATTTATGATGATTAATGGTTGTTTTTGATTGCATTTAGTTTTGTTATTGCTGTCGGGTAGAAACTGTCTGTGAGACGGTTGGTTCTGGTTCTGGTTGCTCTGTATCTTCTGCCTGAAGGCAGCAGTGTGAACAGAGAAGGTCCGGGGTGAGAAGTGTCCTTTGTGATGTGTTGTGCTTTTCTTAGACAGCGGTCGCTGTGCAGGTCCTCCAGTGAGGGGAGAGGGCAGCCAATGATTTTTTGGGCTGTATTCACAACCCTTTGGAGAGCTTTCCTTTGAGCCGTAGTGCTGCTGTTATACCAGACGCAGATACAGTAGGTCAGTATGCTCTCTATGGAGCACTTGTAGAAGGACACCAGCAGCTTCTCCTTGATGCTGTTCCTCCTGAGAACCCTCAGGAAGTTCAGTCTTTGCTGGGCCTTTTTTATCAGCTCCAAGGTGTTCATGTTCCATGTGAGGCCCTGCTCAATGTGGACCCCCAGGAAACGGAAATCAGCTACGCTCTCCACACATTTTCCCCCAATGGTTAGTGGTATAATGTCCGTTTTATTCCTCCTGTAATCTATTATGAGTTCTTTTGTCTTTGAGTTGTTGAGGAGCAGATTGTTCTCCCTGCACCACTGCAACAGCCGCTCCACCTCACCCCTGTAGGCGGACTCGTCGCCTCCTGAGATGAGCCCCACCACTGTGGTGTCATCAGCAAACTTGATGATGGTGTTGCTGTGGTGGGCAGAGGTGCAGTCGTATGTGTACAGACAATAGAGCAGGGGGCTCAGCACACAGCCCTGTGGAGAGCCAGTACTAAGGCTGAGGGCAGTGGATGTATGTTTTCCCACCCTAACTCTCTGCTGTCGGTTGGTCAGGAAGCTCAGGATCCACATGCAGGTGGAGTGAGGGAGGTCCAGGTCCCCCAGTTTGTCCACCAGTCTGTGAGGGAGGATGGTATTAAAAGCAGAGCTGTAGTCTACAAAGAGCATCCGCACATAGCTCCCCTGCTGCTCCAGATGTGACAGAGCAGCATGGAGGGCCGTGATCACAGCGTCCTCTGTGGATCTGTTGGCTCTGTAGGCGAACTGGTGGTGGTCAAAGCCAGGAGGGAGAAGTGCTGTGATGTGACCCTGGACCAGTTTTTCAAAACACTTCGTCACCACAGGGGTTAGTGCCACTGGCCGGGAGTCGTTGAGGCAGGAGATGTGAGGTTTCTTGGGTATGGGGACTATGGTGGAAGATTTCAGGCAGGATGGGACTGTAGACAGGGCTAGGGACTGGTTGAAGATCCTGGTGAAGACTCCAGCCAGCTGATCGGCGCAGTCTTTTAGGACACGTCCAGGGACGCCATCAGGTCCAGCAGCATTCCTTGGGTTGACGGCCCGCAGTGTGCGCCTCACCTCGTGCTCCTCTACAACGAGGGGTGTGGTGTTGTGGGTCGCTTGGTGTAGTGTGGCTGCCTCTGTTGGCTTCACCTCAAAGCGGGCAAAGAAGAGGTTCAGCTCCTCTGCCAGCGTGGCGTCGCCTAACCCTGCGAGGTTGGTCCTGTAGTTGGTGAGATGCTGGATCCCCTGCCACACCTGCCTGCTGTTGTTGCTGTCAAGGTAGCCCTCTATCCTCCTCCTGTAGTCAGACTTAGCCATTCTGATGCCGCTCTTCAAGTTAGCTCAGGCTGTACTGTAGACGGTCCTGTCCCCAGACCTGAAGGCGGTATTCCTGGTCTTTAGCAGTCGCTGGACCTCCTGAGTCATCCAGGGCTTCTGGTTTGGGAAGACCCGGATGGGTTTATCCACAGCTACAGTGTCAATACAGTTCTTGATATAGCACAGTACACTGTCCGTAAAAACCTCCAGGTCCTGATGTTCAAAAACATCCCAGTTTGTCCTTAGCAAATTCATCCTCTCTTGGGTGTTAATACTAAACCTTTAAATGAAAAGCAAACTGGTAACTATTTATGTAAGAATGATAACAAAACATAATTATTCTAACATCTCGATTTACTCATCCTCCTACATCCCAGGCCTCATCTGCAGTTATGCAACATGGAACTAAAAAAACACCAAGAACCTCAGGATCAGTCAAAGTTTTAAACACGGCGTTCACCTTTAGTGAAAGGTACAAGACTTTTACTAAAGTCTTTTACTTTTGGATACAAGACTTCAGTAAATATTCCAATATTTTGTGTAATTGGTCATTTGTTATAAGTGAGATATGAACAGAATGCTGCCGTATCCTTAAATATGTTTTTGAATCTGCTGGCATGCCGTATTATATTTTAGTTACATTTTAATGGTACTTCTCAGCTAAACCACCTGCAACTGTTTGGTCTGTATGACATATTTAACACCTGCTGTTCAGCCTTATTAGTCGATCTGTTGACTTTTCCATTTTAGAATCGCCTTCCTTTCTCGGCAGTATAAATTTCTTTGTACAGGAAGGAATTTCTGAAATGTAAATCTATTAGAACATATGTTGAAACTGTGAGAGAGAAGGCTTTGTGTGAGGACGGTTTGTGTTTTCTGAATTGTTGCTGTGGGTGGAGGAGGTTGAACCAAAAACCGGTTACTATCTGATCTGGCTGTTTTGTCATCTAAGAAATGTTTGGTGCTGCTTTGAATGTCTGTATAAACAAAATGAAAAAATTTCCACTGTGCTGCTGAGACGAAAGATCCTTTCAGCTTTAATCAACTAATAATAATTTGCCTAAAAATGTACATTTGGATCGATGCTTCGATGGATCCTTACTTTAAAAACTACAAATACATGAACCAAACAAAACAACTCTGCAATCAACCAAGCAAATTCAGTTCAATTTGTTTAGTTTTTTTATCAGGTTTGGATATTGCGTCGTTCTTGTGTTTGTAACTTGTTCTGTGGTTTTCTGCATGTTTGTACCAAACTGATGATCTTATCTGTGAAGTTTGAACTTTTGTTTCTGTAATCTCTCGTCTACGACTCAGTTAGAAGAAGAGTTACGACAGCAAACATTTCTGTTTTTGTTCTCCTCTTTTAACTTCTTATCATAATCATCTGATCTGGCCACTAAACAAAATAAACTCATTTATCTGCTAATCAAAGTTTTAACTAAAATAAAATATTTTCCAATAAATCAAACTTAAAACTTATTCCTGCATTTAAATGTTTATTATATTGTATTATTTGTTTCCGTTCTATCTGAGCGATTAAATTATTTCTTTTTTAAATGACATTAAATTTGCAGCAGGCAAATCAAAATGGAAACTTATCCAGTCTGAGGATAAATGCAGCAAAAGTCACTTTAACTTTAGTTCAGATTTCAGGTGATTCTGAAATCTGAACTACATAACATAAAACTTAAACTGATTGTGGATTTATCTCTGTCCCTGGATCTGTTTTCCTGGCAGGGCGGAGCTTCCCGAACGTCGACCTGAAACAGGACAGACTTGTGTCAGAAGAGCGCAGTTCTTCCAGGTTCCAGCCTGGTTCCAGCCCGGTTCAAGCCCGGTTCCAGCCTGGTTCCAGCCTGGTTCCAGCCCGGTTCCAGCCCGGTTCAAGCCTGGTTCCAGCCCGGTTCCAGCCCGGTTCCAGCCCGGTTCAAGCCCGGTTCCAGCCCGGTTCCAGCCCGGTTCCAGCCCGGTTCAAGCCTGGTTCCAGCCCGGTTCCAGCCCGGTTCAAGCCCGGTTCAAGCCCGGTTCCAGCCTGGTTCCAGCCCGGTTCCAGCCCGGTTCCAGCCCGGTTCAAGCCCGGTTCCAGCCCGGTTCCAGCCCGGTTCCAGCCCGGTTCAAGCCCGGTTCCAGCCTGGTTCCAGCCCGGTTCCAGCCCGGTTCAAGCCTGGTTCCAGCCCGGTTCCAGCCCGGTTCCAGCCCGGTTCAAGCCCGGTTCCAGCCCGGTTCAAGCCTGGTTCCAGCCTGGTTCCAGCCCGGTCCGGTGAGTCCTGCTACAGCTGCTGTAGAGACAACAAACCAACCAGACTGAGCTGCTTTTTATTCTACCTGCACAATTTAGTGTTTATAAAACTAAACCTTCTGTTTTCTCAGATTCCCTTAGAGGAATTTTTTTTCTGTATTCTCTTGTAATGAAGCATTTACTCCTCGGTTCCTGCAGCAGGTTGAATACTGAAAGTTTTACACTACAATGTAAAGTTTTTTAATGTAGGATTTACATGTTAGTAGCTTGTTTGTGAGTTATTTGAAGTTTTTTATCTTTTTTTGGGGATAAATGCAGCAGAAACGTTCAAAATGCTGTAGTAAAACCATTCAGACGTGAGTTTTCCATCTACTCTAAAACATAAACACGACAGAAAACAATATTTAGATTTTTTATGAGTTATTTAATATTACAATCTGACTGTTTTGGTTTGTCTTTTAGTGTGAATTGTTAATAAAAGGTTGTTTTCATGTCCAGTCCCATCTGAAAGATATTATTCAAACTCAGTTTGAATAATAAACTGCGTTTGTTCATTTCTGTGAAACAAGTTTCCACAGAAATGAACATTTGTACAATTTTAAACTGACATTTGTTATGAATGTGACTGTATACAAAATTATGAGACAGTATTTACGCCATAATAAAAGATAAATAAAATTACAAGTCATATGAGAATATAGTAGAAATAACAAAGGAGTGAAGTCGTATTATTATAACTGTACAACTGTATTATTGAAACTTTATTCTTGTATTATTTTGACTTTATTCTTGTATTTTCTCATCATGACTGTAATACTCCGTCGTATAAAACAGTCCAGGGTTTATTTGTAAATTTATTGTGATGGAAAACCAAACCTATCGCTGGCCAACGCTCCATATGTTCCCCCGTCTTTGAAGCAGTAGATTTATTTTTTCCGTGCAGGATTCCTGACTTCACCGTATTCCCTGGACGCCGACAGACATGCTGGCCGCCGGCGGCTACCAGCTGAGCGAGGAGCATCTGTGGTGCTGCATCTGCCTGGACGTGTTCTCCAGCCCCGTCACGCTGCCCTGCGGACACAACTTCTGCAGGAGCTGCATCCAGGAGCACCTGACCTCTGACCCCCAGCGCCGGTGCCCCATGTGCAAGGAGCGCGTGGACAAGAAGCACAAGCTGGGTGTGAATACTTTCATATCTGAGCTGGCCGTTCAGTACAGGCAGAGCGCAGGAAGGAAATCTGGAAGCAGCTCAGAGCCGAGGAAAGCGCCATGCGGAGCTCCAGTCAGACCCAAACCGCTGACCTCCAGGTCCTGGCTGCTGCTAGCTGCTACCCTGCTAGCGCTGCTGCTGCTGCTCACGGCTAACCTGCATCTCCATCAGAGCCTGAGCGGCGGCGAGACTCTGCTCTCTGAGGCGGAGAGCGTCTGCTCCGAGCATCAGGAGCCGCTGGAGCTCTTCTGCAAGAACGACCAGGTTAGCATCTGCCGGCGCTGCGGCGCCACCGCGCACCGCCTCCACCAGCTGGTTCTGCTCAGCGACGAGTACCAAGAGAAGAAGGCCGAGCTCAGCAAGACGGAGGCCCGCATCCAGCAGGTTCTTTGTTCATTTTACCTTTACAGGTTAGGACCAAAATAATGCAGGATTCCTACTTTAATCTCAGGATGATACGGCGGCTCACTGCAGCCATCTTAGATAGAAAAGGAGTAAATTTCCTCCAAAAAACTCGAGAAATAAACCTGGAAACTTTCTGAGTTTTAAAAGTTTAAACTTTTCGGCTTTTGAAACTTTTTCTAGAAAATTTCTGAGCTTGGACTGTTTCTACATCATAGAGTTGACTTTGAGCTCATTGTAGACAGAAAAAAGGAAGAAGTACATTTACACCAAAAATCTCAACTTTGTAGAAAAAATGTCCAATATTTTTTTCTGGTAAATTTTTAAGGTTATTCTCAAAATTTCTGAAATTATTGGCGGAAATTTCCTCTTCCTTTCCTTTCCTAGATACGCCGTCATAGAATTTAGTCCTTTTTCCTCAGAATTTTGAGAAGATTTATGAATCTAAAAAGTTTCAAATTTGCCAGGAAAATCTCAGAAATTTTCTAAAAGGATTTTTGGAAATTTCTCAGTTTGAAAAGTAAACAAAAATTTTGACTTTTGGAAAATTTCTGAGTTTCAAAAGTTTCAGGATTTTTTTCTACAAGTTTTCTGGTTAATCATAAAATTGGAGTATTTTGGAAAACATTTACTCCAGGAAATTTACTAGAGAAAAAAAATTATATTTTGGTTTCATAACGACTTTCAGAAATTTTTTTCTCGAACATTTCTGAGGTTAATCTGAAAATTTCTGAGTTTTTCTAGCAAATCTTCAACTTTTCAAACTACAGATTTTGTAGAAAAAATGTGAATATTTCTGAAAGTAAAGCCTGGTGGCCCGCCAGGCTTAAAATACTCTGAGGTAGTGCAGATTCAATCATGAATCGTTAGTGATTGTAGTAACGTTTTCTACCAAACACGTGACCTCGGCAGGTGATCTGGCAGCGGCGGCTGAAGATCCAGGAGCTGAAGCGCTCCCTGCAGCAGAGCGAAGAGGCTGCAGACGGGGAAATGGCGGACGGTGTCCGGATCTTCAGCTCCCTGATCCAGACTCTGGAGGCGGCGCAGGCGGAGCTGATCGGGGCGATCGAGGAGAAGCGCAGAGCGAGGGAGAAGCAGAGCCAGAGTTTGATGGCCGACCTGGAGCAGGAAGTGGGGAAGCTGCGGCGGCGGCAGGTGCAGCTGCAGCAGCTGTCGCGCTCCAGCGATCCGCTCGTCTTCCTGCAGAGCTTCCCGGCGCTGAACGCCGTCCCAGCCACCAAGAACTGGACCCAGCTGAGGATGTGTCCGCTGGTCTACGATGGCCTGACCCGCACGGCGCTGCTGAGCGCCACCAACCAGCTGACGGACGCCATCAGGAACGCCATGCAGACGCTGCAGGACGCGGCGGTGGAGAACCTCCACCGCTCCGCCGTGGACGTCGATCTGGACCCAGACACGGCGCATCCCGCCCTCCGGCTGTCTGACGATCGGAGACGGGTTCAGCTGGGAGACGGCGGGAAGACGCTGCCATACCAGTCCAAACGCTTCGAAGCTTTGGTCGGCGTCCTGGGGAGGCGGGGCTTCTCCTGCGGGCGGTTTCACTACGACGTCCAGGTGAAAGGAAAAACCGCCTGGACGCTCGGCGTCGCCAGGGAGTCCGTCAACCGGAAGGTCGAACTGGACCTGAGCCCGGAGAACGGCTTCTGGACCATCCGCCTCCAGAACAGGAAGGAGTTTGTCGCGCTCGCTAGCAAGCCGCTTCCTCTCTCGGTGGGTTATAATCCGGATTGGGTGCGAGTGTTTGTGGATTACGAGGAGGGTCAGGTGTCGTTTTATGACGTGGAAGCGGCGGTTCTGCTTCACTCCTTCACCGGGTTTTCCTTCTCTGAGAAACTCTTCCCGTTCTTCAGTCCTGGTCCGAACGACGGCGACAGAAACTCTGCTCCTCTGATCATCACGCCTCCGACTCAACACGCAGAAAAATAACACAGACATCAGTCAGGACTTTTCATTTAAAGGGCCAGTATCACATAAATCATCATGTTATAAAGTTATTCCCTCATCACAAACATGGAGTTTTGCTTTGACTCTTTCATGGATGTCTGACAATCATCTAATCTCCACGGCAACCATTCAGCTGGGTGGATCTAGCTCCGCCTTCAAGACGCAGCTCCTCCCCCACTCAGCTCCTTCAGACTAGCCAGCAGCAAATAGCAAACAGCTGCTGAGCTCATTATAGGAGCTGCTGCTCAGTGAAACTCAATTATAAATATTGAGTTTGAAATGAACTGCTTGTAAATACAAATACAAATATGTATTTTTAATAAATATAAATCTAAAGAAAACTTTCTGGGAAACTGTTTTCCTGTTTTGTGTCACAAAGAATGGAGGTACAAAAGTGGAAAAAATACAAGAGTCAATGCAAAAATGAAATATGTTTATAGACCAATAAAAGTTAGAAATTACCTTCATAATTTAATATTTAGCTCCTTTGTTTATCTTGCATTCTTCTTTTCAGTTGTTCATAAAGAAACGAGAAGGAATATGTAAAAACATATTGGTTTGTTTTTACCAATATGTGTTGATATTTTGAAGATTATCAATTGTCAACATGGCTCAGAAAATAGCTTGATTGTAGAATATTCCATCAACCCAAACCTAAAACCAACGAAGATATTCTGGCTGGAAAAAATGTTGTTTTTGTTTTTTCCAGGTGGAGATAAATAAATTTCTGTCAAAGTGTTTATTTGCATCAGGCAGGAAAACAATGCAGTATCTGAGGGAGTGGCAGCTGAAAGCAACCGTCAAATATGTCTTGATTGAAATGTCAAGTTTCATTGAAAGTGTTCAATCGTATTATTGTCACAATCCTTTTCAGATTAAAGGTGATAGATGACAGAACCTTTTAAATTAAGTTCTTAATCTTTTCTGTGTCCAACTAAGTTACTATCTTTAGTGAATCATCTGTTATGAAGGCAGTAAACAGATGAAAGGTAATTACTGTTGGCAAAAGAGCAGGAAGAACGAATTCACAGTAAAAACTGCCGATGACGACCATGTCATCAGCACTGTTAAAATCACTTATTTAATTGATTTAGTTTTTTCTTTTTTAACAACTCTACCTGCTTGAGCTCCAGGCGGCTGCAGGTAAATAACCATCTAAAAGTTGTCTAGACTGACTAACCACAGATCCACTTGGCATCGAGACAGAACTGATAAAATCAAAGGCACATCTTGACATGCAAATCAAACCGAAGCATTTTCTGCCTGCTGCTCGCTCACATTCTGGACATTCTGGTGGTTTCTAATTAAGGAGAATTTATTTTTATGACAAGGTTGATGTCTGGGTTCCTTTCAGGCCGAAGTCGACTTTAAAATCTGTTCCTTTCAGTTCAACTGACAAATAACTACTAGATATTTATATCCTCCAGATTACTGTTGTTTCCTTGAAAAGAAGGAAGTATTTAGTTGTAGCACCACAGTGTTCACGTTAAATTGTGCTACAGAACAACTTTGAGTCAAAGAAAATCCCAAAACACGTATGACAGAGTTTTACACGCAACTAATTATGTTTTTTTCAAACAAACTGATTCTGATTTTTTTGCAGCAAATTAAAGATCCTGGAGATGCATTTTATTTACTGTTATTCAATTATATTCAGTAATTTCCCGTCTGTTTCTATATTTGTGTTTAAACGTCAGGCGGTTGCAGGGTTTGTTGTGTTACTGATGCAAACTTCACCTGGTTTAAGATCAACAGGAACCGTCACGTCACTAAAACACCGAGAAACGTTTTTGGTTTTGGAGTTAAAGCTGCAGCAACTTGTTTACATATTTATTGAAACTGTCACCAAGTCTTGACAGTAGAGTATGAGACAAATAATCTGGGAAAAACACCGAGCTCCTCTGCCTTCTCCCAGTGCTGACTAGAAACAACCAATCAGGGCCAGGAGGCGGGTCTTAGCGCTGTCAATCATGAGCACCATGGAGATTAATCTCACAAATTTCTTAGGGAAAACTTGGAAATTTCTGAGTAATTCTTTAAAAATTTTTTAATTAATTTCAAAATTTCAGAGTTTTTTGGTAGAAATTTACTTCTTCTCTTTTTTGTTTTCTATCTAGAATGGCCCTAATCCGCCATCGTAGTGGTGAGTGCTAATATCAGAAACAAGCTAACCAAACCAACCCACCATCTGATCCATCATTGTTAGGTTTCAATATGAACTTTACCAACCCATCATGAGACTTTTCAAAATCAAACTAAAACACAACCAATCAGAACCAGGAGACGGGTGTTAGTGCTGTCCATCATGGCCGTGTATACGCCATGATTCATGGAGGTGAATCTCAGAAATTTCTGGGTTTCAAACGTTGGACATTTTCAACTTTTAAAACTCAAAAATTTTCAAGTTTTTTTCAGGAAATTTCTCAAATTAATTTCAAAATTGTATGCGGTCCTCATTTTTCTATCTACAATGGCCGCCGTTGCAGTGGTGAGTGAAACTTTTTAAAAAGTGTGAATTAGAAACAACCAATCAGAGCCAAGAGGAGGGGCTTAACAAATGCTAAGGCTAGTTAGCATGGGAACTGATGATGGTGCATAAGCAGTTTGATTGGGAATTGTTTCTCCACCCTTAGCACATGTAGCAGCTCTTTCCTGAGGTTGATTGACAGCGCTAAGCCCCTCCTCCTGGCTCTGATTGGTTGTTTTTGGTGCAAAGGGCAATATTGGCTCAAGAATGAGATGGATCTTTTCACAGATTATCTGTCTCATAACAAACAACATGGTGACAGTTTTAACTAATATGTGAAAAACGTTATTTTTTAGTAGAAGTTGGATCCTGCGGCTTTAAGGCGTCATAAGCCCAACCTGGAGCGTCAGGATCTGCTGCTGTCAGGCAGGTAAAGCTTCGCGTGTCGCCTCTTCCTCAGCTGCTCTGCCTGTGATGTTAATACTTCAGGAATAATTACAGCACAAACAGTTTGTATATCAGCTGCACTTCGCAGTATGCAGCTTAGCGTCGCCACAGACTGGATGGATTATGGTAATGTGAAATGCATCAGAACCGGCTGGTTGGGATATTAGAGCATCAGGCAGATTATGGAAATATGATGGTCTGGATCTGGGATTTCTCTCCACAGCTGAATGAGTCACAGTCTTTCCTCTGGATTAACTTTCTCTGTTTTCTCTGAAGTTTCTCTCTCAAAGACACAAACTCTAAACAGACGCAGTCACCTATCGATGCTCAGACATGTTTTAACAGAACAACATGGAGCAGGCATTTTGCTAACATGATGCTTTCAGTTTGTGGTTTTATTGTTCCTGTTCTCCTAGTTTCAGGTTTAGAGCCTGCAGACATTTTGTGTCTTTGCAAAAACACAACCTGTGGATGACACACAGTGAAAATAATCAGCCTTACGCCGATACAGGAAGCGTTTTTGTTGATTTGTGAGACAATGACAAATCTGTAATGACATGAATGTCTTCAAACACTTTTTGTTTTCTTGAGTTGGTTGAATTGTCAAGTAATTTTCTGGTTGAATAAACTTGTAGGGGTTGAAATCACTGCCAAAACAAGACACAACAGCGTACTAGGGCCATTTTAAAAAGAAAAGAAAATGAGTATATTTCTATTAAAACATTTTTAGATTAATCTCAGAAATTTTCTAGAAAAAACAAGGAAATATCTGAGTTCCAAATGTCAAAAATATTCTAGAAAAAAAATTTCAAGCTCAGAAATTTCCATGTTTTTTTTCTAGAAATTAATTGATCTCAAAATTCCTGATTTTTTGGGGCAGGAGTTTAGTCAATTTTTCTGTCTACAGCGGCCCTTATCCAGCATCCTAGTGGTGAATGTTAATATCATAAACGAGCCAAACAAACCGACGTAGGACCATCAGTCTTTATCATCAACAGCTGCGTTTTCATTGGCTAGAATATTGCGCAAATTGAAATTATTAAGATAAATTTGCTTAATGGAAACTTAAGCAAACTTAAAACAAAAAGCTTGAGCACACAAACACACACACGCTCATTAATATTTATTCATTAACCCATACTACTTTTTTATTTCTCACTAATGTAATGTTGTTCCTTGTACTGTGATGTATAATAAACACTAAAAAAGGTTTTGCAGTTGGATAATGTAGTTTTTCAGCCATACTGAACTAAGCTCTGTTTCCATTAGCAGTAGAATTTTGCAAATTTAAATTGCGAAAATAAATTTACTAAATGGAAACAAATCCGAAAAAACGCACATTTTGTTTTTTTCATAAAAAGTTTTGGCGCTTGGATGAAGCAGGTGTTTCATGTGATCACCGA
Organism: Xiphophorus maculatus; assembly: GCF_002775205.1. Classification (NCBI taxonomy): domain Eukaryota; kingdom Metazoa; phylum Chordata; class Actinopteri; order Cyprinodontiformes; family Poeciliidae; genus Xiphophorus; species Xiphophorus maculatus. Next base: position 1,613,708 of record NC_036459.1, read on the forward strand.
CCGGATGTTACCACAGGCGGAAGCCACGAAGAAGAAGACGACAGGAAGTGGTAGGAGGATGATGGCGCTTACTGTGTAAACAAACTTATTGCTGTGTGATTTTAGTTACGTTTTTTATTTAATGGAAGCAGCAATTGTGAAAGTGTTTTTACATTAGCGGAATATCGACACGGTTTTACGTAAATCTGGCATTGAAACGCAACTAATGACCAAATCCGAAGTCAGTGAAGGTATTTGTTTTATTTAAGATATTAATCCAAGTAATGGCAGCACCATCAGACTGTTAGTTCACATTTCTAATGTCTAGAAATGATAAAACATGGTGTACATGTCCTTTAGGTCTCTCACCAGCTTCTGTTTTCCGAAAAACTGAATCAAACTTCCAGCTAAGACCTGATTCAACTCTCCTCATCCTGTTCTCACTTCAGTAAATCTTTGCTACGAGGTCAGTTCAAACTTCTTCCTGTAGCGCTGTCTTCAAGAAAAAGGCAATGAATCAGCATCGCAATGTTCCACTAAATAAGGATTTCAATTACTCAGAGACAGATGGGTGTATCGGTGTTGTACCCGTCGCTCATCCCTCCAGATTCATTAACTTCCTGTTTCTAAACCATGCTCCTCATCTTCTTGACCGTGTCTGATTAAATAAGCTGTCAGTCAGCCGGCTCTGCCCCAAGAGCTGCAATTACTCCGACATTATTACCTCAGTGCACCACACACAGGCTTACAGAGCTACAGCGCTGTCGCTGTTCTTTAATAGGAGCAGAAGTTGAAAAAACTCGGATGGTTGAGACACCAGAATATTAATTTCTGCAGTGGTGCAGCTAAAACAAGTAAAAAGTTGTGACTTTGATCAACTTAGCTCAGTCATGTACCTGATTTAGTTTTCTTTGTTGTCAAATTGACGCAGGAATGTCGCAGAAAACATGAGAAATACCCACCGAGACTCATTTAGGGTTCATTCACACCAGCAGTTTAATCCAATTCCACTCCGTTTGCCTACAAAATCGGTTTGAATATGTGAACGCCAACCGGACCGGAGGCCATTCCAAAAGCAGGAAGTGAACCACGGAGCAGAGCAATCTGGGTAAATAGAACCAAAACAAACATGCTAGTAGGAGAAATGTTTCTTGTTCTTTAGCCAAAGACAAAAGAAAAATCTTCCAACCGCTAAAATCTCATGACACTCAATTTTTTTTACATTTCATGAAGAAGAAGTTGCTCTCAGTGTCTTCAGAGGTTTATTGTGTAATTTCCTTCAGTGGTTCTTGGTGCAGCGCCCCCACAGGCCAGGAGGGGAACAGGTTGCTCACGGGGTTTTGTTGGTTTGTCTCAGAGCAGAGAGAGAAAGAACCACAGCAGCTGGAAATGTTGCAACTTTGGTCCCCAATTGAACTGAGTCTATGGGAAAACAAGGTGGAAAAACTGCCTCATGATCTCAGTGAAAGTCCAATTAAAAATACTCTATTAATCCCAGATGGATATTAAATATTGTTGTAGGCCACATTACACAACTGACTTCAAAGAGTTGCTTTAGATGTTTTTCTCCGTGTGTGGATGATGGTTTGGAACTTGATTGGTTGGATTTAACCTACTTTGTGTTGCCAAACAGGTCATATTTGATTCTACAATTCTAGCAGCATTAAGGTCTTTTAATTACTACTTAAATTTTTATATTCTGTACAAAAATATGTTTTCCTCATTAAATTCATGATTTAACAAAAGAGAGAAGTTATTTTTTATAACCAATAAAAGAATAACATGTTATCTTTTGAAACTGATTTATCTTTTCTACATCATGGAAAAACATCTGGAACTGCACCAGCAGCAGCTTAAGAAAAAAAAAAAGAAAAAAAGAATTTGGACAGCATTGTTACCCAGATTACTCAGCCCCAGGCCAGCTGAGGTCAGGATGTCCAGGCCAACGGGGCATATGAGGGACGGCGATGGACCATTAGTGGTGGGATTCAGTGCCAGGGAGGGTGAAGAACAAGACACCCCGTTGCTCTCGAGACCCAAAAGGAAACGCCGAGCTTCGTACATGTTGACGGCGTTCCTCTCCACACTCTTCACTATCACGGACTGGGAAAGAAGACAAAGGAGATCAAAACATAGTTGGGAAGGATAAAAATACATGGTGAAGAGGAGAATCTAAGATGTTTTGGATCAATTTTACCCCCCAAGTTACATTTGAAAACTGCTTTTTGCTTTTTACTCAGGATAGTTCTAGCTGATTATAAAACATTGTTGATCTTAGACATTTTAGTGAGACAGCAAAGCAAAAAAGAGGAAATCTAAAAGGATTTATAGGACGTATGGGTTTTCAGCTCATATATCCTTTTTAAGACTTTTAGAACCTCAAATGTCATAAAATATTCCCGCCAGTCATTTAAAACTACATCTTTGCCTTTCAGCTCGTGTTTAATCATTTTTTGTCCTGCAGTGTGGAGGTTCAGCCACCAGATGTCGCCACGGTCCTTTAACAGAAACGTCTTGGTACGGAAACCGTTTTATTTTGCTGTATTTCTGTTATTTCAGCTCATTTTCATCTTCAACCAACAGTTTATTTTACCTTTAGAGCCACTGAGGCGGAACTTAAACAGGAGCGGAAATGTTTTATGGGTTTCATTTACATAAAAAACTTCAATTCATGGAGAAATTATAAAGTGCAAAGATCAAACCAGCCGTAGTTCTTCATCTTTAACAGCATTTATTTTTACCTACTTCCAGCGTTACTGGGGATTTTTACCGTGAATTTAAATGTTTCTAATAGGATTTAATGTGTTTTTCATTAATAACTTTCTGTCGTTTTATTCACTTTTATCAGATGCAATTCTTTGATATGACGTCACTCCTTTTCCAGGCTGTAAACAGTTGACGCCAACAAAAAGCTAAAACCCACAAATATCTTTATAAAAGATTGTAACTGCTTGTTTTAATAGTTTTAACACCAAACATGACTAAATATGCACTAAAACTACAAACCTTTACTACTACTAAACTAGTAGTAAAAACCTACTAGCTTTCACTTGTAGCTAATAGTAAAAACTAGTTTAAACTATTAGTAAAACTACTGGTGTAATCGATTAGTTTTTACTGGCAGCTATGCTAGTTTTTACTTTGCTAGTAGTAAATACTAGTAATTAAACTATTAGGAGAAGCTACTAGCTACAAGTGAAGGCTAGCGGTGAAAGCTTACAAGGTTCATGCAGCCACTAAACTTCCGGGAATCATTAAATGATATTTCCTGAAGGTCTAATTGAGGTTAATATTTGAAAGTAGCAAATATCCTTCAGGGAGTTTTTCACTCAATCATTCCATGAATATTCCCAGAGGCCAACTTGGAAGCTGCTACTACCTTTTTATAAATGTTTTTAGAGGATTTTCCCTGAAGGTTTCAATCTAAAAATGTGTCCCTACACGGAGCAAAGGTCACCAAAATTACTAAAGTCTTTTAATTCTTTAGTTTTCACTTTCTAAAGAAGAAAAGTTAGTTATTTTCTGGGTATTGGGCCAGTAATGAACAGAATCAGAAACTGAGACTGTATCTCTACGTTTTAGATTGGCAGTGCTTGTTGTCCACTTTAATCTAGTGAAATAATTATTTTGAGTAATTTTACATCTTCTGCCAGTGAAACTAGAATGTGAATGAGGTAAAAAGCTGAATATATTAAACCGGGATGAATCGGCGCTCTGTTTCATTCAGATGAACCTGTTAGACGGCTAAGCTCCGCCCCTTCCGGATGAGTCAGGGAGGTGCCGGTGATGAATGAGTAACGCTCTCCTGCAGATGCGGCTCCACGTCAGTCTGCCGGTGTCGGTGTGTCGCTGAGCCCAGCGGGGAAACGGCCGCAGGCGGACAGGTAAGACTCCGGTTCCGGTTCTGGTTCTGTTGACAGAACTCTCTGCCCGGTTCTGGAAACGGGCTTGTGGCGACAGAAACTCCGGCAGCGCCGCTCATTTGCCTCATGTCGCCTGTTTTTCTCTGACATTTCGGTGGTTTATTTGTTATTTTTTAGTTATTTCTTTTCATGTGTTTTTCTTTGAGACGTGAAGTTTTTATTTGACCGTTTAAAGATGTCATGGAAACCAGGAGCTTCAACTGAAACCTACAGTTTTATCAAAATCACCCAGTTTAACTAAACAGCTGAAAATAAAAAGTTATTTATTGTAACGTTTATTTATTTATTATTCTTTGAGGGTTTTTACCATCAGAAAATCATTGTCATGTTATGTAAAATTATTATTATTTATAATTTTGTTCTTTGAGCTGCCTTCATTTATTTAAAACTAAAGGAACTATTATTTAATGCAGTTCTGTCAAATAATAAATAAATTTAATAATATATAGTTTATTCATTTTTATTTCTTTTTTAATCAGCTGAATTTTGCTTGGTGACATTTATTATTTTACTTAAAATTTTGAGTAATTTGTCACTAATTTGGCAGATTAACCATAGAAACTAACTCAAGACCATTTAAAGCATTTAAGTATTTACTTATTTATTTAATAATAGCTGAAAATGGCCCATGTATTTTTTTAACTAATAATAAATATATTTTCCTTTTTTAGAGTGATATCTTCTGCATTTTATTAAAAAAAAACTTTAGAACTATTTAAAAAAGCCTAAAAGTCAAAACTTCTGTTAATCTATATTAAATTAAAATAAACATTTAATGCATCTGAAAAGTTTATTTATTGATAGGTAAATAAAACCTATATGTTCTTTATTAATAAGTATTTTTTTTTTCTTTTTTAAGTGCCATCTTTGGTGTTTAATTGAAATTTGCCTCTTTATAAAAAAAAAAAGAAAATTAAACACCCTAAAAATCAAGACTTCTTCTGTTTAGTTATTGATATAAAAATAAACATTTAATGTCTCTAAAAATGTATTTATTTTTCCAGTTCGTCTCTGTGAGTGAAGCTAATAACTTTGTTCCCAGGAGATTTTAAGACTGAGTTCTGATTATGATTAAAGCTGCTGCAGAAAAAGTTAATATTTTTTGTGAATCTTCACAGAAACAGGAAGTTTTTCAACCAATCAGGAGACGGAGCCTGAGGGCCTCAGTTAGAACACAAACAGGTTGAACTTTGACCTGCTGGTTGTAATAAGTATAATAATAACTTCTGGCAGATTATTTCCAGTTTCAGACGATTCTGCGTTTAAAGTTAATTCATGTTTACATCTCTTGTCCTTAAAAGTAGCATGTAGCATGTAGCATGTAGCGTCCCAGCCTGTGATTAGGTGGAGGAGCCATCTTGTTTATCTCCAGTCAGAATGATGGAGACCAAAAGCTGAACTTTTTTAACACAATCTCAGGAAATAACCACAAATTAAAAACCATTGATGTTTTTATAAATAATAAAGTGACTTAGATTTGACCAGTAGGGGCACCAAAAAGTGACATTTTTAATTAGAGTTGATGAACTTTACTTAGTTTTCATTTTATTGTACCAGTTTGCAATAAAAATATTAAAAATAAATTATTAAACATGGACAAAGATTTAATGTAAAATCCTGCTATAGTTGGAAAATATGTATTTTTAAAGTTTTCTCACTGAAAAAGGGACTCAGATTTGTGGCATAATAAATGAAAGTTGTACAGATTTTAATTTAGTCAAATTTTACCATTTTAGTCCTTGAAATTCTTTCCTATTTCAAATTCAATTAAAAAATACTTTATTGATCCTGAAGGAAGATTAAATTTAAATTAAATAAAATACTGCTGCGACAGACTGGCGACCTGTCCAGGGTGAACCCCGCCTCTCGCCCGGAACGTAGCTGGAGATGGGCACCAGCAACCCTCCCGACCCCATTAGGGACAAGGGTGAACAGAAAATGGATGGATGGATGGATGGATGGATGGATGGATGGATGGATGGATGGATGGATAAAATACTGCTTGTGATAATAATTCTTCTTCTTAAATTAAAATAGTATAAAATAATGATCATAATCACCAGACAGTTGTTTCTCTGCCTACGATAATATTAAAGTAAAAGGAAAATGGCTGACAGATGAGGAGCACTTCCTGTTTTAGCTTCAGTTTTCCATTTAAAAAATATAACTTTGTAAAACAAAATCTTATTCTTAGAAATCATAGAAATTTAGCAACAATTAAAATTATTGACAGTTTATTGAAACCAAATCACATAAAAACAGAAAAACTTAAGTATAAAATCAAATCTAAACAGCTGCTCTGTTTTTACCTTGCAGGTGACGCTGCAGGGATGTCTTCATCCCTCTTCCTCCTCCTCTCCCTTCTCGTCCCCACCCTGATGTTGGAGTTTCGTTACCATGACAACAGAGAAATCGAGCAGTACCTGCTCCAGGTCAGCGCCGACAACCCCGACATCACACACCTGTACAGCATCGGCAAGTCGGTGAAAGGTAACGGCAGCAGGACGTACAGCAGCGAAAATCCACAAATACTTGAGATTTCTTCTAAAAACGCCAATAACTTCTGATTTTAAGAATTAAAACAGTAAATACAGCTCAATATCCATTATGGAAACCGCCTTAGCGCTAGAGCAGAAGCTAACATCTACAGCTGGCTTTTCTCTTAGCAGTTTAGCTAATTAGCAGCAAGGAATGTGTATGGTGCTCCTGGATTGGCTGCTTTTCTAAACGCTTGCTAATAGCTAGCATTGCACCTAGCTTCCAAACCAATTTCAGATAAACTCTGTGAAAAATAAAGCACAAATAATTTGGAAAATTATGCACAAACACTGAACAGTGAATAGACAAAGATTAGCTTCTGAGCTAACAGTCGCAGCTACAGATCCCTCCTGGAGGGCAGAAAACTGCTAGCTAATGATTACTACCCTTGGTTTTAGCTGTGAAGTTATCTACATAACACGCCTAACTTAAAAGGTATAAAGTGCTTTGCTACTAATTGTCAACACTATGATAGCTAGATAACGAAGCTAGTTATGCTAGCTTCACTATGGCATTCTTAACATGTAGATGTGCTGCAGAACTCAATGTGTTTAGGTTAAAAAATGTTTAAAAAGTTGACCAACACACCAACTTTCTGACAGATCATCAGTAAAGCAGGACTTGAAGTTATCTAATGATCATTAGCTAACTGATCAATAGTTAGCTAATGATCTAACTAACTAAGATTTTCAGCTCAGATGCTGCTATTTTTGCAGCATCTGAGCACATTTATAAAACTATTAAAACGTCCTGAAGTTTGTTTTCTGGTTTTGAAACTATTGGCCTTTTGAACTGATGTGAAATAGATTTTTTCCCAACACACATCAGCTGTCGGCAAATTACTCGTCTGGAAAAAATGGAGGAAAATATCAGTCAGTTGGTTGTTCAACAATAATTCGATTGTTACTTTAAAAATGTCTTTTGTTGAGTATTCATTACCGATCAGTAATCATATTACTTTGACCTGTTTGAATTCTGCACATAAAATGTAACCAAAGTGTGTAAAAACTAGAACTACTGCTACAACTGTTAAAAACTATTTAATAATTAAAGCTTGCAAATACACTCAAAAAACTGAATGAGGGACTTCCGGGAAGGCAATGGAGAAGACGGACGCATAACTTTGCTGCTCCACCAGACCCACAATAAATAGCCGACAAAGTAACGAAAAGTGATAAATGAGTGCTAAACTAAAAGGAAAAGACTCAAGAGGACGAAGTTCCAGTCAAAATACGGAGAAGAAAGACATGAAGGCTGGTAGAAAAGACGACGTTACGACAGGCTCCAAGCAGCTAACGTTAGCCGAAGCTACACCGTTGAAAGCTACAGGAGATGCTAGCGGGGAAACAGTGATGCTAACGGAATTACGAAAACTGCGGCAGGAAAATACCGACTCGTTCCGGGACCTGAAAAGCTCTCTACACCGGGTAGAATCATCCATGGAGGACTTAAAGAAACGAATGGAGGGGCTGGACAGAAGAGTGACTGAAGCGGAGGACAGAGTAAGTGCAACGGAAGACAGAAGCATGCGGCAGGAGAGAGCGCTGGGACACCTGCTAGGAAGACAAGCTATCCTGGCTGCTAAATGTGACGATATGGAAAACAGACTCCGCCGTAATAACATCAGGCTGTATGGCGTCCCAGAGGGAGTGGAAAAAGAAGATATGGTGAACTTTATCACAGACCTTCTGAGCACTTCTCTAGAGTTTCAAGAGGAAGTTGTCATTAAACTAGAAAGAGCTCACAGAGCGCTAGGCCCAAAGCCTAAAGCCGCAGCGGCGCCCCCAAGATCCATTATAGCCCGATTTCTGGACTTTAATGTAAAACAAAAAGTGCTACTACAAGCTTGGAAGCAAAGAAACATAAAGTACCAAGAGCACACGATTTATTTCGACCATGACTACTCACCTGACTTGCAGAAGAAAAGGAAAAAGGTCAGAGAGGTAATAAAGAAGCTAAAAGAAAAGAACATTAAGGCCCAGTCACCATACCCAGCTCAGCTGAAACTCTTCATGAACGGGGGCACAAAACTCTTCCCCTCACTTCTAGCTGCACACTCCACACTGAAAGATCTTGGCATTGAAACATCCCTGGAGGACCGAGAGATACTGGAAGAGGAGCTGACACAGGACGGTTGGGCAACCCAGGGAAAGAAGAGGAAGAGCCAACAGTTGAACCCTGCTGAGATCAGAGCCATTATCCATGATGACAACAGAGAGGAGCGAGCCCTTGGCCGGGAGTAAGGTCGCCATGTCTAGTCTAGAACTGGATGGAAGGTAAATAGAGACAAAAATTTGTGACGAAGAATATGGAAGACAATGGACAATAATTGTAGAACAAAAGAAAAACTAGACTAGACCTTTAAGGGAGTATCATTTAACATAAAATATTGACTTAAATACATAGATTTAGGCTATAACATAATTGCTGGAAAATAAGCTACGAAACAGTGGGGAACGGTGAAAGAGGAAAATTGGATGAAGCAAACTTTACAACCATGGCGGTGTGAGGACACTTCGGGGACATCCTGGAGGACCATCGCTGGGGACCCCCTGAGTCTGTTTGTATGGTTATGTTTGTGTTCACTTCAGTTCAGGGGCAAACCACTGGGGAATTGGAAGTTCACAGTTGTTTTCCATGTTCAGGAAAACTCTTTTGTTTCTTTAATGTTTTGTGTATCTCAGCAAACAATATTCTCTATGTAGCTATGGCTTTTGATGTGACCCTGATTATAGTTATTAAGTACAGTTACAAGGGAGAAACAATAGTTATTTAGGTATGTTTATAAGGAAGGGAAAAGGGGAAAAACCCAAAAACCGTAAGCCACAAAAATGGATACATTAACAGTAATCACATATAATATAAATGGAGTAAATAATCCAATAAAGAGAAATAAAATTTTGACCCAGCTAAAAAGGCTGAACTGTTCAATTGCAATGCTTCAGGAGACCCACCTTAACGAAACAGAACATAAAAAACTTAGAAGGGCATGGGTAGGGCAGGTTTACAGTGCTTCATGTGAAAGGGGCAAACGGAGAGGAGTTGCCATCTTATGTCACAGATCACTGGGCTTCGTTGTAGAGAGCACATATGAAGATAAAATGGGACGCTACATCTTAGCTGTAGGTACAATTAGAGGAGTGAGAATATCCCTCTTAAACATTTATGCGCCTAATGAAGATGATCCTAGCTTCTTCAAGGACATTTCAGCGCTTCTGACACCAAAAGCTGACGGATTTATACTAGCTGGAGGGGATTTTAACTGTGTGATGAACCACAAATTGGACAAATACCCATATGAACAGAGACCAGTGACCCAGAAGGCTAAAATTTTGCCCAGTTTGATTGAAGAGATGGGGCTAGTAGATATATGGCGTCAAAGCCACCCCACGGCGCGTGATTACACCTTTTTTTCAAAGGTCCATGGAAGCTACTCCAGAATAGATCTCTTTTTTGTTTTAAAGAGGGATGCACATAAAGTTACAAATTGCCATATTGAACCAATAACAATATCAGACCACGGCCCGGTGGTTATGACAATAAATTTAGAGAACAATAAACAACCTAAACAGTGGAGAATGAATGTTTCACTTCTAAATTATCCAGAAATAGTTCAAAAAATTAAAAACGACTGGACTGAGTATATGGAACATAACGACAACGAGGAAGTATCAGTGTCAACTCTTTGGGAAGCTGGAAAAGCTGTGCTGAGGGGGAAATTAATCTCTTTGTCATCCCAAATCAAAAGAGAACGCGATAAAAAACAAGTAGAGTTAGAAAATCGTATTCGACAACTGGAGGAGGAACATAAAAAGACTAATGATGAAACTACTTTAAAATCTCTTGGCGAATACAGACAAACACTGGACACTTTGTTGACATACAAGGCAGAGGGGGCATTACGGTTTGCCAATCAAAAGTACTATGAATCAGGGAATAGGGCCAGCAGGCTACTAGCATTTCAGCTGCGCAAGAAACAGGCAGATCGCACAGTGGAAAAGATAATGAATCCTTTCACAAAGAAAATGCTGTCCCATCCTAAAGATATTGCAGAAGCTTTCTCAGCCTACTATGAGACACTTTATGATTCAGAGGAAATAGACAGTAAAATAGAGAAGATTAAGAATGTACTGAGTGAAATTAAGTTACCAAAATTAACTGAAAATGATGCCAAGGCAATGAGAGATCCCATTACAAAACAGGAAATCGAGGGGGTCATAAAAAATTTAAAGAACAGTAAAGTGCCAGGAGTTGATGGATTCCCTGCGGAATTTTATAAGCATTTTAAAGCTGAGGTCACGCCTCTGTTACAAAGAGTATTTAATTACGCCCTCACAAATAAGGACCCCCCAAAGTCTTGGTCAGAAGCAATAATATCTATAATTCCCAAAGAGGGCAAGGATCCCATAAATTGCTCGTCCTACAGACCAATAAGTTTGCTCTGCTGTGATTTGAAAATTTTAACTACAATACTGGCAAATCGAATTCAAAAATGTATCCACACAATAATTAAACCAGACCAAACAGGGGTCATAACGGGACGTTTAGGGATAAATAATATTAGGAGAACTTTAAATGTGATCTCCGTGGCAAGACTAAAACAGGATCCTTCAATGCTTCTCAGCCTTGA